>NC_135497.1:276492695-277092695 GCF_052857255.1 Amblyomma americanum
AAAAGGTGTCCTGGCGTCCGGCGACACGTAACGACGAAACCGCCCTTTTAACTGCCGGCTGCGTATTCATGTCCAACATTCTTGGACGAAAATGTGGAAAACTAGAAAACTGTGAGATACTGGTATGGAAATATTGACGTTAATGGTCCTCTCTTCGATATGTAGCAAAAACTTTCTTTTATAGTGTTTTCATCGCTCGCATCGAGCGGTTAAGGCTGCCACAGAAAACCAATGGGGAACGCTTTTGACGATAGCAAAAACGTTAATAGCAAAAAAAAATGCAAGCCTGCTTACGGGAGATGTGCGGATATATTGATTTTTGTAGTGAATCTTGCAGTATATTCAAAAATAGCGCTCGCAAACTCTTTCCCGTTCAAAAATGTTTTTATCCAGAATTGTTCGGTAACGTGTTTCATATAGTAATTTTAAGTAGAGTTAGTTCTTGGGCTAGTTGGTATTGTTGATTGAAGGTCATAGTTCTTCAGCGCAACGGCACGTTTTTAGCCAAGGAAAAGAAGACAGAAGACAGAAAAGAAGAAGGACGAACAAGGACGTCGCGTCTAACATCGAGTAATTCACACAGATGCACAAAAACTTCCAAACGTACGCGCTGCTTAGAAAACACAAGAGGACAAAATGGCGTGCGACACAGGCGTACTCTAGTATGGATGATCAGTCATATCCGACCTCTTTGTTAGCATTGCTATCACGAAAGCATTGTGCTCGTTTTTTTACTTGTTTTCTTTTCACTGAGAGAAAAAAAGGGGGGGGGGGGTGCTCTCAGCGAGACGAGAGAATTCTTTAACAAAGTGCTTGGGTACTCCTTAGCGCGGCATGTGAGCCTGTGCTGTGAAGTGGCTAACGCAGTCCCCACCCGAGCAGTGCGGTGATCGTAAATACGGTGTACCTTAAAGAACGCTTCCAATAAAAAGCTGTGTGACTGCTATCATTATATGTCAGTTCTTGTAAGATTTCATCACTTCATCAGGTCACACTCATCTTGTGAGTGTGACCTGGAGAGGAAGCCGAAAGGAATTCGAATTTGAAGGCATTCTTTCTTTGTAACCTGACAACAATAATTGTATATGCACACAAGACAGATTATTCATTGTTGGTTGGATTGAGACCATGACAATCCGTCCAATGTGAAGAAGATAGCCTGAAGCAGTAACTGCCGGCCTTGAATGCTCTAATTGCTTTTCGCCGTTCTATGCGTTCACTACCCAGCCTCCGGACAGCAAGCTCGTATCTCAGAGGTTGCAGTAACTACTAAGCATCCATAAACGCAGCTGGTCGGGAATGGAGGCGTCTGATGAAAATACGAATCTACTTCACGCTCCGAAAAAAGGAAGTTACTCATGGGCTGCCAGACAAAAAGTATGGTGGGGCAGCCAAAAAAAGAATGTAAACAATAGGCCCCTGCCTGTGCCAGACAGCGATTATGGCATGTATTGTGACCAGAGTCAGCTGTGATGACGACGAATGCAGTGATGACGGTGAGGTGCATGCAGATGAGTACCGCCTATAGCCAGATACAACTCCAGAAGGCAGCCGCTAACGCCCCTCAAAGGAGGCCCTCCAGCAAATAGAGGCGACTGGTTCTCACGGCGTCACGGTTAATCCCGTAGCGTGTAATCGCAGAATCGTAGTTTTCATCTTAACTGAAAAAACAACAACATATAAACAATATATGGTCCTCACCTGAAAAAAGAAAGCTCTAGTACTTGAGACAGAAGTTAAAACAAGCTCCTGAACAAACTAAATTAGCTGCTTATTTAGGCTCTTGTACGGTCCGCATTAGAGTATGCGAGCGTGGTGTGGATCCATTAAAAACAAATGTGATAGAATTGAAAAAATTCAAAAAAGAGCAGCAAGGTTCATCATGCAAAAATATCGTTCAAAACGGCTCCGTAACTAAAATGCTCAGGAAACTCAACCTACTAGCACTTTCACAACGCACAAGTATTGCTAGATTGAAATGTATCTAATTCACTGTAAGTGGTTTAAATTTAACACGCAACAGTACCATACAACAGCGTTTGTCTCGAACAGGCAGAACCAGCCACTAGCATCATCACAAATTCGACCCATATCGCACGGATAGATATAAACAAGTACTCCTTTTCCCCAGAACAATGAAGGAGTTGAACTCGCTACTACACGAAATACTAATATTAGACACTGCAAAGTAAATTTGAAACCATGGTAACTAAACTTCTTACTTTGGCTCGAAATACATAGATACTATTTTAAAGATTATAATTTGTCAAATAAAATATTATGTTCCTGGATGTAATACATGTTTCATCTAGGGGCTGTGGAAAAAATTGATGACACCCTGATCTATGTTGTCTGTTGCTTTTTCTCTGCACTGTGCCTTTTTCTGCATCATTTACTTGTTTGGTCTGTTCTGGACTGCGGTAGCACTGCTATCCTGTATATCTTGTCTTGTAGGCGCCCTGCAACAGCCTCCGGCCAACAGTATTGGCAAATAAAAAATAAATAAATAAAAAATGACTGGCAGGTGCCTCCGTGCGACGTTATATGACAATCGATCGGCGCCATTGGCTGGAGGGACTCCTTTAAAGGATGGGCGTTTGCCTTTGCCTTCTTGAGTTGTATCCCACTATAGTAAGATGTATCTAATGCTGACAAGTTAAAACATACACTACCGAATGATTGGTTTTGGTTTATGGGGGTTTAATGTCCCAAAGCGACTCAGGCTATGAGGGACGCCGTAGTGGAGGGCTCCGGCAATTTCGACCACCTGGGGTTCTTTAACGTGCACTGACATCGCACAGCACACTACCGAATGAGGTACACGAGGTTAGCTCAAACGGCATTAGTCGTAGTTTTTCTGAGTCCGCCGTAGGGGCATGTCGCTTAATCGCGCGCAATCACTTTATTTGCAGACGCCTTTGGCCAGCGAAGCGCGTGGTAAGGTGGCCATGAGACCAACGCGCAGAGCATCGGCCTGGCGCTGCCACCTGGCATCTCTAACAGTGGCTTTTGGCGGGTCTTTCGCGCCAAATGGTGGCGCGCGCATGAGCATCCGCCAAAGCTTCAGGGGCCACCAAGTGATTGATGCGCCGGGGCGCGGTTGCAGGCAGGTGGGGTCCGGGGGGGGGGGGGGGGGGGGGCATCTTGGCGCCGGAGTTTGCGCGCGGTACCCGTCCGCAGTGCACGCCCGAAGCACCCCTGCACTCAGCTCGGAGAGAGACGGGGCCTGGAAACTGAGAGCGGCCACAGGAAACGCGTCCATCTCCCTCGTCGCGGGAGCTCAGGTTTCCCCTGCGCAGCGCGCGGCTTTGGGGCCGGTACCGGAGTTCGTCTGCGATGCGCCTCGGCGGCTTCCTGCATGGGCACGAGCGAGAGACCAGATGGACCGTCACGCGAGCTCTCCTTGACGCTCCTGCTGGCCGGTCGGAGCGCGGCCATTATTTTTCATCACGTGCGCGCCAGGCAGAAGCGAGCCCATCGGGTCAGGGGGCTTCGCCGCTCCGCTGGCGTCGCCTCTGCTCGCGAGCTCCCCATCACGGCGCCGGTGGCAGCGCGCTGCGCGTGGGAACTCGGGAGCCCCGCATTCCAGACTCATTGGACTGGACTGAATCGAAACGCTGCATGCAGCGGCAAGGCACTTTGCGATGGCAAATGACGACCCTGGGCGTAATTGCGGGAAATTAGTGAGCTCTTTATTTTTTTCGTTCATCGAATGCAGCCGGCCCTGAGCTGACGAACTGCCCTACATATGTGTCGATTTGGCAATCCCGATTACGCACATTCGTGAACGCCGGTGTGCCTGTTTCTGGAGCTGCGGGATTTATTTATTTCTGTTTTTTTTTAAGGTGCAAATTCTCCTGCTTTCAGATAGTAAAATATCCTCGGTTCCGGCGCCGCAGCACTCACAGGTGCCTGTAACACAACTGTCTGCTCGGGTGTCTGCTGCTCAGGTGCCTGTAACACAACTTCGTGATTAAGCATAAAAATCTATTGAATCCATGGCAGACTCGTACGCTTCAAAAACGCGAAATTCGCTCTCTAAAAATGCCGCGGTGGCTCTGGTTAAGGGCGCTCGGCTACTGATCCGGAGTTCCCGGGTCCGAACCCGACCGCGGCGGCTGCGTTTTTATGGAGGCAAAACGCTGAGGCGCCCGTGTGCTGTGAGATGTCAGTGCACGTTAAAGATCCCCAGGTGGTCGAAATTAATTCCAGAGCCCTCCACTACGGTCCCTTTTTCTTCCTTTCTTCTTTCACTCCCTCCTTTATCCCTTCCCTTACGGCGCGGTTCAGGTGTCCGCCAATATATGAGACAGACACTGCGCCATTTACTTTCCCCAGAAACCAATTATTATTATTAAAAATGCTCATAAAACTAACGGTATTACTAATAGCCCCAAGTTTTTTCAAGGTTCATCCCCCTCCGCCGTTGTTTACATCCCAGCGCTTACTGTTATTACCTGTTTCGTGGTCTCTTGTATTGACGACAGTGTGGTGCGCGATAGTTCGAGTAGTATAGTGGTTCAGAGTTTTTTGTGGCTTTATATACTCATTTTTGCTTTTCGCCGCCAGGTCGGGGCGTATGGGTGTAGCAGGACTGCCCCGAGTGCAAAACGCCCGTCGCAAAGGCCCCAGCAGCGTTTGCCCGTGTCATAATCCCCGCGTTTCAGAAGACCCGCTCCGGAACCTCGTGCCCCGCGCATGCTGTTCCCGTTCTCAGGATCTTTATCCGAAGTGACGTAACCATAGAAAGCTCTCTGTGTATCCGCGAGTATAATAAATTCGTGTTTCTTTTTTACACACATACATGTATGTACACACGTACGCACGCACACGCACTGGAGACACTGAGATAGTGAGAGAGCATACAATGGTAGGGTTCCACTCACAGCTGGCTTCTTTTTTTACACGTATATATGAGAGAAGCCTATTCTCGTTAGTATCATTGTGTTATGATCATTTTATTCTCCTTTCCAAGAGTGCAGCGATATTTCTGGATTTATTGCTGTGCAAGTAGACAAAGCAGAACCACCTCTACGTGGGGATTACTGCAGGCGCAGAGAACGAAAAAAAAAATGACGGACGATTCAGCGTGGTTAGTCCAAATACAAATAAGGTGCGCTAGCACTTCGGTTTTTCACTTCGGTTTCGGTGAGGCTCGGTTTTCAAGGTCAAGCAGGCTACAGACTAAGATCAGCGTAATCGGACTTAAGCTCCGCCTTACGGTTATGACTTGATACGGGTGGGATGCCATTATATGCGAAATTGGCCATTCTCTACTTTACATTCACGATCCCTGGGAGTATTCATACCCCTCCTGACGCAGTGGTGCAGCTTTTAAGCGATGCGCCACTGCCCTGCGATGGCAGGTGCTGCCACTGGTGGGACTTGTGAGATCGAGGTCGCTCTTCCCGAGCAATACCTCTCGCGACGAATTATTAATTCAACTGCCACCTGTCACGGTGGGCAGGTTGTGATGATGTCACAAGGACACGTGACGTTGGTGGCCCACCTAGGTAACCGGTGCAGCCATACAGACAGTGGCGGAATCGGTGAGTGGGGGTCTTATAGTGTTAGCGCACTAAAAAACATGCAGAGAATGGCGGCCAGCGAACGCAAGTAAAGCTGTGAAACAGTTCGCTGCCTGAAGAAAGATTTGATGAAAAAAAACCATTCGAACCCCATTTTTTGGGCGCCGAAAGTCACAAATGCACTGCACAAATCAAACACGCGTCCCCCCCTCTCAGAATCACCCATAAATCTATCCCTGCCACACTGCCAGAGTATGTTGTGTATGGAGCGATCGTCTGGCGAATTTCGAACCCGAAGATTTTGAAGATGGGGCAACCTCCGCGCCAAAAACGCATCGTGGCAATCGGAGCGGGAATTTTGGAACGGGATTTGAAACAAGAGAGAGAAAAAAACTTGTTATGAGCAGAGGTTAGAGGAAGGCCCCCAAAGGTTCCCTTAGTAACGACAGGTGGTTCGCGAATCAGTGATGATGATTATTGATTGATCCGGTGGCCTTACTCGTATTGCAGGGGCTATTGCACATTCCTCCGCCTCTGTGGTATTTCCAGTGCGTAGCTGTGGTCACTGCGTCACCCTTACAGACAGCCGCCGCCGCCATCATTGCCGTAAGGTGTGTTGCGGCGTCCGTGTATAGAGTTCCTTCATTTTTTAAACAGATATCGTGAAGGTCTTTTGCCCTTGCCTGGTGTCATCCGTCATATACTGAATGCCGCATATATGTTTCTCGATATTGGGCGATATCGGGGTGACCAGACTCTCGCAAAAGGCGACGTACACTTTCTTTGGCCTTCCCGCCATACTCCGTCCGGACAAATATTCCCACCCTCCGCTTTTTTCCCATAGCTTTCGCCATTCGAAAGACGGGACAATATGCAGACAAAACAAAGCAAAATAACAGAAGTACTGTCGAACACTCGCCGCTTTTACTGCGCTGAAGGCAGAAACGAGCGGCGAACCCAACGCCTTACTCCCCGGAGCTGTCTGCACCGCCTGCAGCCTGATGGAGGTTATTTTCCTCAGCGGTACTAAAGGGGTCCATTTTGTCAGCTTCCGCTCGGGGGTGTTCGCGCCATTCGCGCTCCTGCCTGCACCGGTTGGCGAAATTAACGGGATTAGCCTTACGTTCAGTATGTCGGCACTTCTTCGGCCTGTGTGTGGCAATAAAAAAGGAGTATTGTTTTCCTTTTTTTCAGCGTCGGTTTCCAGATGATGGCCTGATTTTGTCGCCTGCACATGGTGTTGTCTAGCGTCAATAATACGCGACAGCTTTCTGCAGCTGCTTGGCTCCTCCTTACCGAGGCGATGAGGAGATTGCACGGGGCGGTCTGGATAGGAAAAGGAGCAGACCGCAGCGGTTGGACGCCTCTTTCTAGCGCGGTAGCCGAGAAGGCGTCTTGCTCGGCTGCTCGCCTTGATGGAGGGAGGATTCCAGGCCGGAACGAGCCACGATCGGAGCGATGGCTGCAGCGAACACACGCCGCCACGCAGCCTGCTCGTGTTTCCACACAAACTGCGGCGGTGCAGGCACCCCGTAGGATATACTTGACACAAGCGCTCTTGTTCACCGTATACGGCAAGACGCAGCGCACACGCATGCCACGTGAGAAGACGTTGAAAGGCGTCCACGGGTACAGGACGAGCCAGCTGTAATTTGCGGCAAGTAACGCGGCGGCAGCGTGTTATTCATCTCAAGATCTCAATATTCGAGGGCGAGGCCGCGATTCTCGAGGGCTATTGGGCGTCTCGAGAGAAGGCGCACGCGTGTTGAAAGGCTCGGTAAAGTCGATGCTCTGTAATCTCTCCTAACAGGCGCAAGAAGCACGCGCCTTCCTCCATGTGCGGCCGCGACGCAATATCGAGCAGGAGGGGGGGGGGGGGGGGGGGGGGTGCGCGCATGGCTCGTCGTGTTCATCTCCGAGGGTGCGAACACGCAGTGCCAAAAAGGTGCGGTTTCGAGATGCCGCTAGGCGGCACCGTGCCACTGCAGGCTTGGAGGCTTCCATTTCGAATAATAAGATTGTGCCTCCTGCGGGGGGCTTCCCAGTACTGGTTCACTCGGCACCTAAATAGACATGGACTGTAAGGCCGCGCTTCATCAACGCGCATATCTTTTTTTTATTCCTTTAGCTTGTGGTCACTGCGGGCCTCCGGTCTACGCCCCCCCTACCCCCGCAAGCAGTAGCAAAGGCGCAGGAAGCACTGGCTGCTTGACAGCACCACTGTGACGGCCGAGGACACCTGGCGCCAAGAAAGCATGCGAGGCGCGAACAACGAGCACGTGGGGCCGCTTGGTCTCAGGCAGCATTCCCACGGGGGCAGAATGCGAACCACTTCGCATTCCGCGATGGGCCTTTTTTTTTTCAGGCGCTATCCTGCTTGTCCTGCTTGTCTCCCTGCGTCCGTGTCTGTTTAGGTGGCGAGTGAACCGCCGCCAACTCGCCCAAGCTTCCATTTCCGGTATACTGACCAGGAGCTCTTTATTTAACATTAACCCATCGCTCCTCAGTGACAGCAAGAAACTTATCTGCGTGCGTTATTTTTTCTTCATTTGTATTTTACTATAGGTTTTAATGCAAGAATGTATTTTCAGTTACATTTTCACCTCTCTTTGTCCGTCTGTCCGTCCGTCCGTCCTGAGGTAAGGAAAAAGTGCATAACGGTTTTTTTAATTACCACTTTGCTTGTGTTGTCTCTTATGTATGGATGAGATCAAAACATTGAACAACACGCATGCATTCCTACAGTTGGGTAATCTAGGTGTTGCGCGGATTAGACCGTTTTTTTTTTTCTCGAGATCGACCACAGTCGCCGCCTTGCGGCGCAGCGGTAGCGTAGATGGCTCCCCGCGTCGTCTGCCAGCCAGCAGTGTCTACGCGCGCGCATACAACACACATTCGTGGTGACTGTTGGTTCTTTAGCGGTTCCAGGGCGCAGCTGTTTGCTTTTCTGCCTCTTACGGAAGAAATGTAAACACGCTTTCATCGCACGGTGGAGTGAAGGCAAATCCGAAATCATGACATCAACCGTCGGTTTTCGGTCCTTCATGTTCACTGCCGCGCGGTGTTTCAAGCACAGAAACGATGGCGTTAAATGCCGCGCCAAAGCGAACGACTATAGGTCGCTGCCGTCATGTATAGGCAAACGGCTTAGGCCCTTTTTTCCCCCTTTTAGTGAAAACGGACGGCTTTGTTTTGTATTTTACTTTCGAGCGGAGCGAAATTTATGACCTACCGTGGAGCCCACAGAGCGCAGCATTCCTCGAACCGTCGGTGGCGCCGTCCTTGGCCCTGGTTCAGACTCCCGAAACCACCGAGACGCTGACGCACGTGCGAGAGACCGCGTTCCGACGGACGAGAAGGAGTGAACTGGAGCGGGGAACAGCAAACGGTTTTGTGTGCCAGTGTGGGCGTGTTTCTGTGTGTCCTTGTGCATGTTTTTTTTTTAATGTTTCTAAGAGCGTCAGTGTCAACTTTGACACAAACCAGGGCATGGTGAACCAGGACACCATCTGTGTAGCCCAGAGCCGGAGGGTAAACAGGGCAAGAAGCAGCGGGTGTCAGCGCGTTGAGCGGAACGACGTTGCGAAGTTGTGTGTAACCATGCAGGGCGGTGTACATTGTCTGTGCATTAAATTTCAGTATTCTTAACTGTATCTTGTAGTCCGTCTTTTTATCTATATATCTTCGCTTCTACAATTGGTTAGCAAAAGCTAACACGTCCAACTGAATGCTGCGGTCCACCGATTATATAGGGTGTTTCACCTAATACTTTACACAATTTTAAAAATAGCTTTTTTGAGTTATAAGAGCGCTTTTTTCGGCATAGCATTGTCAGCGGTATAGTACAGCCGAATGCAGCTAGTACTTGCTAACTAGCAAGCTGGTTAACCAATATTGAATACTTAACTTTTTGAACTGTTACTCTTAGGATCCTTAATTACTCAGGAGCCGCGTAGCCCACCGTAAGTAATATACATATCAGTTTTTAGAATTTAGAAAACGCGGTCATCCTCAGCGCTGTGGCCCAATAAATTTGGCTGTTTCGACGGGTTACGGGCACTGGAGAGGTTGCTTTGCCTGCAAGCTTCTCGAAAGCGCATGTATTCTGGCGCGATGTTGCCAAAATTTGCTGGGCCACAGCACCGAGGGCAACCGCGTTTTCGAAATCCTAAAAAGTGATGTAGATATTACTTACGGTGGGCTACACGCCTCTTAATGATTAAGGAGCCTGACAGTAATAGTTAAAAAGATAACTACTCAATATGCACCTTTCCTGCACTGCGCGAAAACATTGCATGCTCCTTCACGCTCATCTCGCCGATTATTTAACTTCCTTAGCATACAGCGTCTGCATAGTTCTTCTGACGTCTTCAACAACTCCTTCCTCCCATCGCCGTCGAAGAATGGAACAATCTCCCCGAAACCGTTGTTGCAGTCTAATCCCTACAAAATTTAGGCAGCTACTAACTGACCATTTGAACCTCAAATAGCCACTTTTCTCACACTCCTCTCCCAGCAATCCGATTTGCTTGTTCTATTGCGTCATCGCCTATTTTGGTTCCTCTCCATGCTTACCACTTTAGTTTTGTATATTTTATTTTCCCGTACATGGAAAATACATGGTTGCTACATTGCTACATGGTTTGATGTTTTGTTTACCCGACGTTTTCTACCCAATTTGTTATACTTATTGATTTTTCTGTTAACTTTTTTTATTGCTCTGTTTTTGAGCATATGTATGACCTTTTCACACCGCTGTCTCTCTCCCCCCCCTCCCTTATGTAATGTCCCTGATGGGATCTTTAAGGGACCAATAAATGACGATGATGTTGATCGGATCTTTAAGGGAGCAATAAATGATAATTATGATGATGTCGATGATGAACCAGCCTGCTAGTTAACACCTCTTAACTATATTCTGACGTACTACACCGCTGGCAATGCTATGCCGAAAAAGGCGCTCTCCTAACTCAAAAAGCCTATTTTTAAAAATTGTGTGAAGTCTTAGGTGAAACACCCTGTATAGTGGAGCGACGGCGCCTCTGCCTACAGACTGCCTAGGACTGCCGTGATGGCAGTGCGCCTGCGGGTAAAAAACCTCCCCTTCAAAAAGTTGGCGCTCATAAGCTTTTTCTCTTTCCTTTTTTGCATTCGCCTCAACTTCGACCAGGCACGTCCTTCACCGTGGTTGGCCATGTCGGCGTCCCCGCTCGACAGACGAGCATGCCGGGATGCATGCCTGCTGCTCGTTGTGCGGGGACACAAGACCACGCATGTCCCCAGGTAAGGCAGCCCCGCGGATGGAAAGGCACGGGCAGGGTCGTTAGCGGTGCAGGAGCGGCGCCGAGGCTTTCCAGAGATACCATCGCAGCACCCGTCTGGAGCTTGGGGACTCGCTATTTGTTTGCGCATTTCCCGAAATCCTAAAAGCTTCCTGACGGCGGGTGGTGCTTGCATGGGCGACGGGTCCCTTCGAGCAGGCTGTCGCTGTGCGCTCCACGCGATTGCTCTGGCGTGTTGCAAGCCAGTGCAACGGCTCACGTCCGTCAAACAGGAAAGCATGCCAGTGAGGTTCCGTGGCAACGCAGTGTTGTGTGCTTGATGAATTAAAAACAGTAATGTAGCGTGTAACTAAGCTCTAAGACGTGTCAGTTCGTCTTAAATTCGCGAAAATTGTAAAGGCTGCACTCTGCAGCGTAAAGCGTCGGAGTACACAAAACTACATATTCGGAGTTCTTTTGCGATGCCTCGGAAGCCTCCACAGCACGGAGCTGATCAGACAAAGTGTGGATGTCGCGGCTTGGTAACTCGTCTTATTCTACTTGCGCAGTAAAAAAAAAGAAGAAGAAGAAGAAGAGGTGCTTTGTTTACACCGGCGCTGCTTCGGAATCCCACTCAATGTTTTTTTTTTTTTTTGCTGCTGACTACCGTTCTGACGGCAAAGTTGAAAGTTTTCGGATAAGTTCAGCATCAGGTCGGCTGCCAGAGAATGGGAGCTAAAAGCATTTCATGCATAAAAACTCAGTGTTCCTCGGAGGGTTGGGTGAAATGCAGTTATTTTATTTCATCGGCGCCTCAAAGGCTCTGTAGTGTGTGTCATTTGGGGGTTTCGACGAGGAAGCCTTAACCACACAAGCGTGCAGCGCAACGTCTGCGCCGGGGCATCTGCGCCTATACCCACGATCGAAGCGGCGAGAAAGGCTAATTGGGCGCAGTTTCAAACTGTGATTAAGGCGTTTCTATCCTACTTATCTTAATGAAAATTTGCGCGATCATAAGGCATTTTTAGCAGCCAAACGCGACGCAACTTGTTTCAGAGTAAGTACTATAGCTACGGCTCTCCTCCGCAATCCATACGCTTCCCACTGCACCGAACAAAAACGCTAGGCGTCTGTCGTCTTCCTCTGTCCTCGTCCCTGCGCGCATTATGCTAATAATGCAAGATTAGCAACAGCGAACGCGCACACTTCAGTTTCTTTGATGTTTCGCCGCTACCAAGACTCGCTGTAACAGCTCGAAGGAGAGCTCGATTGTCTTCAAGAAAGCGATGTCATGAAAAACTGGGGCGACCGGGGGAAGGTGAGGAGGAGGAGGAGGAGGAGGAGGAGGAGGAGGAGGAGGAGGAGGAGGAGGGGCTCCTAATGTATGCTTCGGACTTTATGATAGGAATAAACGTACTTCCGGGTCACGAGCATTTCCTAAATGCTGATAAACTATATAAGGGAGGAGATGCAGAAGTCAGAA
Source organism: Amblyomma americanum (assembly GCF_052857255.1). Classification (NCBI taxonomy): domain Eukaryota; kingdom Metazoa; phylum Arthropoda; class Arachnida; order Ixodida; family Ixodidae; genus Amblyomma; species Amblyomma americanum. The sequence goes on from NC_135497.1 coordinate 276,504,968, forward strand.
ATAAATTCCAATTAGCCTGTTTCATGTGCAAAACAGTTTGAATATTCAGTTTCAGGGCGCTTGTCAGATGGCACGAAAATGACAGATCCTGAGAAGGGAGCAATATTTTATGGTCAGGGAAATGGAATTGGTTTCACTATAGAATGAAACCACATCAAGCCTCCGCGGTGGCTCAGTGGTTATGGTGCTCGGCTGCTGGCCCGAAAGACGCGGGTTCGATCCCGGCCGCGGCCGTCACATTTCGATAGAGACGAAATGCGAGAGGCCCGTGTACTGTGCGATGTCAGTGCCCGTTAAAAAACCCCAAGTGCTCGGAATTATCCGGAGCGCTCCAATACGGTGTCCCTCATATATCCTGAGTTCTTATGGGACGTTAAACCCCATAAAACCAAACCAAAACCACACCAATGCTGTCCGCGGTCTCACCATATAACGTTATAAAGGCCAAGTGATTTTTAGCGTCCAGAAGCAAGATAAACTCAATATTTTCCAACAACGTGCACATACCTTCACTTTTGTCGCTAGTAATGAAGACGTGTTTTGAGGCAAACGATGCGACTGCACCTGTGGAGAAGGTGGAAAAGCGGCCGCTGCTCCTAATCCAATGCGGGGATCGAGCGCACATACGGTACCGTTCGGCTCTGCTTTTGCCGAAACGGCCGGCTGAGGTGGGCTACGACGAGCTAGTTTGTCTATACTGGACAACCACTTCGATGCCAAGCCGTCAGATCTCGTCGGACGCCACAAGTTCTACAGTCGTGACCATTCGCACTGTCGTCACAGAATTGAAGAGGAGCGCGTAGGAGTGCAATTTTGCTGCAAGCCCTGGGTCAGTTCCTGTGGCGGCTGCCACGTCTTCACCCACCTCGACGGCTGCATTCTCGTCAAGCTCCTCTTCAACAACTCGAAGTGATACTTCGCGACAGACTTGTGTGTGCATGGTGTTCGGGACATGGCTCTGCAGCATGCAGTGTCTTCTCGGGGACATCACTTTGCTAAGGACTTTGGACTTGGCTTTAGCAGCAGAGTCAGCGCTTCAGCAACAGGCCGAATTGCGATCGCCGCCAGTGAATTTGGCGTAGGTTCTGGCAACAAACAGCGACGATGTGAGGTAAACTCAAAATGACTCTGCTAAGCCACATCGTATTCCTTTCTGCTTCCGAGGTTCCGGAAAGCACGCCAGTCAGGCAGGTTCTTTCCAACTCTTCCTCACACCTCCCGACGAAGCCGAACCTCCACGAAAATGCAGAATACACCAGAATTTTTTTAAAATATACACAATACTGCGACAACTTCGCTGCCATCTGCATGCGGCCTCTCGTCTTCGCGTCTCCAGTCTCTCTCCCTTGTTTTCCTGCGCTCATCTGTCCCTAGCTCCGTTCAGGGCCATATCCTCTCTAGCCAGCTCTGGTTCGCCCTCCCTTCTCCGTGTTTTTTTCATTCCTTGCGAATGCGTCGTCCTGGCTGTCTCCCTGAACCAGGCGGCCGTTACGGAGGCGTCTGCCGCTCTCAAGTGCCGACCGCGGCCCGATCGGGTGACACCCCTCCCCGGCGGGGCGGCATACTTTGTAGGGGCCAAGGTCTCGCCTTGGTCGCCAGCCGGCTCTCCGTCGCCAACCTGCAGGCTCCTCGGCCAGTGCACACGGTTAGAGCCCGCGCGCACACCATCCGCGACGACCCCGTATAGCTGCCGTTTGTCTTCGACCCTTCGCTGTATTTCTGGCGCCGGCCTCCTGCACACTGTTTGGGGGGGGGGGGGGGGGTCTGTAGTCCGTCCCCGCTGAGCAGCGCACACACACACACGCACGCACGCACACTCACTCACACACGCACGCACACTCACACACACACACACACACAGACACACACGCGCGCGCTCACACACAGACACACACACTCGCACGCACACACTCACACTCATGCACACACAAACACACGTACACACACAGGCACACGTACGCACACACACACGCACACACACACACATATATACACACGCACGCACGTACACACACACACACGCAACACTCAAACGCACACGCTCACACACACACACACACACTCACACACACGCGCGCACGCACACATACACACACACGCGCCCACTCACACACGGACACACACGCACCCACGCACACACTCACACACAAACGCGCGCACACGCACACATACACACACACTCACGCACACACACACACTCACACGCGCGCGCGCACATATGCACACACACTCACACACGCAACACTCACGCACACGCTCACTCACACACACGCACACACACACTTACACACGCGCGCGCACCCACACACACTCCAACACACGCACGCACACAGACACGCACACACTATATACACACGCACACACACAGAGACATACACACACACACGCACGCACGTACACGCACACACACGCTCACACTCACACGCGCGCACAGACACTCACACTCACACACGCAACACACACGCACACACGCTCATCTCTCTCTCTCTCACACACACACACACACACACACACACACACACACACACACACACACACACACACACACACACACACACACACTCACCACACACACCGCGCGCGCGCACTCTCACACACACACACTCACACGCACTCACACGCACTCACACACACACGCGCGCGCACGCACACATACACACAGACACACCCACACACACACACACACTGGCACACTCACTCACACGCCCGCACAGACACACACACACACACACACACACACACACACACACACACACACACACACACACACACACACACACACACACACACGCACTCACACGCACTCACACACACACACTCTCACACACACACACACTCACACGCACTCACACACACACGCGCGCGCACGCACACATACACACAGACACAGCCACACACACACACTGGCACACTCACTCACACGCCCGCACAGACACACACACACACATACACGCGCGCACACACACTGGCACACTCACACGCACGCACAGACACACATACACGCGCACACACACACTCACGCTAATACACTCACACACACACTCACACAAACACGCGCGCGCACGCACACATACACACACACGCACGCGCACACTCACACACGCACGCACACATTCACACACACATGCTCACACTCACACACACGCACACACTCACGTTCACACAATCACGCTCACACGCACTCACACTCACGCACACACAAACTCTCACACACACTCACACGCATTCAGACACACACACTCACTCACACTCACATACTCACACAGACACACTCACACTCCTCACATGCACACCACATACACACTCACACTCACGCGCGCACACACCATACACTCACGCACACACGCACTCACACACCACACGCGCGCTCACACGCACACACTCACACTCACACACACACACACTCACACGCGCGCGCGCGCGAATAGGCCGGACGTTTGTTCTTAGCTGCCTTCAGAAGCGACGCGGCCACGCGCACAACGCCGCTTCTACGTGTCGTCTGAAGAGCGCGACATGCAACTACTGCCAAAAGAAAGGGCCCATGCATTGAAAGGTTCTGCATTTCGAAACGCAAAGCACTAAAGAAGGAGCGTCAGAATTCCGGCCAAGTGGAGCCGCACGCATGTTCGCAGGAAAAAAAAAAACGACATTTGTACACCTTATTCAGTGCATCCGCAGACAACACGCCAAGGAACGCTGGAGCTTCACAGAAGGCTGGAGCTTCACAGCACTGCAAACTGCGAGGGCGGCGGTGACGCAAACGAAAGCGTCCACAGCCAGGTCAAAGCCTCCAAAGTCCTGTGGCAGGATGTCGTCTATGCCTGAATCTTATCAAATAGTGCACCTGTATTCACTAGACCACAGGCTCTCTGGTCAGTACTTCATATTGACTTTGCAGGCCCGGTCAACGGGAACTGTTATCTCATCGTGGTTGATGCAGCGCACGAAATGGCTTGAAGTTCGCACGTTCGAACGGTATACTTCAGACGCTGTCATCCATAGGTATACCTTCCATGTTCGCCGCATTTGGCATTCCGGAGATGGTCGTCACTGGCAACGGTCCTCAATTTACCTCCACAGAATTTTGGCAGTGGAACGGCATCCGACATATCAAAAGCGCGCCATATCATCCTGCGACCAATGGACAAGTCGAAAGAATGGACCAGGAGAGCGGCGCTGCGAAAACTTTAAAAAGGAAGCACTGCATGTCGCATCTCAAGGTTTCCTTTACCCAACGCTCAACGGTTAATGCGACCACTCAGCAAACTCCAGCTAAGCTTATGTTTGGACATTAGCTGAGAACGGCCTTAGATCTGCTCCATCCGACCAGTGCGCCGGCTGCGTAACACGAGAGCGTTTCCGCAGGCGCACCCTCCTATGTGGCAGGGCAAGTCGTGTTTGTCTGCAGCTTCGCCGGCTCACCGAAGTGGTTGGCTGCCAGCGTCAACAGGAGAACTGGCCAGCGATCATATGAGGTGTCTACGCTCAATGGCGGCTCTCTGCAAAGGAGACATGTCGGTACACCACATGCGACGGCACAGACCTCCGCGGTTGAAGTCAGCCCTCAGCGAGACCCGTTATTTCGCACCCCAGATCTCGCATCCTCCGAGCCTGCCTGACGTCGCGCGGCTCCACGCGAGGTGTCTGGCGATATTGATCCTTCCGTACTGTCTGCGGATATCATTTTTATCAAGGCCGATTCCTTCTCCCAGGTATTCGCACGCAAGACGGCTGATGCAACCAAACTTTTACCCGAGCTGATAAGCTGACACACTATACAGGGGAGGAGAAGTGTTATATCCCGCCAGATGGCACCTTTGGCACCTGGCGGCCACGATGAAGTGCGCGCGTGCTCCTGTGTTCTGTGTGAGCGTACTCCTGTGTTAATGGACGGAAAAATTTATTAGAAACCGAGTTTGGACCCTTTAAGGTCTCAGGGCCACCGCACAACCCCCACATTGCACGCATGTGTCCGGCCAGCAGCCATGTTCTCTACATAAACTGGTAGCATGAGTTGGCTATACGTGTGGATTGGAAGGAACTTTGAACGAAAACTGCGGGATAAAGTCACTGTGATGAAAAAACAGCTCGGAGACAAGAGACAAGATGTTGGAAGGCATTACCAAAACAAAACGCTCGTACTGTGCCACCCTCTTCTATACGTCTTGACTCATCACCGTTTTATAAACGTGATATCGCACCGATGTCAGTGCACGATGAAGATCACCAGGGGGTCTAAATTATTCCGTATGCCCTCCACTGCGGCACCTCTGTCACTCTTTATTCCTGATCTCCCACCGCCTTCCTCCCATTACGCGCGATTTAGGTGTCCACAGAGAAGTGACAGTTGCTCCTTTCATTTCCTCAAAACGAATCGTACGAACTAGCCCAACTCCAAACTTCCGTCAAGCATTTCGAGTATAAGTAGGAGCGGCCTTCAATATGCTCCAAACAATATCACAAAATCGAAATCTGCAGCAGTTACGACCCGTCGCGGTGGCTCAGTGGTTAGGGCGCTCGGCTATTGAGCCGTATAGTTCCCGGATTCGAACCCGGCCGCGGCAGTCGCATTTCGATGGAGGCGAGAAGCAAAGGCGCCCGTGTGCTGCGCGATGTCAGTGCACGTTTATAAAGGTCCCCAGGTGGTCGGACTTATTCCCGGGGGCCTCCACTACGGCACCTCTTTCTTCTTTCACTCCCAACTTCCTTCCTGCGGCGCGGTTGGGATGTCCGCTGAGATTTGTGAGGCAGTTACTGCGTCATTTTGCTTTTCTTCAAAAACCAATTTTCAGTTTTCAGTTTTTTCAGTCACGAGTTAAACTTCCTAAGAAGTCATGAAAGTCTACTCCGAAGCCTATCGCACGCGAATTACATGACATGTACATAAAAGTTACGTAAGTACAGCGTACTACACGTGCATAACTAATTTCGCTATAGCTAACCTGTTCCTGACAGGATAGCACGACCGCGAGAGGCCGCATTTCGCTTCAAGCGCTGAACTTGAGGAGCATCATGGTTTACTGTTGTATGACCTAATTCAAGGAGTAAGCGTTAAGTTTTCAAGTAGTGAATGCCGAATAAAAAAACTTTGATAACAGCATAAGTACAGGTGGCTCCATTATATGAAAAGGAACACAGCCTGAGAATTCAACCAACGATTATACTCTACACGTACGAGAGACAAGCAGGCGTCTTCCTCTTTTGTTAGTAGTTTTCCTCAAGACGTATAATAACCATCATATATTTTCAACCTCAACGCAGAATAACAACAGAATTCGATCTTGTGTACAAACTAAGTGTTCCCTTTCATATCGTAGCTACCTGTACGTGCATGCAGAGTAAGGACATCTTTTGTACTTTGAAGAGTACCTCGTATCCTCTTCTTCCCTTTCTTCACTTTTAATTGAACCCGCTCCGTTTCCTACGTTTTAGGCAACTTTGCATTTGTTTTCTTCTCCGTGCCTCCTGATGTCGTACTCCCTTTCTTTTAGATGCGCGCAGCAGGCTTTCTTCCTCCGAAGCATATCACTGCCCTTAGCGGTCGCCGTCTTGAAGGAGAAGCCAGTGAACAACACAGACGACGCCGGTAAAATGAAAAAAAAAAAGAACGTGAACCAAGAGCAGAGAGCTACCAGGCCCCTCCTCCTGAGGGGTCAGCCTTCTTTCCTAAGCACAAAACAACTTGAAACCGGTTTTCCAGGCGGCCGGGGACCGTCGCTGCAAAGAGCGATCGGACAGGTAAGAAGCTCACCTGGGGGGGGGGGAAGGAAATAAAAGCAACACCTGCACGGAGAGCCTCGCTCGCCGAGCGACGCAGCGATTCGAAGGGCGCCGCGCCGCGCTCAGCCGCGCTCTTTCCTGCTTTCAAAGCGTCACGCGGCGGGGCGCTGCTTGTCTCTCCGCCATTTGACGTCACAGACCTGGCGTAGGAAAGAGGGCAAAGCGCCAGGAGCGAGCTCTTGCAACACCAAGGTGCGCGCTCTTGCGAAGTTCGTAGAGAGAGAAATAGTGGAGAGAGAAAAAACGCGGCAACGTGACGTCGCTTGCAAGCCGTGAGCGCGGGGAGTGCAACTCTCCTCGCGAGTCGTTCCCCCGTGAGCGTGCTGCGTGGCTCTGCTGTAAGCCGCTGCGCGTGGCGCGATTGCTCGGGAATTCTGTGCGTACGTATAGAACTTTGCGGACACGTTCTTTGTGAGCAGCGAAGCCTTCGCTCCGAACAACTGCCCGACTTCTGTTAGCTCTTCCCTTCGTTCCGCGATAATTTTCAGTGGTGCAGTGGTACTTGGTCCAGCCTGTGCACCTGCTCGCCTAGTTGCCGTCGTCGAACGCTGCACCGAGGCCTTGGACGGTGCGTTACTCCTTGTCAACAGGTGTCTTTGACTTGGTCGGTACTGACTAGAACGCGATGAACCCCGGTGCCTCTGGATACATGTCGCCGTGGGATACAGCACATCGCTCTCATTCGACGACTGCCTCAGGTAAGCTGCTCGAGTTCATTTGTTCCTCGAACAAATGTTTCTTTCACCCAATCAGGAGAAATCACAGCACATCGTAACTGGAGGGTGTAAACGATTGTCCAAGCATCACATCCCGTGAGTTAAACTACTTTTGATAATTCTCTCGACAGAATGCCCGCATAGCATGAGCGTGCAGTCGCTGTTTCCTTTCTGACTCTTGCCGTATGCACAGAATGTACTACTTACGTACACAAGTTATTCTTCATGACTGAATTAACATCTGGTCTGAAATAAGTGGAACACGTGTTCTATAGTTCTAATAGTACAATCGTGAAAGAACCTTTTACGGGAGACGGAATAGCCTCGTTTCATCTCCTCATAAAGGTTCCTTCAACGTTGGGAGCGGCTGCACCGGTCGCCCCTAGAGGTGCCGGCACTTTTTTTTTTATTATTGTTTCGAATACATGTGCGCGTAGTGCTTTTGGCCAACGGGGCAGCTCTCGATTTCTGGCAGCTGCAACCAATGTTGTTGATGCCAGATAGGGAGCAGTCCGGCAGCCGTCCTTTCTTCGTGTCGCACAAATTCTATAACGAGCCGTCAAAGTGCCGCAGCGATTACGTAATGGTGATGTGTTTCCTCAGCACTTCCAAACTAAAGCCACATTTACGGTAACGCGTGCTGACCGTACGGCGGCCAGGCTGCGCGCAACTTCTCCAGGCTCGCGGAGCTCGTTCGCGCGGCATCTTGCCACCGCGGGGCCTACCTGTTCGGAAACCGGTTTTTGGCCCCGCGGTGGGGGAAGCCGCTCCGTCTCGGGTAGCATGTGACGGGAGGCGTGCACTCCTTTCCGGTGCTTCCTCTTCGGCCTTTTTCTTTTTCACCGTGTGTTCAGTTCGAATTTCGATGGGGGCGAAATTCTAGAGGCCCGTGTAGCTGTGCGATGTCAGTGCACGTTAAAGAACCCCTGGCTGCGGAAATTTCCGGAGACCTTCACTACGGCGTCCCCCATAGCCTGAGTCGCTTTGGGACGTTAAACCCCCATAAACTAAACTGAATTTTAGGTGATGACTACAGTATAATTAGGTGTATGTCCCCGCTTTGAAAAGTTTGTCTTGTGATCAGGCTACAGAGCAGGCTGCAGATAACCTCTTTCGTCGGGGCAGCTCTATCCAAGATGGGACCGGCACCACCTATGTAATTAATTTCAGCGCCACACTTGTCGCGAAGTCCCAAGCTGGCTGAAAAACCTGTGGTTAACGCCGACCCACCGCGGACCGTGTTATCATGTTGACTTATGTTAAATAACGATGACATCTGCCCAGACGGGCGATCACTCGTCGCATTATACGACCGCATTTCGTTCCGGCGTTACCGACATGCTACTGGCCTGGCATGCTCCGACCATGGGCAGGACCGGAGGACTCGCCTTGTCACACTTCTCCCAGTTCAAGTGTTTCTAGTAGATTACGGTAATAAACGACCCTGGCTCCAACTTGGAGTAGGCGTCGTTGGTGCGAAGTACACCCGTTGCTTTTTCTTGGGGCCAGACTATTTGTGTTCGTCCGTGCATCTGTCGTGTTGGCTGCCACCTGCCCGGTGGAAAAGCAGGCGGCAACCGGGTGTCGCTGCCGCATGTGCGGCCAACGTTCGGGCTGTGACTGACGTGTCGCGTGGTGCGGTGGTGAGGCGTCTATTGAGGAGCGCAGCCGCCGGGCCTTGGCCGCGGCGCCGGTGTCGAGCGCAGCAGGTGGTCCGCGCGCGACACGCAGCTGCCGCGTTGCCCACCGCATCGCGCGCTACGCAGCCAGCAGAGCTTTCCCACTGGCCTGACCGGGGAGTTGCACCCGTCCGTTACTGGCGCTGACTCACTAGCTGCTGCTGCGCACGTGGTCGATAGCGACGGCAGAGTGCTGATGCTGCTACCTAGGAAACGCGCGGCGGCCCAGCCTAGGCGGTGATTTCACATCGGCCGCATTCGTGAATTCTGCGTCACCCGAGCGGCACGGGTTACCTTTTCGGCTTAGTCACAGCAGTAAGGTGCGACGCGATTTTTGTGCGGCGTATGATTTAGCGTGACGGACCTTGAAAAAAGCTGCGAGTGTTGTTTTGTCTTGTTTACTCGGCTCTATGAATACGGGTGTGTGAGATTGGGTAAGCAAGCGCCTTGTAGCAGTCTAAGACAAAATATTTGTTCGGATTAAGCTGTTTTGTTTGAGCAGCCAATCGTAAGACGTTGAGTTAAATCTTTATTTAGTGTCAATGTGTATCACAAGAACCAAAGACATGACATTCTTTAATCCCTCAAGAACAAAGCGGCAAATGTCCCTGAAAGGAAGCCCTCCAACCAATGGCGTCGACGGATTTTTCATGACGTCGCTGTTTATCGCCTGTAATGCTAGGAACACAGGGGATTAACCAATAATTAACCTAGTGTGAAAGGGGATTAACCATGGGTTAAAAGCAGCATCAAGAAAATCGGTCTGCGCCATTGGCTGTGGAGGGCTTGTATCCGACTATACAGAACCGTCGCGGGTGGGGCGATGAGGGAAGGTTTTGTGAGGCTTTAGCCGCTTTGCGTGCCAAAAGAATCTGCAGAGCGTTAGCAATAAGGCGCCGCGCGCGCGTTCGTATGGAGGCGCTTGTCGCGTACTTATCCAATTCGTTGCCGCGACTTTGGCGTCATCTTTTATCTGGCCTTTCTCGCCCGTAATTTTTGGTGGCTCACAGGCGTCGCTTTTTACTGCCGTCTCCGGCGTAACACTGCGCCGTTGCAGGATTTTGGAATTGCCTTTGTTTTTGCGACAAGCGAAAACTTCCGGAGTTTTCTTACCGCTTTCGGAATTTCATTCATGCTAGCAGGCCATATGTTAGCTACGGCCCCACCGCGGTGGCTCAGTGGTTAGGCATTCGGCTGCCGAGCCCGAGAACGCGGGTTCGATCCCGGCGCTTAGTTTCGATGGAGGCGAAATGCAAAAGGCGCCGGTGTGCTGTGCGATGTCAGTGCGTGGCAAAGAATCTTGGGTGGTCGAAATCAATCTGTAGCCCATCCACTGCTTCTTCCCTCACAGCCCATGTCGCTTTGGGACGTTAAACCCGATTATACCATAACATATATCATACGTTAGCCGTGCTGTTTCGTATTCGTTGGCACTGCAGTGGAGGCCAAGGCAGCACTGCGTCAGAGGATCTCGCACGTGAGATCTTCGACTGGCGGTCGCCCGGGGCTTCTTCAGCCGTGATATCACAAGGTGAAACGGCGAAAGTGCTGGCCACTCTTGGGTCGTTCTGGTACGCGAACAGCTTCAAGAGTTCGTCCTCTAATATGCAGGCGTATAGCTTGCACTTCGAGCCTGACGCGGACTTAAAGGGGCTGTGAAACGCCTTCCGAGGAGAGCACATTAATTCACTTAATCACTGCACTGTGTTGCCATGAAAACCGGAGCCAAATAATACTCTTCTACACGCACAGCAGACTACCCACAATCACGCGTCAAAGTTGGCGAGCCCTTCCCGGCGACTTTTTCACGCTCGCACCCTCCTCCGTCCCCCGCATCTGCGTAGACAAAGTGAGAGGTGGCCATTGGTTAGATTCTTGCAGACGTCAGGCAGCTACCGTGGCCGCGGCCAATAAGCCGCCTAGCTCCGGTGGGTCGGGAAGCTCCGCTCCCAGAAGGGAGGTCGGCGAAGGAGCGCCTACCTTCCAGCGTGCAAAAAGTGACGAGAGGAGAGGGAAAGGCGCGAAGACGCTGAAATTCAAATTTTAACTACAGATAACTCAATTTCTACAAAGCGCATTTAAAAAATCCCTGCTGGACACTATTCGTGAAGTGGCGTGCTTCAATATCCCAGGCATGCCGCAACTTTATTAGAGCCCCCTTCACAGCCCCTTTAAGCGAGTAGCGCAGCAAAATGCGCCGTTGTTTAACAAAAGGCACGACTCAGTTATTGTTGTTACGCTGATTCCTCTCCGAAAGTACGCGGTTCAACCGGCCGCTGTGAATGTTACCCGTACAAACGGCATATAAGCAGGCCTCTGGACGTTGTTGCGAATAACTGCAATCGTGCGACGTGGTTATTGAAGAAACAATGAGGACACGGAGGCGCGTTCTTTGAGCAAAGAAAACTGCATTTCAATTTCTCGGCTACAGATACACTCAAGAGTCGTCAGGCAGAACACATGACAAAAGCGTCCTACCAGAAAGATCCCACTCTGGCCAGGGCCACTCCCCCGACGAGTTGAGGAGGCCCGGCCGTTTTCGGCGGAGCAGACCTTCTCGCGGTCAAACTCGCGTTGCTGGCGCCGCCGCCGAAACCCGATCCCGGGTCGGCACCATATCTTTTCGCGTTGCTTCCCCTCCTGCCATGCACTCGTGCTTTGGATGCGCGCGCACAAACGCAGACAGGAGCACCGAGGCTATGCGAAGAAAGACAAGGCGCGGTCGTTCGAAGAAGACGCGCCCTCACCGCACAGAATAAACAACAAAAAACAAGAGATGGCAACGCGAGTGGCCGGCGTATCGACAGCCGGATTTCGGCTTCCTCAAAGTGAGGGAAGGTTCACTCCGCATGTGAAGTCGCCGAAAAAAATTTGTAAACAAAATGTTCTCAAAGGTGGACCTCCAGGCAGCGACATCGAGACATCGATATATTGCCATGACGTGCCGGTAACACGGCTTCCTTTGTTCGTTTGTCAAAGTTTTCGTTCCGAACCGCTGCGCACAGAGCGCCTAGTTTTGAGCGACTGGGGTTGGGCTTTTAGAAAAGTGACGACAGAGCTTCGAATGACGGCAAACCTGTTCCTGCGTGCTAAAGCGCGGATAGCGCGCATTGCGTGCGTTTTGCGAATTTTTCCCGTTTTTCTCCGTGGTCGTGTGCAAGTGTAGCAATCGTCCGAACCACTCCTCGCGCGGGGCGTTTTTTTCCGCGAATCCTGTGTCCAGCAGTATTGCTTCAAGTGCTGCGATTGGAGGGGAAACGGGGTCGGGATTGTAGCTTGGAAACGGCGTAAGCCCGAGAACGACTACAAAGTGGCCGCGCCATCTTCGCTGGCCACGTTTGCGCCGCGATGCAGGCGCCAGCCACGCGGCTCTCGGGTTCCCGTCCGCACTGCCTCCGGGCGTTCTACCCCCCCCGCGCGCGCGCACGATGCCAGACTGGCGTTCGGAGGCGACCGCAGCACGTCTGCTGCTCTCGCGTAACCCAAGCTTGCCGGGTGTATATTCAACTCGCTTCAAAACAATAGGCTGCTGCCCGCATTGCCGACCGTGACGTGTGCCGCCTGCCAACCGATCCGACGCAGACACAACAGCGGTCGTGACGCCGCCGTTCGTTGCGCGGTTGACGCTGCGACTTTGGCGAACGGAGGCGCGCGCACCTGCTGTACTGCATCGGTGGCTCGCCGTCCACGGGGCGGCCACGTGATCACCGGCCATCTCAAGCGCAGCGAGCGGCTGCAGCAAAGGTAGCCAGTTCCATGTCAGCATTAGTGTTTTTGGTTCGATTGCCAGCCCCTTTTGCGTTCGTTTTTTTTTATTTTCCGGGACATACCTCGGGTTTTTATTTCTGAATGCATTCCTGTAAAAAGAATCCACCTCTTTGGGCGCATTAAAAAAGTTTTTCAGGGTTGTGGTATCCTTTGGGATAGTGTACAAATGTGGTGCGAACATTCCGAATTGCGAGTCTAGTGGCTCTGTTCGCGGTCTTTGGTGAATACACCTCTATGCCCCGCGGCCACGGTTCAGTGGGCGACTGGCCTGATGAAGCCCACGCCGACATTATTGTGCGTGGCGTGTACATCCGCTGGCAGAAGTGCGCGGGAAGGCCGATTACTTGGCGATTATAGTTCGAGCAATTTCCTGGCCGCGTTCCTTGGGGCTTAATTGTGAGGCGCAGCGAAGCTGTCTACGCTTTTCACAACCTCGGAGCGGCCAGAGCGTCCCTGGCGCCCGACGGTAAGGCCCAGAAACCGCTGGTGCCAACCGCAAAGTGGCCCGCGCTTTTTTGTCCACTTGGCTATACAGCGCGGCACCGGATACTTATACCTATACTCCTTGCCGGCTGCTTACTTCGAAAGTCCTTACTCGCCTTCTGTACTTAATATGTAACGTCTTTATTTCTCCCGAGTGTATATAACTTTAATAATAACATTGTTATATTCGTGCGCATGAGTGCGAGATAGCGAAAGGGGCTGCAACGGGGGACGGGATTCCGAGCACCCGTCGGAGTTTTGTGCGCGCTTTGGCATTAGACGTTTTTAGCATACCGGAGACGTACTAGCGGAGACGTATACCGCTTAACCGGACCCCTCCTGCGCATGCGCAGTGGTATTGTTGGGGTGAGGGGAGCCACTGCGCGTGCGCAGGAGGGGTCCGGTTAAGCGGTATACGTCTCCGGTATGCTAAAAACGTCTATTTTTTTTCCGTGCAAGCCCTCAGTGCTTCAACCAGCGTGCAGGGGTGAAATGCGCGTAAAGAATGGGACCAGTGGGCCGCGTCCGCTATGGGTCGATTCATTAGCAGGCCTTGGATCGCACTCGGCCGACGCCTCCCATTATAATAATCTCTCTCTCTCTCTCTCTCTCTCTCTCTCTCTCTCTCTCTCTCTCTCTCTCTCTCTCTCTCTCTCTCTCTCACACACACACACACACACACACGCGCGTGCACACACACACACACACACACACACACACACACACACACACACACACACACACACACACACACACACACACACACACACACACACACACACACACACCTCTCCCTGATGCCTTGTATGTAACATTCACAATGTTGTGAGTCACCGAGTTATCAAAAGGCGATATAAAGTGTGAGGCAGGAAGAGCGACGCGGAAGCTGCGGCCAAACACTGTCGCTAATTTCAAGATAGCCGGAGGTGGTCGCTCGAGCGGTGAGCAACGTCACTGTGTATGTGGCAGACATTATGCTTGACGTCAGCGTTCGTACGACTTCTCCTTCGCAGAGACTGGTAATGGGGTGACAAGTTTCATTTGCTTACAGTTTTTTTTTTTTTTGCGTATATACCTGCCAGCTAGAGGATTCCGCCATCGAATCAGTGCAGCGCGTGCGTCGTGCGACGCCACTGTCCGTTTGCGTCTTGGCAGAAGTTAAGTGCCGGGCTTAACTTTTTTTTTTAGCTGCTCAGATCCGCTGAAGTATATAATGCTCACATTTCGTTTCTCCGTTCCACGCTGTGAATCTGTGAACCAGAAAGTTGGGCTCGCGTTGCGGCACTGCTCCGTCGAGGCGAAGCTCGGGTCGCGTCGGCTCGCTCGAGTTTCAAGCACACAGGCGGCAGCGGTGCTTATTTCAGTCCTTGCGTGTTGCCAACTACGGCGTTAGGCGATCACCCACAAAGGGCATCTCGTGCGCGTCTAGTGACTCTCGTAGAATGCCTAGATCGGAATTGAGCTAACGAAACGGCCGCGAACCGGCTGTGAGGGCGGAGTTTCGCTGGCTCGTTCCGGCATATACACAGTTGCGAACTCGCCCATTACACCGCGCAGCGTAGCGCAACCCTGGTTTCTGGACCCTGCGCTGGCAAAGCATCTGGCCTTCTCGTGACGCAGGCACAGCATGGATGCCGCCGCCTGACATTAAGCCTAAACTTCGCACGCAGTTGCTGTTGCCGCGTTTTTCACGGAGAGAAGGTCATCATGCTGTGCCTGTGTGTTTCTCTGTTGTTCTTCCGCGATGCATTTACGGTCCAAAGTGCATTAGTACTGCAGATTGCGGGGCGTGGCGGCGTGCGGCCGTTTTTTAATTCTTTATTCTTCCCTTCCTTACGGCGTGAAAAATTCCTTTATCTGCGAACACTTTGCGTCTCCTCTTTGCTAAGGCACACCATTCGATATTTATGTTCGCCCAAGTAAACGAAAACACGCTAGCGAGGCCAGACAGCGTCATTAGGCGCCGAGGTCGCGGAATACTTGTATCCCCCTCCTCCTGAACGTCGTGGACGAAATCGACGCTCCGGGCAGCCGCCAACCAACCTGCGCGGTGCGGGCTGCCCGGAAAGGCTGCTGCAGTGCATGCCCTGACGGAGCCGCAGAATGCGACGACGACCACATCGTGACGTCTTCGGGGAAGAGGGTGGGGAGGTGAGCTCGTCACCTCTGCAGGGGCCGTTGCAAAGGGAGCCGCCAAACGATTACGCGGCATTACGTCCCGCTGACGCCGCGGGCAGGAATTCTTTGGCCGAAGCAGCGCCGTGCGCTGGAATGGAGGGAAGGCGCCGCTCGACTGCATGGCGCGCGTCGGGACAGCCTGGGGGCCTCCCGTAACCATGATGGACGTGCGCCAAGTTGTCCCCCAGGAAGGTTCGCGCTGCGACTCCACGCGAACGACTCCCCGTCGAAGATTGGAGACCGACAGGTGTATCCGCTCCTTATCAGCCTGCGCTCGTAACGTTCCTGTTTTTCGCTCGGCTCTATCTTATCCGGACTCCCACTGACGGCCCAGGAAAAATCACCCCTGCAGTGACTCGTCGTTGCTTAATTTTTCTTTCGCCCAGCCTGCCAAGCGTCTTTCGTTCTTCCTCGTGTGGACTGGCAGTGCCAAGCTAAATCTCAATGTAATGAAGCGGTTATCAGGGAAAGATGGATATAACGAACAAAACATAATTTTGATTTTAACGAAGTAAATACTGTTTGTCAATGGGTACAATAACCCATTGCGCATTCAGGTCATAAAACAACAGGCTATTTCGCGCAGAACATTCACATTGAAGCGCTGGCGCTCATTTGACGCGATGGCTCCCCCGTGTCTTAACAGGCTGTCGGGTGGTGGTGGTGAAAAACATTTATAAGCAATAAATTTTTTACAGAAAGGTGATTGGGGTAGGAAGCACCAAATGCACCAATAGACACTTTTAGTTGCGCGTGCGCAGTAAGCGTGCGTACGCACGCTTACTGCGTTGCGTACGCTGTAAATAAGTTCGCTGTGGAGCGTGCTCGCCATATTCGTGCGTGTCCGGAGCGCACCACACAGCGCATGTCCCTGCCAGCAGCTGACTTCCCCTGGTGTTGTCGTGACAGCCAATCTCCGCAGTGGTCTGCTTCCTCTCGATGCACAGCGCCAGAGTGGACTTCTTTGCCCCTCCCACCCACACCGCAGTCCCTGTATGTCGCTTTTTTCCTCAAATCTATGGAAAGATGACTCCGGAGTCATGCTTCTGGCCGTGACACGGTGTAAAATAGGAGAGGGCGCGAAGGCACGGTGCGCCCCTTTTTTGCAGGTGATCTCCTAGGTGGCCGGTGGTACACAAAACGTAGGCTGGGAAAGGTGGATAGCGGACCCTAGTGGCGCAAGGGGCAGCTTGCGCTGTTCAGGTGGGAAACGAACTCGGCTGTGCTGTGCATCCCCTTTGAAGTCGCTCCCCGGTGCTCTGCGGAGTGCTTGGTTAATGGCGGGAAATAACGAAAAAAAAAACAACATTGTGCTGTTCTCAGGGCTGTTTTTCGCACATCTAAGTCGCATGAATGTTGCCTGAATGTTGTATCGTCTCCAGCCTAGGTTTGACCTGCATAAGTACCTGCAGCGCCGTCGCGCCCTGATATGTGGTAACTGCGCTAAGTGTCCCCCCACCAGTGCCAGTAGTGCGCGCTGTCTCTCCACTCTCATTTCCTTCTCGTTCCTAAAGCGCTTTCGCCGCTGTAGAGCTCTGGCCTGCAAGAATGTCGATTGTCAAGTGATGCTGTGTAGCGTCCCTATCTGCCTGCACAAGTGCTCCACGCGTCGCTGTGCAGAAGTGCAAGGAAATGTTATCGCGGCCAGCTCCCGACTGTTGTCGCCACTGAGGAGTGGTCTCTCAAGCCTCCACGAAATGTTGGCTCGGTATTGGAGTGCCTCGAAGAGAGAATAGCGTCGAAGCGCATGCCTCATAACGTGTCTCTGTTGAGTTGGAGCACACGGGCGCGCAGTTTGCGCATGGCAGTCTGCGCAGGGCTGCTGGACAAACATGGTTATAGTGAACGCGAAGCGATGTAACCGTCCCTGTTAGCCAACGAAAACCGCGCTGCCCAATCGCTCATGGAACGAATGGCCTCGCCTCTCTGATCTCTGGGTCAGCCAGTGTCGGAACAGCTGGTCGCACGGAACTGGCTCATGACGGATGCCATTGTGCAGCGCGCAGACTTTGGGACATCGTGATTTTATTATTTTTTATCTCCCTCGCGCAGAATGCGCCGAGCTCTTTGTACGCGCAGTCCAATGTTGAGTCACCGAAGTAAAAAGCAGCAGGGCGCGCTCAAGAAACTGAGCCCCCCCTCCCCGACATGCCCTCTTTCGCGTCTCGGTGCTTTCAGAAAAGACACCGCAATTCTTGGTTGGAGGTGGGAGGGGGGGGGGGGGGGTGGGGGGGGATAAGGGCTCATGACAAAAGCAGCAGCGTTGTAGCTTACAATGGCGGCCTTTCGATCTCCCTCCCGCGTTTCTTTTGTAAATTCGGATGCCTCCAAGAAAGAGGCGCCTGCGAAGGACACTGGGGCTGCTTCGTTCGTGGTTTTCCTCCACCGATTGGACTCTGCACCCTGGCTGAAATGCGACGGCGCGCACGCCGCGTCGTAGCGCCACGGTTGGGTTCGACGGCGGCCCAAGGCATTCCTCTGGCCGGGAGCCACCCTCGGAATGCGAGGATCGGATGCGGCGCGCGCTGTGCTGCGGGGCAGCGGGCGAATCTTCCTCGTCCAGCGTGGCGAGCGTGAAAACACGGTGCGGGGAGGAGAAGAAGCGATGGACGCAATTTCCGCGCAGAGAACCAGTTCCGGAGAACCGTTGCGAAATGGCCGAGGCGGCCGAACCGAATCGTTCCGGAGGAGGAAGGAAGCCGAGAGCCCCGTCGTAGGGCCTGTGCCACCGGCTCGGATGACCTTTCGGCCCCGGAGGGCCTTCGCGACGCGATCGGGCCCCGTCGCGCGGAATGCAGTCGGCTAATTTTAATGACCGGGTAGCGCCGCAATGCGCGACGTCCCAGCTCGGTTGGGAGGTCTCGTCGTGTGTAGTAGCGGGATCGCACATGCGCGGCCTGCGGCCGGTCGATTTGTGGCTCCTTCGCTCGCGAATGAGCCGCGCAGGGTTCGATGCGTTTCGAAGTTCCTCGGACATGACTCGTGACTAACAAATGCGGCGGCATTTCCGAACTCCTAAACCTTTCTCTCGCGTCCAAGTGCGTGCACCGAACGAGTGGCGGCGTTTTCCCACAGGTGCCGCTTTACCTGGTTGCGTCTGCAGCGTGATTCCACAGGGGGCGTGCATCGGACGCGCGCAATTGGCGGCCGCGTGCTTCCTAGTGCTCGAGCGTAATTAACGGTTGCGCGAGCGGAGCGGACTTATACACTGACTGTGGTCTCGTCTCTGGCCGGCCCCATCGACAGGGCTCCGTGAACGGGGCCCTTCGCGGCCTCTCGATGGGGGGGGGGGGCACCCGTCCTCGATGATTTCTCCCTCGGGTTTTGCGAAACGGGGCCGGGCGGTCGACAATGGCGGAAGGCGGCGAAAGTAAGCCGGCCGCCGGGAGAGGGACACCTGTGACCCGGCGAGCCACAATGGCTCTCCTCCGCGGTGCGGACAAGTGGAACAACGGCTTGTGCGTTGGTTGGACCCAGGCTCGCGACGACGCTGTCGGCTGAGACCCGAGAAAACGCTAGCTTGCCCGCGTTTCTAGATCTTCGTCCAGAAGTAACCGAATCGGATGAACAGACAGGGGGGGCGTCACCAGGAATGCACGTCTGTAGTTTTCTCGTCTTCCACCACGTGGCGCATTGCTTTGAGCTTTCAAAAATAGCGCGTTGACATCATCCGTGACGTAAGAAAGGAAGAATACCGAGTGTCTGCAGAACAGAACGTGATAGGACGCTAGGCTTACGGGCACTGGCTGGCCGCCGTCCCGAATTCCTGGTAAAGGGGCTCCAAAAGGCCGCGAAATCGAGGCGCCGTACGTCGGCCACACTTGCGGGGAGAGGGGCAAGAACACGCCAGTCGGCGGCAATATGTGCAGACAGTGTTCGCGATTGTTGTACCTGCCTCTCTTCCTTATCAGATACAATTGTCTCCTGCGTCGACACCACTCGAGGAATTGAAGCAACGCGCGACCGCGGCTGTCCACCGCCTTAGCGAGCGGAGTGGTCTGACAATAGCTGCGTTTGCCGATGCATGAGCGACTCGATAGAGGGACGTCGGGGATGTTGCGCAATGCTTCGGGTACTTCAGGTCCGCGGGGTCGGCGATTGTGGAGTGGGCGCTTTTGACTGCGCAATGTCGAGGATGGAGGACGCTCAGCCTCGACTGTATAGCCACTGGGCATAGGTCTTCATTGCATGCTTCAAGTGTTGACAGCGCGCAGCGCGAGTGCGTCATTCCGTCACTTATTTTAGCTGTGTGCATTGTGATAAAGGCAGAATGATTTAATCAGCTCCCTTCATCTGAAACAAGAGACATGCGTCAGAATATGCACACCTTATGAAAAAAAAAAAACTACTTTGGTTTGTACGCTGGGATGCACACGTTGTGGCTCTTTCTGCCTTTTGTGGAGATGGAAGACGATGGCTTTTCGCCAGTGAGCCTCAACAGCGAGACGGCGGTCTCACCTGAACCGCTGGTGCAAACGCGTCGTCCCCGAGGGTTTCGGTGGCTGAATTAAAAGCTTGCATCCTCGTCGTCATCTTTTCGCGCGCTTTTAGCCGCTTGCCGCACCGCGAGAAGGCTGCTTCAGCGAACTTGCTGGCAAAGAGCGCACAACCTTAGATAAGAGGAGCCAAAGTACCTCCGAAAGCCGCTCGCCGCTGACGCCTTAAACGCACGCTTCTTAGCAGCGTTCCTTGCAGGGGCGGTTCATAACCGACGCCCTTGGCGCTGAAGGCACCGTGGCGGAAACACCCGAATCCATTATGAGACTGCCTCGTACACGGGCGCCTGGAACAATGCGGGCTTACGCGGCTCGGTGACAGGGAAGCGCGCCTCGCAAGCGGCCTGTCTTCGCAGGGTGCCGGTTTCGTTGTGTCCACGTCGTCGCACCGAGTATGACTCAGCCGGAGGCGTGCGCCGAGCGGGCTCTGAGGAGCGGAAAAAAAAAAGAAAAGAAAGGATTTACTACTGCGCAAAAAGCTGGCAGTAGTCCCCAGTAAAAAAGGAAGAGAAGAGAGAAAGATCATGGCTGAAACTCTACAATCGGAACAATTGTCTGCGCGATGCTGCGCGGGGGGAAGAACGCGCAGAATTACGCGGGCCGAACGAGCGCGCATTTTCCATTCCCCGCGTTTGATGCGGGAGGCAGCGCGCGCGGGGAGGGCCGCATTCCTTGAACTTTCTGGGCGCTCTTTGCGGCGGCGCCGCCCTCGCCACTTCCCCTCATTTGCCCATGCGCGCTCCCGGCGTAGGCAAACGAGCCACTTGCCACCGGTCGTGAATGCTGCCGTGGCCAACGGAGCGCGGACGAGTGACGGAATCGCGGCTTCGAGGGGAACCCTCCGGTGCCTCTCCGTCACGGCTGGTCTGGGCTGCTTCGGGCAATGTTTGCGCGCGGTGGAGAGGTAGTCGGCCATCCGCTGCACACAACTGCCCTGAGGTGTCCGTGCACTGAGGGCGCGCAGCCGAGTCAGCTTGTTATGCGCATCTTGGTGGCTCATTTCGGAGGGTGCTCTGCGACGCACACAACTGTGTCGATTCCTTGGCGCATTGGCTCTGCTGCCTTGAGCGCTCGTTATGAGTGAACAACAAACAAAAACGAACTCCCTGAGCGTACCATTTTATTGCCTTTACTGCTCATTCCGAGTCGCCTGAGCACGCCAAACTGCGATAGGTGGCGCCACAGTAAAGCGGCAGTAAAACATGCTCTCGCCGGTGTTTGAAAAACGCGCGGAGGGTTGCGTACCTCTATCTGTGAACGCACAGAACGGCGACTGTAATGAGACACGTTCTGATACCGCGCCTAACCGGATCACGTCTCGGGACAGGGTAATTGTAAATGTAACCTTTGGCTCGGCGTCGGCATGTGGCTGTGTCGGCGCCACCTTAGTACCACTAGCACGCAGCGAAACCACCGGCGAACCGGCGAAACAATGCAGATGGGACGCGGCTGGCATCGCGATACCTCTGCGCTCGCTGTTGTAGCTCAACGGCGCTAGTTTCGTCGCGCGATCAAGGCCACCGACGCTTCGTGTGCGGATCACGCCGGGCCCGCGGTACGTTCGATGCTGCGCGAAAACAATGGAATGGGCCCGTTTAATTTGCCCCTTTGGGTTGTTTTTCTTTGACCTTCTTCCGCTGCGAGTGTGACATGCGCGATTCGAAAGGGCAGCCCCCCCCCCCCACCCCCCCTCGGTTCCACAGCTCGGCCCGCGTGCGGCGACGGGCGAGTCAAGCGCACTCGACGGAACGCTGGCCGCTCATTCCGATCACGACCGGGCCTCTTGTCCAGCGCGCTGCGGCAATTAGAGTAAGTGAAAGGCACGCGCCACCTCGCGTGCGGACTCTGGAGTGTGGCCCACCATGCATGAGTGAAGTTGCTGATTGGGGGCCAGTTTGCTGGAGTGCGGGCACGAGGGCCCGGTGGCGGACGCTTCGCTCGGAGCGACTCTTTGTTGGCTGCGAGTTTCTTTTGAGAGGGCGAACGTTGCCGGCCGAACGGCGCTCGAAGGGCGCACTGCGGTCCTAGCGCGCAGTCTGGTCTCGGTACGCGTCCGGTATTCACGTTGATGCGCCCCTGCCGAGTGAATACTCGACGTCCCGCGTTTTCGCGCTGCCTGTTTGTTGATCGCAAGCTTCCGTTCCACGCAGAAGTTACGGTTGGTAGCTTTCGTGAAACTGCCCCCCCCCCCCCCCCCCCCCCCTTTGAGGCGTCGAATAAAGAAAAAAACAGTACGGGAGGCGCAGACATTAGCCGGCACCTTCTGGGCGTATCGGCGCATCTCGAACCCTGCGTGGGTTGCGCCTTGGGGAATCGCGGCCCATTCATGCGGCCCTGTTGTTTGTTCCGCGTCGGCTTACGCACCGCGGCCGCACCGACCACAAAAGCGAGGGAGCTCAATGGCCGCGAGTGCGGGAACAAAGCCGCCGGCGCCACCTGCGGCGCGTCATGGCCCACTGACTTTCACCAGGAGCGCCCGCCGCCGAAACAAAGCGCCGCCGCGAGCGAGTCGTGGGGGGCTGCGCAACACCCTCTAAATACTTTCTTCAGGCCTCTCCAGGCCCTCCTTTCCACACGCGCTACGTCACGCCAAGTGTCCGGTCAGGCTGCTCACCAAGCGCGGCTCCGCTCCGCTCGGTTGTCTCCCTCGATGTGCTCGCGCTTGCCCGGGCAAGCACAGACACGAACGCAGTCTTGCAGTGAGCGTCTAGCTGCTGCTTGAGTCTTTCAGCCTGGCGTTGGGTGCATTTCCGTTCGCTCCTCGCACGGCTGTGTCTGTTTCGTGTGGCCGTTTCTTGTGTGGCGTGCGTACCTGTGCTAGCGCACGAATGGGAAACTGATTGCCTGCCGTGTAGCGAGTGCAACTTCGTGAAACATGGGCCGGTGCTGTGTTCCCGGGTGCCGCGGGAACTACCAGAATGGTCCCAAAGTACGTGTTTATTGCTTCCCAAGAGACGAAGTACGAAGAAAAGCCTGGTTGCGAGCCATTCCACGGAAGGATTTCACATTTACAGAGCATTCGAGGGTAAGACTCTGAAATATTGCTTAATAGGCGCTGGTAATTATCTTAGTTGTGAGCTGTCGCTCCCGGAAAGGCATGCTGTCTTTGTAGGCAATGATATCACTTCTTACACTTATGTATGAATTGTCCAGGAAGCATTTAGTTCTGTGGATGTGCATAAGGCTTGTGTAAAAGCTGTGTAAATATGTAAAAGCTGTTCACTATTCAGACTCTTTTTACTTAGTGTTTTAGGCAATGGAGAGTCATGGCGAATGGCCTTGCTTCATTTTCTCGTGCAGGTGTGTGAACTGCACTTCCACGCAGGCGACTTCATTACGACGTTGTCACACCAAGATGAACTGACAGGGAAAATAATAGAGGTGAAGCGTGACAGGCTACAGTTGAAGATTGATGCTGCGCCTTCTGTTTTTCCAAACTGCCCAAAATACTTGTCCTCAACGCCTGGACGGAGTGAATCGCCAGAGACGAAAAAAGCAAGAAGGGAAAACGCTGCTTTGCAGGAGGCTATGAGGAAGTCACTTCAGTCTAATGAGCTTGAACAGAAAAGAAACAAAGTTTCATCTTACGAGGAGTTCAAATCTAAGTTGCCTGGAATCTGCAACACGAAATTCTGGACCGTTTCTGTCGATGAGCAGTGCGTTAGGTTCCTTCTCATCGAGAATGATCCTTCACCTAATGTGAAATGCGCCTTGGTAGTTCTCCCTGATCTGTCACTTTCTGTTTTCTTGAATGGAGTGAAGCTTCTGTCGCTTCCTTCAGGCAGGATTCTGCCAGCTCAAGTATGCGACACCTCCAGCCTGTCCTTGCTGCTAGAAGAACTCGAGATAGGCTTGCATAATATACCTGAGGTGACGAAAGAGTCGAAACATACTAAAGTATTGCAGTTTGTCGGTTCACTGCTTGCAGACCTCATTGAGGACAGTGATACGACGAAAGAACAGTCTTCTTTGCTGAAATTTCTGGTTGAGCAGATAGAGCTTCTCCTCGCGAAACAGCATGTGTATAGCGCAGAGCTGCTGGTATTCGCCAGTATTTTGAATTCAATTTCTCCTCACGCATATCACTTCACAAGAGCTGCATCAAGAATCATTCTGCCCCATCCTTCCACACTGCGCCGTGTTTGCTCAAATTACAAAGCTGACCCTCTTGTGGAGCAAAATCAACCGCACTGTCTCTCCTACATCCGAGAACGAGTCAAATCAATGAAAGACCACGAGAAGACAGTGACCCTGATGATCGATGAGATCCACATAAAACCATACTTCGACTACAAAGGGGGCACAGTAGTAGGATCGTCGGTTCATTCAACGGAACCAGCAACAACAGCCCATGTGTTCATGGTACAATCACTCCTTTCTGCAAACAAGGACGTCATTCACATATTACCTGTGAGCAAACTGAGCGCAGAAATTTTGCACGAGCATGCTAAGAACATAATCATTAATGTTGAGAAAATGGGGCTCAAAATTATCGCTGTGATAACGGACAACAATGCTCTGAACCGCAAGATGATGTCGTTATTTGCTACAAGTCCTCAGGTGAGCATTGTCTATCCCCATCCAGCCGATAACGCTCGCCCTCTTTTCTACGTGGTCGATCCTGTGCATCTCTTGAAGTGCATTAGGAACAATTGGATTAACCAGAAAAACCCTGGAACATGCCTCTATTTCCCTGAAATGGACTTGAGTGGAGCAATGCCCGAAGGGCCTCCTCGTATGAAAGCTGCTTCTTTCGCAGCTGTGCGGCACCTTTATTCTTCAGAGAAGACGTCGCTTGTGAAGGCTGCTTACAGACTGAACGCAAAAGCCGTGAATCCAACCTCAATGGAGCGGCAAAATGTAAAGCTCGCTCTCGACGTCATTAATCAGTTTGTTTCAAATGCCCTCAGGACACATGGTTCCGCGTTCAAGATTCCTCAAGCTGAGTCGACTGCTCTTTTCATTGACGTTATCCTCACATGGTGGCAAATAGTCAATGTTAAGACCCCTTGCAAAGGCCAGAGGCTAAGGGACAGCATGCAAGACCCTGTAAGGTCTGTTGATGACACACAGTTAGCTTTCCTGAGCGGCGTTGTGGACTGGTTGGACGCTTGGGCAAGAATAAACATCACCAGTGGCTCGCTGACGAAAGAGACTCACAGTGCTTTGCGACTGACATGCTATTCTCTGGTAGAACTCTCGCGCTACTGCTTAGAAGAACTTCACTTCAAGTACGTACTGCTGGGCAAATTTCAGACGGATGCGCTAGAAGACCGGTTCGGCCGTTACCGCCAGCTGGCAGGATCACAGTACCACATTTCCGTGCGTCAGCTCTACGAATGTGAGAAGAAGCTTCGTCTTCAAAAACTTTTGACATTTCCACGCGAGGAAACAGAGTTTGAAGACGTAAGTGAGGATCTTGTCCCATGCAACTTTTCTGTGGCTGTCAGCGACGACGATATTACACACGCCCACTCTGACATGGATGCTATTGTCTACATTGCAGGATACGCTGCTCATGCTGCTTTAAAGAAGCTTTCATGTTCTGCTTGCTTCAGCACATTGGTGATTGAAAATCGAGAGATCGAAGCGGAAAATACTGCCATGATAGCTAACCTGTCGAGAGGAGGGCTGAAGTTTCCCCAGCCATGCACAGTTCACATGGTACTGATGACTAAACTAGTTGCAGAGAAGTTGTCTTTTGGAGCAACCGCGGAAGATTTTCTCTCCTGTAGAAATCAACGTGGTGTCGTGATTTCACAGACGATTTCCCTCCTGGACGAACACGACATTGAGACATGTGAAAATGGCCACACTGCACAAACTCTCCTGCGCTTGGTAGTACGCGTTGCAACCAACGTTGTTCTAAACAACTTTTGCAAACTAAGAAATGATGCCATACAAGACAATGCGCAGCAGAAGGCCGCAGCCCGGAAAGCAGCAACGCTTAAGAAGAAGTAAGTTTTATTCCCAAGCAATAAAAATGCTTTGCGCACACTTCATTGCTGGTGTCTCGTCGTTTTTTATTGTAAGGGTCAGATTAGCTGTACAAATACTCAACAGCGCAACATTATTGTGAGTGTCATTATTGCTGTGTGTGAAAGCTTTAAGCAAAACACAATACAGAATAAAACTAACACAATGCGCAGTAGACGGTGTTTTTTTTTTCAATGTTCACGAACTTCTACTTTAACAACTAGATATACGCATGTGCGGTCTGTGCGGATGGATTTTACCGCACGGCAGACATCATGTACGTGATAGAACCTAATAATTAGATGATTAATTGAAATTAACTAATCAATTTTTTATTATAATGACCAATAATGCGAAATTGGCGGCCGTATGCTAAATTGTTTATTATAAAAAACTGTATTAGCAGCTCGAACTTTCTTGACAATAAGGTGTTCTGCAATAAAAAAAATATATAAAGCAGATAAAATGATAGCCTAAGGCGCGCACAAACTAGCGAATTTCTTTTCTGCAGCAACGACAAAAATGAAAATGAAGGAATCACTTATAAGGCAGCTACGTACGGCAGTACCCGAATAGTGCAGACGGGCGCGGCGCGCTGAAATCGCGGAGCGCGGGGCCTGCACGGTCCCTTGGCGTGACGTCACGCGGCCGGTGGAGAGGCCTTAGCATTGAGAGGGTGTTGGGCTGCGGCGTCCTCTGTCCACAATGGCGGCGGCCCCGCCGCGGAGGAAAGGGGTCACGTCGGAAGTCGGGCAGGCCGCCTTGCCTGCGTCCTCCGCGTGCACTGCCGCCGACGGAAGCCCGCAAATCATGTGGGAGGGGGGCAGTGCAGTTTGCGTTTGGCAATGAGCTA
This sequence comes from Amblyomma americanum, assembly GCF_052857255.1. NCBI lineage: Eukaryota > Metazoa > Arthropoda > Arachnida > Ixodida > Ixodidae > Amblyomma > Amblyomma americanum. Next base: position 276,531,897 of record NC_135497.1, read on the forward strand.
CTAGAACCGGCAGGCACCGCAAACAGGCGCTGCGCTTTCTTGGCAGATTGCGTGTGTCAACTGAGTTGCTACATGCGAGTTGCTACTGTACTGCCGTTGCCTGCTCCTGGCGTGGGCAACGCGTTGATGGTGATGGTGGTGGTAGAAACTTTATTGTTGCACAGAGGGGGGACCCCTCAGAGAGCCGTCGTCTTCCTCGTCTTGGCCGGAGTTTACGCTGATGATAAAAAGGGCCGATTCACTTCGCCCAGTCGGACATCCGAAGACGTGTTGACACTGGCTATCCCGTTTTAGCGACGCTGAGCGGTGCCCGCGTCGTTGGCGGGCACCGCTCCGTACCCGCCAGGAGGTATCCGTTCTGCTCGCTCCGTGGCTAACGCGTGCGTACTACATGCTTACGCATACTCCGGTCTGATCATCGACTGCGGGTTCACCACCCACGTACTAAGCGGTACCGGCCGCTTTGCGAGCGCTTACCGAACTCATCGAATGCATTTGGCAGCTCCTCCGCTTGTAGTCTCGACTGCCCAGACTTCACTGGCGGCGGCCGGCTAAAAACCTGAAGCATTGCTACGCCTTTCCAGACGCGGATGCTTGTAGAGGGTCTCACTTCCTCACGTGGCACGAATGCGTGCAGGACTTATCAGCAAACAAAGAATAGACCGCTATTTCCTTAGGCGCAACCATGTCTGTGAGGCTGGACGGCGGATGAGAAAGGCGATGGACTCCAGCAGATATTGTATACGACGCCGTCTGTGTCGTCTCTTCTGTCGTCTTCATCGCCGCCCAGAGGTGTGAAATTTTGACCGACCATTTCTTCGAAGAGCAGAGCAGGTTTTACGCCGCTCTCTGGGCGAGCGGTTTCCGGCTGGATGCATAGAAGGCCGCCGCGAAGATAACGCGGCTTGCCTCCTGACGGCGGCCGTGTTGTGGCCCTGAAGGAACCAGTTGTCGGCGGCGAGTTTGGCAGGCCACGCAGGCCTGGCAAGAAGCCCCGCAGCTTTGCACTGTCTTCGCCGGCAGCGCTTCCCCGGAGCGCGTTGAATCGGCCGCTTCTTGGAAGCGCCGAGCACGTGTACGGTTAGCGCATGCATGTGCACAGTGGCCAGAGGGCTGCCGTGGCTTGCGTACTCTCGGCGGCAGTAACATGCAACGTACGCAGCGTAGCGCTTGCAACAACGTACGGGTGCCGTCGGGAGTTACGGAAAGACTTCTCTCGAGACGACTGCGCGGGGAACCGCTCCTTTGTACGCATGCTGTTGTGGTGGCCCGCCGTCTTCCGAATCTCATATTCGAAGAAAGCGTGGCAGAACTAAGTGCGGAAAAAAAAAGGGGGGGGGGGGGAGTGAATAAGAAGCGAGTCGAACCTGTCTGAAGCGGTGCAGATGGGCTTGTGCCCTCAGCCGGCCGGACGGCGCCGCGCGCACTGCCAAGTCGCGCAGGTGATGGATCGCCTCGGGGCCCATTACAATCGGCTCGCTCTGCGGCCGCAGTCACCGGCTGTGCGCGCGTGCGGTGCACTTAGCAGTGAGATCGATCGCGAGATGCGTCCAGGTTATGGGTTGGTGGGGTGCATCTTCTCCGAATGGCTGCTCTTCAGACGGGCATCACGAGCCTCATCGTTACACAACGGACGCTTTTGGACTCTGCACAACTCCTTGAGACTCCGTGACGGGAACAGTTTGCGTGCGTGGGCGCGCCGTTTCACGGCTGCAGTGTGTTCGGAGAATATAGCGTAACAGACTCGACCGCCTGGACTTGTTTTCACTGCTTGGCAGGCCCTGGACGAGGAAAGGTCGTTAGGGGCGCTCGTTGTCAGCTAGGTTTCCGTATGACTCGACGTTATTAAAACCCCAGCAAAATTTTCACGACGGCCTGCTTGCGCGGGTCGCAGGACTGCGGTGTTGGCATGCTGTCTAGCACTACAGCATTTTTTTTTGTTTTTGTTGCTGCTGTGCTCTGTCTGCTGCGGGCATTGAAATATGAGGGCATATAGCATACCTCTTGTTACTCATGCGCTTTATCAACGCCTTTCGCGGTTGGCAATAGCAGATAGTCCCGGTCTAGAGAAGCGGTTGCCGCCCTTCTAGTTTTTTTTTTTTTTTTGCACTCATCCACCAGCAGTGACTTTCGACCGCTCACTTTTCGTCTCCACCGCCAAGGCTTTGTGGTCGAAGCCGGCCGCAAAGCGTAATCCTCGATGCATCAGCCAGGGTGTTTAAAGCGCCTCGAAGCGCCTCGAGAGGAAGTCTCGGAAAGTGCACCGAAGATGGAGGATACCAGTTCTGGCCAACGCGTTGCCCGGGATCGTGCTGGGTGGAGACCGCGCATTTGTAAGCAGCTTTGCGTCGTCGGAAAAGTTACTGCGCCGGAGAGCCGGCAGGGCTGCTCGGCTGGCACCCGGGAACGGGACTGCCCTGTCGTCCTTCGCGGGACCGCCGCTCGCGAAACGAGCGCGGGCAGCAGCAGCGTTGTCCTTCGCGCGGCACCCCGTAGCCGGCGGCGCAATCCCCACGGCCATCTCATTCAAGGCGCACATCGACAAGTGAAAGGAGCGAGCCCAGAGTACTACCTCGAGGCGCCTTTTTGGCGCCAGTCCGGCACCTTTGGCGCGTCTCGCTGGGAGCGGACCGTGCCAAAACAATGCTCCGCGTTTGCGCGCTGCGCTCGCACGCGGATGAGTGTCGACCATTTCGCCAAGAGCTGCGCGAGTGTAAAGGCGGTGGCAGTTAGTGTTCTCCCTGTAAGCTAACTCAGGCACGGCAGCGGTGAACTCGAGAAAATGTTGTCTCCAAGGGGCAACCGCGCGGCTAAGCGTCCGTCAGTGGAGCCCTCCACGACTGCCATTCTTTTTGAAGCGGCAGCGTGGCGTTTATTTTTCTTGGAAGGCGCGCGACGCGGACCCCGGACAGTCCACCGTCCTGTCAGTTTCGAGTGAACGCCGGCTGCTTGCAACCGACGCACTGCGCTCGGTCGCATAGCAACGCGAACGCTCGTTACGTGGGCGCGCAGCTAACTCGGGGATCCCGCGCTTGGCCACATGACCCCGGAAGGCGGACGGCGTACGACGCGATGCCACCAGTGACCGCGCATCCCGTCTTTATCCCCGTGTATCCATTCGCGAGGCGTGCCCCCTTTCACTCTCGCTTCCATTTCTTTGCCGAGAATGTCCACTCTGAAAAGACGTGATCGCGTCAGCGACAGAAGATCAACGTCCCCGTATTCGCTGTTCCTGGATGTGTGCGTTTTCTGCCGGCCGGCAGCTTTCATCTGCTTCGAGGATAAGTGAGACAGCGTGCTTGCGTAGTTTAACTCCGTAATGTGTTTTGTTCCGCCGTGGTGCAGCGAGCGCTGGTTGCTCGGCGTCCAGCGCGTCGTCGCCAGCGCCGCGCGGTCGTTACGCCGTCGTCCCGTGGCGGCAGCCTCCGCGCGCAAGTGGAGCATTCCTCGCAGTCGGTGCCGCGTGAAGCCCGCCGCGCACATCCGCCGCCGCCGGGTCGCGTGTGGCGCCGAAGCAGAAAGCGAAAGCGAACGGCGCGCGACCGGGTCTGGTGCGAGACAATGCGGAATGATCGCGGACCGCTCCTCGGCAGTTTCCTCCTCCGTGTTTATTCCCTCGCAGGCGCGCGTGGGTGGGTGTCGCGCGCCGCTTTTGGAAAGCTGCGGGCGGCCACTTGGGTGACGACTCTTCGCGGAGGGCCGGCGACCGCCCCACCGGCGGCCACTTGCATCCAACTTGAAACGAACAGCCTGCGCGCGCAACGAGGTGATGCACGTCGTCGCGAACGTTCGCGGATGGCATTTCATTTCTGGCGCGTTGTCTTGTCCGTAATTTGAACGGCCGCGCCGAGAACAGTCGTACTTCAATGTTAATTTGCCGAGCAACGATATAACCTTGTTCCGCGCACAGTCTCTCCCCCCCCCCCCCTTTCCCGTTCTTCCGCTCGCTTTTGTCGCGCGCGCCTACAGAAGGTACCGCTGCCAGTTGCGCCGATAGCGTAGAGTCGCGTGACATGCGACCTGCCGATCTGTCACGTTTTTCGCGACGCACGAGCAGAGCGCATGTCTTCGAAGCGCTTATTTGGGCTAATTGGTCGTTCGTTATTCGAGGCACCTTGATTGGCACTAAAATAAACGTACACGTCTCAAATAACGTTCTTCAGCGGCTGCTGAGCGCAGAGCGAGGCGCAGGCCACCGAGCGGCCCTGCTGTCAAAGCCCCGGGGGGGGGGGGGGGGGGGGGGGGGGGGGGCTACGGAGGTTGCGCGGCGCTGCCGGTGAAAGCGGAAACGCGGGAGGAAATCCGGGGCTTATCCCCGAGCGGGGAAACGCGCCACCGACTGCGGCGCCCCTCGCGCTTAGGTTTGCTCGATGGAGCGCATCGGCGTGGCTGCTACCTGCGCGCTCTCGGACGCCATCCCCCGCCGGGGCCTTTAAATCTCGCTTCCGGGCGAAGCGCCCCTGTTTATCCAGCCACTTCCGGTAGCGGAGAGGCAACTTCCGACGGGCTCGCTTGCTTGGCTGGCCGAGTGGGTGCTCGGGGCAGCCGCCTGTCGCGTTTCTTATCGCCCGATAGATAACCTGTGGCTTTCAGCCGGCCATTGTGTTTGTCGAGAGGGGCCGCAGCTTATCGCCGCCCTTTGTCCTGGCTTTGTTTGACGTACTCATGCCTCGGACCGTGAGGGTGTTCAGGTGAAACGAAGGAATGGAGCGTTGTTCGCATTTGGCGACGTGCAGCGGCTTTTAAGAGCAAAGTTCAGCGCGCATATGGAACTGGGGCGACATACTGTAACGCTTCTCTTTCCGGCTTAGTCTTTCTCCTTTTCACTACTGGAAACTACCGCCGGTGACGTCACGTCTTGTAGCTAGCGGCATCATTTGCTGAAGAAACTTCCTCAAAATATGGCGCCTAGAAAGTATTGTCGAAGAGCAACAGCAATAATAAGTCTAAATCCATTCAACTTGAGGAAGTAGTTGCCAGTGCTGTTTGTTCTGAACAGTCTGCCGCGCAGTACTTAATTTAGCGTGGCTTTCACCAGACGCGGCCCAGCCAGAAAGTTCAGGACATTTGCTTGGTATATTTTCTGGGACAAACAGGTGGATATTTGAAGCTTGTACTTGAAAACTGAAGACTAATTTTTTAAGGGAAAACATGAATATGATGTCAGTACGCTTGCACGTGACGTCGCCATATTTGGGCGCAGAGCGCACCATCCACACTGTACGCCAGAGTGCAGTGAACTAGAATCGGATGGGGATTAGCGGATTTTAAAAGCACGCAGGTTCTCGCCGAGCGCCTGGCCCCAATGATGGCGGCCGCTTTGACTTTGGTATCATATTCATCGTTGTGTCATAATGTCCTTCCTGTGGACGTGGTGCACCAGCTTGTTTGCTTGTTTGGAAGAGGCATTTCTGTCGCTTAGCGATATTATAGGCTAAGAGGCAGCTATGGCTGCCAGTAGTTTGTCAGAGCGTGCGACGTAAGCCGAAAAACTCGGATTTTGACTTCTTCAGACGGGGCCGCATTGTCGACGCTAAGGTTCGGTAGCCGAGCAATCGCTGAACGCGAAACCGTTTGAGTATGCGGGCTCTTAACGCTCGGGTAGTTTTGGTTATGTGAAACGGTAAAAAAAGATGACAAGTTAAAGCCACTCGTCAGGTAGGCGTCACAATGGCATTGATGCAACACTGCTCCTGTGTCCCATCTGGCCTCAGCTGTCGTGGTGCCTCGGTCGGGCCCATAGCGGCCATCGCCGTCCACCACGCGCCCATCAGTCGGTGCTCACGGCGTGCCGTTGCTCTGTTCGTCTCGTTCGGTGTCGCGCGCGGCCGGTCGGCGTAGACGCCCAGCGCGAGGCGTGTCGGGGACGCCCGCCCCTTGGCGCGCACGGCGGCCCGTTTGTTTTCTCCGAAATTCGCGCGCGCGTTATCGCTAACCGCTTTCGCCGCGGCGTCGGCCGCCGGGCGACGCGGAAAAGCGAGCCGGTTTGGCCGCGCCCAGCGAGCGTCCCGCTGGCAGCTGGGGAGGGGGCCTAGGCCTAGCCGCCCGCGTGGCCCCCCTCGCCACTGTGCCGACCCCCCGCCGGACAAACCGGACGGGCAGCGCGTGCACGGCTCGTGGACGACGCCAGAGGAGGGCGGGGGGACGCTCAAGAAACGCAACTGTGGCAGACAGACAATGCGACGTGCCGGCCGTCTTCGAGCGGGCCCTCGTGCCCCAGTTATAACGGAGGTCTCCCGATTTTGCCGTGCGTCAGAGCGGCCAGTCGAGCCTTGGTTTCCGGGGCAGAGGCTCGCTGGTGTTTTGAAAAACTGCTAAAACAAAGCTTTTCCTTATATCGCCGTGAAGTGCTTTGAAATTTCTGTCGTTCAGCAAGCAGCCTGGCGCACGTGTTCGGGGAGGGCCCGCTCGCAGCACTGCGGCAGCGCCGCTGGACAGGCCACTGAGCTGCGGCGCCGGTTAAATTGGTCCCGTTGGGAACATAGCCGCGGGAGATGCGAGGCCGGCTCGTGGCGGCGACCTGCGCGCGAGCAGGGGGCAGCGGCCGGCCGGGGCCCCAGGGCAGAGCGCGCGGCTTCGAGCAGCCATTACGCGGCCCTCGCGACGACCATCCGGGCCAAATGAGATTGGGCCGGCCGGGGAGATCTTCTCCGGCTCTGGAATTCGATAATGGCGTCGCCGACAGGTTGGGGGCCCCGCTCTCGCCGCCATGGATCCATTAGGGATGCGCGCCGCCTGCCGCTCTGGTCTGCGGTTATTCCTAGCTTCGCCCTGCTCCGCCTCTAGCCAGGAATGCCGCGCCGGAGCGCAAAGTATATTGACGAACACGTGTTCGATTTGGGGGGGGGGGGGGGAGGTTTCGGCTAGAAACGTAGCTCCACCACGACCAGTCGGTCGTAGGGCACCTGGACGGCAGTCGCTCGATGAGAGCGCGCCTGTTGACGCTTCAGGTCCGTGCTGCTGGGGGCGCTGGTGCAACAGCCATGCTTTGTGGCGCCTGGCATATGAATGGTGGGCACTGCCTGCACTCTCCAGCGCTTAGGCACTGTGCGTACAGGTGCACAACCGCCTGGGCGCGAACGTCGGTGCGTCTCGTGGTGTTCGCTGGCCTCACCAGGGGAAGCGGCGCTTTCTGGCGTGCTCTCTCATTCCTCCCACCTTGCGCAGCCGAATGATATGAGAAGGCGACCACGTTCACTGATGGCACCCGGCTTCAAACGAAGACGGACGCCCGTGCTCTACAGCCGCGTTCGCGCCGTTTAGCTAGCTAGCGCGTCATAAACTTGCGGCCGCGGCGGAGATGCTTTGAGCACGCATCCTTATCGCGCGCTGGCAGCCGAAGCACGCGAACGGGCATCCGGCGCTTTTCCGGACATTCCGCGTGGCTGGGCGGGCTCTAGGTCACGCACGTATAGTTCACAGTTTAGCGCCCGATTGCCTCAGGTTGGGGCAAGAAGAGCGCGCTCCGAAGAATGCCCGGTTCACCGGCGGCGACGGGGCTTCCGCGAACCCGTGCCGCTGCAACAGCCGGGGTAATTACTTCGCCCGCCCCGCACTCAGGGCGGAAGATCGATGGGGGAGGGGGGCTGCGGGAATTGTTTCTCTCGAGGTTGTAGCCGAGAGCGAACGCACAATAGTACTGCCGTTCCAACGTCCGTTCACCGCGGCTCGCGACAGGCTCTGTTGCGCAGCGCGAATGTCGGGTTTGCCCGTGGCCCCGTCCGATTCTCATGTCGCGGCCTGAGGCGTCGCGTTAGTGCGGCGCTCCGAGAAGGTGACCGTGGACGTGCTCGGCATTCGGCAATCCACGTAGGCGTCCGTGGTTGCGTCTCTGTTTCTGCGCAGATTCGATAACAGTCGGCGTGCGCTCGGCTCTCCCTGCTGGTCTCAATCGGCGTCGGTAGGATCGAAGGTTAGCTTGTTCTCGTCGGCGTACGGTGGGGCCTGCACCGGTCGCGTGCTGCGGTTATTCCTTTGCGCCTTTTCCCTCGCGTCGGGCTCGTATACCTTTGTTCGCAGAGGCTTCAGTGGGAGCCGTTCGAAGACGTCGCTCGATTTCTCGCAGTCGGCTCTGTCCATTGCGGAACGAATGCGAGCTTTTGATTCGCGCCGCACTGAAGTGGTTCGAAGGGAACGAAAGATGTGAATGCCCGTAAAATGGAACGGTTCGCGCCAGTCGAGAGTCGAGCCTGCGCTTCAGCGCACGGTGCACGCGTGCAACTGACGGGCACTGCGGGCCCGACGCACACAAGGACAGCGCGGAAGGCGACTCCGTGAGGCTGCTGTGCCGGTCCTTGGGCTGCAGTGGCACCTCAAGGACGGCGTTGGCCGCCGCTCCCCCACCGCGGGCTTCGTCTGTCAAACGGCGGGCGGCGTGTCGTACGCTGCGCGCCCGCTCGATTAGTCCCGAGTCGCACTTCTCGGGCAAAGCACCCCCCGCCGGCTTTTCCGGGTGCGTGCGCGGCCCTCGCGCCTTTGTTTCGGTTTCCTCGCTGGACGTTGTGTCCGCAGCATGCAGGGGTGCACGGACGGCGTCTTCTTTCGAGCCGAAGAGGTTGCAAGCCCGGAGCTGTTCGCGGTCGCTGGGGTCTGCCCACCAGCGCAGTCCCTGTCTTCAGCGTCTCCAGTGCGTGCGTTGGCGGTGGCCGTTATGCGGCGCCCGAGTGCCCGTTTCCCACCGCTGTGGCAGTCACCCGCGACGGAAATTCACTCGGCGGGGCCCGGAGGGGGGGAAACGAATCCGCCACGCCCGCCATTGATTGCGTTTCACGAAGCGCGCTTTTCTGGCTCGACACGGGCTGGAAGTGGGTCGAACGCGATTGAAATTCACCGCACGGCGCAGTCGTGAAAAGTAAGCAGCTCGCATATGCATTCTGCGCTTTCGCGAGCGGCTCTAACACTCTAGAATTGGGCAACGGAATATATAAAAAAAAATCGTTTAGCGCTCTTTTGATTGAGCCCTTCCGCTCTGGCAGTTCGTCTGACTGGATTAACGCAGTTGCAATTAAATTGCGTTGATCAGCGAGCGAGCGATATCGGCTGCTTGTGCTCGCCAGCGTTTCCTTGGGCGCAACTCCTTCGCCCCCTTCGTCAGTCGTGCGGGTCCAGCGTGGTGTGCGTGGATGGCCCTCGCGAGTTTTTTCGGGCGCGGATATAAATTGGCGGCGCGCGATGAAAGCCGTCTGTCGTCGGGGCCGTCGGTTCGTTGCACGGTGCCGGACAATGGCGTCCCTCTCCCCGCCTGCGACCGCGCGTGTCTCCGAAGCGAAGACGTGGCCGTCTGGGAAAAGGGCCGGGTGGACGGCCGGCGCGCCGTGACTCGTGCGGCCGTGAGCCTAATCGAAAGCGCGACTGAGACTTATGCGTCCCGAAGGCCCCCCTCCTCCTCCTCCCGCCGTGCATGCGCTGCGGGCCAAACGAACCCGCGATCATATTGGTTCGGCGGTGTGCTGTTGCGGAAACAAAAGGAGGGGCCGCCGATTTGGAACTGACGCGGCCGAGACTCGTCCCCTTTCCCCGGCGGCGAAGGCTGCGGCCAAAGCGGGTCACGCCCCCGTTAGAATCCGGTGAATCATCGGCCAAGTGCAGTGCGCTGCTGTGGCGCCGTGCCGCGGACGAACAAGCAAACAGCAGCATTGATTTTTTTTTGCCATCATAGATTATTGCAGTATTCGTCAGGTCCGTCTAAGCCAATAGCGGGACTACGTTTCTGTCGTGGAGGAATTGAATGTGGGCGGAGCTACACTGCAGACTTGTATCCGACTATAGTGCTTTTGTGTTCTTTTTAATTTGGATAATACTACTACTACTACTACTACTACTACTACTACTACTACTAATAATAATAATAATAATAATAATAATGACTGCGTCTTTTGTTTCCAAACCATGAGCTTATTAATCCCGCTCCTTTGGCGTCGGCATACCAAAGGACCGTCCTTGCAGATGCTGTAAAACTACAGACCTCATTTTCTCGGGCAGATGAGGTGAGAGTAGCCTAGCAGTCACTAAGTGGCGCCTTGGAATTTGCACCACGGCCACCGTCTGCGAGCTGTGTACATAGTGAGCTGCACATTGCCGACTCGCCAAAGCAGTCTTGGTGCTGCTGCCGAGGATGATGTTTTGCTACGTCCCTTCGTAGCGGTATGTGGAGGGCGGCTGACCGCAGCGCTCCCCAGCGGCCCCGCCTGGCGTCGCCCGTCTCGGTGGTGACGCTTCCTCTTGGCCGAGGGTCATCGCCGCCGACGGGACGCGTCCTTCGCCGTCCGCGGCGTCATCCCGCCTCGAAGTGCGCACCGCGAGGGACGGATTGAAAGAAAGCCCATTGGAATGAGCGGCAGCATTACGGAACGCCCGTTCTTGCCGACGTGACATCACCGACGGCGCTAGTGCTAGCGAGTAGGCACGCCGTCGGCAACTAACTGTTAGTGCTTCACTGTCGTGCCAGTTCATTCGTACACGAGCGAGGCGTTCTCTCTCGCGTAACGCTGGCGAAAACCTGGATGGGGCCGATAGACGTATTGAGCAGGAGGTCACGCCCTTCAGAGAGATCCGTTCGAAAATGGGCAAAGATTCAACGACTGCTGCTCAGTCACATCTTCGCCAACCACCCCAGGGTCCACCACATCCATTATTCGGGGCTCCCATTTTCGAAAAAGAAGAAAAAAACTCAGTACACACATGGCGCAGGAGGCATTAGGCGCGTGCCTTGTGCGAACGCATCTATTCCGGACAATTTCCCCGAAGGGAGCGCGCTTCTTGCGACGACAAGCGCGTGGTACAGATCGCGCAGCGCGCGTCTTCCAGAAAACGATCGCGTAAAATTCCCCGGACTGAAGGGCTCGCTCGCTTCGCAGATGCGTTTCCAGAAACTCGCGGTGGGTGACCGCAGCGGTGGCCCAGTGGATTGAGCACCCGCCTCGCATGCGGGAGGTGCTGGGATTGATGCCCAGTGCCAGCGGGTGCTCAGCGGTGATACAGTGGGTACAAGCTTTCGCCTGGTCTGGTGCTCGACTTATTCAGGGTGAAATGCATGGGAAATTGGCCCCTGACCCCACCTTAAGAGGGAAAATACCTTGCGCCATGGCGCTCCATGGCCACAGATGCCCTTGCGCCATAAAAAAATTCACAATTATCAAACTCGCGAATTTTTTTTTTATGGCGCAAGGGAATCTGGGACGAGAGAGCGCCATGGCACAAGGTATTTTCCTGCTTAAGGTGGGGTCAGGGGCCCATTTCCCAAGCATTTCACCCTAAAGAAGACGAGCACCAGGCCAGGCGAAATTTGTACCCGTTGTGTCACCGGTGGGTACAATTATCATACTCGTACCCGCCGCGGCGGCTCAGTGGTTAGGAACTCGGCTACGCTAAGGCTCCAGTGTGCTGTGCGATGTCAGTGCACGTTAAAGATCCCCAGGCGGTCGAAATTATTCCGGAGCCCTCCAATACGGCACCTCCTTCCTTCTTTCAATCCCTGCTTTGTTCCTTCCCTTACGGCGCGGTTCAGGTGTCCAACGATATATGAGACAGATAATGCGCATTTCCTTTTCCCAAAAACTAATTATTTATTTATTTATATTCTCTGTGGCGCGCGCCGCTCGTGTTGCGCGGACGTGAAGCTCAGCTAGCTCCGAGGAGAGGGCGTTCATACGGCGCGCCCGACCGCCTTGCCGCTCGAGTGAGGCGCACAAGCTGATGCGGGCCGCCGGACGGTTGGCCGCAGTCATACGTGGCTCCGGCTGGAGAGGAGTGCGCGTCTCGGCGACGCTGCTCTACGGACGCGTCCAAGCGCTGTTGTTGCCTCCGGTGCGTCGGTTTTTGTGCTCGCGGCCAGTGGCGCTCGGACGGGCGTGGCTTGACCAGGGGAGCCCGGTTCCAGCGTGCGCGGGGATACTGCGCAGTGCTGTCGGTCGGGAAGCACTGACGCAAAGAACACGTGGCTTGTGGGCAGTCTCACTCACTTGACGGCACAAGTGCGCGGATAGAATCGGTTGCCTGAAAACAACAACGGAAATAAGTTTTCAGTTTGTTGTGGACGGTGAGCCTCTATACGTCTCGAAGTTCCTTGGCTACTATTCATAACACACCCTGTTAACGTTCGCTGCCGTGGGGGTGTTGCGTAATCTCTAGGGAGATAAAGTGGTTCGGGCTCACGAGCGATTCAGCTGCAACCGGGCTGAGATAGGCGCGATATGCGCGGCTGCCTCTCGAATCGCGGCTAATCGAGGAGCGACAGCACGTGCCCAGCTTCTGCATGGGACCGCGCTAATTGGAGCGGGCCAGGTGTATTGGTGGACTCTTGAATGGGCCAACGTTCACCAATGGGACGCTGCTACGCGAGCACGTAGGTGCGATGTTTCCCGGTTATTTCGTGGCATCGATTGGTATTCTAGCTGAGATCAAAAAGAGGGAATGACAGGCATTGGGAGAGCATGTAATGCGGATAGCCGACGGTCCCTTAGGGTAACGGAGTGATTTCAAGGGGTGCCAAACGTAACAGGGTCGGCAGGTGGGTGGATGAGATTAGGAAGTTGGCACAGGGTTAACTTGAGGTGAATGGGAGGGGCCTCTTTGTCTTGCAGTGGACGTATTTGGGCTGATGGTGAAGGTGACGCATTCTGACGTTACAAGTGAGCAGCCTTCTGTAAAGGGGCTTTGTCTATAGTCTTTCCGAGTCGCACCGCCCGTTCTCGGAGAGACTTCAGAGGTTCGGTTGACACCGTCGTGGCGCGAACGTAGGCTGAAGGCGCAACGAATGCAGTTCACGAAGGTTCCCTCGTCGTCACCGCAGCATCAGGCGTTTTGCTTTACGTCTTCAGCAGCGCCCTTCTAGCGAGCCAAGCTGGGAGCTTGTGCACATTCCCGTACGGTATACGTTATTGGGCATGCAACGACAATGATAGCATGTAATACCACTACAGGGAATTAAGGACAGCCCAGTGGCCTATCACCTTCTGTTCTGCAGCCATGCACTCGGTCACAATTTTTCCTTCATACGTCCACTCGGTCACAATTTTTCCTTCATACGTCACGTATGATGTTAGCGCTCTGTCATTTCTGAATGCTGAAAGCCATCCACCACGTGGTGGCAGCCAGGGGAAGTAAAGAGCTCGTCCCGAATTACTGGTAATGTGTGTGGAAGTATAGCTCGTCGACTGGACCGCTTTCAGTTGGCAGTGTTTGGCTCTCGCCCCGTGAAGCAAATGTTTTAGCGGCGTCGCTGTGAAGTCTATCCGTTCTTACTCCGATAGTTTCCGGCGTGTGTGTACCGAGCGCGACCGCCATTTCCGCGCGCGTGCTCGCGCATATCTTATCCACTGATTTGTGCCGTAACCTTACTCACGTTGGGCCGGCCTACACAACACGCATAGCACGACGATCGCCGCGCGCATCCGCGGGGAGAGTGGGAACATGCGAAGGAGAACATGGCGGCCGCCCCTCCACCTGTGTGTGTGCGCCTCCCGAGCGCGCCCGATAACAGGTCCTGCGCGCGAAACCGGTTCAGGGCGCCCCGCATGTTGCCCGTGGCACGCGCGCGTCCCTCTGCGGCCGGCGTCGTGGAGCGGCCGCCGGAACACAACGGGTCGCCGGGGCGAAAGTTTCCGCCGACTGGGCCTCGGCGCAGCCGGCACGCTTTTGTTTCGCGATCCGCTGCTTCCGCGTTGTAGCATCCAGACCTTCTCTGCGCTCTATCGGGAAGTTGCTCGCTGCCCCGAAAATCCTCGCTTTTACGGGTCACGTTGAAATAATCTCCGAAGGTCTCAGCGCCGGGCGCGACCTCCCTCGGGCAGGCGAGGGCGTCTCCCGAATGGCTCTGCCGCATCGCGACCGGTCTGTGTCCTCGTGCGGGGTTCCCGCGAAGGGCTCATGCTTACTTGCCCAAGCATTTCCGCCCGCCGTGCGTCAGCCACGGTTCGGCCGGCTTTCGGCGTCGATGGCAATCACGCGCGGAACGTTGCGAAACGGCAGACGCGCAGTGCGCCCGGGAAGTGGCGCGCCCAGGGTCCCCGGGCAACCATTGTTCTCGCGGTGGATGTTTGCCACGCGCAATGCCGGATTCGCCAATGAATCGGCGCGGGTGCTAATGCCGCCCGATAAAGCCGTCAGGGACGACGGCGATCTGGCGCATGGTTTCCGACAGCCGTCGGCGGCCTCGATGATGGACGTCGCCGGTATGCGGGCACCGCGGTTGACACCCGAACGCGGAGAGTCCCGGGGCGACGCTCCCATTGTCGCTCGGGCAGTTTACGAGGCTGTTTGTCAGCGGAGGCTTCCTCTTCTCACGGCGCCGCCGGAAAACGCCGAGGGCGCTTGTGGGCATCGGACCAGCGGCTGCTTATTTCGTGCACCATATTCCATGAAGCTCGGCAGCCGTGAAGCTGACGCCGGACCTGTAATGCGAGGCAAGCCACAGCGTTGACTATGCTTGCAGTGCCGCCGCGGCCAAAGAGCTTGCCGCTGGCAACCAGTCTATATTAGACCGGGGCAGGGAAGTAGAGGTCGGGGGCACGTAGACCGAGAGACCCAGCTCTCAGGTCGCCAGGCACACAGGGGGGCGCTCGGGGTATAGCACCACGGATGAGGTGTTTTCTTTTGGCCCTAAGATCTGCAGCGAAAGATGTGCTCCACTTGACGTAGCCTGTGAGAATAGGTGCTTGCGTTGTCGCAAGTCTGCTTGTTCATGAGCGTGCTGTGCGCACCGAGCCACTCGGCAACCGTGAACTATAACCGAGCCGCTGTTAGCGGACTATATGCGAAGCACCGAACTACGGTTGACCGGCGGTGATGCTCGTTCGTCGCACCTGGCGTTTCCGAATGCGCTTCTGTATTTTAATGCCGCTGTGCAACGGAGCTGCTGACTGTTTTTCGCCCGTCACTTGAGCGCCGAGGCATCGGGCGGCGCAGCTCGAGCGTCGGGGCTCTGCGCGTAGTAGTAAAAACTCCATAAACAAAAGGTGGCTTGCGCGAGGATTCTGTGCGTGGCCCGTGCATCTTCCGCTTTTTGCTGCCAAGGTGGCGCCGCTGCGCTAAGCGCGGGAGGCGCTGCCCGGTCTGCGGGATCGCACTGACCGGCGCTCCCCTCTCGTTGCAGGGCCCATGAACTCTGCACCTGGAGCCTGAGCGTGCTGGGCGGCCATGGCGCCCGCCAAGAACGCGTCTTCGAGCGCGGCCAGCCTGGCGCACAGCATGATGATGCCGCGGTGCACCATGTCCATCACGCGAACCAAGGGACTGCTCAACATGCCGGGCCAGAACAACTGCTTCCTCAACAGCGCCGTGCAGGTATTGGGCGTTACTATTGCATGCAGTTGTTTCGGTGGCGTTTGTACACGTGGCCCTGCGCCAGTGTCCATCCTCTGCATGGGTTGCGACTGCTTGCGTCCATCGCTGGAGACCACACGTGCGAGCGGTCGTCAGGCGCCGCTCTGTGTCGGTCTGGGCGACCGAACGTAAGCGGTCGTAACCAGAATGGGGCGGCGACTTGTCGCCAAAAGTGTCTGTCCGTCAGCAGCAATATAGGGTCACGAGCTGCACGCGGGCCCAGCAGGGCGAATTCGGTTCGTGCCGCACGCCAGTGCCGTCGGCCCTCGGAGCAACGGCGTGCTGCACGGAACCTGCTGCGCTTGATTAAGCACCCCAAGTGGCCGCTGGGGCCGTGCTCCCAATATGAGCCTCACTGCGTAACGAGCCTGAGGGGAAACCGCGCAACCAAAAAGAAAGCTCGCAGCCGTCTTCCCCCCCCCGCGCGTGCCTCAAATTGGAAGGCGCAGACGCCAAGAACCGGCTCCCAGTTGGACATCTGATCCGGTGACGTCAGTGAACCCAGTAGGAGAACCTGTTCTGGGAGGCTGTCCCGTAGTGCGCTCAGAGGCAGCGCTACGATGGTGGGGCAGCGGCTCGCGCTGGTGACTCCATGGGTCCAAAGGTCGAGGCCCTGTTCAGTTTTGGAACACTTGTTGTGTGCCTAGAGGCCGGGCTGAAATAGCGCAGTGAGGCAGTTGGAACCGATGATCGATGACGGGCGAACGGAACGGGTATTGAAGGCAAAACATTGCTGCTATCTGCTAGTGCGTAGATGTCAAGCATGCATGCGTACATGTGAATAACGGCAGCGACAATAGTGAGTCGGTGCGACCTCCCCATTCTCCTCTCCGCTTGAAAACATTTCAGTGCGCAGTTGTGAGCCCGAAATTAGAAGATGGCGCGCTGTGCAAGAGGTGTCTTAATGCTGGGTATTGCTCACTGACAGAGTGGCGTCATATGATGTCCCAAACTTGCGTCGAAACGGGTAGCAAGCTCTGGAAGTTCCTGAATATGAACTTGTGAAGGAAACAGGTTGTCCGAAGTGCAAAGACAGCAGGGCATGACGTTCTGACTGCGTCACTACATAGTCAACTGATTTAACCTTCCTTTCCTTGTTTTTTTTTTGTCCACCGACGCAGTCTTCTTGTTTACACTTACTGATGTGAAATGACCACTTGAGATACACTGAGTGGCCATTTGCATTTATGCCGGGTATGTGTAAATGCAAGCTGTCGACAGCTTGGCAAGCAGTGTGCAGCAGGCGTTATTCCGCATATATGGTCAGTTGGCTAACAGCAGAAGGAAAATGGGCTCGCAGGTACGTGAGGCCATTTTGGTAGTTGTGCACAATATGCCGAACACGTATCTCACGTCTACTTAGGGGTAGCAGCAGCTTTATTTTAAGAACTGGGTGTAGACTTAAGTCGCACCGCTATTGTTCGTGTGAAGGCCACCTTGCGCCATCAATTGAGCGCAACAGTAACACTTAGCAAAGCGCTCAGTGGCGAGAAAATGCGCGAACTCCGGTGTTTGAGCACCGCGCGGAAATCGCTTTGGAATAGTTGGAACTAGTGATATGTGTTAAGCGCACTGTTTGTCAAATTTCTTTCTAAATACCATGTTAAAACCTGAAAGTTCCCTCTACTCGTTCACTATACGACGCACTCCTTCCGCAAGCGCCCGTCACTGCAATGAGCTGACTTGTCGTTTTGACCAGTCTCACGCTTATCCATGCGGAATGAGAGGTCTTTCCCTGACCCGCTTGCGAGCGCGCGGCGATCGCAGGCTAACGTCTAATTAGTCGGGGCCCTATCATGCAATTGGACACCCGTTGCGCACTCGCACGCACGCCTAATTGCGTGGAAGGCGTAAAACATTGCCTGGCCGTCTTCGCAGGCGGTCGGGCGAACCATTGAAGGAGCGCGTGAACGGGCTGCCAAGAATGTTCCCGCACTTCCCCCCGCCGGCACTAAAAATGCAGAGCCTCGCATTTACTCGCGCCATTATCGCGTTTTCTCTCTTTGGAGCGCTGCACACGTCTGTCGTACGCGCATGCACGCCTGCCAAGGTTGTGCGGCAGCCGCGAGGCGCCTCGTCTTTGGCACTCGATTGTTTGAGGAGTCCGCTGATCAGAACGCAGGCGTTTTCATTCAAGCCCCTCTGATAACCGTTTATATAGCTGATGCTGGCAACGCGCTTGCGTCTATGAATGCCTTGGACACAGTAGTTGGCATAGGCAGTCGAACGACGCTCACCGTGCAGTGTCAGCAACGGATGGACGGTTTTTGACAAATAACTAACTTGAGGCTTATTGGTTTCGGCCAAGGGTACGCATCCTCTGCGAGTCGCTACAGGAGCGAATCGAGTAATTGATCGCTGTTGCGCCTGTACTGCGCCCGGCGCTGTCGGTTAAACCCCGTCGGCTCTATCGCGAGCTTAGTTCAGACCGCCCGGCCCCCTTCGTCAGGTCTTCGCGTGATACGGCCGCCTCCGCAAGCACCGCTTTCCAGCGGTTGTGCTGCGGTTCAGGCGAAGCCATGTGGCTTCTGAACGCGCCCAATACCGCAGCGAAAGCGCACGATTGGGGCCTGCCCTTCTCCAAGCAGCGTCGCTTCGCGCATCCTGCCTTCCTCGCGCCGACCCACTGGCAGGACGGCGGTCCCCACCTGTCGCCCCGTGTGTCTCGCCCTCCTCCTTCGAGACGCCCGCCGGAAGCCGGGAGGGTTCTTTAAAGGGCCGAACGGTGCGCGTCTTGCGAGAAGAAAGCGGCCGTCTGCACCGCCGGCTCCCTTCCCACGGAGCGCGCACTCGCGCAGCTGTTCCCCGCCGCCAGCATCGGGCGAGCAAAGAGAAAAAAAAAGGCCTCTCCGTGCGTTTCGTGTTCACCGTGGCTCACGGCCGTCTGCCTAGAAAAGGAGAAGACGTCGAAAAAAGGCCGACCATCACTGCATTGAGCACCCACCGTGGAGCCGCCTAGATCGACTGCTCACGTTTTGTACCTCGGCGCAGATGTCGCTCGGTTCCACGCCGGGATCTGGTACTGAAGGAAGCACGCGGAGCGTAGTCCGAAGCGTCCGGCACCATTTGCGCGCTTCAGCAATGAACAGAATACCAGCTACAGGGCACTTGTAGCCTTGACCGGATCAAACGCGCTGCTTGTCGTGTCTGCGTGTGCTGCTAAGAATGCAGGGAGAGAGACGCTGACCAGGCGGCTGTTGGCTTTCGTGTACGTTAGCCGCTGCCGACCCCCCTCTCCGCCTACCGCAGCCCCCAAAATCACGAAGATATTGAGTATCTGCGCGAGCGGGAATGTCTGAAGAAGTGTGCCGGTTGCACGACCATCCGTTTTTAGCCAGGCCGCCGCGAGGGCGGCGGAGCCTCTGCACTTATCTGACTCCGACCCGCGAAGCGTTCCAGAGACAGCGTCCGTGGCGCCGTAAAGACTAGTGACCCTTGAAGCCACATAGGCGCGATCAGTTCGAGACTTTCGCGTGCTCTTTCAGTGTCCTGAGCCCGCACACTAAGAAACCACAGAATGCCGGCGTGCGTGAAGTCTACGAAATTCAAGCGCTCCTTAGCATTTCATGGCAGCGGAGTAGGCCTGTCACGCGCGCCTGCTGGCGCCAGGACTGTCATCCTACGGTCGGCCGCCGCGTAGGCGGCCATCCATCACGCTCAGGGCCGCCGCTTGCAGCGCAAGCTGGCCAACCGGCCAGCGCCACGCGTCAGCAGGCGTCCCCTAGAAGGAGCCAGAAGCACGCCGAAAGACTACCTATGTGCAGGAAGGCGCAAGCAACACGCGTTGGCACGGATTAAGCACCGTCCCGTTGCAGCTTCCCTTATTGCCGCTTATTTTGCAGCTCAGGGTGCAACGGTTGGTCAGTGACAGAAAAGCGCAACTTGTAGCCCCAGCGAATTCCCCCGGACTCAAAACTTCTGATGCCTGGAGCAATAATGCTTGAGATATTTTCGTCCAACCAGACGGAATTGGAGTACCTAAAAATAGAACTTCTTCAAACTCTGCCCGTTTCCTCGAAGCCGTTCGCGCAGTATGGTGACAACATTCAAATCACTAGTCGAGGGCTATCCTCCGAACTGTGCTATCAAGAATTGCAACAGATAAAAGACTAACTGGAGAGCCAAGGCGGCATTCTACAGACTGTTTCACTTGTGATGTTGAAATAAATGTTGGCACTAGTTTACATTCGCTACCGCGGTCTGTCATTTACAACTGCGTAACATTGCCTTGGTTACATGACAGCGCCGTGCCGCCCGAGACAGGCGCATTGATCGTCAGGAGACGAGGCTTCTGCGGCCACATGGTCTACAACTGAAATGTCGGAGATGCTTTCGCATCTCGGCGTCCAGAGAGCACGCTCCAAGATGGCGGCGGAGACGCGGCCGGCCGTTCTTCCCCAACAGCGCCGACTGCATGGTGGGAGGAGAAGGGCGGAAAACAGGTCCGCCGCCAGCAGGTTGCTCCTTTTCTGTTGGCTGCTTCCTTGAGAGAGGAAAGAAGGCGCCGTCCCTCCCTCTCCGGCAGCGGCGTGGCTTCTTGGAGAGGAGGTCTATGGCGCGGAGCGGGATTCAGGCAACTCAGGTCTGAGGTGACCGACGACGGCTTACCGCAACGAGGGACCGTCTACCAAATGCTCCATGACTCGACGCCCTGAGTCTTGGTCTGGCCCGGCTGCCTGGCGGCTCAGTTCGCGATCCGCAGATGATGCAGGAGCTAGTGTCGAGTTCTCCGCGCGCAGTGCTAACGAATCTTCATCGATCTTTGGAACAAAACAAAAATCAAATGGCCACTACATAGACAGTCGCTTTCTTCCTTCACTGAGCGATAGCATGGTTGGGCACAGCCAGTGACCTGTATGGTTTGAAAACACTAAAATTACTATGCTTGCAAAATCCGTCCATTGCAGCTATGTAGTACGTGCAGAGTGTCGCAAAGGAATACACATCCTAGGTCTCTGCTGGTTTTGCAGCCGCGTTAAAGTTCAGCAGCCAGCTGACTACATCTGCGTCAGAGCTCCGTTCTCTGTCACGGCCGCAGGGCGGCGAGTGACTGGGCCTCGGGGGCCTGCCAGGCGTGACTGCGGAAGCTAGGTTAGGTGGTCTCGGACCCACCTGCGCGCACGGAGCGTGAAACGCGCGGCCATGCGCCGCCGGAGCGGCTGTCATGCACAGGAAGGGGGAGGGCCACGAAAAGCCATTTCGAGCACCGCACTCGTGAATCGCGGCACAGCCGGCAAAAAGTGGCCGCCCTGCACCTCACGTCCGATGACGGTCGTCGGGCGGGTGGAAACAGGCGCGCTTCCTCTGGCCAGATTGAGACATCAGACGCTCGCTCCTCCTTTCCCGCGGCTGGCTCGTCTCTGGTGGTCTCGGCGCTCTGTCCAGCCAGCTCCGGGGGTCTTATTACCGGACGAGGATGATTAAGCAGGACGCGGCGGTGGAGGGAATCGCTGTGTGGCTGATCCACTGGAGCCGCGTTGACCGACACCGCATAGATTGCTGGAAGGGCCTTAGCGGAGGGCAGCCTGTTCTATTACGGCATTAAGCGATTTTGAGTTCTCTGCCAGCGTGATTCACTTAGTGACGTCATGTCTGGAGTCGATGCTGCGCGTATGGCTGCACACTCACTCGCATGGGCCCGTAAGTGTACCGGCACGCAAGTTCTCCCGCGAATGCAATCTGCATGTTTGCCATTGCTGTGAATTCGCCTCTCTCCCCCTCCTAAAAATCCATTACTTTATCGCGCACATTCAAGTTTACAAGCAAATTTTCAAGTTTACAAACTTACACGCAGGAGCATGCAGCTTCTGTGAACGAGCAATATGTTTTGCTTGTTTTATTCCTGTTGTTACCCAGTTTTTTTACTTAAACGTTGGCGCTAATAATAATAATAATAATAATTGGTTTTTGGGGAAAGGAAATGGCGCAGTATCTGTCTCATATATCGTTGGACACCTGAACCGCGCGCGCTGTAAGGGAAGGTGCTAAAGAGAGAATGAAAGAAGAGCGGAAGAAAGAGGTGCCGTAGTGGAGGGCTCCGGAATAATTTCGACCACCTGGGGATCTTTAACGTGCACTGGTGGCACTCTGAATAAACTCTATCAGTTGTAAGTCAGCGCTGTCTAGTCTCTTCCCCCATCCTTGTGCAGGTGCGCTGGCATTTATATAAGATAACTTATGTACGCCTTATCATACCAGTATAATTCGATTGTCCAGCTGCTACTTTAGCGATAGGGTTTAGGAACTTAGCTAATATATTTCATACAGGGTGTTTCACCGAAGACTGAGTAATTTTTAAAAAGTTTTTTTAATTAAAAGACTTTTTTTCGCCACAGTATTGTCACCCGTAGTAGCCACAAGAAAACAGCTGAGACATGGTAGTCAAGTTAAAAAGTTAGTTTGATTTTTTAATGAGCTGCTACAGTTAGGCTCCTTGTTTTTCTTGAGGTTTGTAGCTCGCCATTGCTGATAGCCATACCAGCTTTTAGATTTTCGACAACGTGATTCTCGTGGGAGCTACAGAGCAAGGCATAGGCTGTTTTAACGGGCCGAACCGAAGCTATTTCTAGCAGAGCATGCCATGCCTAGAGTTAATATATAGGCAAAGGTTACTCTAGCCATGTCTGCCAGCGCGCGCCGCCTGGTGGCAAGCGCGTCGCTTGCTCTTTTTCGTAGCACGCGCTGCCGCCGCGTCCAGTCAATGCCCTGTTCCAGCCCGGCCGTGGAGTGTCAACGGGGAGAGAGCATGCCACACCCGCCACCGGGTGACGCACGTTGGTAGGCGTGGCTGCATGCTCTGTTCTGCTCCTGGGTTTCGGTTTCGCGCATGAAAATGGCCCATGGCGGTTTTGAAAATCTAAAAACTGGCACGGACGTCAGTGATAGAAAGCTATAAACCTCAAGATAAATAAGGAGCCTAACTGTAATAGTTAAGTGAATTATTAGGTTTCAGTTAATAAATTTCATAATTAACTAACACGTCTAATCTGTTTTCTTTTGGCCACCGCTGGTGACAAACACTAGCGAAAAAACCGCTGCTTTAACTAAAAAATGTTTTAAAAAAATTAACGGTTTTGAGGTGAAACTGTATATAATTCTATGCATGCGGCTCAATAATTCATGTGTTTCTTTATTGTAGCTGTTTTTTTTCATTTGATGTGAAGCCTAGCTAGACATAGTATACGTATTAGCGTAATGGCAGGTGCGCGCCTTACCTTGCTCTTGATGAGTGCGCACCATCCCAGACAACACCAAACATCCTGAAGACGTCCTGAAATGGTCAGACCGTCCTCAGCCCAAACAGGGCATTGAGTACCTGATTGCATGATGGCTAACTGCACTCATGAGAATGTCCTCAGTTTGTACTTTGCTGGACGACTCGAGGATGAAAATTCCTCAGATGTCCGACAATTGTCCTATTGCATGACAATACTTTGGAATTGAATGTAGATCAAACCAGCGTTATCTCCGTGGATCGCTTTAACATGTGGATCGCAAATTATGATTGATAAGCACAGCTCATTTGAACCCTGCCGGTCGTGGTTTGAACTGGGCGTGCTCTGAGCACACCACCTGCTGCACATGCGGCCAAAAACAGGTGCATGAAGAAAATGTTCGGCCGCACGGTGGCTCGGCTCTTTGTGCGACGTGTGTGCGGTTCCTGGATATAATGTCGCAACTGCCCGAGGCTAAACTGGGAACTGCTGTGCAGCTCGTGGAACAGCTCTGAGCACAGAGACTACGGCAATCGGAATTTATAGTGCGCGCATGCACAGCTAGATCGTTAGTGCAGCGCTCGCTTCCAAGTGCGAGTCAGTACATGACAAGGTGCTTCAAGTAAATCAAATCAAATCAAATCGTTTTATTTTCACCAGATATTTACTGGTTGGAGCACCTGGGCTAAGAGCTGCTCGAGGCAGCTTGATGAGGCCCAGGTGACCATTACAAGGTAGGGCGTGGTGAATCTGAAAACACTACAGTGTAGACACCAGAATGATTTTGTACCCCGAGAAATCTGCAGGTCTTTTATTAATGCGATAGCCTTTAGACTATCTCCTAACAAAAAATTTCTGCTTCTCCGTAACGAAATTCTCTGATGTCATCAGGGTCACGTGACCCCATTAGGCCACTTGAAATTACACTAGAAAAGATTGAAATTCCCCACAGAATTATCTGGTTGGTTAAGATAGGTCACGTGACCTTCCCACCGTTGCCAAATTCAGTTTTCACCTGTCCACCGTGGCGCTGCGCATGAACCGTACGGAAGCTCGGGAAGAGCGACCTGTATCTCGCCAGCCCCACTGGTGGCTTGGGAGAAGCCAGTGAGAAGCTTGGGAAGAGCAACCTGTGTCTCGCCAGCCCCACTGGTGGCCTGTGAGAAGCCAGTCAGGCCACCTGCCGGGGGGGCGCCACTGTGCCAGTAATGGTATGTGGACATGAATGCGATTGAGACGGTCGTGACGTCAACAGCACCGCATGACCACCAATGGACCAATCACAGGGCCCCGCCAAATTTGAAAATCTGAGGACCCCCAAAATTTGGACGTTGGCCCAGCCCCAAAAATTCCAAAGGACCCCAAAATTTTGAAAGTAGGCTCACCCCAGAAAACAGGTTAGGGTGGATCGGTGTGTCAGGTTAGTAGAATCTCATATGCCTTTGAACATTCTATAAGGTGATGACTCATGCATACCATATAAAGGCAATGGAACCGGTTCCAACCGGTGTTTTGTAGAGAAAATCGCAAGTACATTACACACTCATTAGACATTAGAGAACTTTAGACTAAATGCTGTCACATTTTCTTCTTTCAGATTGCAGTTAAGAGGTCCCCCAAGTATTTTGCAACTTTGGATAATTCAGATTGATTTCATGTCCTGACTCCTGACAAAGTCAAAATAACCGAAGCTGGCTATACTGCAATATGAACCTCTGACATTTCTCTTTCATGCGGCAAATGCGAATCGTCCACATCTAAAGCAGGCAATGCACTGAAATCGTTAATTAAATCATCTTGTAGCAGTGAACTTTGGCTATGTAGTGGAATAATTAATAGTTTAACCGCCACATTCATTTATACCAGTAGTGATAGTGTCACTGCACCTTAACAGGCTGTTAAAACCATGACTGGCTTTGTCAAAACTTAAATGGTCTCTGACTGTGCAAAATGGCGCATAATTGGGAATGAATGTGCCCCGTTTGCATGTAGGCACAGATGCCGGCACAAGCTTTCAGAACACGGAAAGGTGAAAAAGTTTATTTTGCAGCTTGAATACGTGACCTGATAGTTTTCAATTTCATGGCTGCAAACGTGTTGAATTTTGACTGCTATAGTGCATTCCAGTTAATTTCTTTTTTGATACTTGAGTTTGTCGGTGGAGTTCTGCATGAGGCTATATGGGGAGGAGGCTAAGACATGTTCCTGTGCTGACGAACCAATTACTACTGCGTATTTGTTGGTGCAAAAATCTAAAAGCATATCTTCTTGGGATGTCATAATGTTCACCACTATGCTTGGGGTATTTGTCAGCAGGCCAACAAGTCTGCTGATTGTTTATTTGTTTGCTTGCTTGTTTAAATTATACCCTCCTGTTCCCGTAGACCTTTCCGTAGATGGTCTCTCATTTTTACCATTTACTTCACTCAATTATACATATGATGTAGGTCACATAAAAAAAAAGACATAAGAAATCAATGATGATGGTTGTGATTTTTTATGATGCAAGGGCATCTGGGTCCAAAGAGCACCATGGCACAATTTTTCTTTTCTTAAGGTGGGGTTAAAGAACCATTTCCCAAGCATTTCACCCTAAAGAAGTCAAGCAGCAGGCCAGGGCAAAGTTTGTACCGATTGTATCACCGGTGGCCGTGGGTACCCGGTGGCACTGGGGATTGAACTCCGCACGGCGGGTGCTCAAACCACTAAGCCACTGCTGCGGTAACAGGCGTAAGAAATTATGACAGACAGAACTACTTTATCCATCCCGCTTTCTTGCTTACACTGGGGAGGAGATGCAAGAAGGACAGAAATATTAAAGAAAGGTGGAAAGGGAGTGCATAATGTGAAAAAAAAAATAAACTATGGGGACGCTTAAGTCATGTCAAGAGTGAAGTGTGATTGCATTACATTTCACATTTGTCGCAGCTTCTGTTGCAACTTCTGCGTCTGTTTGCACCAGTTCCTTTGCAATTGTCAGTCCATGAACTGCCATAATTGGAGTGCTAGCTGGTTATGCTGTGACGGTGCTGATATTTGCATATATCATTTTTTCTGATTTTCGATTTCTTTTTCTTTCTTTTTACATTCTCCAATCAGCGAATTTCATGGCACCGGACGGCCCTAGGTTGCACATGACATGAACACTTTGCTAAGTTGCTGTCTAGAAACTAGGTTGCTTGCAACCCGGTGGGCAGGTTGTGATGTCAAAGGTCACATGATCTATCTATCTTGACCATTCATTAATTTAGTTACCACCTGCCATGGTGGGCAGGTTGTGATGATGTCACAAGGTCACGTGACCTATCTTGACCAACCAGGGTGGCCCATCAGGGCAGGTTGTGATGACATCACAAGTTAACGTGGCCTCTCTCAACCAATCAGTGGATTTCATGACATCAGACGACAAATTTTGCTCCTGATGTGAACTCTAATGCAATCACATTAATAAATAAACCAGCCCAGAAAACTAGAATTCACAACTGGAGGGGCTACCCTGGTTGCAGACTGACTGTGACCCCACAACAGTGCCTAGCACATACAGGCCATCATGGTCACGATGCACTTCCAAATTTCGTGGTGTTGTCAGGATTTTGCTGATCACATGAAGTGTCTGCTTATTGCACTACACCATTCTAAAGGCCATGGGCAACACCATCCAGCTATTGTGTTTGCCGCCTTGCCGTGACATAGCTGTTTTGAGTGGAGTACGTTGCTTATGGGTCTCGAAAGAGTCTCGTTGTGAAAAAGAGCTCGAGACTGCAAGAACAAGATCTATTTTTTTTTGTGGCCAGTTTTGCCGTGTGGCTCTCCTTACAACATGTCGTGCCATTGTTTTTGCAGGTCTTATGGCACTTGGACATATTCAGAAGAAGCTTTAGAGACCTAAGTGGGCACATCTGCATGACTGACTCTTGCATCTTCTGTGCCTTGAAGGTGAGTCCATATATGAGCGGTGTGAAATTAAGTGTGTGCAATGTACATAATCCCAGGCTTGTATTTCTCATGAAACTGGGCATCATGACACAGTGTGTGATTGCAAGACGTATGTACAGTTTGGAGCTATACTGTGACTACCATGACAGTTATGAACAAAATATAGCGTTTCACTTCACCGCCTCCCCTGTCCTTTCTTGTTATCGCTCCCCTCTATACTTCTCCTTGTTATCCTCTCCCTTTTCCTTTCACCTCCGCTGGCTGAAGCTTGGGTGCTTAAGATATTAGATAGCAATTGCTGCGGTTGGCACCATTCTTTTCCTTCACTTTTTTCTTTTTAATTTTTAATAAACCACCTACTTCACCTGCGCATGTTGACTGAAATTGAGAGCTGCACTACATTGGTTGCATTCATAAGTGCAGGCTGCACGTTTCAGTTCTAGGCTGCCTACTCGAGTTGATATGAAATTTATTATTTTTTGTCAGTGTTCATATGCAGACCTTGTTACAGTGAACTGATAACCATGCTTGGGCAAGCTTTCCTTCATATCTGTGCATATGCATGTTTTTAATGCTGTAGTGAAATGTCACCTGTTGAAGAAGGTCAGCTATCTTAACTACTGTGCACTTCATTAGCTGCTGCTTAAAGTTTCGCACACCTGCCTGTGCCTGTGGTCTTTTTGGTTGTGTGAGTGAAACAAATGGAAAAGAGGTTCTTATCTGCAATGAAGTGTTGTGTAATGCAGTCATAATTATAGACCAGAATTTGCAGGTACAGCCTGTACACTAAGTTCATACTGAATGTAAGAGCTGTGCTTGCAAGTTCTTGAGCATTGTGGTGGTGACGTGCGGTGTAGATAAATTTTCAAGGGGATGACGTGTATCGCACAAGGTTTTTTTTTTCTTCATGAAGATGTGTAAGTTCTGAGCCCAAGATTAACATAAAAACTGAACCTTTGTATTCTTAAACATTTTGCTTTTAAAGAACCTTTTGGAATGGTGTTGATGCAATTGCTGTGTGTTTTTGCCTGGCAGTCCTGATCACACATAAATGAAACAGATTTATCAGGTGCTGTGGTGGTGCATCTGTAATTCAAGAACTTGCCTCCCGGTGGGCTCTGAAACTCCACTAGGATGTGTGGAGGAAGTCTCAAACGTCCCTGGGATGTCCAAGGGAGTTTAAGTGCCCATTGGGTAGTTTTCATGTTAACTGTCGTATAGTAGCAGCACTTCATTTTAAGCAAGTTTACCAGTCTAGCTGGCGTGTTGAACATGTTGCTTGTTTAGTATATGTTGAGTATGTATTCTCAGACAGACTTGTCATGCTCGTTGCAGGAACTCTTTGCCCAGTTTCAGTACAGCCAAGAGTCTGCCCTCCCACCTGACGCTCTACGTCGGGCATTGGCAGAGACCTTCTTTGACCAGAGGAGATTTCAGTTGGGGTTTATGGATGATGCTGCCGAGTGCTTTGTAAGTTTATAACCTGAGTCATGTAAAATCTTCTGAGGTGTTAACAGTGAATTATGGCTGAAAAAAGAAACGAGTGCAAGTTTTGAGCGTTTAGTTTTATTAGTTATCATACAGCTTTTTTGTTCGCATACAGCCACATTTTGCATACAGCGACAGCTTTATGAGATACATCCTTATGGGTTAGCTTGCCAGTCTGATTGCAAAGCTGCAGGGCCTCCTAGTGGTTGGGCTGCGAATCATTGAGCAAGGAGCGATGGAGGCCTGTTGACTGTGCAAGCTAAGCTACTATTACTTTCACGTGAAGAGGGAGAGTGGAAAGAAAAAAAAGAAAAAAAAGAAAGGAGAATACAGACATGTGTCACACCCACTGTACGTTCCAAATTGATGATGAACACTGCATACAAGCCAACATACCCGAAGCCCCATTTGAGTTGTGAAAATGTTCTAGTGCATCTGTGCTGCAAATGTACAATGCGCATAAGTTGCAGTTTACTCAAGGTGCAGAAGTCTGAAGTTTACTTTATCAACTGCATTAGTCTATAACAGAGGTTCTCAAATTGAGTTCTGTGGAGCCCTTGGTTTTTGTTTCAGATAGTTCTCGGATTCCTTGATCACCTAAATCCATGCATTCCTCAACCTCCTCTTTCCCTTACCCATTTAATTTTTTGAATGACCATACTGTAATTGCTTATATAGCAGACTATTTCATTGTATAGCTAGTCATTTTTATTAAATTTGGCCATATCTTTTTTTTGAAGGGGTGTGCATCTACATGCTTTTCTTTACATGCGTGTGAGGCAAAAAAGGATGGAAGCCAACACATGCCGGGTTCTGCAGCATTTTTTGAAAGCCATTGAGGTTTTCTAATGATAATGGGATTGAGAACCTCTGGTTAATCAGTTCACCATGGCAACAGTGGCACTACGAACACGGAGACCAAAGAGTATTGCGAAGGGGCTTGCTGTGCTGTAAAACATTAGCTAGTGGCAGCTATATCCATTCTTAACCTGGCAGCATGGAACCCCGAAAAGATTTACAGTGATTCTAGGACAGGCGAGCTCTGTGCACACATAGGGAGTCTGTTATGAAGCATAGCCTCAGGATGGAGGCTAAGCATCATGCACCAGTTGCCACACCTTTCATGATGTCTCAAGGAAGCTTCCATGCCAGTTTGCGAAGTGGGCTCAAAAGAGTTGCGTAGCTGTCGCTATGCAGCATCTGATGTATCGTTCAAGGAGTTCCTAATTTTTATGTGTTTACTCTTGATATCTCGGAGTGCCTGAGGCTGTTTATGTTGCTTCTCTTTTCTAGGAAAATATTCTGCAACGTATTCACTTCCACATTGCAAGCCAGGAAGTTGAAGACATGTGTAGTGTTGGACACTGCATTCCTCACCAGAAGTTTGCTATGACACTAGTTGAACAGGTAAATGTGTGCAGCGTGGCGTTTAGGCAATATTTACTCGTCTCTTTTAGAAAGGCACCCTTATTTACTCACTTGGTTTTGGTTCCAGACTGTGTGTCATATCTGTGGTGCATCTTCTGAGCCACTGCCATTCACTCAGATGGTTCACTATGTCTCAGCCTCTGCCTTATGGTAGGATATAATTAAATGATCATGCACGTGTTTTCTTTTTATGCATGCCTTCAAAACTTTACTTCTTAAAGTTTTAATTTTCTGTTATTTCAGCTTGCAAGCATCAATTGTACATAGTAAGGAGCAAAAGCCGGCGTCCTTTGGGGAGCTGCTTAGACGGGCCGGAGGAATGGGCGACATCAGAGACTGCCCGGTAAGAGACACAATTGCATAGTATCCTTGCTGCCCCTGGTTTTGTTAATGTCACTGTAAAGTATGTTGAGTGTAGTGCATGTCAGTCATTTGCTGCATTAATTCTTCTTTATTTTTTTAACTATAGAGCTCCTGTGGTGCCAAAATCCAGATATGCAAGACCCTCATGAACAGACCTGACATAGGTAACAGCTATGCTTTGTGTCGAGCAGTTTGCATTGGTTTGCATGACCGTAAACTTTTCTGTTACTTGAGGTGCTTTTCACAGTTAATGCCTGTGCCAAAAAACTTTATGCATTTTTTTCTATTCTCTTACAGTGAGCCTTGGTCTGGTCTGGGACTCCGAGAGGCCAAGCGTAGAGCACATTGTAGATGTTCTTGATAGCATTGGGATGACTGTAAATATGGATGAGGTAAAGTGTGATGTAATGAATATCATCTTTTGTCATGTTTGCAATGCAAAACAAATGAAATATGGTGGAGAACATGTGCATTTCCAATAGGATGCAACAGGTTACAAAAACTAAGGTGCAGTGTGAGCACAAAAAAATTGTCTTTATATATTTGCCTACCTCTTCAAAATTATGCATAGGAAATAAAATTTTGTTCTTAAAACCAGTGGTTCATTAAGTGGAATTAAAATTCTGACACTGCAGTTGTTTGATTTCTTAGGAGTTGTGGTTGTGACTGTTAGCAACAGTGAATTTTAGCAATTTATTAAAAATTTAATACATTGATTGACCCCCTTTGCACTGTGGCCTGAAAATTTACATCCTGTTTTATAAAATGCTTGTGTGTGTCAGCTTAATTTTTCTGGAAGCCTTGTTTGTTTCACTCAACATTTTTCATCGTCATCTTGAAGGGGTACTGAGGACAATTCGACTTTTCAATAGATTGCCGCATTCTGATGATGAAGATGCTACCTTCACTGAAAGCTAATCTTTTATGAGCTAGAAAAGGCCAAAATGTGAAATACAGGTATTTCTCCTGTGGCCATTTTCACAAGCAAACTGTGACGTCAGCGCCTTTTTTTAGGTGGATTTGTGAGGCTTGGCCACACTGTCTTTCACTTCTGATTGGGGATCACTAATAGCAGCAATAGCAGCTTATAAATAGCAGCAATTGTGGCCAGTTGAATGGCTTCTAGAAAGCAAATGGTTTCTATTTGGAACCAACGGTAACATGATAAGGTCTTATATTTCCCATTCTATTCAAAGGAAATGAGAACAGTGTTTCCATTTGGAGCCAAACTAAAATTTAAATGCATGACGGAAGCCAACAGTCACCGAAACATAGGACTGTTGGCTTCCGTCGTCATAATGAGCCACTCTTTTGCCGTTCCCTTCTCTGCTAAAATTTAAATGGTTGTTCAGGGGTTATTTGTTTGTCAGCATTTAAGTTCATAGCAATAGGGGGCTTACTTGGCACTATGATGCCAGCTGAAACCAGATGGAGTCAAATTGCACTCTGCATTCAGAGTTACTACCACTCATTGCAGTGGCAAATTTCAACCTTGCATGCTTCCAGCTCGAGCCATTTTTGCTCAGTGCAATATTCTGGGTAGGGACTACTTGTTGACCATATGTGTCATTGTACCATATTTTGATCCAAAAGTGACAACACTAAGAAAACATATTTAAAGCACCAGTATCAGTATCAGCTGTAAAGAGGCAAGCAAAGTTTTTCTATGAGTGTACCATTCTTGGTAGAGTGATGTGGGGAATGTTAGCATTGAATTTTATGGTGAGGTAAGTGACCATGCTGAAGTGTCAGGTGCAAGGCGTTGTGCAATATTGGCCAAATATATATATATATATATATATATATATATATATATATATATATATATATATATATATATATATATATATATATATATATAGTGATTATTTATTTAAAATAACAAAAAGGAAGGTAAAAGATGTTTGCTCACCCCGGCATCTGCCATCACTAATCGGCGGCACCTGAGCTGGGGTAGCGGAAATATAGGATAGCAGGCAGTTTGAAGAAGTGAAACAAAAGAGGTGAGGGGATAGCAGGAAAGAGAGGCCAAACGAGCTGAAAAGCAATTTTTATAACTGGAGCCATTCCAGGAATCTGCTCAGATGGCACCTTTTCAACTAGGACCAACTCAGTTGTAACTTATAACCGAAACCATTGCTTAGTTATGGTTATTTTATTTGGGAATAGTGCAATCAAACACAATTTGGTGTATGATTTCCAGCTCATTTTCATCTTGTCTGCTTTAACAACATTAACATTTGTACACTTCTTTTTCATTTTCCAGATGTTTCACAAAGTTGTGGACAGCAGATGGGCTAGCACAGTGACTCACAACCTTGTTGGCCTAGTGACATACTATGGAAAACATTACTCTACTTTTTTCTTCCACACCAAACTATGTGTGTGGATATACTTTGACGATGCCACCGTGAGAGAGGCAAGTCTAAAGGACCATTACTTAATTTGTGTTGTAGAAACTCTAAACTTTGCTCAGAGTAAATCTTCTGTTTACGTGCAAAATTAAGTTAAGGATGCCACCTTCTAAGTTGACTTTCATTCTACTTGTAAACTGTGCATGAAGAAACTCTGAGTGTGCTGAACTCTGACTGCACCTAGAACTTTGGTCAATTTAGTGATCAAAATATAATATGGGTTTTATTTCCATTTTGCAGTAGATGATTTATGCTGCTACATTTTGGAGAGCCATACACTTATGTTCATTGTCCTTAACAAATTTTACTGTTATACTACAAGAACAAGAATATCTTGGTTAATCAGGCTGTGTGTCTAGCATACTTCACTATCTGCTGTCTGAATATTTTGGTCTTAACATTGTTCATTCAGGCTTTTATACAAGTCAGCTTACAGGTTGGAGAGTTATCTAAGCTTGCTAATTTAGATTACACTCTGGCTTTGTTTGGCCCAGTGTCAGCCTTGCTTTTTCTTGTTGTGTTGCATAAGGCTTTATGGCACATAAGCTGTTGAGGTTATCATGTGTTTTCTTGCGTTGTTGAATGAAGAGAATTATGTTTTGTATGTTGTCTCATTGGGTTTCAGTAATACCGATTTACTTATGAGATAAGCTGGCGGTGTAGTGACAAGTGGTGACCTGTGTAATTTGGTGAATCCTGGAGTAGGTAGTTTGAAATGGTTTTTTGCTGTTTTCTAGCCCTTTTAGTTCTCAATCAACCTGCAAGTAGTTGACATCTGGAAGTTAATGTTAGAAAGTGTTTGACCCGGAATTTGGCACAAGGGCCATGGCTAATACTGAGTGATAGCTAGTGGCCTTTCTTTTGGAAAACCTTTGTTAATATTGTCACCGATAAACGGCCGAAGCGCACAAACCAGGTTTAATTAGACGTGCTGGGCGTGCAAGACAGCAGAGAGCTCGAGCGAGGAAGGTGACAAAACCTCTAGCCCCTCGAGTACGCAAGGCATGGCAAGTCCCATCTAAAACAGTTCGGCTGCAGTATGGCGCCACTGGATTGATTGGTGCTGTGGCAATATGTACTGCTTCAAAACACATGCTGTTGTGAGCAGTGTTTAAGTTGTTACATGACAGTCAACTCGACGGCTCTTTCTCAGGTTACCTGTTTTGATTCTGTTGATTGGGCATCACAGAATGGGAAAATATGGAGGCAGTATGACCATAAGAATGTTTACTAGCTCCCTTGTACAATGCCAAATGAGTCTTCCCAACTAGTTCAGCTAGCAGTTCTGCCTCAGTTTGAGTCTATTTTGAAGTGATTGTGTTTTCATGCCTTTCATTACATTATATGGCAACTTGATGTGTGGAAAAAGCATTGTGAGGAGCTTTGAGTTGCATTAGTAGCTTTTCATTTGTATGAGAACTTGACTCAACTGTTGGGACTGTGGTGGTGATACAATTCATACTTCATTGCTGAGTGCCTCCTGCCTTTCGCAGTCAGACTTTCAGTTTACAGATATGTTTAAGTGCTCGTTTTTTTGTGTGCATTTTGGACACACAGATCTCAAGTTTCCTGTGTGCAGTGGCCAATGACGAAGCCGTGGTAGCCTGATGAGGCAATTACTTTTAACTGCCTGTCTTACTTATATGGTGTTGTTGCCTTCATTGAAATGTGGGCAATGAAACGAAAATACCCGTCATCAAAGCATGTTTTTACTCACATGCTAAGCACTGCATACTTTGTTATTTCCTTCAGATTGGCCCCCATTGGCAGCAGGTGGTAGACAAGTGCCACAGAGGGCACTTCCAACCCCTACTTCTGCTTTATGCGAACCCAAATGGAACTCCAGTGTCTACAGCCAGCGCACCTACTTCTGTGATACAGTACATGTCGGAACACAAAAGTGAGCATAAATTTTTTTTCAGTTGTGCATGTTAGGATTAGATTATTTGAACAGTGACTCGCACAGTATCGCAAAGCACACGGGCGCCTTAGCGTTTTTCCTCCATAAAAACGCAGCCGCCGCAGTCGAGTTCGAACCCGGGAACTCCGGATCAGTAGTCGAGCACCCTAACCACTGAGCCACCCGCCGCGGTGGCTGCGAAAAACGCTAAGGCACCCGTGTGCTGTGCGATCTCAGTGCACGTTAAAGATCCCCAGGTGGTCGAAATTATTCCGGAGTCCTCCACCACGACACCTCTTTCTTTCTTTCTTCTTTCACTCCCTCTTTTACACCTTCCCTTACGGCGCGGTTCAGGTGTCCAACGATATATGAGACAGATACTGCGCCATTTCCTTTCCCCCCAAAACCAATTATTATTATTATTATTATTAACAGTGACTCAAAAGTATGACCTCTCTACATAACGGCAGCAGGAACACCAAAAAGAAGGGATACAACCAGAGAGAGGAACGGGGACTAGCACTGCCTTGCATTGCCTTTATTAACCCTCTCAGGTGCTGCCCGCCATTTCTCTGCAGAAGAATTTATTCCACCTTAATATTCTGTACAGACTGCAAGAAAGCCAATTAGTCAGGTTTGGAGTGGAAAAAACTAACTGCCGTGTTTTTATTGGTATCTACAAAATTTTTTACAAAGTGTCACAATAGTTGTAGATCGTAACATCGAAACACCGGGATTTGTCAAATGAGTGCTCGAGAGATCAAGGGATTCCTTGAGGAGAGAAGATGCACATGACACTAGAAACTAAAAAAAAAAAGAAGATATTATAGGCGACAAACTGCCCTACACGAGTCTGTCGAGGGACATGCTACCTAGCTCACTGTTTTGAAAAATATTGTTTACTGTTTGGGCTAGCAAACCTGAAAAGCTCCCCAGTTGCAATATATGAAACAACAAGATCACAGCTAGCTCCAGGACACATTCAGAAAAAGCTGTGAATTCACAATGTACAGTCCCGGCCAAAGTATTACGGAGCATGCTTTGGTGTTAAATTTCTTGTCACGCCTTACCTAGCGAAAATTACAAAGTACTGTATGCATATGTTAGCACATGCTGCTGGTTTACTCACACATGAACCCAAGAAAATCATCACGTTTTCTTTGGAGCATGTGAGAAAATTTAAAATGCCAGAGCATACTTCGTAATATTTTGGTGCACCTGTGCATGATTGCACAATGTTCGTACAATCGTTGTAGTCCTTCTGCTTATGATAGAAAAACGAGTTCTAATGCATTAGAAAGACAAATATATTTTCGCTTCAATGGTATGCGTTGTTAATAACGATAATTGTTGGTACAAGTGCAGTGAGCAAAAAACGTGGTGCATAAAAAAGTACTTTTGTTTGACTTTGGCTCTAGTGGTTAATTGTTTAGAACCATTTCACCAAAGAACAAAAATGATACATATTAGTACCTCAATAGCTTCCCATCTAATTGACAAAACACATGCATATTTATCACATTTGTGCCACATGCAAATTTCATTAAGTGTTCTAAATTTCTTTGACATGCTCTTAGTAGTTCTTTAGTGTTCGTTGTTCAGAGTTAATCGTAATCGTGAAAACGCTGGTGACAGTACCAGACCACTGTGGGTCATAAGATGTAAGGTTACTGTTGTCTTGCCTGACCACTGTGCACTTGCCACTGTTTTGTCTGTGCTCGAAGTTTGTGTGTAAAAGGATGTGTACTAGAGGTAAATTAGTCTCTACCAGTGTCCTTTTCTACTTGTTAAAAAGGCCTTAGATGCACGCATGCGATTCATGGTGACTTTATTAAATCAGAAGTGAGTGGGAAGGTGCTGAATTGTGGGCAAAGTAACAAAATTTGTCTTGGTCGAATTTTGTTAAATTGAGGTTCATATGGAACTCTGACTGTATTACCATATTACCAGCTGGCCCACACACACTGCTCCTTTACAGAGCTACTAGTTGCAAATATGCCACTAAGGCTGCTAACTTATATTCAGGCTTAAGTGGCCCTGAACCACCTGTCAGGTATTGTAGGTTAACACGTTGAGTCGGTAGAGCATGTTAAAATCTCAGCCCAGCAAAGTGCAGCACATAGGTTTCTCAAGTATAGCAAAAAGTAAGCTCTTCCTTGCTTCTTACAACTCACTGTTACAGCACTGTATCCACCATTATCCCGTCATAGAGCAGCTTTTGTATGGTGTCAGTGCCAGTAATCACCTACACCACCACTCAACACGATGAGAGCATGGTCATGATGGGTAGCAGGGACCGAACTTGACTGCTGTATGTGGGGCACCAGTCTTGGTGTGGCAGGTTGAGGGACAAGGCGAAAATTAAAATTAAGGAAAACTGTGACAGTTAAGTAGTGTGCCTTTAATTTCTGTTTGCTTGTTGGAGGTCTATAGAAGCAATATTTTCAGAGTGACATAACTTGCCTAACACCCTGCCTATTGCATGTCATTGCTAGTGATTAACTGAGAGGTGCTTCAGGGCCCGCTCAGATCAAATGTGGAAGAGGTTGATGCTGGAGACAACACTTGTGGAGGTGAAAGTCAGAATTTTGTTCTTTCAT
Source organism: Amblyomma americanum (assembly GCF_052857255.1). Classification (NCBI taxonomy): domain Eukaryota; kingdom Metazoa; phylum Arthropoda; class Arachnida; order Ixodida; family Ixodidae; genus Amblyomma; species Amblyomma americanum. Next base: position 276,568,561 of record NC_135497.1, read on the forward strand.
CTCCACAAGTGTGGACTCCAGCCGCCGGCTAATAGCAGAGCTCTTGGCTTCGTTTGAGGAATGCATGGCCTAGAGACTTCTGTCCTCGACTGTACATCAGCACCTGTTGGTGGCGAGAAACAAAGCACACACTTTAATAAAAAAAAAATGCATTTGATGAGGAGAGCTAGTTATGTGTGGCAGGAACTATGCTGATAGGACACAGGTGTGCTTAGCACACAGCTCCGTAGCTTTGTGCACAACAGTATTTTCTCTATAGTTGATAGTATGCATTTGTAGTCCTGTCGCTACTGTTGTGTCCCACATAAAAAATAGAGCAGTCACTGCAGAAATGAAAAATGTCAAGTCTCATCTAATGTCGTTACTAGATTGCTCAGTCATTGTTTTGTGTATGTTCATAAAGAATTCTGTCCACTTTCTTTGCTGATGCAGAGAAACCGATGGACTTGAAGCGGTCAAGTGAGAAGCACAGGTATGGGCAGCAAAGTGTGAAGAAAAATGAACAGATTAGTGGAGCTGTGAACATCGCCAACGACGAGTTGCCATGGGGTCGTGGCAGCTACCTAAGCAGCAAAAAAGCCATCAGCATGGGAGGCCGCTCAGCTGTGCAGGAGCCTCTGCCTGTTTTGGACATGGCCTTTGGTCATTGTGCAAAGCCAAGGGCACGCACTTACTCAGACACTTCCATTATGTCGGAACGCCCTTTTGATCCAACCGGCAGTGGGTCAGATCTGGAAGCTCACCATGCCATTGACAGCATGCGCCGAATGACCAAACAGATAGGCAGGGATAACTGTTTGGATGGAGACCTCAACAGCACCTACATCAGCAGACAAGCAGTGGAGAGTGTGCTGAGCCTTCAGCACCTGCAGAGGCAGCGCACCTTCAACGGGGCCAACACGACAGTTGTGCCTGGAAGCCGTAACAGCAGTAGCAGCCTGGAGTCATTCGAGAACTCACTGCACATGCGAGAGAAGGCGTCTGACTGCGTTGATGGTGCATGCCGAAGGAGAGACTCTGGCAACTGGAGTGGAGATAGAAACAGTGCCAGCTCAGCAAGCAGCACTTCTCTGGATGGGTCTTACTACTGCACTTCAGGTGTGAGGAGGTGAGTAATGCTGGTACCAGTGACACAGCCACAAGTATGTTTTTTTTTTAACTGGATTAGATTGAGAGGAGTTGAGATTGGCAAGGTGTTTCTTGCTAAAGCAGTGCACTTTTGTTGTACGATTGTGCTGTCTTACTATATACCTGCTATGAGGTGTTATCCAGTTTTCAATGCAGTTTTATTAATGAAGGTTGACAAAAATATTTTCATGCAGTTCACAAACTGTCTTTCTAAGCATGGTGCAGCATCCATCACTGGAAGAACTGTAAATGGTCCTTTTTATTTTTTAAGATGGTGCAGGACTTGAGGATATGTGGAGAGATGCATATTTTGCTGTTAGTTTTTGATCATATTTTCTGTAATGTATGGTTAACTGTAGTTTTGTTATATTTCTAGAAGGGCAATTGCATGCTCTGTTGCAGTGCGTCAAAGTGTGTGTTTTGTAAGATTGTGGGCAGCATTTCTGTACTAGTGCACGGTGTACTGGTATACCTAATTTTACTGCTGGGTTTCTTGTGAAATTTGGGTGCATTAGGTAACTTATTGGAATGCACCCTTGGTAGATTGCACTTGACATCCTCTTACTTGGTGTGGAGAGAAGCATGAAACTTCCATATGCATACAGTTAACAGAAATACCATCTCAGTTGATGTTTGGCCCCTTAATCTCTGTGCACCAGCTACACACATGATTACAGGAAAAGCTCGTTAATTCAAACTCGAAGGGAACTGGAAAATTGTTCGAATTAAGCGAAGTTCAAATTATCGAATGGGTGCTAGAATGAGCGGTTATAACGCCCCGCCGCGCAGGCAGAATCTGAAGCAGTCACACCTAGACTCGTTACCGCAAGCGAGGCGCGACTACATGTTTGTGGCGGGCATATTCTGAGAACTAAATTGATCCGGTCCTAATGGCAAAAAATAAATAACATGATCGGTCAGTTATGCGCCAAAAACTAGTGCTGGAATGCATTCGCATGAGCAGCGAGCTTTACCGCTGGAATTTATGACGCTATTTATGCTCCAAAACATGTTTATTTATGGGGAAGGGTTGTCAAAATTAAAAGTAATCGATGAAGTGCATTTGCTTGCGTTTCTTCTGCCGAAAATCTATCAGTATCATCTGTACCTTGCCCAAAGCCCCTGCGCAACGTCAGAGTTCTCATTGACAGAGAAGTGGTGTGCTGCAACATCGAGCGCTGACGCTACTTTATGTGTGCTTGGCGGTGGCATAATCTCGTCGCCGCCGTCGGACTCATCGCTGTCGGCTGTTCTCACCACACGTGAGCCCTGCGACGTCTGCTGGGAGCAAGCAGCCTCAATTATATCGGCGTCACTCAAGGGCTCCAACATTTCCACGCTGCTCTCCACGTAGCTTGCGCTTGTGGCACCAACAAAATCCGTCATCGCCCGAACCGCCATACTACGTTGTTTACACCACATGATCGCGACCGCGGCACAACGAAAACCCGGAACGGCTCGCATTGAAGCATCGGCGGTGAGGGCGAGTGCTCCGGCAGTGAAAACCTGCTACGGGATGCACCGGAACGCAGGCTCCATGAGCCTCGTGCACTCGGCTTTTTTTTATTTTCCATTGTTTTACATTGCTGGTAAATTTGGAGCGTGTTTTACTTGCTGTGGGTCTATCTACGAGGAGCGGTGTCAACCAATGGTTCCTAGTTCGAATTAACCATAGCGGATGCCGACTTGTTCAAATTATCGGGAGTTTTCCCCCTTTGAAATACACAGGGCATTGCCGGGACCCGGGTGTGAGTTCGAATTAACCGTAAGTTTGAATTAACGAGCTTTTACTGTATATCGCTATTTTGTCTTTTTGTAGAAGACAGCATTATGGTGAAGTAATTGGCAATTAAGATTTTACCTTAACTTCTTTCATTTTTGCCATACACATTGCATGAGAATTGTGTAACATACTATATGTTCTTCAATCATTTGTGGTTTTGGCAAGTTTTTTGTAGTGCACACTGAATGTTGTAGATGGTCTGACTGATTTTTTAGTTATTTTTTGCGCAGAGCCTGTGGGAGCCCCGGTCGTGCTGTGAACAATTTTTCTAAGCACGAGTATTCCAACATCGGGATGCTTGTGGACAAAGGCTATGATTCCTATTCCCTGTCGAGCACCGACAGCTACCCATCAGCAGGAATGCCGGGGTCTCCAGCCAAGGCAGATCCTCGCCTGCAGCAGATACCAGAAGCTGTACAGATCTCCAACAGGCTTGAGAGGGCCATTCATCATTCACTGCTGCAAGGAAGTGACTCAGCCTCAGATTCTGTGTTTGACGATGTCTTCACTGGTGGGAAAGGAGAAGGTGAGCATCACATCTTGATGCATTATTGACATCCAGTGTGATCTATGCTGTTATGAGCTGTCATTATTCAGAATTTCGTCTTTATCATCAGTGCTTTTGAATATGGATTCACAGAAATTGTTTTTTGAAGTACCTGGCTGGGTTTTTTCTTTGTGCAGAAGAATCACAGGACTGTGATAAGCTCTGCTCTCAAGCTGAAGTGTGCCTGAAGATGTCATATGAAAAAGAGCAAGCAGGGGACCTCAAAATGGCAATTTTCTTCAGTGATTCAGCAGCAGGTAAGTACGGAATTTTATCAAATAATGTAAGAGCCATGTTTTGACTGGTAAAAAAAATTTGTGTGCAATGCTAGCTGCGCTTTTAGTTTGCCGATATCAAGTTTAAAAAATTTTTGTTGGTGATGCCTCTATGAGATATCCCCGCAGGAGGGCGTCTGCAGCTTGCAGGCGTTGGTGAGTGGTGACACCACGGGTTCCCTAGCATCCGCAGGGACATCCCTGCAAAGGGATGATGGTGAACAGTGCATCACTATGGACCCTAGCACCCGCTCCTAGCCGTGCGTGGCAACGCCGTGTCTGGGGAAAAGGGGATCCTGGTGGTTGAGCCGATGCCGAGCGTTTGGACCTTTAAGGCCCCTCGGTGGAGGCAACACACCACTTTGGCCCCAGCTTCCTGTAGACGGCACCTCCGGCCTGACCCGACCGGGGGAAATCGGCAGTCGCCTTTTCCTGTCCTCCCCTCCGTTTTTCACTTTACTACCCATTTCTCAACTATCCTGTCTCCTACTCACTTCTTCGTTTTTCCTTTTTTCCTGGCGGCGAGGGTTAACCTTGTGTGACCAACCACCCTGAGTTGCGTCATATTTGGTTATAGTTAAGGTGTACAACTGGCGTGGGCAGGCCTTCCTTGCAAGTTCCTGCTGTCCCGTCCCTTAGTTGGGCTCCATGGTGGGTGACTGGCATCATGACCGAAAAACTAAATTTTTTATGGCTTCCCCCCCCCCCCCCCCCCCTCAAAATCAGATCGCTCTCTTAAAAGAGGGGGAACGAAGCAACAGACTTTTTCCCCAAAAAGAAAACAACCTTCCCAAAGTTTCATATGATATAGAGCACAGTAGAAGGAAAGCAGGCAAGAATTCTATCCCCCTTTCTGGTATCAAAGTGCCTAACAGATGCTAGGGCCCCGGATATAAGCTATCGAAAATGGCCAGTGGCGACTTATTACTATAAATCCGTGACCATATCCAAAACTACAAAATCTCAGATATTCTATCTATTGGAGACATCCCAGTCTTCATAACGGCACACAGATCCCTCAACACCGTCCGTGATGTCATCTCGGAAAACGATTTCATTCATCTAATCGAAAAAGAAATGCTAGAACGTCTCAGCGACCAAAATGTCACAGATGTGTATCGAATTAAAATCTGCAAGGACAACAAAGAAATAGATACTAAACACATGGTTCTCACATTCAGCACAGGCACATTACCCGAAACCATCCAAGTCGGATAACTTAAAGTAAACGTCAGGCACTACATTCTGAACCCACGCAGATGCTTCAATTGTCAGAGATTCAGGCACAGCTCACAGAGTTGCCGTGGCCGCAAAACCTGTGCGAAATGCGCTTCCAAGGACCACCATTCAGAGGAATGTGACGCAGCGCTGCACTGCGCAAATTGCAAAGGAGACCACGCTGCATACTCCAGGGCGTGTCCGTCCTGGAAAAAGGAGAAAGAAATCATCACCATAAAAACCAAAGAAAACATTTCATTTAAAGAAGTGAGGAGGCGTTTTGCGCTTACCAACACATTCTCCTTCACAGCAAAACCAAACTTCGCTGATGTGGTGCAAGGGGCATAGCACCACACAGCTCTCCGACACCTGCCGAGGCCACTTCCACCGAGCCTACGGCAGGGCCATCCACGCCCCAGGCAGGGTCAGCGAAAGCTGTCCTGCCACTGCCAATACAGGGAGCGCCGGTCCATGGGTCGGCATCCCGCAGGACTTCCCCCCGTCATTGGAGCCCTGAAGCTAACACAACCGCGGCTGCGTGGTCCTCTAGCACCTCTGACGCACCAGCACCCGCTTTGCAGCGGCGGAACAGCTCTCTTGAGCGAAAAAAAGACAGGCCCCTCATAATGGACCCAGAGCATAAGTAAATGCCTTAGCGTTCTCACCCCCAAAAACAAACATGGCTTTTTTAATTCAGTGGAATTGTAGAGGACTTATGCAGAATTACAGTGACATCACATATTTTAGGGTGAATGCTGCCCATAGTTTTATGTCTTCAGGAGACCAATCTTGGTCCACAACATGTGCATATCCTGAAACATTATAAAATTTTTAGACACGATCGCGAGCAGGCAAATCGACTCTCGACTCGTTCAAAGCGACTCGTTCAAAGCGGTGTCCCTGCTGAAGAAATCAAACTCAAAACAAAACTTGAGGAGGTTGCAGTCAGCATCGTGAGCTGCAAAACACTAACAATCTGTTTTGTATACATTCCTCCACATTTTACATTCACACTCCATGATCTACAAGAACTGACAGATGAACTCCCATATCCATATCTAGTAGTTGGGGATTTAACGCTCACTCCCCCTTTGGGGAAGCGAGCGCTGCGGCTCTAGGGGGCAAACAATTGAAGATTTTATTCTCACAAATAATATATGTTTTTTAAACACGAAAAAGGCCACATACTGCTCTCTAGCCTCGGGCAATATGAGCTGCTTAGATTTGTCTTTTAGTTCACCATCTGTTTTTAATGATTTTAAATGGGACGTTATAGACAACCCATATGGCAGCGATAACCTTCCGGTATTAATCAGTTTGACATCCGCGCCAGAAATCATCCCAACTAAACCGCGATGTTGGAAGCTGCATTTAGCAGACTGGGAAATTTTTAGAGCACAAGCCAATTTAGAAAATATAGTTTTAGAAAACCTCAGCATCGATGAGATAAACGAAATGTTCACGAATTGTATAATTACTGCTGCACAATTAGCTATTCCTCAGTCTTCAGGAGTCTTGCAGCAAAAACAAAGTGTAATGGACAAAAGAATGCAAGGATGCAAAAAAAAAAACAAAATAGAGCTTGGGGTAAATTTCGCAGGTACTCAACACAAGAAAACCTCATACATTTTAAAAAGGCAAGAGCCAGAGCTCGGTACGTTCGTCGCAGTGCCGAGAAAGCCTCTTGGTAGAGTTAATTTTTCATTTATTAACAGTCAAATCACATAAAAAAAAATGTGGGAGCAGGTTCGAAAATTCAGTGGCAACTTCTCACCGTTCACAATTTCTCTTCTAACAACACCTGGCACACAAACAAGCATAAGGGAACAGGCAGACACCTTGGGGGAACACTTCGGCTGCAGTTTCCAGTTCATCTCACTATACGCAGTCATTTCTGAAACACAAAAATATAGCTGAAAAACAAAAACTTCCAATAAGTGGAGGGGGAAAGGAACAACACAACAATTTAATTACTCTCCATGAAATAGAGTGCTGTCTGCTGGAAAAAAAACTGCACCAGGACTCGATCAGATACACTATAAAATGCTTGCCCATCTTTCTCAGCCTGCCATAGAAGCACTCTTGAATTTCTTTAATAAAATATTCATAGAAGGAAAAATGACTAAGGCATGGAAAACAGCAGTGATAGTGCCTCTCCTGAAACCTGGAAAACCACCAACTTCCCCTTGTAGCTATAGGCCAATAGCACTTCAAGCTGTCTGGCCAAATCATTTGAAAGTGTTCTGAATATAAGACTTAACATTTGTCCTTGAATCCTGCGAACTTCTTGATGTCCATCAATGCGGTTATAAAAAGGGGTGCTCAACAACAGACCATTTAGTCGCCTCGAAAACACAATAAGAGAAGCTTTTGTACACAAACAGCACTGTCTTGCCGTTCTTCGATATGGAGAAAACGTATGATACAATCTGGAGGTTTGGGATCCTCCGCGACCTAGGTATCCAAGGCAGGATGTTGAACTGCCTGAAAGACTTCCTTTCTGACCGCTCATTTCAAGTATGCCTAGGATCAACCCTGTCCAGGAGCTTCGTTAGAACGGGGTCCCCCAGGGGTGTATTTTAAGCACGACATTGTTTGTTGTAAAGGTTAATTCCATTAACAAAATAATCCCGAAGACCATGATGTATTCAGTCTATGTCGACGATCTTAAAATAGCTTGCACATCCTTCAATGTAGCAACATGCGAGAGACAAACACAGTTAACAATAAACCAACTAGAGACATGGGCAGACAAAAATGGATTCCGGTTCTCCACACAGAAAACAGTGGGCATCCTGTTCTCACTAAAACGAGGTCTACAATCCGACCCCAGTTTACACCTAATCAAAATCGAACTACCTATAAAAAATGACAAGTAAAATTTCTAGGCATTACCTTTGACAAAAAGCTGACATTCTTACCTCACATTAATACTCTAAAAAAGAAAGCCTCTAGATCATTGAACATACTTAAAGTACTTTCCTGAAAATGCTGGGGTTCTGATAGGACATGCCTTTTACAAATTTACCGCTATGTTGTGTGCTCGGCCTCAGATTACGGATGTATAGTTTATGGGTCAGCGAGACCGTCGTATCTGAAATGCCCGGATCCAGTGCATAATTTATATTTGCGTCTTTCCATTGGTGCATACAGGACGTCACCCATAAGCAGTCTTTATGTTGAAACTAACGAACCACCACTTACAGACAGGAGAAGCTTGCTGACATGCTCATACATTCTAAAAATCCGTTCACTGCAGAATCATCTATGCTACCCGATCGCTACAAAGTGCCCATCTAGAGTACTCTTTAACATCAAACCCCATGCTACTAGGCCACTGTTTTTGCGGTTTTAAGAGATTTGCGAGGATATTGGCATACTAAGCACATTACCTGGTGTTGCACAAAGGCGAGATCCACTACCTCCATGGTACAATTTCCCTGCAATATGCGATTTCACTCTTACACATGTCCGGAAGAAACGAACTCCACAACAACATATAATACAAGAATTTCTTGCACTCGAAAAAAAGTACAGTACTTTCACAGCTTTTTATACAGACGCTTACGTTGGAAGCACAGTGGTACAAGAAAATTGGAATGAAATAGTAAGGCTTCCACAGTGTGCCTACATTTTCACTGCCGAATGCTACGTCATCTTTGTAGCCGTACAAAAAATAGTGAACGAGAACCTTGCAAACAGTATTATATACACAGACTAAATGTACTTACAGCCCTTCACTCTAGACATGCAATCAATCCGCTCCTGGGTGACATTATACACAACATAACAACAGCCATTGCTGAAGGACAAAATATAAAATTCTGTGGGTACCTAGCCATATCGGCATAAAAGGCAACGAAAGAGCAGACTTCTGCGCTGCTGAAGCTCATGATAAGCAAATCAAAAAAGTAAATACACCATTCAAAGATTGCATTAACTTAATTCATCGTAACTTAAGACATAAATGGCAGTCTGGGTGGAACAAAGAAGCAAATAACAAACTACACAGTGTAAAACCAATTGTAGCTGAATGGAAATCCTGCACCCACCAGAAACGTTTTAAGAAGTGATTATCTGCCGTCTTCGTATAGGATACGCACCTCACACACAATTTCTTGCTGACAAAACAAGACAAGCCTGTTTGCGAAGAATGCGGAGATGAAGTTACTGTTAACCATATTTTATTCTCTTGTGCAAAACTAGAAGAACTAAGGAAAAAGTACTTTGCTCAATTTTATAACGAATACATTCCTATTAATCCTGTGCTGCTTTTAGGAGATAACGCAATTGTTGATATGTCGTGCGTTTTTAGTTTTCTTAGAGAAACGAGATTTCTCCAAAAACTAAATTTTTTTACACACTGGTCTCTTGAATTTTAGTACACCTCAGCCACTTTCTCACCCCTGAGAAGAAGGCTGAGGCCTTTGTTTGATCAGTTGGGAACCTCGAGATCCTTGCCAGGGCAAGGATGGCCATAGAGTTGTTTACCTGACGCCCTTTAAAACTTTTAATAGTACCAATTTCTAAAATTATTTCCTCTGTCCTTATGGGGTAGTTCTAACTTTGCGAGCACTCTAAATCACTGAAGATCTTTAACATTTCTATAAAACTACCCAGGAAATTTCTCCATACCTCGAGCTTGGTGCATGATGGCCTAAGTTGCCCATGTGCCATAAAACCCAACAAACACTCAAACACACTCACACACACATCTAAGAGATAATAATAATACATTTATTGCCAATACTGAAAGCCTATATTCATGTTTTCATTTGATAGGTCGATTGTTTAAGTAAATGAGCACTGTACCTTTTTTTTCCACAGCTAAAGCAAGGGCTGCCTTGGATGCACCTTATGGCAATGCACAGTCTCTGATTGCAGCAAAGATGAAGCACAGCATGTGTGTGATGCGCTCATCAAATCTATCCAAGCGTTTGAAGGAAGCAGAAGAACGCCGTCGAGGGAAAGAGTCCAATGGCTATGAGGCTCACCACAGCCGCCAGGGTAGCAGAGACAGTACGCACAGCCGTCACACTCGCCAAGGCAGCAGAGACAGTGCATGCACTGTCATAGACCTGTCAGAACCTGTGAAAAACATAGAAATATATGCGACACTCCCCAAGAAGGGCTCCAAGAAGAAGAATGGCGCGCTGTTTGCCCAATCGTCCCTCCGTCTAAAAGATGACGTTGAGGTTTATAAAGATTTTCTGGTAGACCAGTGGCAGAGTAGCAGTCAGGATGACTTGGCCATCAAAATGATGTCTGATGGAGAGTACACACTCAATCCAAAAACCAAAATGAGGAATGGCATGGGCAGCCTTGGGAAGGCCAATGGCACGAAGATGAGAGATGCTGAGTTCAGTGACTATTCCAGTGAATGGGAGCAGTCCAAGAAGCCCTCCTTACACCGAACACTATCAAACCCAACAGGCATGAAAAACCATGATGCTGACGAGGCAGCCAGTGTTTCGGCTTCAATGAAGAAGCAGCACAGAATCAGGAGGAAGTTGATGGGTGGTTTCATGCGCCGAAAGAACAGGAGTTTGCCTGACCTACGGGAAGGCAAAGATGGCCCACAGACTGAGTCTAGGGCACTCGACGACACTGTCATATTCGATGCTAAAAATGAAAGAGTCATGAAACATGAGTCGTCTAATGAAGAAGAAACTCGTGAAGATCATTCTGCCACTATCAAGCGCCGCGGTTTCCACCAGCCCCACCGAGCCTTTGTGAGCAGAGGCCACGCACAGCGCCCCCTTCTGACCAAGGTTGACCCTCCCCAGGTTGAAGGAGTCACTTCTTCCACAACTCTGCATCAACGAAGCACAGCTTGTGAGCAGCAAGAAGACTCTCCGGAACAGGCAGCGCGCTGGCTACAGCTGCGCCAGCAGCCATCCGAGCTGCCACAGTCACGGCAGCAGTCATCCGAGCTACCTCAGCCGCGGCAGCAGCCATCCGAGCTGCCACAGCCACGGCAGCAGCCATCCGAGCTGCCACAGCCACGGCAGCAGCCGTCCGAGCTGCCACAGCTACGCCATCAGCCATGTGAACTGTTTGGGACCAACGACCCTCCAAGTTTCAGTGATGCCCAGATGCCAAGCCCAGTTCCAACCCATTCCAGCAGCAGCTTCAGCATGAACCAAAGCGCAATATCGGAACCAAATTGTTTTCTAAAAGAGCTTCACATCAAGAGAACACAGATTCTGAAGTCTCTGCCCAAGGCAGCCGATGCTGTTCGACACTTGGGCAATGAGACATCCACACAATTGAAGTCTGAGAAGCATTTAAGCAGTGCATCAAGTGGAAATAACTGGTTATATGAACTTCAATCAAAACAAATGGCGATGCTCAAGAAAGGGGAACAAATTGATGGAGCTAGGGCCAAAGACGGGCTACCTTCAGGTGAGAATGCTTTCCAGTTTTTTTTTCACATCCTTCAAAGGCTCTAATTATGCCATGCAATACTATCGACGCTTCACAATCCTCAGAGCAGACTGAAAAAATGTTTGAATTAAGGAACGCTTTTTAATGCACCCTATGTTGGTGGGACCAAGACGTAAGTTTAAATAAACCAGAAGTTCAATTTAAATGAGTTCGAATTAATGAGAGTTGTAATCCAAGGCTCAGTACTTTTTAAACACATTTGCTTCTTGCTCATCATAGAATGGGCATTTATGCAGCATATGTACTCCTGGAATCTGAAGTACATTGAGCTGCTTTACATTTTATTTGTTTGGTTGAGCATACACTACAGTAATGCCAGTTGCATGCAATTTTGATGTAGTCAATTTTAGTATGAAAGCAATAAAAGAGGCATCGTTTACTGATAAAGACGTTAAAAGTTATCAAGTGCTGTGAACAATGATAAAGAAGGTAGAGAAACTGCAAACCCTTGTTTAACGGGGTGCACAGTGCTTTGGCGACATCACTGCTATGAAAACAAAATTGCTTTTTAGGTTCGGGCAGTAAGTAGCAGTCTCAGGTTAGCTACAGTCTGTTTCACATTTGTAGAAAAACTGGGAGTGCATAACTGCCGTGTTTCAAGAACCGCTGCCGCCGACAGCTGGGGAAAAAATGCATGTGCATGCGGCAAAGGCGCATGTGCAATAGCATTGGCCGGCTCTCTTTTTCTGCACATCAGCCTGGTGTCCCCCATTTTTGCCAGCTGTCAGCGGCAGCGCTTCGCGAAGCTTGGCGGCTTGGCTCACAGTTTCCCTTGATGTGTGAAACAGCGTGTACATACTCTCGCAATGCCTATCATGAATGTGTGCACAGATCCTTTTCACTAAATTAAGCCCGTGCTCCAGCAGCACCAGATCAAAGCCAACTGCCTGACTGGTCTAAACATGGATGTTGATCCTTGTGAACAGCACACATGAAGGCATGCAATTTTTTTAAATGTGTGAGAGCAGTGCAGCATGTGTTTTCGCTAGGCATTAGTTCATTGCACAGCAAATTTTTTCAGCTGTATTTTTTAAAAGCAAAAAGCCACTTTTTAGTGGGAACTATAATCACTTCAGTGCTGACTGCTTGACTTGTTATTGACCGTACTTAGCCAGCATTCTGCTAAGTTTTCAGTTATCTGTACAACTGAATGCATAAATTTTTTCATCTGGCTTTGCGTACAAGAACTGCTTGTGAATGTAACATACATTTTTTGTCGTGATGCCTTAGGTGTCATTCTTATGGCTTAAAGAAGACTGAAGTGCCGTAACCCTTAATGTGCAATGTAATTGAATGGCTTGTCCTTTTTGTTCTTTAGGAAAAGAGGAACCACTTCGACAGCACCTAGTGCTTTCAGCTCCCCAAGTTACTAATAAATATGTGAGTACAAAGTCAGATCAAAATGACACTGCACACTGTGATAGCTATATTTGCATGTGGCTTGCAGTGCATATAAGCATATAACTTACACAAGCAGTGCCCTACATATTTCTTACCGTGACAAAGACACGTACAGAAAGACACATATGCATGTCATGTAACTGTCAACTTTTGTCAGAAAATGGTTGCCAAACACTCATAATAAGGTGGGATATTACAAATGAAAATTGAGGCATTGCATCGGCGAGCTCAGTTGTTATGGTGCTCGGCTGCTGACCCAAAAGATGCAGGCTCAATCCTGGCTGCGGTAGTTGCATTTCGATGGATGCGAAATGCTAGAGACCCGTGTACTGTGCGATGTCAATGCACATTAATCTCAGGTGGTCGAAATTATCAAGAGCATTCCACTACGATGTCCCTCATAGCCTGAGTCGCTTTGGGATGTTAAACCGCATAAACCAAACCAGACGAATTCAAAATCGAAAAAGAATAAGAAAAGTGAGCAAAACAGCAAAACGGTATATGGATTAGACGATTGCTTTAACATGCAGAAAATCACACACTGTATATTCAGGCTGCCATGCCTTCATATGCCAAGAGATCATAACACACTACAGCTTCTTCGTACAGCAGGGAACGTTGCAACTCATGCCACATGTAAATGCACACTCATATTTTAGAACACTGTGATGTTGGAAAAATCATGTTCAAAGATAAAAACCAGAAATCTTTTTCTGGTGTTTTTCATGGTGTAAAAATAACAAGTGACTGTGAGTGATAGCCACTTCATCAGCCATCAGTGACAGCTCTTAAATAGTGTACTTAACGCAGCCTGTATGCACCCACCAGCGTGTAAATGAAAATTTGTCATAATGAGCCCCCCTCCCCCATTTTGTTCATGAGCGTTGCCTGCCACTTGCTTGTTTTCTTTTCTAATTGTTATCCCACATCTATTATTCAGGGTGTCCCAGCTGATATGGACCAAACAAAAGAAAAAACGAAAAATGAGCCAGCTTAGAGAAGTGAAACGAAGTGAAGTTTAAGTAATGTGTGTAGTAGCCACTAGCATTTTACAGTGCACCTACCTGATTAATTAGTTGAGATTAATTATCTTGCTTTTTTAAATATTGCTTTAAACATTCGGGTCACAATTGAAAAGGTATCAAGTGTCATGAGAAATGTCCTGCTGAAATGTTTTCGTCCAGGTAGCCATAGCATATCCGTCTTTTCTTTAGCTTGAAAGCACAAAGAATGCATCCCATTTCACCTCAAGTTATTACTCGGTAATGAGCCACTTGTATAAACAAACTTTTAATTTTCTCAATAACATTGGCGTCCTTCAGTTACTTTAATTACAACTCAAGCAACTGACCATATTTTTGCCAATACATTTTAAACTCATATCTTGGACTCTAATGTTAATAACTATAACCAACCCTTAGTATTATATATTTGGTGCATCATGGGCAAAGTTGAAACTGCCTCATTAGTTCCCAAACCACTTCTGCTTCTTCTATTACTATTACTGGTTGAAAACAAGCCTTAAAAATTTAAAACTATATATCACACGGCAGCATGGCCAAGTGCACCATGATGACACCTGTGATCTGATAAAATGAGGCTTGCTTTGAGTTTTCTGTGCTGCCTGGGAATCTAGGCCCTCACACTGCTGGTGGCTTTTTAGGTAAGTACAGTGGTTGCTGACTTTTCATAGCAAAAACGGGCTACCATCAGTGATAGCACTATTCTTTCCACGGTGACAAAGAGCTGACAGAGAGACATTTTAGTTAGATGCTTTTTATGATGCTTGGCAATAGCTGCTACCTGGTCATTTAAAGCAGCAATCTAAAAACTTGGTGAATTTATGTTGCCTAATTGTAGGAACAATGAAAAAAAATTGCTATTGACTACTACACACGATACTCAGCTTTGACTTAGTTTCGTTTTTGTAGGATGACTTTTATTAGTTTTAACCTTCTTGCATGCTAGCTGGAACACACTGCATAAATGTTTGAAACCACTTTTTTTAGTTAATAGTTGCGTGATAGGCGAGTGTGTCGTTCGAACTTGAACAAAAAAAAGTGCAGGAACAGGGACAAAAAAGAAGACAGGACAGGTGCTGACTAGCAACCTTCAGTTGCTTTAAACATTCAGCAACCTTCAGTTGCTAGTCAGCACCTGTCCAGTCTCCTTCTTTCTTAATTGTCCCTGTTCCTGTGCTGTTTTTGTTCAAGTATGTACCAACTCGCTCAACTCGCCGTTTTAGTGTGCAATTTTTTTCTGTGTGTTTGCAAAAATTATGTAGTGCAACGTTTACTGAAGTCAATAAGACCGGCCAACGCACAATGAATGAACTTTATTGGCACGTACACCCACAGCAAAACCTTTCGGATGGTAGTATTAGCAAAACAGTTTATTTCATTGTTGTATTTTCATACATTCTGGCAAAGATATATGCAGCCTAATTGTGATTGCACGACTTACACAGTGCACCATTAAATTTCAAGCAATATGCTTTGGATGCAAGGTAATGAAATTTTTTCGACTAGAGTCGCCTTCCATAAAGTTTTGGCAGCAGGTGTTTAAAGTAGCCGATCTGTATGCACTGTTTTCTTTTTTCAAGAATGCGACTGGCAGCGATGTTATTTTATTGACAGAGTTGTGTGGATGAAATGTCAGAGCTGTGAAAAGGAAAGGTCAAGAAAAAGAAGGGATATCAGATTACTAGCAAATACTTTTAATAACAGATTTTGAGTGATAGAAGTGGGATGCAAAGATACCTATGGATCGATACTGAATGAAACAGGATCTGTCAGCTAATGGTATTGCTCAAAACAAGAGAGGTAGTGTTGGCTAAGATGTATTTATCTTGCAGCAACATTTTACTATGAAAATATTAGCTATGATGGAGTAGACAACTCATCTCTAGTATGATTTGAGGCAGACTGTGGTAAAGTAGTAAATCATGCAGAATAAGTTCAGGTTCCAATTTGTCTGTGCAACAAAAAAAAATTACGGAGGCCACTTAAGACTACTTACATGTTTTAAATGCGAAAGCATTGTTTTTTCCCTTTTCATTCATTTTTATATTTTTCTTCTTTTCCTTTCTATGGCATACCCACTCATTAGTTTAGTGTAAAGCAACGCATATACTAGGTTCACTTTTGTTTACCAAGAAGTGGCACAGTTCTGTGGCCTATGACAATAAAGGAAAAAAAAGGAAGGTTTTGTGGCGTATGGATTGGATGCTTGCCTCACAGTCTGAAAATCCTGGGTTTAATTCCCTGCACCTTCGGAATAAATTTCATTTTTCTTTGCCTAGTCACATGGGTTTTAGGGCAGCACTGTTTCTGGACATCGGGTTTCATTGCCGATGGGCCATATATAATGTTTTCGCATTAAAATTAAAAAATGGTATTGAGATTGTTTTGTCTTGTTGGGTCTGTAAACATACCTGCCAAGTAATTCCCGAATTTGGATGGTTTTGTATGATTGTACAATCGAAACAGAAACCTCCCGGAAATGCTCCAGTGCTTGGCTCAAAGCCTTCTCCTATAGTCTGGCCACGGGCTGATGTGCAGTGGAGCTCCATCTTTAGAAATTTAGCCTTATCTCGGTGCTAGTGCTATAGGAATCCTCTCTATACCACACAACAACGCTGGATGGGGGCGGCAGTTCAGTATTGTCAAGTAGCGTCCAGACTGACACGGCTCTCGGATGCATTCTTTTGGCAGGTGTCGGAGGGATGGACATTGTTACCCCCGGGTTGATTAAAATTACTTCCTGAACAAGAAATTTGTTAACAGTGACCATTGCAGCCAGTGACTTAGCATGGTGGTGATTTATACATACATAAATGTTAGGGCAGAACAGGCAATTCTTTCTCCATTGTAAATAAATAAAAAATTCAGTCAGTCAGGTTTTAATGTCTGTAAAAAATTCCAGCCCTTGACTCCTGAGAATTTTTTTAACCCCCCCCTCCTCCTTGCTTAGCTCTCCCTAATGCCATCTCTGAATCGACAGGCATGGTAAAAAATTCAGGGCTGCTATTTGCTTGCTCCAGGGATGTAATCAGGAGCAAGATTGATGCGCCAGACTTAAGTTTAGAACTAATGCCTCAGTTTTGGAATATGAGATTGTTATGGAGGTGCAGGACGATTGCTTGGCCAGCCTCAGGTGTTTACTGTCAGCTATAGCGAGAATGGTATGCATGACAAAATATTTGGAGAAAAGCATGCTTCAGTTGTCAATTACTGCTTTGTATTTGGTCACCTCAACACCATATCTTGGGCTATTCACATGTAGGTAACGTTCATCACCACTTGTCCTGCATTTGCCTGTTACGGTTTATTACGAGGTCAACCAGTCACACTAAATTCAAGTTAAAGCCATTGAAAAATTGATAAAATTTGGTTCGTGTTTGGCTTTGTGACTGTCGAAAGTCATTGACACACATTACATGTGACAGTTTTCAAAATATCACCAGACTAGACAGGCATATCTAATACTGAACTTTACATGTTACTCTTGTAAAAATTTGTACAATTCTTCTCATTATTAATTATTTTGGCTTTCTGTTATTTCTCAGTCTCATATATATTTGCACAAAGCATAGGCAACCTAGAACATGCAAAAGGTCTCAAGCATACATTGGAATTAGGTACGAGAATATTATGTTTTGGGAGAAAGAGTCAAATCTTTGTGCAAAATAATGTGCCATAATTGGAAATTGGTTTTTGAGGAAAGGAAATGGAACAGTATCTGTCTATCATCTTGGTGGACACCTGAACCTGTAATGGAAGGGGTAAAGGAGGCTAAAGGAGGATAAACGAGGGGGGGGACCTGCTACTGATCGGGAGTTCCCGGGTTCGAACCTGACAGCGGCGTTGCATTTTTATGGAGGCAAAACGTCCGTGTACTGTGCGATGTTAGTGCACATTAAAGATCCCCAGGTAGTCGAAATTATTCCAGAGCCCTCCACTATGACACCTCTTTCTTCCTTTCTTCTTTCACTCCCTCCTTTATCCCTTCCCTTATGGTACATGAGACAGATACTGTGCCATTTCCTTTCCCCAAAAACCAATTATTATTATTATTATAAAGGTGGGAGTGAGAGAAGGAACAAAGGTGCCGTAGTGGAGGGCTCCGGAATAATTTCGACCACCTGGGGACTCGCACAGCACATGAACGCCTTTTGTGTTTCGCCTCCATGCGGCCGCCGCGACCAGGTTTGTACCCGGGAACTCTGGCTCAGTAGCCGAGTGCCCTAACTACTGAGCCACCGTAGCAGGTAATTGCCTGCATGATTTTAAGAATGCATTAAGCATTTAATGAAAATAATAAATTAAGCACAGTGTCATGTAAATACAAATTTTATTTAATTGTTTTGATTCAGATTGGTTATTTTTACATTAACCATTCAGAAATACAACTTATAGTTGTATTTATCTCCAGAGTCATTTAACTGCTTGTTAAAATGTGCTTAGTGACGGTGTGTTGCTGTGAAACTATGGCACTCTTGTGTTTTTTTGTCTCTGACTTTCTCTTCATTTTTTTTTTCTTAGGCATATCCAGCTGACAGCCAAGGCCATGGTGTACAAGCTCATAATGGACCTATGCAGAATTCTGAGGAGGAGCGTTGTGAAAATGCAGAAGAGCAGGATGATATAAAACCAAAATCTGTTAAAGATCTTGCACTGAAATTCGAAAAAATCCTCCGCCCGGCTATGCTGGATCCAGAAGTGTCAAATGCTCGTGAAGAACCACCACTTTCCATTGCTAAAGAGCTTCCTTTAGCTGTGAACAAAAGCACACCAACTCAAGCAGGAAACTTGGCAGCGGCTAGAGATCCTGGTTGCGAATCACAGACAGTAAACATGTCATCCTCGCTTATGCGCACTGAGAGAATGAGCACCCCGACGAGCCTGCAGTCGAGCCCAGACAGTGCTCCCCTGAATAGGACTTTTGGTTCAGCACACTTCCTGCAGCCAGCTTCTGTTCAATGTCATAGAGCGGGCAACACTACAAGCCAACAAGTGGCTTCTGTGATACAGAGCTGCCAACCATACAATGTCGCAATAGCATGCTCAGGCAGTAGCTATCTACCAGTGTACCAGACTCCAACATCACCCCCCACCCCTTGCACTGGGAACTCTGCGCACCATCATGCTTCATACAATCGGCTATTTGTTCAGCAGCCATCGATCCAGAGCACATCACCCGCCTCTAGCCAAATGCATGGCACAGCCACGTATGACCAGCGGTCAAGCCATTTCAAGTCTCCACCAGTACAACAGCAGTATGGGAAGGCTTTCCAGTATACTAGATCCCCAGATCCTGTGGAGGCAAGGTCATTTGTTGCAGCCCGAGTACCATCAGCATCACCAGCAGTGACTGAAACATTGCTTCATTCCATGGCACCCACCAACAGTGACTCTTCAAAGCGACCTACAAGGCCTCCCGATTATGAGACTGCTTTGCAACGACTTGAAATGATTAAGGAACAGCAGCGTACAGCGTCTCCTGACAGCTTCCAATTTCCTGCCAAAGCACCACCAGATGGGCCTCATGATCAGCAGCTACCTCAACCAGACGTGGAGCTTGGCAAGAAGCGAAAGACTGCCCTGAAAAAGTGCGTTACTTTCTCCGATGAGGTGGTCCTAGTAGCATGTGCTGAGGAAGAGGAGGACGACTATGTGCCCAACCCACTTCTTGAACGTGTTTACCGGCAGCATGCAGCAAAGCAGGACTGCAAAGAGTGCCATGAGCCTTCGCAGTTTGAGGACATAAACTCTGTTCACTCTTCTGACTCGTGTGATAGCGTTTGCCATGTGGATGCCATTCTCAAGCCTCATGACAGCTCCCAAGTTCCTTGCAACCTGTGTCACAAGAAGTTGGTGTCTCCTCCCACAGTGTACTGTCCTGACTGTGCCTTTTACATGTCGAGGTTTCAAAAACGGACGTAGCCTTTCTTCCTGAACATTTTCTTCCAGCCTGCCGTTCAGTCTGTGATATTTGTCAGGGTTGGCTTGGTGAAATGCCACCTACTTAAACCTGTTGGTTACTTTCACTGTACAAACTGAACTGAATTTTCATCTTAGCCAGCAGCTGGCATGTGGCTTTAATATTCACAAAGATCAAGATTGTGCACTGATGCCGAGTGAATACTGGCATTTTGAGTATTATATCTGTTATGTTTTTAGTGCGGTTACATAAGAGATGTATGCCCCAGTATTGACTATATCACACTACATTCAGAAAAGGAAATGCAGGTTGTTGTTACCTGAGGATTTAATGCTTGATTGTACATGATTGTGCCTTGTATATTTGTTAAGGTGTAACAAATGCTACTTCCCAACTAAGGCAAAATACGCATTTTTGCCTGTTGTATCATGTGTTCAGAAACATAGCTATTTATATCTTTAAATGAACTAGCAGTACCTTAAAAATTTTGTGATAATTCGAACAATTTTATTCATCAGAAACTTTTATATATTGTACAGTATTAGTTGCATGAAAGACACCTAAGCCTCATGATCTCAATTTTTTTCATCTTGCGGAAATATTATCATTCTAGCATGCTGCTGTTGAGCAGAACAAGTGCTTGTGAAAAGATTCTGACTGGAATTCCTCACAAGCTGTGTTCCAAGGTCTTGCTGTTGAAAGAAAAATGCATAAACCATCGAAAACCTACAGCATACTTCTGCTTTGCAAGAACAAAACATACATTTTAGAGTTTTATGTGCCAAAGTTAAAAGCAGTTTGTAAATAAACATTACTCTTCATTATGTCAATAATGGGTCTGTCTAATTGCTTTTTGCCTGAATTGCTTTGTAGTGAGCATGGGACTGATCCTATGACCAAGCCTGTTTGTGTTGGTAGCTGGTGCAGATAATTGTGTAATGTTGGTAAGTTAGTACTACAGCAGACAAAGGACTCTCTACAGTATGTTGAAGCTGCATGTATGAATTGCCAAGCATTTGGAATGTAAGTAGAAGTAGCGACTGAATCCAGACAGTGAGTGATTTGCTTGCAGCAATTAAGCGTAGGTAGGATGGTAAGTTTTTGCTTAAGCTGGTAAAAAAATGCCATTTGTGATGAGCATTATGGTACAGTTGTGGACACAAGAAAAAGCATTTTCAACGATTAGGTACATCTGCCTCCAAAGGCACCATATGCATTTGCAGTGTAACCAGGAGAAGTTGTAGTTGACTTCAGTGGTTTGTGCACATGTTCTAATGTTGCTGTAGCAGTGGTTGGATTTTTCAAGAAAATACTGTCATCCATCATTTCTGTTCCTGAGGAAAGGGGGTGCTGCTAAAAATTAAGGCTCAAAGCTCTCAACTGAGTATTGCATGAGTATTTTCATTTTGCGCCATAGAAAATGTAATCCTGATTGACATCCCAATACAAGACAAGATACCAGTAGGGCAACCATTTCCATTCCAAGCATCCTTGCCCAAACAAGATATTTTAACATCTCGGAGGGACATCTGTTAATTGCACCATGCATCACACTTGTGAGGAATATGAGGTAGGTGTCTGCGTTTGTTCAGATACTGAGATTCAGATATGAACAGTTAAGCATACAGGGTGTTTCAGTGAAGACTGTTAGAAATTTTTAAAAATACCTTTTTTTTTTAGTTAAAAAGGATTTCTTTGCCATATAGTATTGTCACTAGTGGCGGGGATTGAAAGACAGCTAATTAAGATTTGTTAACTAGACGGCTAACTTTTTAAGTATTGCAGTTAGGAGCCTCATTTATTCTGCAGGCTTGTAGCTAGCCATTAGAAAGATTTTTGTTGGGCACTGGAGAAGGAATTTTGGCCCCTTCCATGTATCGTGCCAAAACCGTGGAGTTGAGCACATGCAGCTGCACCTACAAGTGCAAATTATTGTGTTATTCGGCAGTGCATGTGTTGCTGGCTCTCTTTCGCAGCAGTGGCGTCACTGGGGTCAGCGGCATCTGGTGCGGTGGCGGTCGCGACACCCCCTCAGCGTTTCAAGCACCGAATGACCACTTTTATTCTCATGGCTTGCTTTGACGTGGAGTTCGTTCTGTACTCCTCGACCGGGACACATTGTTCTTATTTCTTTTCTTTAAGTCCCAATATAATCTATATCTTCTCCACGACTGTGAGGGCTGGGACATATTTTTATTATTTCATTTCTTTTAGTGCCAATATAATCTATGCACTCCACGGCTTTGTGCAAGTGGAGGCAATTATTTCTGTTTCTTTTTTAAAACCTACAGGTATAGAACGAGCCCCATGGCTGATAATTAAGCAAAAATTTACATCAAAAGCACTTGTTTTTTTGAAGCTCTTTATAGCGCTACAAAACACAAGGACACAGGAAGAAGTACACAGGACGGGCGCTGACTCCAAATGTCCGTCCTCCAACTCCGTCCTGTGTGACTCCAACTCCGTCCTGTGTACTTCTTCCTGTGTCCTTGTGTTTTGTAGCGCTATAAAGAACTTCAAAAAATATGCTTCACCAACTAGCCCCACAACGTGTTTTGTTAAAAGCACTTGTTTACATGATTTCTGAAACACTCGCAGAAACAAGCACGCAGAATTAAAAAAAAAAAAAGGTGCACTTGCGAAGAAATGACCAGACGCGGTTTTGGGCAGATAACTGTACATATCGAGACCATAAATATAAAGGGGCACATGAACCATGAGAAATGTAAACTGAGCGTCTAGAAACACTTGTACCCATATGTACACGAATATATAATAGGTGAAGAGGGAAGTGTCACAAGGACTATAACGATGTGGCAGTGACTGTTATTTTGTATACCTTTTGCATACAGAAACCAGCGAAGAAAACGTGAGAGCAGATCGAAGCCTGTCGGCAGATAGAGGAGCGCCGACCTTCCAGCGTGCAAAAAAGTGATGAGAGTAGAAGGAAAGGCGCAAAGACTGTAATTCAAATTTTGACTGCAGATAAATTCGCTTCTACGAAGGGCATTAAAAAAAATGCTTATTGGACAATATTCGTGAAGAGGCGTGCTTTAACATCCCAGGCATACCGCAACTTTATTGAGCCCCTTTCAGAGCCCCTTTAAGGCCGCCAGTACTGTGTCTTTTTATCAGAGTGAGAACACGCCATGACACAAAGACGTCCTTCCAATTTAAATTAGGCTCTTGATGTCATTGCCGTACAATCCTTGTCGAGGATCGAGATATATCTCTGATATGACTCGCTGCGTAACAAAGGTTATGCCACTTTGAACGCACAAAACATACCCGATCAGTACGACTACGCCCTTAAAAAAAGAGAGAGAGGAGAAAGGAAATGCTCAAGCTGATTTTCGCTAGCGGTAGAATTCTCTGGTAAGTGCTTGTCGTCTGCTCTCAGGATAGCGCGGCCTCGCTTGTTGAGCAACTCCCTTCAAGCGGAAGCTTAGAATTGCGCCCAGACATGATATACTAGCTCTCAGCCTTTTCTTTTCCCCTCGGTGGCCCACTCAGAACAAAGCTTAGCGCAGAAATGAGGCATCTAAACATGGTCTGCACACCATGCTCCCTGCGTGAGCAGCGATCGAGCGACGGTGCCCCTAGCGACATCGGCATGTGGAGGGGCCACTTTCGGCACTTGGGGAAACACGCATGCTCTTAGTACACCTTAGCAATGCCTCGCGAAGCGCAGCGGTCACGCGCTTAGTTTCCCTCTAAGTGTGAAACAGCCTGTTCAGTGTTTGTCACAAATACACGGCCCGTAGCGAGCCTCTTGAGCACATTTGGCACTCCTAGCATGGGACGGTAGAGAACGCGAGTTCCTCCCGCTTTCGAGAGAACAGGGTCGTTGAGGATGCAAAATGAGCCACGTTGCAGTGCTGAAAAGCAAAACCCTTGGGCTGTGTATTTTTGACAAAGGCTGTACGTACTCACATAGGGAAAGCTTGTCCTGCAGTGATGCGTCATTGAAGGTTGCGCGCATGCTGTGTGCTCTGGATGTTTATACCTCGATCGATCACCGCGGTGGCTCCGTGCATGGCTTTGGTGTTCGGCTGCTGAGCACAACTTGCAGCGGCGGCCGCATTTCGACGGAGAAAGGCAAAACCACCCGCATAATGTGTGCCGTCAGAGCACGAATGGAAGAACTCCAGGTATCGAAATTAATCCCGAGAGCCCCACTACAGCGGCCCATTTACTTCCTTCTTCTATCTTCACTTCCGGCGTGGGATCTCCACCACTAAAGAACCAGCAAGCACCTTTCCTTTTCCCGTAAAAATCCCCCCCCCCCCCCCCCCCCCCCCCCCACTTCTACACAAGGATGGAGAGCCTTATGTCACCTTTCTGCTTTTGAGCCACCAATCTCCCAATTGCTTTTTTCTAACTTCCACCACAGATTCAGTCACATGACCAATGTTACCTCTAAACCGCAGGGCTTCAGGGACAGTGAATGTGCCTGCATCGACAACCGAATGGATACCACCACGTTCAAGTATAAGATGTTCAATTGTTTCTACAGACTTACCACAGATTGCACATATGGGTTTCTTTTTGTAGCTGTGCGTTCTAAGACACCCTGATCTAGCTTCAAAGAGTACGGTACTGCCTCTTGAGTTATCATAGAACGATTCCTTCATGACCTGCCTTTTCCTATTTCGATATAGTTCTACATTTTGCTTCTTTTTCATTGAACTAATCCAGTTTTTACTTCCTGCCTGTCCTTCAAGGCTCTTTATTCTCTGTCCTTGTGTCCAGTATACTTACAGGTATAGTTCCCTAGTTTCTGCCATTGTAAGTCAACGCTCTTTCTATATAAGTATTTAAATATCTTAGCTGTCCGCCTGTTATCGTTCAATTTCCTCAGGCGTTTTTCAAATAATGTTTTACTCTGAGCTTGCCGTGCTTCGAACGATGCCCAATCCTGTACTGCCTCCCTTCCCCAGTATCGAGTAGCTGGCCAGGGTCACCTTACCGCCGTCCGACCTCCCCACCTTTCCTTTTGTTAAATTACTTCTCTCTCTCTCTCTCGTTTGCGGTTTTGCCGCGGGCACCCAGGGCTAATCTCCTAACAGGTCTCTGATTTATTTCTAATCACGACTGAACTTCTGCCCTTGGGCACCAAACCGCATTCCCGAAAGTAAGCCCTGGCACCATTATTCCTTTCCAAATACCTCTCAGTACTTTATATTTGTTGCTATACATGGTTTTGTTGAACGTTTTTTGTTCTGGAAACACTGCAATTTAGCCCCAGAAAACTTCCTGTTTGAAGTGGACGCATTTTTCGAGCAAGCTATTACTCCAGGAAAAAAGAGAAGCATCCAAAGCTGGCACGTCACCTGCACCGGCACCTTATCAAACACTGCGGAGAATGCCTTGCATGCCGCACTGTCTTATCAAAACCAGCGCGACACGCGGCGTCTGCACCGGCGCAAACCTTTTCGAACGCCACGCCAGATACCGGAAGCGCTTTGGGGCTAGTATATCGTTGGTATCCTCATCAGAATCCATGTTTGTTTACAAACAACAGCGTCAGTTCCACCACCTCTTGGCTGCTACGAATTACATTCCACCGGTGGCGGCGGAGCTGCGCGCGCTCCTCCAGAAGCAGGGACCTCGACTGGTTTGGCATAGAGCTTTGCGCGGCGGCGTTTTCCCGCGTACTCCTCGCCGCCTGGTATGGCTACCCCCAACCTCATAGGATCCTGGCTCGGCTAAACCACAGGCTCGATAATTGCACCTCCGTCATGTTATGAGCAATCTGCGTATACTGTTCAGTCATCGAATGTTTTAACGTTATGAGTCTCGGCCTTCCACGTCTCCTGCGCGGGGGACTTTGCACTCCAAAATAAATAGTAAAAAAAGGAAGTAACCTGTCCTCTAGCGCTCTCCCTTTTTGGGCAGGGTAGGGAGGTTGAAAAATTACAGACCGGCCAGCTTACTGTCCATTGCCTACAAGGTATTTACTAAGGTAATCACTAATATAGTCCGGACAACCTTAGACCTCAATCAACCAAATGATCAGGCAGGCTTTCGCAAAGAATACTCGACAACAGACCATTATCACACTATCAATCAGGCGATAGAGAAATGCGCACAATATAACCAACCCCTATATAGAGCCTTCATTGATCACGAGAAAGCGTTCGACTCAGTACAAACCTTGTTTCATGCCCCAAATTTTCCCCTCAAATCTTTCCAAATCTTATTCGAAATCAAGAGGAAAAAATGGGCTTGGGCAGGACATGTAATGCGAAGGCAAGATAACCGCTGGTCCTTATAAGGGTAACGGAGTGGATTCCAAGAGAAGGCAAGCTTAGCAGGGGGTGGCAGAAAGTTAGGTGGGCGGATGATATTAAGAATTTTGCGGGGATACGATAGCCACAGCTGGCAAAGAACAGCGTTAATTGGAGAGACATGGGAGGAGCCTTTGCTCTGCAGTGGGCGTAGTCAGGCTGATGATGATGCCCAAGCCTTGCGCTAGGTTTCCATCACTAAAAATACGAAATACGGTTGGCAACGGAAACAAATTCCCTTTTCACATATGGTAAGTTTTAGCAGTTACGAAGATTTTAACCGAGGTTTCACTCTCGTGCTAACGTCAAAAACCTCTGGTGCCGTGTTCAAGCCTTCTGCCATTGCTAACTGCATAAAGCTGCTATGTTTTCAGGTGGGAATATGCCTCTCTTGCCAAGCATTCGCACATCGAATTCACTATGACCGAAATCTACCCTAGGACTTGGGCAGCATGCCCTGCGCCGAAACGGGAGTACGCAAGAAGAGGACTGCTTACTCCCTTTTTACTCCCTAATTTCTATTTACTGTGTGGCTGGATCCACGACGCTAGCCTGGATCTTATTGTGTCTTCGGATGACGGCGTTTATGTTTTCTGTGCACTCGTGTGGTGCCACACGTTTTGCTGGAACGAGCATGACTCGAGTACGTGGTACCGCATCAATGAGGAGACCAACGGACCAGAAGGCTGCAAACAGCAGAAACCCCACGGAAGCGATGAGGTTTTCACTGCAAGGTGCTGGCCAATGAACAGGAAAACTGTGCCTTGATAGGTGAGGAGGCATGGTGTATGTACGTCGTCCTGCGAAATTAAGAATGAAATGTCACTGACATTACTAACACTTGTAGAAGAGCAATGAAATACTGTCACATTTCAGTATCATGCACATTATGACTACACTATCCTAGGGGTGAATTCATGTGGGTGTGGTCTCCCCTCCCAAAGCAAGAAATTTCGCACAGAAAACCACGCTCAGCCTAATTTTTTGAATAAAGTAAAAGAAATGGAGGCTTCAAACATGTCAATAAGATGACCGATTTTTAATGATAACGGCGACCAGGCTAATGTACTTGGAGCTAAAAACACTTTGTCTAGCTTCTACTTCACTGCCCACCACTATATATACAGAAGCAGACCTTAGCCACAAGTTTTATATCGAAATTTCTTCTTTTCCTTTACGATTCGTTATTATGGATGAATCGCTTTACGACAATTTTGCTCGGGAACCAAAGTATCCATAATAAAAAGGCATGACTGCACATATGATTAACCCATCAGAGCCATGATCGCATTTAGTGGGCCACCACAACTATCCAAAAGATAAACAAAATGCTGTGGTGACCTCCCTGCCAAAGATTTGAAAACCATGCTCTAGCTGTAAGGATGGAACATGTACCAACAATACATTTTTAAGCTCAGATGTCCCTAAAGATGGTAAAGGTGCCCTTATACCATGTCAATAAGATGGGCTTGAAGTAACAAAAAAACAAACGCATTGTGGCCGATTCGACAAAGTGGTGTGACAAACAAATCAGAGGCTCAAAAAGATGAATTATAAAAATTAAACACCCGCTCAAATACCCCTTGCTTATTGCTCGTATGAAGGTTCACAGTAATATTTTCAATCAAGGTGACAATTTGTATGCACTACAAACACTGAGTTTAGATGCAAACAGGCAGGTCAACCCTAGTGACCTGCCTAGCAGTGATGTACACATCAGCTGCAATACAAGAAACTACAAACAGGCTACAACCTGCACGAAGTATAAGGCTTCAAATTTAGTAATTAATTACTCACAGACATAAACAGACACTCACAGTGTGCATCTGGACAAAAATAAATAAACACTCTATAGGACTTTATAATCACCAAATCCTTACCACACGTAAATATATTTCCACTAACAACAAATAGCAGCTCTGTAGATGTTGCAAGCACACACTATCAGCCAGTTACCTACAAAAATAAGTCTTGCATTACCGTTACCGAAAAAAAGTACCGCATGTTACTTTGCCCCTTTCTTCATGACCATAAATTTTAATTAGTGCGTCTTTGCCTTAAGTACTCACAATAACAATATTATAAAGCTCATATTTCACATAAAAATTCTACCCAAACAACAAAATCCTGATTTAACGAGAATAATTTGCACAAATGTGCACGAGCTTAGCAATGTTATAGTGGCCTAAAGTTACCTGTAGAGTTACATGTGATGGATTCTAACTCTGGCACATGGTGGAGAAATTTTCTGAATGTGACATTAAACACAAAATGACACTTCATTAATTCTAACTTCACAAAGAAAACATCGCTGAACTCTCCACCAATTTACAGTAATTCTGAAAAATGTGGTGTTCCAAAATGTTCGGCATGCTTCCACTCTGTAGAGAGTTGCGTGTGTGAGTGGTTCGGGAAGGGGAGGTAGGTGAAGGCAAGTAATTGTACGAATGCGTGTTCGTGCACGTGTTTCGTGCTTTATAGTTATTCTGTCTTTTTCTGGTGTGTCGTCAAGGGCAGGTGTTTTCTGGCTTGCACGCAAGCCGCAACACAGGTCGTCAAGAGCACCTGTTTGTTTATTTTCAGCGTCACTTTAGGTGCTCTGCGCTTTTTTTTCTAAAAAGGGGAGCAGAGTAGGGGACAACTGGAACAAAAAGGAACTAATAATGTGACACCTCACGTCACCAAAAAATGTTAACATAAGTATGTTACCCATTACAGTTACCAAATGGTAATGAGTATGTTACTAAGTTACCGAAAAAAGTAATGCATTACCAGTAACGGTGTTTCTTGCAACGCGTTACTACCAACACTGCTTCAAAGTGCCATCTGCGCAAGCGTGATTTGCCAGCAGGGATTGACCTTAGCAATAGTCTATACTATAATTTAGTGAGGTGTGCTACACTTTTAAACAAGTGAATGTCCACCATGCAGGCAGCCAGTGTCTTTATTATATCAAAAGCTTCCATGAGTGAACTGGAAGTAGTATCTTTTCTTTTAGAAGCCTATCAGAACCATGATCTCCACAAGAAGACAGCACTGTGTACAGGAAAATGCATACAATGCATATGCACTGGTTCGCAGCCATAGGTACGCTAGCTTTATTGTAGATTTACACCTTCCAATAATATTGTGCGATTCAAGTACCACTCCAGCAATGAATATCATGCATAGCCTTCAGAGTTTCTGCTCAGCTGCACCTGTTGTCAAGAGAAAACTACTTCTGCCCATACTAGCGAACATGTCAGCACTTCCAAACATAGAGGATAAAGCATCAGAATGCAGAGTTAGAACTAATACTGGGCTATATAATCGTCACCATCATGAGTCCAGCTACCTCCACTTTATGACAAAGCTAATAGTACTCTCTATTTGCCATTTCCTTTCCAAGCTGTACCCACCTAACCCACCCTATCTCCACAAATTACCTAATGTCATCTCTGTGCATGACACTCGACCGCCCCCTTCTAACTTATCTTTTCTTGATGTCTATCGCTTCACCTAATAAGGGCCATCAGTTATCTGATCTTTACATCACATGCCTTAGCCATATCCATTTCTTTAGTTGATTTCATTAGGATATCATGAAATTATGCTTTTATTTGCTTTTTCTGAGAAGGCATTTATGATTTTCACCATGTGCGTGAGGTATTTCAGAACACTATTTCCTATCACTGTAGCAACCAGCAGTCTCACCACATCTGTCCTGGCATGCAGCTTCTTGCATATTGAGACCTTATCATTCATGCTGTGTGGTTAGTTCCTAGATAGAAGCATACATGCTGATGCACGAAATGAAACACCACACAGTCTTCATAGCCCTGGCCGCACTCCACAGTGACTTCGATATCGACGCCATTCAGAACATAGCGAAGCCTTTTGTCTACAAGTTGCAGAAAGAACTGGTGTGCTCTGACGGTGACAAGTACACACTTCATCAGCGCTTGCGCAAAGCCACCTGTAATTACGGCGGTTGACTTTTTGGTCTGTGTCAAAGTTCTCACCCGAAAAAACTCCAGGGCATTCCACGCTTCTCAGGCTTGTTCAGCTTGCTTAGCAAGCGCTTGGACCAGAGTAGACAATTCTCGCAAGTTTAAATGGACATCAAATTCCCCTATTCATAACGTAGGAATGGTAACTCAAGTATGGTGGACAACAAGCCTGACAGTCGACTCTGCGAGCTCCTTGGCAATGGCCCTGATCGACTTTCTTGGGTCATCATTCAAGATGACTTGCAGCCGCTGAAAAAATCACGCATTCTGGCGCGATTTGACAGCTTACTGTGCCTTTTTCTTTTCCTTAGACATGCCATGTCACTGTCAGAGCACATCAGCTCTTTCCACACCTTGTAAACGAAAGCCTTCGCCGCATTCAGAAAGGTGGGAATTTCCAAGTCACTGTGAAGTGCAGCCAGGGCTATGAGGACTGCATGGTGTTTCATTTCCTGCGTCAACTTGTACCCTTTCATCTTGGAACAAAGTGCGTAGTAAGAATAAGCTCGCAATATATAAGAAGCTGCTTGCTTAGATAAATGTGGTGAGACTGCTGGTGCGTATGGCGACAAGGAATAGTGTTCTCAAATACTGCACATACCAGATAAATTACTTTTTTTGCGAATTGTACCAGTAGCTTTCTTGTTATTCCAAATTCATGCGATACTCTCCTACTGGATGCTTTATCTCTGCCTTCACATTAAAGTCGCCTATCAGCAATCTAGCTGCATTTTTTCTTTGTTCACCGCCGCTTGTAAGCGTTAACAGAACTTTTTATTAAACCAGTTATGACTCTATGTCTATGCATAGACATTGACAGCCTTCAACTTGTACCTCTTACTAAATCTAAATACGATCACTATCACTCTCTTCTTAATTGTGAAGAATTTATTGATATTCCCAGCTACATACTTGTTTACAAAATCCTATACTTAGTTCTAACTTCTTTCGTAAGCCATATGGCTTACGAAAGAAGTTAGAACTAAGTATAGGATTTTGCATGGATCCTTACACTTGACTATTTTGTCAAATTAAAGTTTTCAGCAGCTGTAGGAACAATTCAATCACCGTAATTCCTTCTTTCTGGATCGCCCTTTGCTGTCACTCTGTAACCAGTTTTTCCATACTATTCCAGCCAACTTTGCTATGAATGTCTGTGATGCAGACATGCTGCCTCCTTGAGTTTAAACTAGTAGCCTGAAATGCAATAGGCATGTTTCTTGAACTGTTCTTTAGTGTGCAAATCAAATATGCAGCGTAATGTAAATGTCAGAGTGTTGCACGGCATTTATTTTGAACGAACCACAAAGGACAGCGACTCAATTAAGATTGAAAAGTCCAGGCTAAACACAGCCTTGTGTTTTGTCTGCCTCCGAAATTTTTGTGTCGTGGCATTTGCACGCTTGCTTCTAAAGAAAAGAAGCTGCATATGCCACCACTGTGTTTCTTGAGCATTCATAGCATACATTTTTTTTATTGCGCAAATATGCCGTTTTGTATAAGAGAGTCATATATTTGCTGCGTTGACGCCTGCGGTCAGGGCCCCCTGGACATCGCAGACTCCTCTTCTGACCTGCCCCTTCTTCCCCTCTCTTGCTACAGAGCCGATGGTAGACACCTTTTTAATGTGAAAGCATTATATGGTTATGTCGCGTCCGCAAAAAGTGCCAGCAAATTTCGTCCGCATGATTACGTCGTTCTGTGGAGATAAATATACAAAAGTTTGATTGTGTTAGGTAGCATGTGAGTAGATCTTAAAGTGGGATAAGTTTGGTTGATGATTTGCAATGAGTTAAATTGAATTAATGAAAATAAATGATGTGCTTGAAGTGGGTTTTTGTGACTTATTTGATGAAAAATGATGTAAATGTGTGAGAAGGCTTATTTAGAATATATAAAAAATAAACTGCAAAAATAAAACCAAATCAAACGGAATAAAAATGAAAAAAAGAAATAATAAATAAAAATAGAAAAATACTTAAACTTCATAAAAAGAAAATTAAAATAAGAAATGATCAATGGAGGGAAAGGAAAGGAAAAGAGTTTTGCATTTCCGCTCTTAAGCAGACTTAAGTGCAGACGTGTAATTTTTGCCAAGTTGCCCGGAGCATGCAAGCTCCACCTCCGCAGCCAGGATTACCACCCCAGTCAACCACCAGACACAAGAATCTGGATGCATGGGCCCCAACACCGAGCCTTGTTGGCATTTATGGCTGACAGGGGCATGCATGTGCACATACGCATTTTTTTTTCATATCATTAATTTATTCCAGGTACATTGAGGGCTTCTTCAACGAAGTGTGTGATATGATGTACCCAAGAGACAGGATTACAATCAGGAGTTAACTTTACTATAGTGTAATACAGCTTGTTTGTTCACACATCGGGCTGATCCAGTTATATGTGATCAGAAGGCATGTTCTCATGGAACAAAACACCAATAATTCTAACTTATACTTATGATAGAGCAGACAAGAATAGAGGGGCTCATTATGACATGCATGACAGAAACCAACAGTCACCGAAAGCAAGGAGCATAGAGAATGTTTTTTTACTTGATTAGTTCATTAATAGAGAATTAACAAGGTAAATATTTAAAGATAATTGATCTTATTTTTAAATATTTACCTTGTTAACCTCCCATTAATTATAACACCACAAATTAAAAAAAATCCCCTATGCTCCTTGGTTTCAGTTACTGTTGGCTTCCGTCATGCATACTAACAATAATAAAAGTCACACTAGAGCAAGTGAGGAGGCCTGCATTACAGTGGCAACCACAGTGCATGCAAGGATTTGGAAAGTCTGCAAGTAAGTTCAATTAGTTTTTCTCTCAGCAAAGGCAATTAAGTACATCTAAAAACACTGCAATGCACTAATTATAATAAACTAATTATTTTGCTAATTCAGAATGTAAATTTTGAAATTGCACGATTGATCTGTACATTTAACTTAGCTCATTTTGAATGCTGAAACTATCAAAACGTGCCTAGCCAATACCTTTACCTTTGATTCACATGCCATAGTGTGAAAGTGTGTTTTCATGCATTGTACGCATGAAAACAAATATTCACTTTTTTTTTGCTTCAAGGCAAACACGCAAGATAGAGGTATTAAGCATTGCCAGAAATAATGAAGAATTTTAAACTACATTTTGTTCTACAGTCTTCAAAAGCACAATGTAGGGATTTTATAGTGTTTCTAATATCTTAACTGTTTTACTTGTAACAGTTTTCAAGTCCCAACAGCTGCTGACAGTGCCTGCAGCAGGCCAAGGAAAATCTTACGAGACAACACACGGTGGGTAGTGTGCGATTATATAGACTTAAACAGCCTGTAACAGGAGTATTATTAGAACTTCACATCTCTTCTCACAAGGTGCAGTTATATCGTAGTAGGAATGGCAAAAAGAAAATATAACTGTTTCACTGCATGAATTCATTCTTCATTGAGTGTACTGCTGAAGTGATTGTGATGGACAGAACTGTTGGGCACTACATGGAATACATTTATGTGAAACTAGCACCAGCACTTATGCCAGAGTTCTTTTTTAAGGGGAAGTAAAAAAGCACTTGCTATGTATCTACTAGAACGGAAATGTGCTGTCATAAGCACAAGAAAGGGGTGCTTCATTTCAAATAGGAGTAGAAAAGAGCCCTTCAGCAAAAATGCTTATCTTGAAATTATTGTTCTGGTAGTATTAATCAACTGTACTAGGGGTCTCCTACTCATTACTGCATACTGAAGCTTCACTCTGGGTTCAGGGCAGGTGGTGACAACATACACATGCACACCAATGCAAGGAAGCTGTACTTGTTTTACAATTAGAGGATGAGGTAAATGATTTCTTGAAACTAGCAGTTCAAGGCAGCATGGCATAAACTGAGGCATACGTCTATTGAATGAGAGGGTAAGCATCTTGTGATCATTCACTGCATGGTTAATTACACTTTTGAGGCTTTGACACATCTTCCCATTTTATGCCTGGTGCTAAAGACAAAAAATAACGTATCCACATAAATAGCTTCTTTTGATGCATATCACTGTCAGATTTTATTTGTGTGTCTTACTCGTTTGCACAACTCCCTTGATCACATTCAAAATTGCCTGCCCTCATCTGTGTTAAACAATTATGTAAATTAACATCAATGTCAAATTTAAAATTATTTGGTTTTCATTAAGCCTGCAGACAATCTGCCGAACAAGGGGTAGTATTTGAACTAACGGCTAGAAACCAGTTAAGTAAGCTCATGTAAAATATCTGCATTTAGGGATGTTAACAGAGCCATTATATTACTTTATTCTTGCCCTGGATTGTTTAGTCTCATCTCAGTTGCTTCTCGGGACTGACTTCGATTATATAAATTCTGTCACCCAAAGTTCTGAGGCCTGGCAGGTGGTGTTCAGAAAAGAACTTAGCACCTGTTCATGATTATCGCGCAGTTTCAGCAATTCTTGGTGATAGCCAAGTGATTGTGTTATTTGTCATTTGCGACCATTGAAGACATCATTATTGGCATCTTGCAATGCCACACAGTGAAAGAACCAGGGTATGCTATCATGCTTATGTTCTTAAAGGATGGCTAGTCCGAGTTTGCAAGTAAGATGATGGCTATTTGTTTAGCTTGCAGTGAAAATGTTAGAAGACACAGATGAAGTATTTTGGAAGGCAAATGTATTATTGTTCTGTGGAAGTCAGAAAATTTATGTATTTATGTTGGTGTTTTACAAGGAATTAATTTTACCTTTTGTGTACAGCCTTCTCTCAGCTGCATAGAATAATGTATTTTTGATCGCAGTGCATGGCCTTATGTGGTGACTAAAATGTACTAATCCTCTTTCAGAATGTAGCCTACAGCTTCATGCGCAGTTTTAGTGCAGGCGGAAATGAAGCAAGGACCACAGACTATGTTGTTTGTTTACCTCCATCCTTCAGGGAATAAAGAAAGCAGAGGAAATTAAACTGTTACACACCTAGAATGTGTTTATTTTGCAGAGTTCTGTGTAAGTTACGATTTGGCAGTGTACTTCAGAACCATATTTCTAGCATTTCCCTTTAAAACACTTTATAATCTGCTTTGCAGGCCCCCTTCCCAGGGCTTGTACTGGCTTGCTTCCCCTAGCCAGGCACCCACATTCTTTTGACAGAATTGAGCACTGGTCTGGCTTGGTAAGCACTCTGTCTTGTAACTGTTATTTCTAGTCATCTCGTTTCATGCAGTGCTGCGATATGCTGAAGTGACATTTGAAATCTCGATCCTACAAAAATAAGGGCAACGTTTTTGTACTTTAAAATATTTGAAGCCAGCTATGCACTCAGTGCAATTCTTAAACTATCAAAACAAATACAATAACCAAGTCAGTAATAAGTGTATCTGCCTGTCCAGTCTTCAAACACTTTATTTTAGCCTGATTCCTGAAAGTGCAGAAAATGTGTTGCAGAACATAGGTGCATCGGTCATGGTGACTTTAGCCACACAAGTAGCTCCCCTCTACATTTGCCTATACTGGTGTTCATTGCTTTCACTATTTGTCAAGGTATTTGCCTGTCTGCGCAATGCAGCATCTGCCTTGAGGACACTAACCCAGATAATGCACTTGTGCTGCTGCGAACCGTGTTCATTGCATGCCGCTGTGTGCCATCGCTCTCACTCTTGCACTTGATAGAACACAAGTGTGCAAACTTTTCAGGGCCAGGAAACACTACTGAAATCCCACACTTCCTATCATATTTCGGAGGTCTTTAGAAAAAAACAAGAATCGCATACATTTGTTTCTGGAATGGGTTACACTGGACAGATAAGCAATTGCATTTAATTACTTATTGTGAGTGTGCCGTTTAACTGTGATGGTGCAGGTGGTAGTAGGGTGCTTGACTGACCACAGCCACCGTTGCCTAGATGCCGCAATGTTAGCAGTATGTGGCCTCCACCATTGCAGGCTGCTTACTGTGAGGAATATTTGAAGCGGTTTTCAATCTCAGAAGACAATTAGTGTATGAACATGGTCTCTGGAGACGGTTGTGTAAATAGCCCAAGGCTTAGTTTCTAAGCTGCGCAGT
Organism: Amblyomma americanum; assembly: GCF_052857255.1. Classification (NCBI taxonomy): domain Eukaryota; kingdom Metazoa; phylum Arthropoda; class Arachnida; order Ixodida; family Ixodidae; genus Amblyomma; species Amblyomma americanum. The sequence continues at coordinate 276,604,642 of NC_135497.1, forward strand.
GGGGCTTTTGTGGCATTCATAAATGTGCCACCTTTCAGAGGGGTGATAATAATAGTCCATAGTTCTAGAAAAGTTAGGACAGATGACACATATATACAGTGTTAAAGGGCTGGTACATATTCTGCTCTCATATATGAGGCAGATACTGCGCCATTGCCTTTCTCTAAAACCAATTATTATTATTATTATTATTATTATTATTACGAACCTCTTGACGACATGAGCAAACAATACGCGCTCGCAGCTCCGAACGTGCGTCCGTGTGTAGTGGATGTCAAGAAAATAACGAAGATGCAAAAATAAAAACTCTTACGATGGTGCAGAGAGCAGCTACGGAGCCTTGTGAAAGTTTGACGCGCGATATCGTCCACCAGGAACACGAAAAGTACTCAGAATGCGCACCGAGTCGAACTCAAGTAGTCCGCGGGCTGCCAGAGGCGAAAAACGAACGCATTACTATGGCGATGCGGGCAGCTTTCGGGCTACCCGAGAATATCGTACGCCGGACTGAATCCAATCCGCCTTGCTGAATCCGTGAGTGTCCGGGACGCAAATCGAATGCGCCCACAGTAACAGTACGTAGGCTTAAGATTGGCATCGCAGTTGCTATGGCAACGAGCGATCAACAACCGCGAGCCCGTTGCCGGCCACCATGCTGGCTACATTGGTAGTGCGTCGTCATCGGCAGAGAGCACACATTTTCTCAGTATTTACTGAAATTTCTAGCGCGCTTTAGCGCGCTTCGCCATGTTTGGCGCTCTTGCAATGATGAATCTTGTCTTGTTACGCCAGCTGTTTATTGTGTGCTTAATGGCATAAAATTTTCTGCTAAATTGGCTTGGAAAACTTCCAGTTATATCTAAGAAAAGTGGCGCATACTGTTAGGCTTTCTCGCTTAACTTGGCAGACACAGTTTACGCATCGTTGACTCTTTGGCCAGTAAGCCGTCCAGCGATGCTGCAATGAAATTCTTCTGGAGAATTTTATAAGGAACTTTTCACATTATCTGTTATGTAGGGACCCATACATATACTGAATGCCGCTACCTGCATGGGGTGGTGGAAAGGAAAGATTCGTATACTGAATACCGCGCCCTGCATGGGGCGGTGAAAATGAATCAAAAGGAAATATACGTATACTGAATACCGCGCCCTGCATGGGGCGGTGAAAAGAATCAAGAGGAAAGGTAGTTTCGTTCCGCGCTTTTGCGGTGCGGTGTTATATGACGCGGCCTGTTGCTGCAGCGTAGACTATAGACAGGAGTTGGCTGCGGTAACTGTTATACGTATATGTAATTAGGAAGTTAATGTGGATGAATGCAGATAATGCATGATATGCAAAGCGAAAGTTGACAATGTCTAGACAGCGATGGCATTGAGGAAAGGAAGGGCGCCTAACTGGCTGCCTGGATACGCGGACACTTCATTCGTGCTTTGATACATGTGGCGGTGATGAGAGAGATTTGGCCTGAATGCATTAGCGCTGACAGCGCTGTGGCTGTCATGCGGCACTGCAGCAATACCTAGGCCGCAGCGTTCATTTGGTGATCAATCTCTCGCGATCAACCATTACTGCATGTCACCTCCCAGGGCGGCAGGGAGGGCGCGCTGCCTATCCACTGTGCGGAACGAAATCAAAGCAGGCTTTTGCAGTTGGACATGAAGGCGAGATTGAGGCCTCCACTGACCTCCCGCCGCGGGGGCTCAGTGGTTACGGCGCTCGTCTACTGATCTGGAGTTCCCGGGTTCGAACCCGACCGCGGCTGCTGCGTTTTTATGGGGACAAAACGCTAAGGCTGTGCGATGTCAATGCACGTTAAACATCCCCAGAGGGTCGATATTATTCCGGAGCCCTCCACTACAGCACCTCTTCCTTTCTTCTTACACTCCCTCCTTTATCCCTTCCCTTACGGCGCGGTTTAGGTGTCCACCGATATATGAGACAGATACTGCGCCATTTCCTTTCCCCCAAAAACCAATTATTATATTATTACTTCACTGAGCCACGGAGCCGGTTGTGCGCCTTTCCTTTCGTGAAAATGAACGGCCTTTGCAAAGTTGTCAACGCCAATGAACTCCATGAACGGCGTCAGCTCACTTGTTTGGTTTTTGATGAAAGAAATGACACAGTAACCGTCCCACATATCTCGGTGGACACCCGAACCGCCCCGTAAAGGAAGGGATAAAGGAGGAAGGGAAAGAAGAAAACTGAAAGTTGGACTTTGAGGAAATAATAATAATAATAATAAGAAAGGAAAGGCGCGGCGCTGCGCAGCGGTGGACCACCGGTGGTACTGTGCTACTAGTGGCGCATGCGCAGTAGTGACTAGGGAGCGAGAGAGAGCGAGAAATATCCGCGGCGAGGCGCATGTTGTGACGTCATGTGCCTCCTCGGAACACCACCACGGCGAACTCGCAATTTCGCGGCCAGTAAAGCTTTTGCTTTAGAAAGCAAAAATAAAAGTAAATGCATCCTTAACCTTCGTTTTTAATAGTGAGATGCGTCGGCGTGTTACATGGTTGCCAAGGGGTCTACGGAACGCCATTGCTCGTTCGGCGCCGACGCCTTGCTTGTCGCACAATTCAAGGAAAGGAAAATGAGTCCTGTCTCAAAACTCAGTGGACACCCGAACTGCGCCGTAAGGCAAGGAATACTTCCGACGCGCGGTGCCAACTGCTACTACTACGACGCGGACGGCTTTCGACCGAACGGGCTGTATACATTGCCGCGTAAAAAGAAACAAAATTGCGGAAAAAAAGAAAAATGCAGGGAGAAAGAGGACACGACACGGAAAGGCTTTCGTATTTACCCTCATAAGCGGACTGAAGTGCAGTCGTGTAATTTTTTTTGTCAGCGCTTATGCATGCAGCCAAAATCTCTTTCTCACTACCACGACGTATCTGATGGATGGATGGAAAAAAAATTGGCGGTGGCTTAGCTCAGCTATGCCAGGGTATACATAGCGAGAGCTGTAGTTCCGCGCTGGTTACGCATGTTGTCGAGTTTGATGTTGTGACTAAAATGTTAATCATTGAAGAAGTATTCGGTGAGACATATTGTTTATTTATTCAGTTGTCTTCACAGAGATAAACACTGCCCGATGATCGGTAAATTAACACGCAGTTGTCTCAATGCTGCCTACACATTATTTAGACTGGCTGCTTTCTCTCAGATACACAAGGTCAATCTTTGCGGTCCACGATCCGGAGTACCCAGGTTCTAAGTCGACCGCGGCGGCTGCGTTTCGATGGAGGCGAAACGCTAAGGCGCCCGTGCGCTGTTTGATGTCAGTGCACGTTAAAGATTCCCAGGTGGTCTAAATTATTTTGGAGCCCTGCACTACGACAACTCTTCCTTTCTTCTCTCAGTCCCTCCTTTACCACGCCGGTGCACTTTGATGCGTTCAGCGGAGCGGTAGGTGTGATCCATGCGGCGCCTGCTGTGGAGACCGACACCGCGGACCGCGGCCGTAAGGTTAAATTGGTTTTTGGGGTTCGAACCTGACCACGGCGGCTGCGTTCTTACGGAGACAGAACGCGAAGGCGCCCGTGTGCTGTGCGGTGTCAGTGCACGTTAAAGATCCCCAGGTGGTCGAAATTATTCCGGAGCCCTCCACTACGGCACCTCTTTCTTCCTTTCTTCTTTCACTTCATCCTTTATCCCTTCCCTTACGGCGTGGTTCAGGTGTCCAACGATATATGAGACAGATACTGCGCCATTTCCTTTCCCCCAAAACCAATTATTATTATTATTAAAGGAAATGGCGCAGTATCTGTCTCACATATTGGCGTACACCTGAACCGCGCCATAAGGGAAGGGATAAAGGAGGGACTCCGGAAGAAAGAGGTGACGAAGCGCGCTGCGCAGCCACTCCTCCTCGGTTGCCATGGTAACGACGCATACGCACAATTGTCCTCTTGCGTGTACCGCGAAATGCTCGACTGGTAGCCTAGTGTAGTTCTCGGTACAAAAATTGCTGGTGGTTTAGCTCTGGTTAACCCTGGTCGAAAGCGAACAGCTGCATCTGCCTGGCGGCGTTTGCGGTCGAGCGACTGCCGTTTTCCAACTTTAGTTTCCCTTCGGAGAAGCGTTCCGGATGCTGCGGAAAGTAAACGGGTTGCGTGCGCTCCGCGAACTGTTCCTTTTTTGAACGGTTAAGTGGGCGCCTAGATACTGAGGATGACTGGATACTCTCCTTAATGGTTCTGGTGTGTGCTGGGCAGTTTTTTGGAGCCTCGGCTCTGTTTTTAGTGAACTTTTACTGAACTTCGTGGTGGCGGTGACCTGGGCCTAACTCTGGAATATAGTCTACGCGCCAGTGCCCGGAACTCCGGTGCTCGGCGTTGAGCATGGCAAAGTCGGAGGCTCCCGCCAGCTCCCAGCCTGGATGCAGCTACTTGAGACCGGCGAACGTCATGTTAAAGGCGCAAGTTGTGCTTCAATCCGGCGTCTTGGGGAACGAGCTGGATCGACCAGTCGAATACGACCAGACCATGGGTGACGAAGACGGCATATTTACAACTTGGGAGCGTCGACGCCCCAGCAAGCGTCACATGATGACCCGTGAAGACAGGGTGAGTCGAACCCGCTTTGCACTGATAATCAGGCCCACACAAAAGTGCAAGGCAAGAAATATTCCCCGCAACGCAATAGCCCAATCTATTGGAATGATGGCACCGAAAGATGAGTTAGCTGAGCTGGCAACGGCGCGCTGTTACGACGTCGCCAACAGCATCGTTGTCACAGTTTATGCTGAAGTGCGTGCAGGTAAGACGATGAGTATAACTCGTTTTTCTTACAAAGATAGAAACGATATCAGCGTCGTACCAATTGGGGTAGAACGCGTAACTTCTAAGAAGAACGCCGTGCGCGGTGTCATCCACATCGACCCGCAAGACGACAATGAAACCATATTTCTATGGCTTTTCTGCGAACAAGCAGAAATCATCAAAGTAGAGAAGATGGGTACAACTGATAAAGCTATCATCACATTTATTGGAGCTGCACTGCCAAAAGTATTGAAGTACTACATGGAGATTACAAGGGTAGAGGAATACCGGCCGAAACGTATGGTATGCTATAACTGCCATAACATTGGTCATATGGCAAAGTACTGCCTCGAGGACAGTGTGTGCAAAAACTGCGGCCGCAATCTCACACCCGAGGAGGAGTGCGGTGATGAGCCATTTTGCGTCTCGTGCAAAACATCGGGGCACATTGCGGTGAGCCGCGCTTGCCCCAGCAGAGTGCCGCCAACGCCTTCTGAGACACCGGCAACTGCTCCAGAGACGCCTGCGACCGGAACGGCATCGCAAAAAGCAGGCGTTCGGTGGGCTGACGTAGGAGCTGGGAGACACTCAAAATTGGCTCGTAATAGTCAAGTTAATGTTGTACAAGAGAGTAACCTCGTCATCGCTCTTCGGCAGGAGATAGCGCAGCTGCGCGCAGAAATTCAGTCTCTAAAATCCCAATCAGCCAGGAAAAGTGATCGATCGCTCTCATCGTTACGCAGCTCCGTCACAAGACCGAGCAGATCTAGAAGCGTGCGTAGAAACGTCAACCAAAAACACGCGCCAAGCAAAGCACCATTGGATACTGCGACTCAGCTCTCACAAACAGCAGCGCAAATCAAATACGAGGCCACACGTGAGATTCAAAAAGAAATCAAGGTCCTCCAAGAAGACTTCAAGTCTCAGTTTTCCTCTCTCGAGCAAACCATGAAGTTTTTGTCATCACACGTTGAAATTCTCCTGAATAAGGAGCAGCGTGAAACTCTACGCATAAAGAAGGCCCAATCTCAACGACCGGCTCAAGCTCAACAACCGTCCTCATAATGGGTCGGGGAGAATACCGTTCTACAGTGGAATTGCCGCGGAGCTTTCGCCAAAAGGGGCCTATCCTCAAATCTAGGATTAAAATGTGCAAGCCGGTAGCCATCGTGCTTCAAGAAACGCGAGGACCATGTACCCTTCCAGGATACAGGGTTTTCACAATCCTGCTATAGAACATAAGGCAAAGGACACGAGTGAAGTTATAGGAACACGTCAGGCTGCAGTCCTCATACGCACAGATTGCGAGGCGACGCAGATCCGTCTTTCTGGAGCCAGTAATGAATATCGAGAGGTCGTCATTGTGAAGATGAGGTCTCCGGGCCGTAAACCCATAACTTTGGTGTCTGTTTACTACAGGCCTCTTACCACACAGCTCAGGGTGGACAAATATGAATGGCTTCAACAACTGATTGCAACCGATCACCACAGTCCAGTTACTGTCGGCGGTGACTTGAGTGGAAAAACGTTCTTTGGGGTTACTCCACGACCGACTTCAGGGGGCGTCGTCTTGAAGAAGCCATGAAGTTTTCTAACTTACGCCTTTACAGCGATCCACATGTGCCCACAGACAAACCGAGGCTACACCGGACCTAACTCTTGCAAACCCTTGTGCGGTAAAACACTGGGAAATTTGAGATACTACAGGGAACAGTGATCCTTTCTGCATTGCCATCCATGTCAATCACACACGGCTTCAAGCTAAGAAGACGTTGCCCTCACTTGACTGGTAGTGCTTTCGTGAATTGTCGCAAAATTTAAATGCTATAGCATCCAACAATTTGTCCATGAGGTTATCACAGCTAAAACGATGGCGACAGAAGAAATAGAATGTAGCGACGCAACCACTCATCTCGACAACCACTTAGTCAACCAGTGGAAACGTGCCTCTGTCCTCAAGAACCGCTACCGTACACGTGGCAAGCGCCACAAGGATCTTCTAAAACTTCTTCGCCACTACAATACCATACGCGACTACGCACTTCGCCTAGACGGAGAAAATTGGCACCACGTCTGCGCTGAGATGGGGCAAGGAAAAGGGCTCCGTAAACTATGGGCCCTTTACCGAAGCATGGCTGGAAAAAGGAAAAAGCGGACTGCCATTTTCGCAGAGCTCTCCTTACAACAACCGATCTCCTCGGCCGAGGAGCAAGTTATCCGGACTTTGATCCATGGTAAATGGGGAGCGCAAAAACGGCACAAGGGACAAAGAAAGACGGACAACACAGGCGCTAACTTCCGACTGAAAGAAACCTAGGCGACCAAAACGAACGTGGACCGTGAGAGGAACCAGGCGCATGCGCTCGGAAAGATAAAGAAAACCAGGTGAACGAGGAACAACGGACATGCACGACTCAGTTAATCTTTAAGAAGGCCAGCTCTCTTTTCGACAGGGAGATAGACGGCTTGCTGAGACATTTGTCTTGCAAAACAGCAATGCGAGCTGCTTCTATAATCTCGCGAGTTAACTGATCCCGGTGTCTGGCGACGATCGAGCACTTGTCCAGATATGGCACACAACAACATTCCTTACAGTGTAAAGCCAGATTGCTGCCAGCAAATGTTCTCAAATTATTATTGTGTTCGCGAAGTCTCTCATTTAAGCACCGACCAGTCTGACCAACATACCGCTTGCCACAAGAGAGAGGGATGTCGTAAACAATGCCTTCAGTGCATTTCACGAATTTCTGTCTGTGCTTAATGGTGCACTGCATCTTTCGGGGACGTTTATCGGCGGGCAAAGTTTTTTTGGATAGCGCTCTTAGTTTGTCAGGGGCAGAAAAAAACGACCCGAACATTAGCTTTTGTTCCAATTTTCTTGAGGTTATGGGACAGGCAATGGATCTTAGGAATAACAGAAATTTTCTCCTTATTTCTTTCTGAGGGCCCGGACGGTAGTAGACTTTCCTAGCGCTTCTTCTTCAGTATTCATTCGGCGACAGAAACACAAATATCAACTGGGTAGCCTGCTTCATGGAACCTTGCGATTTGTTCGTGAAAGCTCTCGCTTATGAGATGGGGGCATGACTTTCCTAGAGCGTTGTTCAAGCATAAATTAATAATGCCTCTTTTAACGAGTTTTGAATGGGCAGGTGTGTAGGGAAGTAAAGGTTTGTTGGCTCGAGGTGAATAGCTCCAACACACGTGGTTTTCTAGGAATTTAAACCGGATATCAAGGAAGCGAATTTCGTTGTTGGTAGGCATTTCGTTAGTCAATAGCAGCGGTGAAAAACACTCTTGTACATTAGCTAAAATACCGGATGCAACCTGCTCTAAGCACGATGGCGTACACTCAACCAGAAAAAGGAAATTGTCAACAAAACGGAAAATCCTGACTACATGAGGGCTGGCAAGCCTCTCTTGGAGACTCCTGTCAAGATGAGCCAAATACAGGTCACTAAGTACAGGGGCCAGGCAAGATCCAACGCATATTTCCTGTTTCTGAATGTGAGCATCGCCTTGCCAGTTGCAGCAAGATTCGCGATCTACGCGGATGACGTAACAGTGCGGTTGGAGGCCAAATATTTTGAGTCCGTCGATCACATGCAAGTCGAGCTGCAGGTAGCGGTGCATAGCTTGGAGTCCTCACTAACAGAGCAGGGACTTGAACTGGCACCTGACAAGACTGAATTTCTCAGCATTGATGGCATGACTCGCACTAAGCCGTCCCAAAACTTTCATCTTCTCATGGAAGGCCAGGCTTTCACATCTCATAACGCATCACTCAAGCTTCTCGGTATGCCCGTAAGCAGCCGTAACAGTCCTTGTACTTGGATCAAACGCCTCAAGAGCACCTTGAAGAGTGCCCTACATCTCATCGCTAGTATGTCAAACAAGTACGGTGGTGCAAGGCAGGAGGCTTGTCAGACGCTGGCTCGCGCGGTAGCAGTTGGCAATATTTTCTACGGCACCCTCTCGTATACGAACTGACCACGAAAATCCACGAAGACCTAGCTCGTCTGCAGAGGGCCACGTTGCACACCATAACAGGTCTACCACGACATGCGCGCATCACGGCTCTAGAGGAAACGGTGGCCCTTCCTCCTATACACGAAATCATTGAGGAAGCTGTAACTAGGCACGGAACGCGCAGAATTTGCACGAAACAGGGACGCGCTTTGGAACGCTGGGACCGCCAACTCTCAGCACCGGTTGATTATGAAGGTCGGCCGGCTCCGCACTGGCTTCGTCCACACCTTGGCCGCTACAGACGTACGGCTCCACCCAGAGCACATACGGCGGCACGGCTCCACCTAGCTCGACACACGGCCGCTGATAGAGAACAAGATGAGGAGGACATATACGTAGATGCATCCCTGAATGACGGAGCCGTATCAATGGCATGGCGCAGCCGCGAGAATCTCGATTTCAGCGGCTGCCGTACTATTCGTGTGCCCGATGGGTGCATAAAGGAAGGGGAGCTGCTTGCTTTATACGGCGCTCTACTGCAGGTGGAAAACGTTTTGGTCGGCAATCATTTGCTACAAACTGACATGTCCCGCCAAATCCGACACTATCTGATTCAAATGAAGCTGTGCGCGAGCTCCAAAAACCATTATCGACCCACCAAATTGCACAGCAGATTACTTCTATAATCTGAACCCTCTCAACACGCAACGTGCGCATCCGCCTCGCGAGGGTCCCTGGACACGGGCGATGAAGACGGGAACCAGTCCGCTCACAACGCGGCTCGGGAGATTGTCTCGTTCCTTCCTCCGCTGGGATACGGCGCCGTTACCTACGACCCTGCTGATATATCCAACAACTTGGCTGTCCTAACGTGCAGACTAGAGCGTGCCAAACAGAGGAGCTGTGCACGACTTACGGCCGTTACACCACAGGGCTACCTTGATACCGCAGGTGCTCTCACACGGCATGAGCAGATATTCATTAATAATATCATCGCCGATACCGCCTACACGCCAAACATTACCCGTAAAGGGCTTACCGCACTCGCTGGCATCAAGGGGGCAATATTCATGTTATAGAGTGCCCGTACTGTGGCTGGTGGTGTTATGCTGACCTGTACCACCTAGTTTGGCATTGTTCATAGTTCCACAAGGGACGCGACGACCTCGTCGCCAAGCGTGGTTTTCCCAACCATAACGAGGAATTTCGTGCATTGACCAGAGCCGGAGCGAACGGCGTCTGGGAAAATGCCGGCAAATATGCTAGGTGGCCTCTACAAAGCAGTATAAAAGCGTGGCTAGAGTTTTTCCTTCCATAACAACCCAATTCCCCAACAAACGGCGTTCCGTCCCCTTTCTAAATAAACAGCTCATTTATTCACTCATTTTCCTTCGCTTACGGCGCGGTTCGGGTGTCCGCCGAGATATGTGAGACAGGCGTAGTTTCCTTCCCTTAAAGCCAATTTTCATTTCATTTTCATTCCCTTACGGGCGCGGTTCGGGTGTCGGTCTCCACGGCAGGCGTCGCATCGAACACATCTAGCGTTCCGCAGAAAGCATCAAGTGCACAGGCGTTTTATGCAGAGCCCACTTTCACGACCTGTGCATGCGATGCTTGCAGACGCTTTCCCACTTGACCGGAGGTCAGGGTCAAAGGTAAAGGTCAAGGCTCAGGGGTCAAATTCGAGACAGTTGGTGTAACAGCCGCTGGTGTCGCTGCTGTAGCTGATGTCAAGTGTCGAACCTGACTATTACCAGTTATGCTCATGGTTTGACCTCTACCTACATTCAAGTGAAACTTGCGGCCCTGCTGACGGCTCGAAAAGCTGGCGTAGTGAAGTTTTTCGCCTCAAAACTTTGGTTGCGACATATTTAGTGTTCTTGACCCTTACGGGTCACTAGGCGCCGTGGTCGATCCTTGGTCCAGGATGCCGCACTCTACTGCTGCCATCGTGGCTCGGCGTACGAGAAATCGTAGCGCTTCCTCGTCCTGGCTGGCCAGCAAGTGCTCCCACTGCATCACACTCGGGTGGTCTATTCTAGGCTCTAAGGCTGCCTTAGGGCAGGTCCATGTTTGAGTTTGAGTTTATTTCCACAAACAAGGAGATACAATGGTTGTGGGGGATACAATGAGAAAAAGCTGCTCAGGGGCAGCTAGACTGGCCCCAAGTACCGTTACAGTGGCTGCTGCAGGGCGGAGAGATGGCTCATGAATAGACTAAAAGTTAAAACAAAGGCGAACAAGAAACCCTAAAATATACAATTCAAGCAGTAAAAAACAACATAAAGAAAAAACAAAAAAAAAAAACGCCGTACACAGCGTATTACAGAACACAGTCATGCGCACAAAAATATTTCAAGCGGATTACTTACACAACAAGTGAGCACGTCGATGTTACTTTGAGTAAGGTCATTTAGTAACTTCGGCAACCTGTAGCTTAACATTTGTTGACCATAATTAGTTCGCGGATGAGGAACGCACCAAGTCTCCGGAGCTCGAGTAGTGTAGGGGGCTACGCGTATTATGAGATAAGCGAGAGAGCAAAGATTATCAATTCTATTCTTTGTGTATATACAGCAGGATAAAATCAGGCGGTGATTCAATAAGGCGGGAAGTGTCAGGGTTCTAAAATCACGGAAAAGGGGACCAGAATGAATGCCGTGAGGCTTATTGCATATGACGCGGATAAATTTTTCTGGATGACAAGCAATCTGTGAATGTTTGTGAAAGTTGTTGTCCCCCATAGAAGACAGTAGTGCCAGAACATATTATGATCAAAGTGCGCGCCAAAACATTTGAATGTTCGTACAACATCGATTTTAAAAGTACAACCGTTGTCCGTAAAGTTCCAGACTGAGTCCATTAAAAAAACGCGTTTAACATTGAAATAATTTGTGCAGCACAACTTTGAAATAGTCTCCCTTGCAGTCTTTACACAGCTTCCAACGCTTCTTGAGGTCTTGGAAACGGTTGCAAAATGCTTATTTTGGCAGGGCTGTCAGCTACTTTGTCGTGGCGTCTTGAATGACCACCACGCTTTCCATCCAGCGACCTTTTAGAGCTCTCTTCACACAAGGAAACAGGAAAAAATCGCGTGGGGAGTGGTCAGGCGAGTATGGCGGATGAGGAAGTACAGTAATGCTGTGCTTGGCGAGAAATTTTGTCACGCTGAGAGCAGTGTGCGGCCTTGCGTTATCGTGGAGAAGGCTCCATTGTCCAGATGCCCATAAGTCAGGGCGACGGCGTCGCAGTGCATCACGCATGTGTTGGAGCACGCGGATATAAAACTCCTGATTCACCGTTCGGCCTTGTGGGAAGAACTCGTGGTATATGACACCTCTGGCATAAAAAAAAACTCTCAGCATCGTCTTTGTTTGGTCTTCTATCGCCGCACCTTTCTCGACGCCGGAGAGCTTGTGGAGCAGAAAGCACCCCGCGAATACCACTCCATCGACAGATCTTAAAGAAAACAAGGATGCTTCTATTTAATGCGCTCCAAAAGAAACCGAAGTGCTTGTCAAGTGAAACAAGCCCAAAGAAAAATTTTCACAAGAGTGTCCTCACAATAAGACACTGTCTGATTTATGCAATGCGGCTAAATAAAAGTATAAGATAATCACGATATATATCAGGCAAGTGAAGTTAACAGCCCATTACGACTCCTATCCTGAGTCTAGCTGTTTCGTATTTCAAGCTAGCTTCGTTACGACGCCTTCGAAGTTTCGCACGCCTTCGGACAATTGTGTGTATACATTCTTTGGAGCACAGTAAAACTAGCGGCATGCATTAGGACGCTTCTTCGACTACGTGGAGTATGCACTGTTATGAAATCAGAAAAGTTAACCGGATATAATGGCTTCGGTTATACAGTTACTTAACATAGTAGCTAAACGGCTCAACTAATTTTAGAACGCTCGACTGAGACCGTCAGCACTGGCGTTTAGCTTCATTTTCTTATAGCGCACTTCAAAGTTGTGCTTCTGAAAGGCTATACTCCACCTTAGTAGGCGGCCATTCTTTGATGACGCTCTGCAGCCAGGTTAATGGGCAGTGGTCCGTCTCTTCCATGAACTTTGACCCTGCAACGTAGCATGCAAGCTTTTGCACGGCCCAAACGAGACATGCACATTCCTTTTCCGATGTGCTGTACGCCTCTTATCTGACGCTCAACTTGCGGCTTATGTACAGAATGGGTCGCTCTTGCCCATTCGAGTCTCTCTGACAAAGCACAGCTCCCAAGCCTCGGTCACTCTCGTCGCATTGAATTACGAAAGGCTTTGGAAAATCTGGAGCCATGAGAACTGGCCTTTGACTCAACGCTCCGCTCAAACTCCGGAATGCGGCCTCTTTCTTAGTGTCCCATTTAATTTTTACGGGCTCTGTTTTTCGAAGAGACTCTGTGAAGGGATTTGCAATCTCGGAATACTGCTGGATGTAATGTTGGTAATAACCAGTCAGCCCGAGAAATGCCCTCATTTCACTTTTAGTTGTGAGGCGGCGATAGTCGACCACCGCAGCTATTTTGAGTTGAGATGGTCGGCGTTTAGCCCGCCCAACAATATGCCCCAGGTAAGTGAGTTCCGCGCAGCCGAAGTGACATTTCTCCACTCTCCCCGTGAGTCCTGCTTCCATAAACCTTTCTAACACGATCCGCAGATGATCTAGATGATTTTCCCAGGTATTGGAAAAAGATCGCTCCATCATGGAGGTACGGAAGAGCGAGCTTCTCTACTCCGTGTAGAACGCAGTCCATCGGACGGGAAAATCCGTAAGAAGCATTCTTCAGCCCAAAGCTGAGCATCACTGGTCGGAAAGTCCCTAGCGGTGAAACAAAAGCTGCATAGCGGCTCGCACGCTCAGTAAGCGGAACTTGCTAGTATCCGCGAATAAGGTCCAAGGTTGAAATGTACGTGGCCTTGAATACTGTTTACACCCTTTCTTCAATATTGGGTATATGGTACGACTGATCGACTGTTACCGAGTTTGAATGCCGGTAATCTATGCAACGCCTCGGGTCTTTGCCTGACATTTCAACTAAATTCAATGGTGATGTAAAGTCACTCGAAGCTGGGATTATCACACTCGGGTCGCACATCCGGTGAATTTCAGCCTCCATGATTTCCCTCTGTTTCCGAGATACACGGTACGGCTTGGAACGGATTGGTTTATCCTCCGTCAGTTCGATATCATGCTTTATCAGGTTTGTTTTGCCTAGTTTGTCTGAAAAGACGAATGAAAAATCTCGGACTACCTGTTCTAAGTCGCGCTTTTGGGTTTCATTTAAATTTGGTTCTGCCTCAATCTCGGTCAGCAGGACGCTGCTCGCAGTGTCTTCAGTTGTCATTCAAGGAATCTCAGCGATTTCGTCTTCTGGTAGGTTAAGTGCTTGCTTTACCACCGCCTCTCGCTGAATATAAGGCTTCATTAGGTTTACTGTGGTACGCTTTAGAATGCTTTCTTCCAAGTTTCACCTCATAATTTGTGTCTGAAAGCTCGGACACCACTTTGGCTGGCCCTTCCCTTTGGACATCTAGCCCCGTCCAGATACCCTGACACCATGAATGATATTCTAGAAGTATTTATACAGCAAGGTCATGGATTGGAATTTGCCTGTGAACATCCCGAAGGCAAAAATTTGCAGCAAGCGCTTGTCCGTGTCACTCCTTACGTCTTGTCTCTGTTGGCGCTTCTTTTCTTAGTGTCAAACAAGGCTGCTCCCGAAAGAACATTTCGTTCTATGAAAAAGAGGGTCTGATGTACCGCCTATACTGTGACACTAATGGACGAGTGTACGATCAATTGTTGGTTCCGCGACAGTATCGTAAACAGCTTCTTGACATTGCACACAGCAATGCTTAGGCAGGCCACGAATGTCAGGTTAGTACATGAATGCTACTGGCCCGGTTGCTGGAAGGACATCGAGGAGTTCGTTCGCTCGTGCGACACGTGCCAAATGATTGGAAAGTCCACTGACAAGTGGAAGGCGCCCATGAAATTGGTCCCCATAATTACATAATTCCGTCAGCTCGTTATTGACATCCCAGGGCCGCTGCCTGTATCGGAGTCGGGTTGCCGCTGCGTTTTGACCGTGCTATGCGTCGCCACAAAATTCCCGGCAGCAATCCCCTTGAAAGAGTCAAGTTCAACCTGCGTTGTCGATGCCCATGCTTTGTCCAGATTTAGTTAAGTCATTCTGTCTTGCACCCAGAGTCTAGTCTCCCCCGAAGTTCCTCGATAGAATTGCTCCAGGCAAATGCAATCGACCACTTTGTCGCGGTCTTCATATGCACCTGCGCTCTTCAGCCATTCTTTCAGGTTAGCTTTAATCTGATAAGCAAATTCTTGGGGGACTTTGTACCCTTCCTCGCATGTCTAAGCCGCTGACGAAAGGCTTCAGTCGACAGACGGTAGTTCTGCAGCAGCGCCGCTTTCACCTTGTCGTAGACCTCTGCGTCGTCGTTGCTAAGGCATGCGGCTACCTCGGAGGCCTCGCATGAAAGTACGGTCAACAGTTTCTGTGGCCACTCGTCCTTTTCGAAGCCGACTTTCTCGCATGTGCGTTCAATGTTCACGAGAAAACGTGCTATGTCCTCGTCCAATATAAGCTGCTGCAGGAGGTCCTTCAATCTGGACTGTCTACCTGAAGAAACAGTGCGCCCCGTAGAAATTCGAAGAGTTTCTATCTCGAGTTTCTTCATCTGCAGTTCATGCTCTCTTTGTTCGGCTTCATTTTTTCTCTCTGCGCTCTCCGCTCTACAAGACTCTCCTTTTTCTCTTCGCGTTCTTTCCTGTCCAGAACTGTCTTCCAAGCCTCATCGGCTTCTTCCTCGGTCACCTTCTCTGCCTGCATTAGCTCCAAAATTTGCTTTTTTTGCGTGTTGCTGAGCCAACAGAAACACCCAGATCCTGGCAGATTTGAAGAAGGTCTTGGACTTTAAGATTGTTCATGCTGACTTCGCACTCTGTGCCGTTTGCCCTGTGCTAAATTTTGTACACAGACCACCCAATTCTTGGCCTGTGGAAAATGTTCAGCAAATGATCGAAATGCACTAAACTCAACAAACGACTCTCTGCGCTAGAGAAATCTGGCGGATAGAGAAGCAAACACGCGACACTCACCACACCAGGATAGCTGACGTCGGCTGATCCCACCGAGCTGCAACCCACTGTTGTTGGGACTTGGTCAGCGACATCGGCGCCTTCGGCGTGGTGTCGAGCCCGAATCAACAGAGATGCGAAGTTACGTGAAGACGAAGAGCTTTATACAGAAGGTTACATATTGCGGGTTGTCGACAAGAGAGCTGATACATGATGGTGCTCTGTATAAGTAGAGTAAAAGTTCCCGAGGTCCCCACACGTTGTCTCTATGTGTTCTGTAGCATAGCGAGGGCGTGCTCGCAGTAACGCCAGACCAGGGAAGCAGCAGCGTAGTCAGTAGAACCAAACATGAATCGTCCATTCACAGATGTAGGGCGTATTTATAAATAGCCTTGTGACAGGAAGATAGGAAGGAGCACGTGTTAGTCGTGATAATCCGAAGCTCTGAAGGATCGCCAGATAAGGCGATAAAAGGTGCGCGCACTTCGAAAACACACATAAAGTTGCAACATTCCTTCCTCCTCAGAAATGAAAGCGTTGCACTGGCTTGCGTTCTCTCGTTGAGCGCCTCAGAGTTTGTTGGGTGACACCTGTATTCAAAGGGGCCACCGGAATATCTGGTGCCGGAAGATCTGGGGAACCGGTGCCATTTGGGGTGCGCCGAGCAGTCATGCCTTCATCTGGGCTCACCGTTTATGGATGCTGTAGTTGTGCTGTAGTGTTGCTTGGTCTGGCTCACTGCAATGTGTGGTGGTTGTAGTTACTGCCGGGTTATCCCCTGGTGCTTCTGGTCGCGGGCAGACCTGGTCTACGTGCCGCTGGACGACTCCGTCCGATGTTTCCGCGGTCACCATTCTCGCTCCAGACGTCGTCTTCTCATGGCCGAGCGTCCATTTGCTCCTCGCACCGTAATTGCGGGCATGCACCTCACTTCCAAGTAGTGGCAGCCAGTCAACGTTACTCTATTATGGTACCGGAACGGCTGGAGGAAAGCATGTGTCCAAGCGTGAGCGTGTTTGATAGCCCAAAAGCAGTTCTGCTGGGGATTTACCCGATTTTCGCGGAGTCCTCCGGCAGTTAAAAAGCAACCGTACTAGGTTCTCTTCCATGTTCTCTTCCCTCATTTTTCGAAGGCCGTCTTTTATAGTTCGCACTGTCCTTTCCGCCGCACCATTAGACTGGGGATGGTATAGAGCACATCAAAGGTGCACAACGTTGTTGTTTGCCAAGAACGACGCGAAGTCTTGAGTGGTTCCGTTGTGAGAAACGATCGTGCGGGGTATTCTAAACCTCCTGAAAATGTCACGCAGACAGTTGAGAGTAGTCTGCGTTGAAGCGTGTGACAAAGGTATTGCTTCGAGCCATTTGGTATGTGCGTCGACTAGTACGAGTATCATTTTTCAGCAGATCGGACCCGCGTAGTCAATGTGAATACGGACCACCTTTCGCCTGTTTCAGGCCAGTTAACGGAGGGGCCGTGGCTGGGATCGGCAGATTTTGCACACAGTTCTGGCACTGAGCAGACAACTCTTCAATATTTCTGTTGAGGTCTGGCCACCAGAACGAAGAACGTGTGACAGATTTCATTGTCAGTGAACCCTGGTGCGTTTCATGTAGAAGATGCAACGCTCGCTCCGTAGCTTCGGGCGGTATTATGACCCTATTACCCCAGTACACCAGTTCATGTGCTATGGATAGTTCGAGCTAACGGTCAAAAAACGGCAGTACGGCCCGGGTCATTCCGTTTGCGTTCTGAGCCACCCATGCAGTATGTACCGTTTGACCTCTACCAGGACAGGGACAGAGGACGTTAATGCCTTCAGCTCACGCGAGGTCACGGCGCCATAATTCAGCTGGTTCAGCGGCAGCACATATTTGGGCAGCACACCGTCGTCGTCAGCTTCCGGAGATCGCTGCGGAAGTCGGCTAAGGGCGTCAGCGTTCAGCATCTGTCGTCCTGGTGCGTACTGTAGCCGGTACCGGTAGGCTCCCAGGTGGAGCGCCCAACGTTGTATCCGAGCGGCGGCCATTGGGGGCGTCTGCTTGTCTGATCTCAGCAGGCCCAGCAATGGCTGATGGTCAGTCACCAAGGCGAATTCCCGACCTAGAAGGTAGTCACGGAATTTCGTGACGCCAAATACCAGTGCCTGGAAGGCCAGCCAAAACCTCTTACATTTTTCTTTGGAGTATCTCGGGCGCAGAGGCTATCCCGAAAGAAAGCCTGTTGTAGCAAAATAGCCCTTTTGGCGTATTAATGACACAAACTTTCTTAGCGTCACCATCTAGCGCCACTTGACTGTATGCATCCCGTAAATCCAGAGTGCTGAAATAGTCCCCATCGTGTAGTTGGGCAAACATATCCTCAATGATTGGCAATGAGTATTGCTCAGTTGCACACGCTGGATTTACTGTGGCCGTGAAATCGCCGCAGATCCTTACTGCTCCGCCTTTCTTAAGCACTGTGACTATGGGCGTTGCCCATTCAGAGTGTGCCACCGGCGACAGTACGCCCAGAGAAACTAAACGGTCTAGTTCAAGTGACACTCGCTCGCGTAGCGCGTATGTAATGAATCTGGCCTTACAGAACTTGGGTACGGCGCCTTCGTTTATGTGCAGGCTGGCTGAAGGACCCTTGATGAGTCCCAGTTGCCCGGACAATACGTCGTGGTAGTCATGGAATATGCTGTTCATGCTGGAATCGCTTGCTTCTTTTCTTGACGCTGAGTCCTCGACAAAACGAACCACCGGAACACCTGCGCTGTTCAGCTTCTGGATTAAATTGCGACCGCAGAGGCTTAGTCCCGCACAGTCCAACACGGTCAGCGCACACTTTACTGTCGCCACTTTATGTCAAACCTGAAGCTCAAGCTCCCCAAATACTTAAAGACATCCTGTGTAGGAGGATAAATTCATACTGGACGGTTTCAGTTTCTGCCATTGGCCGCGATGCTTATCGCACAGTTGGCGTGGAATGACACAAACGGGCGACCCGGTATCGACTTCCATGCTCCGTTGCACACCGCCCTAAGCCAATGTTCGGTGGATCGGCGGTTCCAGACAGCTTTTTCGTTGTGATACCAAAGTCCAAATGTGGGCGGCTTCGTGCTCCTGGTCTGCTGAGGTTTCCGTCCCCAAGAGGGCGTTAGTTTGCGCCGTCCTCGCCGTGCGTTGTTCTCGAGCTCCGCGGCTTCTACATTTCCTTGCGAGTTGACCCCGTCGTCCACAACGGTAACAACGAGCGTTAGACCAGGAGCAACATGCGTCATTATGGTTCGTACTACCGCACCTTGAGCATTCTTGATGTGCGGCAGCCCTCCTTTCGTGCAGCAGAGTTTCCTTCTGAGGCGCCTGTACATTTAACACGGGTATCGTTGCCGGTCCGATGATGCGTTTTACGCCGCTATCCACAGCCTCATCTGAATGGGACATTGTCTCAGCGTCTTGTAGCGTTAATTCCTGCTTTGCCAGTAGCTGCTTCTGCAGGGCTTCTGACCGTATACTACACGCAGTTCGGTCTCGTAGCATGCGATCCAAAGCAATGCCAAAATTGCAATTGTCAGCTGTAGGGCCAATGTCTGCCAGGAATTCATTAATCGGCTGGCCCTCCATGTGACAACGACTGAAGAAGTTGAAGCTTTCGGTGATTTCGTGTCTCTTCGGACTGTAATGCTCACTCAAAACTTTGACGACTTCTTCATACGTCAACGCATTTGGTTTGCGCGGAGCCACCTTTCCTGCCAGCACTCGGATCGTATCCGTATTTAACGCGGCAACCAGCAATGCTCTTTTCTTAGTCGAGTCTTCAATTGCATTAGCTTCGAAGTATGCTTCTACCTTAATAAGGTACGTCTGCCACTTTGTCTTCTTCGAAGTCCGGAAGGTGGTGAGCCATGATGGCCTTGGTTTCTCGGTTCTGCGTGGGTTCCTGTCCAGTGTCGACTTTCACTGCATGGGCGATGTCCATCCTCGTCGCCACTGTAGCATAGCCATGGCGTGCTTGCAGTAACGCCAGACCAGGGAAGCAGCAGCGTAGTCAGTAGAACCAAAAATTAATCGTCCATTCACATGTGTAGGGCGTATTTATAAGTAGCCTAGTGGCAGAAAGATACGAAGGAGCAGGTGTTAGTAGTGATAATGCGTAGCTCTGAAGGATCGCCAGATAAGGCGATAAAAGGTGCGCGCACTTCGAAAACACATGTGAAGCTGCAACATGTTCACGTCGCATTACGTACCGTGGGTGAAGGTCAAAAGGACCACCCAGGGTCGAAGGGCAGCTTGGCGAGGGTTTTGTTTATGAGCCGCGCGAGCGTCACGGCTCTTCGTTGGTTGAATCCGTGCTTCTGGAAACAGACTGCGGCGACGGTCGAGTTCTTTCCGCTGCTGGGAAGATGGCCCCGGAGCCATGTCTCGGCAATGGCGCCAACAAAACGAAGCAGAGCAGCCCGAATGCACGGCGCAAACAAAGTTCTTGTGCGGCCGTCGCTCACTGCTCAGTGTCTCTTCCCGGTCGAGATCGCGCAGAAGCCACGAAACGTAGGCTGGAGGGGATTCGCTGTGCAAGAGTTGTTCACTGCAGCCTTGTGCGAAACACTTAGAGCCGTAAGTCACGTTGAAACCGCTCTCCGGACACAACACCACCTCGTTGGACAGAGTGGTAGCAGTAGGAAGTTCGGCCTGGAATAATGCTGCGCACCGGCATCATTACTCGGAGGAAGTACAATGCTCGAATAAACAGTCTGCCTCTTCTTCGATTCCAGGATTGAATTCGAAACATCCTTCACAATGTTCAGAGCGACGCCTCATGGAGTGCCAAGCTAGCAGTGACTACTGCAGTGCACAAATATTGACGACGGTTCAGAGTCCGTAATCCTTTTCTGCACGCCAGTAAATCTGCCTGCCATGTTCGCGGTCCCGTCAAACCAATGGCCCCTTTGGTTGCAAATGTCCAGGCCCAGACGGAAAGTCATGTCCCTCACGGCTTTATACAAGGTCTCGGCTCTGCTGTCAGGTGCATTGTACATGGCAAGAAATTCCTCACGATTTTCCAGTGCTATCCCGTCTACCCAACGCACACAAAATGTGAATTGTTCATTGCCTGTTACGTCGGTAGTACCGTAAGCGATGATTCCGTAAAATGTACTACATCTGTCGTCTTTGATGATGCTGCGCTGTACTCTGAGCCATAATTTCTATAAGCTCGTTCTGTACATCTCTGCTCATCCACCTATCTCGCTGCTCCAGCCATTTCTTCGAAGCAGGCACGTCTTGCGATCGTTCATCCAGCAGATAAAGAAGGTTTCCTTCAACCTTCGTTTGCCCTTGCAAAGCTTGACCTGTGCGGCATTGGCAGTGCACCGAACTCACTATTGCGCGCAGTGCCTGCCTGCAGCTTTCTCCTGCTGTCTGCTGCTGTGCTGAAATAACAGCTGCACTAGACGCATTCCCTTTTCTCTCGACAGTTGGCGGCTTGCGGAGACGCAGAAAAATTGGCGCTTTTAATGGAACTGGAATTTTGCGTTAGTCATTTTCCGGTTACTGAACCTGTTGTGAATAAAGCACAGTTCTGTTGATCGCAACGTTTACAACTCTTTCTTTGAAGGCTATTTGACACAAGTGGCACAACACGACGCCGCTTCATACTCTTACGACAGCCACGTGAATTTCTCAAACCATGCATATTTACAGGCCCTTCCGGTCTGGTTGCTTGGAAATTTGTAGCTCTTTGGCGGCGGTGATTGAACGTCCGGGGTCATGTCGTCGTGGCTTGCGATTTCCAGTGGAGCGCAGGCGCCGGAATTTGAGGTTGCCGAGAGGGGCTCTTAACCTGGTGTCAACGTTGCTGGATGGCTGTGCGATAAAAGGGATTCTTAACACTGTATAGATCCTTATTTACAGATACTGCAGTTCACAAGAGATTTTAGCAGGGTGTGAATATAACAAAGTACAAAAATATTCTCAGGCAACAGAACCAAGTACACTGCCTGGTCACTACAACAAACGTAATTTTTCAACGCAATGCACTGTAAAATAGGCAAAGAATGCACTGCAAAAAAGCAAAAAAAGGTATACATGAGCTTTTGTGCCGTCAGTAGAGACTGGCGGTAAACAAAGAAAGGGAAGGTTGAGTCAATGCCGTATCATTTAAGGGCACAGGGTAACGTAAAATTAGAAAAAAATCGTTTTTTTTTTCTTTTGGAATTTTAGAAGTTCAATTCTTTCTACACATGTTCCATGATCGCACTTTCCTCAGAAAGCCATATTTACGGCTGAAAAACGCTTTTTCCGAAACCAAGTAGTGAGCGGCCACGCCCCCTTTCAGGATTAACGTCAATTTTTTCAACCAAAAAATCCACCTGATTTCAAAACTTGTCTAAAATCAGCTACATATAAAAAATTGTCTGGCAACTATTGTACAGCTCCTCTTTTTTAGCCAAGACAATCCTGAGACGCTTTGCACGTTTTTTCCACGTTTCTGCAACCTTCATGCAGCTGCGTCCGAGTGCTATCCCTTTCGATCAGTATTGTAAATTGTGCCGGTGTTGGTTGCTGCTGATAAGTTGAGATGCCCAGGGCAAAGAAGGCCTTCGTCAGGCGTGAATTTCACGGCAACCGCTACGCTCATCGTGAAAAAGCAAAAGGATGTCCACGACCGAATGAGATCCCGAACGCCGAACGCGCCAGCTCCTCGACATCGAAGCTTTCAAGATTTTCTCTGTGCTTCCAGGAAGAGGATGTGCTACAGAGCAGCAGCCAATATGCCTTAATGGACATGGACGGCATTTGTGCCGCAATTACACAGATTTGTGTGTGCAGAGAGTGCGGTGGAAGTGTTGAGCTCATAGAAATTGTGACAAAACGGGTAGGTGTTGCAAGCGTTTACAGTTTGAACTGTGAAGTGTGTAGTGCCGCACAACGATTTGAGACGTCGAAGAAACTACTTCTGGCCTCTATGAAGCCAACCTCAGGTTAGTGTATGCCTTGAGGTCCATTGGTAAGGGAATGGCTGCAGGAAATATACTCTGTGCTATGCTAAACCTTCCTAAGCCGCCGACAAAGTTTGCGAAATACAATCAAGAGCTTCTAGGTCACATCGAAGCTGCTGCTCAGGAGTCGATGAAAAGGGCAGCTGACGAAGCTGTGCAGCTGAATGAGGGGGATAAAGACATCGCAGTTGCTCTTGATGGAAGCTGGCAGAAGCGAGGCCATACTTCCAATAACGGCATAGTCTCTGCGACCAGTGTAGACTCTGGGAAAGTGCTGGATGTGGAGGTTTTGTCTAAACGTTGTCCAAAGTGCAGCATCAAGGGTACAAACAGTGACCCCCTTCATAGAGAGGTGTGCCAAAGCAACTACCAAGGCACCAGCGGTGGAATGGAAGTCGCAGGAGCACTGAAAATTTTCGGCAGGAGTGAGGAGCTTCACGGCGTTCGATACGTCAAATACCTTGGGGTGGTGACAGCAAGGCTTTTATGGCTGTGAAGGCACAAATGCCATATGGTGATTCCGTTGAAATATCCAAGGTTGAGTGCATAGGGCACGTGCAAAAAAGGATGGGCACAAGGTTACGAAGGCTAAGAAAAGGAAACAAAGCAGGAAAACTCTCTGATGGAAAGAGCCTCTCGGGCCGAGGCCGACTGCCTGATGCAGTAATAGACAAGCTCCAGACGTACTATGGTTTGGCCATCAGAAGAAATGTAGGAAACCTGGATGAAATGCGAAAGGCCGTTTGGGCAACCTTCTTCCACTTATCGGCCACAGACGATGACCCATGCCATGGACTTTGCCCAAAGGGACCTGATACGTGGTGTGCCTTCAACAGAAGTCAGTCAGAGGGCAAGCCATTTTTCCACAAGGAGAGTTTGCCTGCATCTGTCTTGGAGGCTATCAAACCCATTTATAGGGAGCTATCGAAGGCTGAGCTCCTAGAGAAGTGCCTGCATGGGCGAACTCAAAATGCAAATGAGTCGTTCAACCATGTTGTTTGGGAACGCGCGCCAAAGAATGTGTTTGTTAGGCTTCGGACCCTACGGATGGCAACACTGGATGCTGTTCTTTCATTTAATGATGGTAGCATCGCACGGGCCAACGTTTTGAAGGCGTGTGGATTGAACCAAGGGGCAACACCATCAAGTGGCTGAGGGAAGCTGACCATAAGCGCATGTACTTTGCGGACCGAGCAACACGACAGCTTACAAAAGAGGCCCGACAGTCAAAACGACAAGCCGAAAAGCGAAAAAATGACGGCGACAGTGACTACGAAGCAGGGGGCTATTAAACCAATTACTCTGGAGGCGTTTCTGCGAATAAAAAATGGTTTTTCACATCTTTTTTCTCTTTACGCTCTATTATTTCAAAACAGTGTTTTTTCTTACAAAGGTACCATTATTTCCAATGCCCTTCAAGACAGACGGCTGATTTTTTTTTTGCAATCATCTACATAAGTGTTGCCAACTACTGAACTAGAATTAAGCAATTTCACTGAGCAGTTATTCTGTTTTGAATTTTGAAATGCGCAAAGAAAGGCCAGATTTGTGTACTACCGGAAAAAATTTTATTAAAAATCGAATTTTCAACACATTTCAAATATTCTAGTTCAGTAAAAAGAGCACAAAATTTGGCAAACAATGATATATGTATTATTAGGCTACTGTTATTAGTTAGTGAGAAACATGTACCTCAACATGGCCTAAAATGCATGGGAAGTATAGGGCTTACCCTGTGCTATTCTAGTCAGTTACTGCCCTGGAAAAAAAAAAGAATATTTAAATCAATTTTTTACACGAAATGCGTTATAGTTAGTTGATGACTCTGCCTGGTGGCATATCCGGAAGAAAATGTAATTATATTCGAGATATTAACGTTGCAGTGTCTATTTACAATCTGATACATAAATTTTAGTCGGGAAACTCGATTACGCTGGTTTAGTTGCGGCAAGTTGGCTCGTTTCAAAAGTTCCGTGACTGACGTGCGGGAGTAGTTGCGGATAAAGCGAACCGTCTTTGTCTGCACCCGTTCAAGCTTTTTTATGTTAGTTTGTTTAAAAGGGTCCCAGATAATTGCCGCGTAATCGAGTACCGGAAGTATATTTGTGTTATATGCAAGTAAATGGACATTGTTTGTGGACAGTTTTAAGGTTCTGAGAAATAAAAAAAATGATTTACGACATGCGTTAGTTAGTTTATCAATGTGCAGATTCCATTTGAGGTTGTTAGTTATCCACAAGCCAAAGTATTTGTATTCTGTTTTTCAGAAAGAAAAATATTGTTAATCAGCTAATCAGCCGACGTGGAATGTATGTAAATCATGAAAGCAGATCGTTTTCACAATAATGTCGAGAAATGTCATGTACTCTCTTGGCAGGCCGTCGCTTACATATTGTGCTAAGAGGCATGAGTTAACTGAGCGCTCTGGTGGAAATGGAAAGCAACAAAATGAATGACACTTAAGGTTTTTGCTATTCCATAAGATTTGTATAAGCAACCAGGGCATATGCATTTACGACGGGCAATTTATGATGTTGGAATGCGAAAGATCGACAGGTTATATTGGCTGATAACGAAAGCGCAAAAGTGGCTTTCTTCCTTAGGAAAAAAAAAGTAGACTTCCTCTGTTATTGCGCGGCTCTCATATTGAGCGAAAATGCCGCGAGGAAATTAAAGTTAGATCACGAAAAGCTGTAGTTCGAGAGCCGCTTTCTTGACGAAATGCGACCGCATTCCGATTTTGTCGTGGTTTATTTATGTTATTAACATACCTTTAGCAAAGCGCGTACCGCAATCGGTGCCAGTTTCCGCGTAGCACCCCGTCCGGTAATTCGTATCCGAAGATTGCACCAAACGGTCCGTACCTTCCGCCATGGAACTATATTCGACAAGCGCACTGACGGCGGCAAGTTCAATTAGTTCAAAAAGTTGGTCACTTACCTCCAGATTTTTTCTAGGATGAAAGGTCACTTGTTGCGTGCGTGCCAGGCGTTCCTAGTTGGTTTACCAAGGCTCTCGTGCAGGGAAGAGTAGGCGAAGGAGCGTCCGCGACTCGCAAGTGTGGATGTGAATAACTTTGCGCAGTGGCCGCTCGCGCGCACCTATTTTCGAACAGAGCCTGAACATTAGCGCGCGAGCGTTGCGAACTTGATTGCTTTATGTATTTTGTAAATAGCGTACAAAGCTCTCTCCGGTCCTTTCTTGCTGTCGCTCCCCTCTATACTTCTCCTCGCTATCCTCTCCCTTTCCCTTTCCCTGCAGCTCGGGTGCTTAATATATTAGATTGCAATTGCCGCGGCCGGTAACAACCTTTTCCTTCCGTTTTTTAATATTTATTTTTAAATACTACTACTACTACTACTACTACTACTACTACTACTACTACTACTACTACTACTACTACTACTACTACTACTACTACTATGTCTCCTAAGCGGACTACAGCCTATCTTCGTTTCCACAGTGTCGTCTAGAAACGAGACTAGGCTAACGAGACAGTTCGCTTGGAAAACGAGCCTTGCGGAGAAGATGTCACGCGGAGTTTCACTGGTTGTCCATTGCGCCTTGCGTCTGCCGACGAAAGTCAAGAACCCGTCTTCTTGGTTTCTGGGTAAAAACAAGAACGAAAGGGGGGAGGGGGGAGTGGCGCCAGCTTTCGTGGGCGCCTGGTCGTAGACAGCCACGCGCTTGGGCCGAAGCGGCGAGCACCGTTGTTTCGGGCTAACCTCGTCAGCTATCCGGAAAGATCTATTCATGGGGACAACAGTGGTGGCTTGATGCGCTCTTCTAGGAACGAGGCACGCAGTTCTAACAAAGAGGATTCTCCTTCCCGATTACTTCATTACGCGTTCCTTAACTAAATCATTCGATCGGTTCTATCTGCTGGCACATGGAAGATAACTTCCCAGACAAGCATCGGGCTAGAAGTAAGAATTATAAGAATCAAAGGTCCGAATACAAAATTTCCTATCCCCAATGTTACAGCCTACGGGGTTAGACAACATACTTACACATTGTCCATCAATCGGGAGTGGTTCAGTCCCCGGGCGTTGCCGCCCGCCCCGTGGTAATGTTCCTCCTTGCCGACGGCGAATGACGTCAATCGCGGTCCGCCACACATCGTTGACACTGCAGTTGTTCCGTCACCAGACTGGCCTCAGCTGCCCCTTTCAG
Source organism: Amblyomma americanum (assembly GCF_052857255.1). Taxonomy (NCBI): domain Eukaryota; kingdom Metazoa; phylum Arthropoda; class Arachnida; order Ixodida; family Ixodidae; genus Amblyomma; species Amblyomma americanum. The sequence goes on from NC_135497.1 coordinate 276,631,634, forward strand.
GAGTTCTCGGAAGGCTGCTCTTGCCGTAGCTGCCCTCGACACCACCGCAGGCATCGTCGCAGCCTCCACCGCTGTTGCGCCTTTGTGTTCCGCGCCTGCACGAACCATGTCCGTGCTGCGGCATCCGCTGCATTCGCTGCATGACACCACCTGGGCACAGCGCTGCGGAACAAGCCAGCGAGCATCACGCTGGGTAATTGACCCGGGAGCCACCTGGCACGCGCCGAGTCGCGCGAGGACAGCTCTAATCCTTTAATCCCCTTTCTGTCCATCGGCGCCGTCTGGCTGAAGCCGCCATAGGCGCCCGTCCCTGTGTTTCGCTGGCACCTGCAACAAGGGCGTCAGTCCGGCTGCCTCCGTAGTCTTCGCTGGCCCAAGCAGATAGCCTTCTCTGTGCAGCGTCGCACATCACCGCGTACTTGTCGACTCGCCGTACGCTAGACGAAGCGTTCATTGTTAACGACGTTGACCTTGCACCAGGGCTGGCTTCAGAAAGCCACGAAGGAGAGACGAGCGCGGAGCAACAAAGGTAGTGCGGAAGGATCGACTCGTGAGGTTCGGCGCAGTGGCACCGTCAGTACAATGCGCAGCTTCCGGCAGAAGGAACGTTGGGAAGAAGCTCCGAGGAGCAGACAGCCCGAGACAGCTGCCGTATTGGCACTTCCATCAATTGCGGGTGCAATTACCGTGTAGCATAGTTGACAGGAGTCAGTTGGCTTTGGCCCACCGTTTACTGGAACGTGGAAAGAGAGGGTGTAGTCGCAGAGCTGGCAGAACGCGGTCCGCGCGTAGAAAAAGATTTTCGTTTTGCTGTGCCTTTTGCTTCGGCCACAGCGTCCAGAGTAATCGCGTTTTCGAATTTCTGAAAACTGATATGGCTTTTACTAACTACTGGCTAGCAATCTATATTTCAACCGAATGCCTAGCTCTAATAGCTAAATGTTATGTTACCAGGAATTAGTTGTAACCGGCTACAGCTGACATTATTCACCTGTGTTATGATGTCCGCTTACACAGGTAATATTGTGCTGCAGGAACCATCGTGATGTCTCTAAAGCCTGTATTAAGAAAAATTATTAGCCTGCAGTGAAACAGCTAATTTTTAGCTCGTGTATAAATCGGTATATGTGTGTGAATAAATGGTTGGTGAAATAAATAAATAAAACAGATTAATTAATAAGTATCGAATAGGCCATATAAGTTAAGAAAAGATAAAACAATGCGAATTGTAAAATAAAAGAAAAGAGCTTTTAACAAAAGAAAGGGAACAGAAGAAAGCGTTGTACTTCAGGATACGCTATTGTACCTGACTCATAAGGTTTCCATTCAGTAGCGAAGGTTACGTTACCAAGGGCTGGCTGCCGAGATTGGGGGAGTTTAGGCTTGGTTACGAGTTCTTTAAGGGCTTGGTGTGTGCCCTTGTGTTTGAATATTTCATACACCAGGAGTTTGTATTTTGTGGTGTTTGGACATTTGCGGGTCAGGAGTAGTCTTTCCTTTCTTATTAGGGTGCAGTCTATAAGTTAGTCACGGATGTTTTGTGCAGGTTTTTTGCCTTTGCAAAAGTTGTGGCAAGTTTTGTTGGATCTTAAGAGGTACTCCAGAAATATGCAGTATCCAGTGATTGCCTCGCTTGTGTATTATTTTGTAGGGTAGTGCGGTGCTATGAGGGCAATATTTATTATCCATTGATGTGTGGTTATTCCTTCTCCACGTGTAAGCGAAATATTCCGGTAATTTTTATGCATCTGTTGAAGTAGTTGTGATTCAATGAAGAGTTTGGTTGCTGGCAAGTTGAGTGGCGTGCCTTAATTTGTGGTTTCTTAACCGGCCATCGTGCCACCGTTGTACGTCCAGATTATCATCATCCTTTTGGAAATCACTAGACTACACAACCACCAGATTAAAAATTTAGCTATAGCTGCTGTAAAATAGGAAAATTGAAAAATTGTTTTTTTTAGAAAAGAAATAGCTCTGTGCACAAACGTTCGCGCAAAATAAGACACATTCACAAGAAAGGTGGACAAGACAACGCGCTACTGACAACTGTTTTTTTTATTGACAGAAACACATAATATATAGGCTCACCGTCACACCACCTATCAGCTGCAGCAAACGTCAGAAAGATGAATAGGGTCATAAAAGCGATAAAAGACAAACACTAAAAACATGCTTAGTTAGAAACGATAAGATCAGAGAAAGAACATTAAAAGGCATGACACGTGGCGTAAAGGGCCAAAGAAACATGACTTAATGAAATCTGAAAGTATGAAGACGAAACCAGAATGCATTAAAACCGCAAAAAACCAGAAAGAGCACGTGAGACAAGAAAACCATCTACAAGCCTTAGCGCATTCAACCCTTCAGATAACACTGGGAAAATCCACAGCACCTGTTCACGTGTTCGTATCAGGAAAACTTTTCTAAAAAGGCTTCTTCGGTTTTGTACAAGAAGATAGAAGCATCGCTAATTGCACTCAGGCCCCTTTTCCTAATTAAAAGGCTTATTTTAATTCGCGGGACACTCGATCACGGTCTCTACCTAAAACTACAGTTCTTTCGAGAATGGGCCCCCAGGTGCTTTGTTCACGGTCCTTACAATAAAGAGGCGGAATAGAACCTGTTCCCGTCCCCATCTAACGCCCATCGAACGCTCATGAGGACGAAAACAGGTTCCAATCTGCCTTTTTACTGTAAGGACTGTGAACAAAGCACCTGCGGGCCTAATCTTGAAAGAACTGTAGTTTTAGGTAGAGGCCGTGATCGAGTGTCCCGCGAAATAAAAGAAGCCTTTTTAATTATGAAAACGGGCCTGAGTGCCGTTAGCGATGCTTCTATTTTCTTGTACAAAACCGAAGAAGCCTTTTTAGAAACGTTTTCCTGATACGGACACGTGTACAGGTGCTCTGGATTTTCCCAGTGTAATCTGAAGGGTTCAGGGCACTAAGGCTTGCAGATGGTTTTCTTGTCTCACGTGCTTTCTGGTTTTTTGCGTTTTTAATGCATTCTGGTTTTGTCTTCATACTTTGAGATTTCATTAAGTCATGTTTCTTTGGCCCTTTACGCCACGTGCCATGCCTTTCAATGTTCTTTCGCCGATCGTATCGTTTCTATAACTAAGCATGTTTTTAGTGTTTGTCTTTTATCGCTTTTATGACCCTATTCATCTTTCTGACGTTCGCTGTAGCTGATAGGTGGTGTGACGGTGAGCCTATATATTATGCGTTTCTGTCAATAAAAAAAAATCAGTTGTCAGTAGCGCGTTGTCTTGCCCACCTTGCTTGTGAATGTGTTTTATTTTGCACTAACGTTTGTACATAGAACTATGCACCAACTAGACCAGCAACAAGTTTTACTTGAGAAAGGAAAAAGGGTAGTATCTGTCTCGCGTCTCGGCGGACACCTGAACTGTGCCGTAAGGGAAGGGATAAAGGAGGGAGTGAAAGAAAAAAGGAAGAAAGAGATACCGTAGTGGAGGGCTCCGGTATAATTTCGACCACCTGGGGATCTTTAACGTGCACAGACATCGCACAGCACACGGGCGCCATTTATGTTTCGCCTCCATCGAAACGCGACCGCCGCGGTCGGAATCGAACCCGGGAACTCTGGATGAATAGCCGAGCGCGCTAACCACTGAGATACCGCGGCGGGTTATAGCTCCTGTCAAAAATTTGATTTCAGAGTAAACGATCGGAAAGTGGGGGGGGGAGCGGCCCTGCCCCCTTTGAGAAAATGTTGGGGAGGGAGGAGGGCGACACCCCCCCCCCCTTCACCCCGGTTCCAGAGTCCCTGGGTAGCCCACCGTAATTAATATCCATACCAGTTTTTCGAAATTCGGAAACGCGGTTACCCTCGGCGCTGTGTCCTGTTGTGCTCGCGCTTCCTTCCTGCTGTTGAGTTCAGCGAATTTGGACATGGGGAGGATTCTCTGAGGACCACCGCGAGGGTGGGTGAGCCCTCTGGAGGAGACGTGGCTGCAGGAATGCCGGAAGCAGCGACGATAATAGCGTCCCCACGTATTCGTTCCGGTCCTCAGATGACGAAGTACATGACCTGTGTTACCCTCTTTAATCACGCTGGGGTTGAACAATTGCCCGAGTGCCGCACCTTCGACAGAGGTTCCGCGTTTCGGTCATCAGTACAAGATCTTTCAACCCCTGCTGGGAGACAGCCTGCATTCATGTGTCACTCAGGCGCCTTCCGGGTCCACATGGGCGCGGTCCGGACACACGTGCGCGCCCACCTGGAGGCCGCGTGGACGACAACGTGACCGGGTCCTGTTCTCTTTCCCTAGACCGAGCTGCGAGAGAACATCAGGACCGCCCTGCCGTGGGTGGTTCCATCAGTGCCATCGTGTGATTGGACATCATTCTTCGAACTATATTCCCCAGCTAGGGATCTGGGGAATACGAAGAGTATTTTAGGATCTGCTGGTTTGGTACCAGAGGAGAGCCCCCCTCTTGAGAGATACCCTTTGCTGGTAGAGACTCCCGACCGCTAAGAAGCTCCCTTTACTCAGAGGCACTATCTGTTGCCCTTACTTGTACGTTATGGAAATAGTCTGTAAAAAGTTTTCCACGTTTTCTTCCTCCGATGCTCCTCGTCTCTTCTCCGGCCCGACCACGCTACCCCATCCCAACAACTGGTGGCAGCGGTGGGATGCTGCTACCTGCATCCTAACAACTGGTGATCAGCGGTGAGATACGAAGCGCCATGGGCGCGCCACTGAAGACAGATGTCCACGTCAAGTCACCGGTTCAAACGGACCCCGGCAGCTGCGTGATTGACTGATGGCATCAGCTACAGTTCTGAAGACCGAGAGATCGACAAGTCAGGTCACCGGCTCCAACGGACCCCGGCAGCTACGGGACTGATGGCGTCAGCTGTATCTCGGCAGGGTGAGTGCCCGATGTTTTCCATTCATTTCGCCAGACCGCATTAGCATAAGCAGATGTTAGTAGTGGGATTTTGAGTATCTGGGGAATGAAATTTGGAAGTTTTGTGTTTTGTTTGCATCAAGGTGACGCTTGTGTTTTAGCGGGGATTAGCGGCACGAGGTGTGTTCCGCGAAGGAAAAGTTCAAGGTAAAGGACCTCCTTGAAGTTTTGGAAGAACCGGGGATTTCGCTTCGTTCTGCGAAAAGAAAAAAAAATAAATTCTCGAGGTTATGCGGCAGGAGGAGGTGACTACTGAGGAAGTCGACGAGGCTTTGGAAACGATTGTTGGATGCAAGAAAGAAAAAGAAGAGCTTCGGTTGGCTCAAGAAAGACGGGAGTTGTGTGAGCAGAAATAAAAAGAAGAGCTTCGGTTGGATCAAGAAAGACGGGAGTTGTGCGAGCAGAGAGAAAAAAGAAGAGCTTTGGTTGGCTCAATAAAGACGTGTGTCGTTCGAGCAGAAAGAAAAAGAAGAGCTTCGGTTGGCTCAAGAGAGACGGGAGGTCCGTGAGGCAGAGGAAAAAGCGAGAGAACATGCTCGAAAAATGAAGGAGCTCGAAATCGCGTCGAATGGAGGGAATATGGCTCGTCTTAGTGTTGTAGCTTCGGTAGAGGAGCAAGGGAGGCAGAGATTGCAAGATCTCGTCTGATCATACCGCGTGGGAGGAGATATTGCAATCTTTTTGGTAAATTTCGAACGTGCAGCCGGAAGGTGCACGTAGACACGAGCGCTTGGTCGGAGAAGTTACATCCTCTCCTTCCGTGCGAGGCGGCCGAAGTGGTGGATCGCCTCTCACGGGAAGAGTGTGATGACTACGAGAAGGTAAAGAGCGCGCTGCTTAGAAAGTACTGGCTTTCTGCTGAAGCCGTTATGCAGCGATTCAGACAGGCAAAGAAAGGCGGAGAGTCGCATACTGACTTCACGTACAGACTTAAAGTCAACTTAAACGAGTGGCTTAAGACCGCTGAGGTGCACGGAAGTCATGACAAGATACTGGAGTGCATCGCACTAGATCAGTACTAAAGCGCAATTCCAGAAGACCTGAGAATATGGCTGCAAGATAGGCTAACAGATGTAGATCTAGATACAGCGGCACAGCTTGCAGACGAGTATTACGTTCGACGAAACCTCCAAAGCAAAGCAGGGTACGATAACAGGTTCGGAAAGAGAGAAACCTATTTAAAGAGAATCCCCGACCGAAGGGTGCCACCAGCACGCCGGGATCACCGAACAGAGGATGCGGGATCAAAAGGAGGAGGTAACGAAAAAAAGATGGAGTCACCCAAATCTGCCGATTCGCCGAAACAGCAGGCACCTGGAGCTCGCGCGTTTGAAGTGCGAAAGCCCATTGTCTGCTATAATTGCAACAAGGAGGGCCACATCTCATTGAACTGCAAACAGCAAAAGATGGCGTTCGCGTGCATGCGAGAGTCGGAGGAAAACCTTAAATTGCTGCAGCCATACATGCGGGACGTGGTGATAAATGGCAAGGAATTCAGGGCACTGCGGGTTTCAGCGGCTACCATGGAAGTTGCTCATCCGTCCTGTGTTTCCTCCACGGACTACACCGGCGAATGCGCCTGGATTAAGCAGGTCGCCGAAGAACAGAGTGCATGCTTGCCTATAGCGAAGGTGACTCTAGAGGGGACTTTTGGCAGGCTAGACACAGAAGCGGCAGTTAGCGCAAACTTGCCGACACACTTGCCCACATGTTTTCGAACAAATCCGAGCAGCTGCTGAAAGAAAATGGTTTCTCTTTCATTTCGGGCTTGGCTTGCATGGCGCTAACACGTTCTCGAGCGCGAGAGCTCGCAAAGAAACCCGACTGCGCTCCGTTAAATGAGCAGGCACCGAACCACTCTCCCGACCAGCCGGGGGATTCTTGCAGGAAAACTGATCCGTCTAAACCGCATGAGCATGACCATGAAGGTGTTCCCGAACCAGCGGTAGCTCATGAAATCCAAGGAATTGCCGATTCCGTAGAGAATGGGGCAACATGAACCAACGCGAAGGGTTCGACATTAACACCTGCTTCGACTTGTTGGGAGGAGTTAACTAAGGTTGATAGGAAAGCACTCATTGCAGAGCAGAAAAGCGACCCATCGTTAAGAGCTCTAAGCAATAATGTCAGAGCAGCGAAGTCACTCTCTAAAGTGTACTACGACAAATCTACACACAAGCGCACCTTTAAACCTGGCGACCAGGTGATGTTGCTGCGTCCGTCAAAAAGGAACAAGCTTGAGGCGCAATGGGAAGGGCCAGCTAAGGTGGTGTTCAAACTTTCGGACATCAACTATGAGGTAAAATTTAAGAACAAACACAATCGGATAATCCTCAGTAATTTGATGAAGCCTTATGTGCAGCATCAGGCTATGGTTAACATGGCGCTGAACATGCAAGAGGAAGAGATCTCAGACATACCTTATGTCCCACATGAGGACGAGCAAGCAGCGGATGAACTGCTAAATTCAATCGACAGAGAGCCACGTTTGATGGAAAGTCAACGAGGAGACATGAAAAACGTCGTCTGCGACTTTGAGGTGGTGTTTTCAAACAAGCCAGGAAAAACAACCCTCATCGAACACGACATTAAGCTGTACAGCGAACAGCCGATCAGTAGCAAACCGTACCGTGTCTCTCCAAGACAAAAGGAAATCATTGAGATGGAGATCCGCCTTAGGTGCGAACTTGGCGTCATAGTGCCCTGTGAAAGTGACTATACGTCACCAATCATTATTGTATTGGTTCCAGGCAAGGATCCGAGACCTTGCGTGGACTACCGGAAACTGAATTCAATAACAGTGGACCAGACCTATTCCATTCAGAACATCGAGGAGAGGGTTGAAACAGTCGCTAAATCTGAGTATATATCCACACTGGATTTTGTTCGTGGTTACTGGCAGGTGCCACTCACTGAGCGCGCCAGCAGGTACGCAGCATTCGTGCCCCCCGCGGACACGTTTCGCCCTGTAATGTTGAGCTTCGGCTTGAAAAATTCCCCGTACTGTTTTTCAAAGTTAATGGACCAAGTGCTGCGGGGACTTGCAGATTTCTCTCTCCCCTACCTTGACGACGTGGCCGTTTTCTCACAAAACTGGGAGGAGTACATTGAACACCTGCGTATTGTGTGGAGCCGACTGCTTTAGGCTGGTTTAACGGTAAGGGCGGGAAAATTCCACCTGGGGTGCGCCGAAGTGAACAATCTTGGGCACGTGGTTGGACGAGGCCGACGCAGACATGCAGAACTTAAAGTGGCTGCTGTGGTGGAGTACCGTCGCCCAACCATAAAATCGGAACTCAGGGCTTTTCTTGGCCTATCAGGCTATTATCAGGATTATGTAAAGGGCTACTCTGATTTATCCAGCCCCTTGACCGACGCGCTGAGAAAAAGTGAGCCTACCAATATTTCTTGGGACCAAAAGAAAGAGAAGGCACTTCGGAGTCTGAAAACGGCCCTAAGCGAGCACCCAATACTGGCAGCGCCAGATTTCTTGAAACCCTTTATGATACAATGTAATGCCAGCGACCGCGGGTTAGGGGCTATTCTTTGTCAGAAAAGTGGTGGCAGGCACAAACGGCCTGTCCTTTACTTGAGCCGCAAGCTCACCACGCGGGAAGAGGCGTATAACACGTCCGAAAAGGAATGCGCATGCCTCGTTTGGGCTATTGACAAACTGGCATGATACGTCTCCGGGTCCCGTTTCACAGTAGAAACGGACCATTGCCCTTTGACTTGGCTGCACAACATGTCGCCCAAAAATGGTCGTCTACTGAGGTTGAGCTTGGCACTCCAGCACCACAGCTTCGAGGTTCGCTACAAGAAAGGCAAGCTCCACACAAATGCCGAAGGGCTAAGCCGAGCCTTTTAGCCGGTAAAGATTTTTCCAAAAGGGGACGTCCCTCAATTTTTTAGTTTTGGAGATTTATTTCATATTTTATTCCTAATGGAGAGCGTATATCTCCCACTTTCTTTGCAGTAATGTTGTTCATAATCAGGTAACATACCTAGGAGTACGTTTTCTTTCCTTCGACCGAGGATAAGAGCGAGTGGTGTAACGTGCCTTGACTCTAAGGTATTGGGGCGGACAAAATAGAACGCCACGTCGGCCAAATCCAGTCACCTATACCCGTACCGCGTGCCCTCTAAGCACCAACCTGATTTCATTTAGCGAATTTTTTTCCCTATCCAAGTGCGCCTCGAGCGGGAGCACACGCCTTGGACAGGTGCCCTGTCTAAACTCGTCGGGAGAGACCATGTGTTCATTCAGGAAAAACATTTGATCTATTCGAATTTATTTGAAGTTTTTTGCTTACTGCAGTTTTGACACTGAGTTATGGTCTGGCGGAATGAGTGGGTTCTGAGGGCACTTGCTTTTGTCGGGTGTGGTTTGGCTTCTGTGATCCCTTTTGGCTAGCATTGCAGAGAATTTCCCAAAACGGCCATATGACGAGGGGAAGCGATGCCGAGCTTCGGCACTGAAAGTCATCTGAAGACTCCCATAGCGCATCTGGTTCCCGACACGCACAGTCAGCCAAGCTACGTGCGAGCAGTTCATCTTCCGGGTGCAATATATGGCGGCGGGGGTGCTGTTGTGCTCGCGCTTCCTTCCTGCTCGGCGGATTTGGACATGAGGAGGATTCCATGAGGACCACCGGGAGGGTAGGTGAGCCCTCTGGGGGAGAAGTGGCTGCAGGAATGCCGGAAGCAGCGACGATAATAGCGTCCCCACGTATTCGTTCAGGAATGCCGGAAGCAGCGACGACCATAGCGTCCCCACGTATTCGTTCCGGTCCTCAGACGACGAAGTACAAGATCACTGTTGCCCTTTTTAGTCACGCTGGGGTTGAACAATTGCCCGTGTGCCGCACCTTCGACAGAAGATGCGCGTTCCGGTCATCAGTACAAGATCTTTCAACCCTTGCTGGAAGACAGCCTGCATTCCTGTGTCACGCAGGCGCCTTCCGGGTCCACATGGGCGCGGTCCGGACACAAGTGCGCGCCCACCTGGAGGCCGCGTGGACGACAACGTGACCGGGTCCTGTTCCCTTTCCCTCGACCAAGCTGCGAGAGAACATCAGGACCGCCCTGCCGTGGGTGGTACCATCAGTGCCATCGTGTGATTGGACATCATTCTTCGAACTATATTCCCCAGCTAGGGATCTGGGGAATAAGAAGAGTATTTAAGGAGCTGCTGGTTTGGTGCCAGAGGAGAGCCCCTCTCTTGAGAGATACCCTTTGCTGGGAGAGTCTCCCGACCGCTAAGAAGCTCCCTTTACTGAGAGGCACTCTCAGTTGCCCTTACTTGTACATTATGTAAATAGTCTTTGTATAAAGTTTTCCACGTTTTCTTCCTCCGATGCTCCTCGTCCCTTCTCCGGCCGGACCACGCACCCCATCGCAACACCTGGCGGCAGCGGTGGGATGCTGCTACCTGCATCGTAACAGTCGCAACAAATTTTGGCTACATCCCGCCAAAATACAAGCATTTTCGAGAAGCTTGCAGGCAAAGCAACCACTCCACTTTTCCCGGCGGGCTACACGCCTGTCAATAATTAAGGGACCTAGCAATAACAGTTGAAGAGTTAACTATTCAGTACTAGTTAAAGAGCCTGCAATAGTTAGCACGTTTTAGCTGCATTCTGATGTACTACACCGCTGAGAATGCAGTGCCAAAGAAAAAAAAGGGCTCTTCTAACTCAAAAAGCCGATTTTTAACAATTGTGTAAAGCCTTAGGTGAAACACCCCGTATAGTTTCTGCGCGCAAAGGGCAAAAAATAAACAGATAACAGCCGGGCTCAAGAAAGTGTTCGGGCATATTCCGTAAGTGTTGCATTAAGCTCATCCTATCCATTCCCGCCGTAGTGTTTTTTGGCGTTTTCATAGTGCCGCCGTTATTTAGTGCGCGCTAAAAAGAGAATTGAATTCTTTGCTGCGGACGAGGAGTCTTGCCTTTCATTGCGGTAATCGAGAAATGCACTGACGCCTTGTGTATCGGCATAGAAATTTTCATACCTGTATTGTGTAGTGGTAGGAGGGTCTTGCGAAATGTCACTGTAGTCGTGCAAGATTGGCTGAATATGAGGCTATCACTAACATTGCTTGTTTGGCGTCAGCTCGGGAAGGAACAGAAACACAGTATAGTCGCCTTTGACTTTGTTACGGATTGTGTTTATTCGATTGCGGGGTCTATTTCTACGTTCTACGAAATTTCTAAAGTGTGTGTTTGGTTTCGGTCAGCCCCAATAGGTGGAGCAGGATCTGTCTATCACACACGATGCGCGCGCCTTCTTCCCAGTTGAGCTGAGCTCACATTAGTCGTGCATATTCAGTGTTCCCCACACTCTAAACAGAAAGGAGTAAAAAGGAAGTGAGCGGTCCTCCCGCGCACTCGTTTTTTATAAAAGAGAGTGCGCGAGTGGACAGTTGACTTCCTTTTTTTTTCATATAGGTGTATTCGTGTTTAGAGTGCAGGAAGGGAATGTGCGCAATCCTCCACCAGCTGAGCGACAGCTGTGGCTGCGTTTTTACATGGGGCCATTTCTCTCGTTTCAGTTTGTTAGCTGTAGAGGCCCATTTGCCACTTGCCACGTTTGGTAGGTGACAGAGTGGAGAGGGAAGTTCCCTTCTCTACTTTCACATGAGAGGGGGAGGAGAGGGAAGACGAAGAAAGCTTTGGAGGCGACGGGTGGCGGGTGGAAAAGTGGAGAGAGGGAAATATCTTTCTCTATTTTCAGAGAGATAGTGACAGGGAGGTGGCAAAGGAAAGACGAAGACAGGATGGAGACGACGGTTGGCGAATGGGGATCTTTAATAAATGTCTCTGTCTCACTCATTCGCTGCACGAAGATAACACAAACACACGCAAGGTCCCGCCCACTAGATTGTGTTACGTATGTGGTATTGAGGCATTACACGACTCCCGTTGCACTTCTCAACTTAATGGGCTTGGGTCGAGATCCTCTTTACTGCTACCGCAGAATAGATAGCGTTACGTGTGTGATACTGGTGCATTCCACGACTTCCTTTGTACCTCTCGACTTATTGTGCTTGGGTCGAGGTCCTCTCCTCCCTTACCACCGACTAGATCGCGTTACGTGCATAATGCTAATGCATTCCACGACTTCCGTTGTACCTCTTTACTTATTGTGCTTGGCTCGAGGTCCTCTACACTCCTACCGCCGACCAGAACGTGTTACGTGAGTGATATTGAGGTATTACACGACTCCGATTGTACCTCTTAACTTATTGTGCTTGGCTTTGCTTGAGGTGTCTTCCCTGCCACCGCCGACTAGATGGCGGTATGTGTGTGACGCTGATGCATTACACGACTTCCATTGTGCCTCTGAACTTATTGCGCTTGGCTTGAGGTCCTCTCCACTGCTACCGCCGACTAAATCGCGGTATGTGTGGGGTATTGATGCATTACACGACTTCCATAGTACCTCTTATTGTGCTTGGCTTGAGGTCCTCTCCACTGCTATCGCCGACTAGATCGCGGTATGTGTGGGGTATTGATGCATTACACGACTTTCATAGTACCTCTTAACTTATTGTGCTTGGCTTGAGGTCCTCTCCACTGCTACCGCCGACTAGATCACGGTATGTGTCTGACAATGATGCATTACATGACTTCTATTGTACCTCTTAACTTATTGTGCTTGTCTTGAGGTCCTCTCCACTGCTACCGCCGACTAGATCGCGGTATGTGTCTGACAATGATGCATTACATGAGTTCTATTGTACCTCTTAACTTATTGTGCTTGTCTTGAGGTCCTGTCCACTGCTACCGCCGACTAGATCGCGTTACGTGTGTGATGCTGATACATCGCACGACTTCGATTGTACCTCTTAACTTAGTGTCCTTGGCTTGAGGTCCTCTCCATTGCTACCGCGGCTAGACCACGTTCGTTGCGTGCGTCATGCTGACGCATTACACGAGTGCCCTTGTACCTCTTATTGAGCTTGACTTAAGGTCCTCGCCACTGCTACCGCCGGTTAGACGGCGTTGCGTGTGTGATGCTGGTGCATTCCACAACTTCCTTTGTACCTCTCAACTTATTGTGCTTGGCTTGAGGTCTTCTCCCCTGGTAGCGCCGGCTAGACCGCGTCACATGTGTGATGCTGATGCATTAGATGATGGCCGTTGTACCTCGTAATGTGTTTGGTGTGAGGTCCTCTTGACCATCCCCACCGGTTGAACCGCGTTACGTGTGTAATTCGGTTAATTTGCACGATTTTCGTGGTACCCCTTAATATGTGGTACTTGGTGTGAGATCCTCTTCACTGCTGCTGCCGGTTAGCCCGAGTTACGTGTGGTGCATTACAGAATTTTGTTCTACCTCTTAACTTATACTCTTTGGCTTGAGTTCCTGCACTGCTACTGCGGAATGAATCGCGTTATGCGTGTGATGTTGATGCATTACACGACTTCCGTTGTTCATTCTTATCTTATTGTGCTTGGGCTGAAGTTCTCTCCACTGCTACCGCCGGCTGGACCGCGTTGCGCATGTGAGGCTGATTCGTTGGCTTCCGTTATCTTTTTAGCTTCAGCTAACCTCTTACAGCTTTCGCGGTAAAACAGGTGCTAGTCGGTTGTTCATTGGGAAAGAACCATGCTGGAATGCTTACCACGAGGCGAAAACAGACAAGGAACAAATAAGAGACGAAGCTCTTGGTGACAACTGCTTCAATTGGAAGGAAAAGAGTTCGATTTTGTACAGAAACATCAATCTGATAGCGAGATACAAGGTTACAGTACGAGCCGAAAACGCAGCAAGTAAAAGAGTCAAAGTGTGCCCTAGCCATGTAATCTGCACAATACGCCGGGGCAATGAAACTCGCGGTCGAAAAGATCAAGGGATTCATGCTGACACATTTTTTTTCGGGCTGTCCTAATCCTGTACTCATCAATAAGTTCAATTTATATTTTCGTTTTGGCGTGATATAGGGTGTTACTATCTTACCTCATCCAAAGACGAAAGTCGAAAGGAGGATGTTTGCCTGAATTTGCCTAGAATGAAAGCAAAAATCAGTCTCTGCCCAAGAACTTGTTAGGCAAAAAAAGAGGGAAATTGTTGAAAAGTAGTAGAGCGTTTCTTGATTTGAAAGCAGTCCCGGCTACCTGGAAGGAGGAAGTAAAATATCACTGCTTTGAGAAATCTACGAAAAGAAGAGGGAAATATAAAAAAAAATTCGAAGGTATAAAGTTGATGTGTACTTTCAGCGGCCTATTGCCTTGTTTGCATACAATTTCTCTGACACGAACAATTTTCTATTTATTTTTGTCTCTTTTTATCATTTCTATTATTTATTTATTTACCATAAGAAACACAAAGCCTCCCTTTAACCAAGTCGAACGAACGTTCCTCAGTGGTCGAGGGGCGGCCCGCCCGACTCACGACCCTTGGGGCAGCGGCTTTTGTCCCGGGTCAGTCATTTTTGTTTACAGCGCAATTGCTTGCCTTCAGAGTAACTACATAGTGGTGCTGGAATGACTGCACGACTTTGTAGACCAATGAGGAACTCCGTAGTGGCGTCAACAATGCTTTATATGTAGTTGTTGGGGTGTTTGAATTACCTGTGCTAGGTCATGTAGTTTTGACGCCGGGACATTCTCGACCAACCCCGATTTTCTCGACACAACAGCAGCAACTACGGCCGTTCCTCCGCAGAACGGGCCCTTATACACGATCGTGTTAAAAAAGGCAAGCAGTAAACCAAACGATTAAGCGTTGTATTCTGGCCTTGGGTTTAGCCGCACTACCTGCAAAAATGTTTTTTTTTGTTGGAGATGAAGCTGGCTTCGCCATTCTACTGCAGTGTTGGCAGGAGTAGCCTGTTTAATGACGGCAATCTTGACCACCGCCAGGTGGCACGACTGGACGATGTTCCGGTATCCTGAGCATGACAGCATACCGTCACCATCGAACCGGAGTTAGCAGCGGTTCTTAAGGGCGCTTTTTCGAGCCTTTCACCACAACTGAAAGCCCTAAACCCTTGCATGTGGGCGACATATTTAAAAGAATTAAACTGTCCTTTTTGTTTATTGCACGGAGCTCTGGTCCCTCATACCGCTCAGTGTCCTTGTCTCGTTGCAGGACCTTCTTGGAAACTGGTCACTACTACTGCTTCTACACGTTCTACCTCACTGCGTGCTACTTCACGGGGTGCATAACATTTTTCCTCATTTGGAGGTTCAAGACAAGAAAGATATCACTGGTGAGCAGGTTACTAAGTTTTCCTTGCATAATACACGCTGAGAATTGTGGCAGCCTGATGGGTGAGATTGTGCTCTTCTAACTTTGTGCAAACCAAAACACGCTAAAATGATATTCAGGTACTTTGTCTGCTTCATGCTATAGGCCCTGAAACACCATTACAAAAAAGCGCGTTTGGTATTTGGTGCTGAGAGTCACTGTTGCGCTACCGCAGTTCCTTTGTACCGCTTAGTTGCTGCATGATTCCCAAGTGAACCTAAAGGAACCGGCGAGTAGCTGTTTCAAAACCAGCACACGTTAGTTCTGAAATGCCAACGGAAAAAGGAAGCTAATTCAGGCTTGATGTTTGAAATGGAAAATGTATTTGAATACAGCAAAATGTGCCCACCTTTGCTTTTCACAAAAAAAGAACAAAATTCTGGCTGAGTATCACATAAATATTGCATTAGTTATTCTTAAATGCACATACAAATGCTGAGATGTTACAATGTGGAATGACTGTTCATGGATTGCACATGTGGATCATGTGGTTAGCAAACCCGGTGGGAAGCTAAATTTCCTTCAATGTAAATTAAAGTGTTCGCAACCAAACCTCAAGAGAACTGCTTTAGTGTCGTGTGTGCGACCTATCATGGAATATGCCTATGTTGTTTGGGACCCTGCACAGCAATCGTTGATTGAAAAGCTGGAGAGAATTCACAATAAGGCAGCAAGGTTTGTCTTTGGAAGATAAGGTTGAAGAGATAGTTGTACGGAAATGAAAAAAAATATTTGCAATAGAAATCTCTTTCTTCTCGTAGAAGGCAGTTAAGGCTAAAATTAGATTACTCAATATTTCACAATAGAACTGGCATTAATGGGGAAATTTATTTTAAACAGCCCTTTTACGTTTCTAAACGACATGATAATTTATGCAAAATTCGAGAGTACCGTGCCAGGACAAACTTGCTTGCCATTTCATGTTTTGTCAAGACTGTGCAACACTGGAATCACTTGTCGAAAGTGCAAGTGTCCTCTGTAAATGATGATGTCTTTTTGCAAATTTGTAACCACCTGTTGTAAAGCCTTCGGTCAGTGCGGGATAATTAATGAATAAAGAATAGAGACAAGTTTTGCGCATGAGTCAGCGTTCTGTACTGCATGTGGAGGTGTAATAGCTACGTTAGACGCTCAGGACAGTAGGATGTAACAATATGACGAGTTTGCGGGGAATAACTATCGAGTCATGCAGACGACAGCTGCAGGTGTGAATGTCGCCTTGCAGGTGTCGCAGAACTGATAATGAAAAGGTTGTCATTTCGGTGTTGTGGATAATGTGGCTCTACGCATGAGTCGTGTTCACTTCCGCCGTCGTAATTCTCTGCTCACCTTCTCAGTCTGACGGAGCCTATTCGCCGTACAAGTCACAGCGATGTGAGCGCTACGTATGTTGTGGCTGATGATAGACTGGCTTACCTCCACTACAACCCCTGTGTGGGCGATGCCTCTCGCTCCAGGCAGATCTCTGTCACGATGGTTGGGCGCCGAGACACACAGCCGCTAACATGAAAAACATTACGGGCTCGTCTCGGCATCTGACACCAGCCCGGCAGAGACGGAGAAATCGCCGTAGCCTAGGTGTTACTTTCAAACTGCACAGCATTTTAAGACAAATCAGCTTTAGTGTGATGCCCCATTAGAGGACTCTTTTCAGGACGAAGAGCAGGAACCACATACAAAATAGGGCCAAATTTAATCCGCAACTGGAGGCCCCCGCTCACATGAAGGAATTGAGAAGGCGTCTAGATGACACTGCGGTGGACCCGGGCATGGTGTCCGTCATCGCTTGGCAGCGCCGGTGGCGACGTTTATGACGGCTGACCTGCGGCGACTCGCGTACGTGTACGGGGGCAGAATTCTCGACCAATCTTCGCACGGTGGATTTTCGTCTCCCGGCAGGCGAGGCTGGCTCGGCCTCTAATAGCTACGTACCTCGCTTCTCTGCCCCACCGTTCATGTGCGGCCTTCACCTTCAGCTCGGTACCTTTTTTTCAAAAAGTCGGACAATAACTGCGACTTCTTCGCCTCCCTGAAACGGATGCCGGAGTCCTCATCGTCAGCACGTCATCCCCGCATTCCCGCGCGTTGTTCCTCTATCCGTCTCCAAACGCGCTTTTGGGGCAAAAGGGGAACGAATCAGAGAAATTTCAGGCAGGACAGACTACCGCACCGGGCGCAACGTAAGCCTGTTGGATCGGCCTTTAGTAGCCGTCACACCAGGACCAAGACAGAAAACACAAACTATGAACGCTGCGCTGGCATTCGTTGCGTGTTTTTCCTTTCCTCTTCCTTGTACTATTGTCATAGTGAACTTGTCAGTGTTCACCAAACAGCCCACGAACAAGTTCTATTGGAACACAGTAGATCTGTGCCGAGCTCAGCGGGGTACTCTCAATACAGTGTACTAGAATGCCTCACACTGTGAAGGTGAGCTCTTCGGGCCTGCTTATTTTGTTTTTACTAACCATTGCAAAGATCAGCAATTTGCATTAGCAGTCCCGATCATCGGACCCGCCGTGGTGGCTCAGTGGTTACAGTGCTCGGCTGCTGCTCCGGAGTTCCCGGGTTAGAACCCGACCGCGGCGGCTGCGTTTTTAAGGAGGAAGCACGCTAAGGCGCCCATGTGCTGTGCGATGTCAGTGCACGTTGAAGATCTCCAGGTGGTCGGAGATCGCCGCTAGGGGCCCGAGTGAGCGGACGCGTCTCGCAACGACTCCACCAATTTCTGGCTCCTCTGCCCAGCTCAATCTTCCCAAGGACCCATCAAGGCCCTCAACGGATCCAGGAAGGTACACGGGCCCTAACCGTTATCATTTTTGGATGTGCCCGATGATTTACAAGAACTGGCAAGTGAAAACGTCTCCGCCTGCTGTGCTGCAGCGCTAAGCCTCGCCTCATCGAGGCGAGCCTTGCCGGCGCGCTGCGTTCCTGACTCACCGGCAGCGCACCCCAATACTCCGCGCGTACAAGGGTTAAATCTCAAGCGCGGAAACGCTGGCCATATCCCATCAAGCAGCGTCTGTTCCATCTAAGCCTACACTGTAAAAAAAATGCTCCGCAGTACAGAGAAACCCGCTGGTAATGCGTTGCCGGAGGGTTTTCCGCAACATGAGGTACGGACTAAATGTCAGAAACAGACTCCGTATGACGACTGTCACATTCTTGGTAACGGAAAGTTACGCCATGCTATGCACGAGACCGAAATCGTTTTTTCACAACGAATGCTTCTGTTTTGTTCTTATTGAAGTTTCCGCAATGTGTATGCATACGTCCTCCGTTCACTCGGAAGTCATTTCATCTAGAGCGGAAATTATCTGTATTGTAATTATGTACTTTCTGTAGTACATGAACATGCGTCTTCGTACAGCTTCTGCCCGCAATGTTCACTGCAGATATAGCCGCCCAGGTGCCGAAGAAATGAGTATTATGTACAAGGCTTTCCTTTACGCATATTATGTATTGCATACGTACAAAGAATGCAGCTTAGAATGAAAGAGTGGTAAGTGTTTGGGTGAGTACAAGTACATACGTTTTATTTTCATGGCAAACTACACACATTGTACATCTGCACATTGCTGTCAGATCCATCTGAAAAGCATAAAAAAATCCTCATTTAGTGGTCACACAACACCAAATATAAATTTCACAAATACATTTCAAACATCCGCTATTGAACAATCGTCTTTCGTAGAAGCTTTCAAAAGCCATTCACTGAGAACCAACCCGTTATAATTTATTGCCTAAAATTCATTTCTCATAACAGTAAACAGTAAAAACCACAGGTCCAGAAAGAAGCAGACAAAATGCTCTTTCCCGGGCGGCACTGTGCGCATGAAAGTCTTTACAGTTGTTTATCATTTTCTGCAAATAGAAAGTAGCTCAGGATGAGGGCCAGATGCAATTCAATGCAAGTGCCTTTCTGTACATTGTACTAAATGCACAACTTAGCGAGCAGGGAACATTGATAACATCTGAAAAAGGCGGGACGCTTGCTGAATTTATCGTCCATCCAATTTGTTATAGGCAAGACAAGACAAAGCGAAAGTCCCACACTCAGTTTATATCCCGTTCCCGGGCATGCCCGTTGCGGCAGATTATGACGCTTTTTATTATGACACAAACTTGGAATACGGCCCCAGGAAGCACACTTCCCCCAAACCGCATGTTTTCACTCATAGTTTCCATTATCTCAGCATCTGCAAGAAAATGTACTAATATCTGATGTCAGTGAAAATGCAGTCACACGTACCGGAAGCAGCTCACTAAGGCATTCCAATATCTCTGCAGTGTACCTCACGAGGAACGGATGCTCAAGTTTCAAAAAAGGGCTCTTGGCAGAAATTTAACTAAAGGCTGTTGCCATGTGAACCTTTTCAAAATGATGACCCAGAAAGACGAAGTGTCCTCATGTGTCTGATGCAAAAGGATGAAGGCATGAGTCTTTTTGCTTTTGAACAGCCGTGATACGTTTACTACTGGTACTGCTTGGCGCAGCTTCAGTCTCCTTCTTGACATTTTGTGAAATAATTATATATCTGCGAAAGATCTCGCTAGCAAACATTTTGGCACTAATGGAGAAGCAAAAAGACCCATGTCTTAGGCCTTTTTTGTGACACTAAAGGAAGGCTCGCCTTTTAGGGTCATTGATTACGAAGAGGTCCATGTGGCAACAAACTGTGAGAGAATTCCTGCAAGGGCTCTATGTTCTGATGCCTAAGAAGTTCTCATGAGGTGCCCTGTAGATATATCACAACACCTCAGTGAGCTGTTACCAGCCCTGTGAGTGCACTGTCACTTGACATCAAAGGTATGTACTTTTCCTCGCCACATGCAGCAATGATGTATATGTCAAGCGAAAGCATAAAAGATTTCTAAGTGCAATTCCAGATTGCTTGCGGAGGAAAGCACAAGAGTGGCCATGCTCAGCTGTTACCTTTGCTTCTTGCTCGAGTTCTACAATGAGTACTACGTAATGACAGAAGGTGTCTGCACCAACTCATATTTTACACCCGTCCTGTGCGACCTCCATCTTGCATTACATGACAGGCAACTTCATAACACCCTTCATGCAAAGAGTGTCATCAGGGTCAGTGTGTTCTGTCAGTTTCCTGGTCGTGTGGTTTGTGCTGTGTTTTCTACTCTTAAATTATTTACTGCCTTCATTCTCCACTCCATGAAGCCTGAATGTGCTACAATGGGCTGCTCCACGTGTCGTGGAGCAGCCCAGTGGCCTTTTTTTTCATACGTCGGAGGCACTCAGCTCGAAAGCCATGCTTACTATATTCAGCAGACAAGGGTACATGTGAGACACATCATTAATAACTAATTCTCACAGTGGTATCTGGTGCAAGAATACCTAAATACTACTCAATTTTTGCTTAAGTTTTCAGATACACTCTCAGATTAAAAACATAATTTGGCTACATTAGCAGAAGCACAGCACCAAGGTACTCACCAATTGCCTGAAGCACAGTACGCAAGTTCTCGTGCCATCATGAATACAGCACACTGTCCACGTCTTCATAATGCCATGTCACTCCAGCACTTCGGTAGCAAAATTTTCCTTTAAAAAAAGAGTAGTTTTGTTTATGTTAGACTGGTCATATTTAATTTTACTATATACTATGTACTTCTCATTGTACTACCCCCGACTAAAAAATACCATTGATCACGCTTTGAATTATGTCATATTATCACCAAATTTGGTGTAATTAATATGTGCTTAGAAATTCTGATTGAAATAAATGTGACAAAATATTATTTCAGAAAATGTGGCACAAGGAAGAAGGACGCTAGCTAGATAACCTGGACGAATGTTTTCAGTTGCATGTAGCCATCGGCACCATTGCACACAAAATGTACAATAAAGTGGGTTTTACCTTTCCGAATAGAATTTAATGCTGCAAACATTTAAGTAAAAAATTTCAACCTTCCATTCCGCATAAAGGAAAGAAAATTCCTCTATTTTTTTTTCACAAGCCTCTGCAAGTACACAATTCAGTGAATCTACTCTACAAGTACTTGAATCTATCAACACGAGACAGGGACGAGAAAAGAAACAAAACAGGCACTGACTCGCAACTGAAGTTTATTGAAGTGAACAGAGAGTATACAGAAAAGCCACACACCACAAACTACACAATTACACATAAGCTACATCACAACATAAGTAAAAGATTGCCCTTAACATTCCTCTCATCTAGACAGTCCAACCCGTTGCATGTTAACGCTATGGGCAGCATACTCACACATTCGTCACCGAGTCATAAGATGTGTCTAGCCTCGATAATTTTCTGGTTAATCTGCTGTGAACGTAGCGCCAAAATGCGTGTTGCCGAAAGGAATGGCTAGCAGCCTTCACATCCCTTGTAATATGCAGATAAGTTACAACCCCTACCAATTTCCAAATACCTCTCGTGCTCCTGTAGTCTTACCTTGATACATATTCCAGTTTCACCAACATAAACTCAACCACATGATAATGGTATCCGACACACCACATACATTTTGCAAGGCACATATATGTTGCCACGTTTCACTCGACACATGTGCTGTTCCCTAACAAAATTCACAAAATTATTAACAATTTTACCGATTTTTACCGAATTTTACACCATTTTTACGTCATACCTTTTGGCCACAGTTTTCAAATTTTGCAACAATCAATGTATGTACAGTAACACAGTCAGTCTTTTGGCATCTCACTGGCTGGCCCCGGCCTGATCATGCCAGTCCCTGCAAAGGGTTTCAGCTTTCAACATGCTAAAGGGAAGAATGGCGCAGCATCAAGTAACGAGGAAAGCAGGACAGCACACCCACGCACAAGTGCCAACCTTGGAGCAGATACAAAATCCAAGAGCGCGTGCTTGGCATTCAGCGTTGACAGTCAAGGAAACGAGGAAACACGGATTTGAACGCTAAAGATTGAACGAGCCCGATCCTTGGCTGTCAACGCTGAATGTTAAGTACGCGCTCTTAGATTCTGCATCCGCTCCAAGGATGGCACTTGTGCGTGGGTGTGCTCTCCTGTTGTCCTCGTTACTTAATGCTGCGCCATTCTTATCTTTACCATTTCAGACCAACTTGACCAATCTTATATGCTCAGCTTTAACAATTTATCGCACGCTCCTGCAATAGCATGGTTGGGAAATCATGCTTTCATTAGCCTTAAAATCTTCTCTTGGAAACCAGTTGTCAAGCTGTAAAAGCATGGCTTCACCAATACCGAGCCTAGACTTGACGACGCAATGCTATCTTTCACTAGCTTAGAATCGTTCGACCAAGAGTCAAGTAGCTGCTTAACACTCCTGGGTGAATATCGCTAGCACACATGGCGTGTGCAGAACATCAAGGGAAGGTTCAGAAATCGCAGCTCTTTTTGTTGGGACATTTTCTCCAAGGTAAGCTTAAGACAAAGGCCTTGCTCCTTAAACAAGTTCCCAATATGTACAGGTCCCACACTATCACAACCTTTGTAAAAGACCAGAAAATCATAGACGTAGCGAAAGATTTCCTCCCCAGCCCATGCAATTTCCTGGCCATCATTCCATCCACCCTGCTTAAGAGAATATTGCTTAGCACAGGGGCAACCTTCGAATCGATACATTTAGCAGACTTTTGAACATATGCCGCACTGCCATACTCCATAAACATGCTCTTCACTTCAAATAAAAGGAGGCAAGTGCCAAAAAAGACTTATGTTACACACCCGCTCCTAAACACAAGCTCATCGTTGTGCTCCGATATACACATTCATAAACTTTCACAAGATCTTCATACGGGATAGAATAAAATAGTTCTACATCGACACTAATCACAAGACAATCCGCTGGATTGTCATTCTTAAGATACTCAACCACACTGCGAATTGAGTACAAGAAATGGATCTTCAAGATGCGAAGTAGACAGATGCTTTTGCAAATAACCAGAGATAATTTTGCATGAATCCTTTTCTGAAATTTATCTGAAGAGCATGTTTGTAGAGTAGTGCAGTGCGGTATGTCTTCTAAAGTCTCGAATATGTAGTCGTTCGAAGGTTGACCTTGTGCTAAGCGATATTTTCTTGAGTAGGGTGGATAGAATAATTGTCCAGAATGTGCATGGGCGGGGGGAAAAATCTTGCTATGTCGATGCTTTTCTGGTCTTTTATAAAGGTTGTGATAGTTCGGGACCTGTACATCTTCTCAAGTTGTTTAAGGAGCAAGGCCTTTATCTCAGGTTTACCTTGGAGCAAATGTGCCAAGAAAAAGAGCTGTGGTTTCTGGACCTTACCTTGATGTTCAGCACAATTCATGTGTGCTGGCGAGTGTTAAGCTGCTACCTGGCTACATGTCGACCATTCCAAGCTAGTGAAAGATAGCATTGCACTTTCTAGCGCGGGCTCAGAATTGATGAAATTATGCTTTCACAGCATGACGACTAGTTTCCAAGAGCAGATTTTAAGGTTAACGAACGCAGGATTTCCCAAACTTGTTACTGCAAGAGCATAAGACAAATTGTTAAAGAAGCTGAGACAGTTTCGCGGTGACCAGCACAATCAGGCTGGGGCCAGCCAGCGAGATGCCAAAAGACCAGTTGTGTTACCGTATGTACATAAATTGTCGCACAATTTGAAAAATGTGGCCAGAAGGTATGATGTAGAAGTGGCTTTCTCGGCCCCTAATAAGTTGTCTAAAGTAGGTAAAATTTTAAGAATAATTCTGTGAATGTGGCTCGAGAAAAGTACAGGTGTAGAGTGAAATGTATATGTACCTTGTAAAATGAATGTGGTATCAGATATTATTATCTTGTGGTCTGGTTTATGTAGCTGCAACTGGAAGGTGTATGAATGTAAGACTACAGGAACACAAGTGGGTAGGGGCTTGGCTAGGTGGTTGGGGTAACTCTGCTGTACACTGCACGGGATGTGAAGTCTGCCACCCTTTCCTTTTGGCAACGCGCATTTTGGCAGTAAATTCAGAGAGATTAAATGGGAGATTATCGAGGCTAGACACATCTTATGACTCCGTGAAGAATGTGTGTTTTGTCTATCGTGTTATCACGCAATGAGTTGGACTATCTCGATCAGGGAAATGTTGAGGGCGATTTTTGACTCATGTTGTCCTGTATGCGTATCTGTAACTGCGTGGTTTATGGTATTGCTTGGCTTTTTATATATTCCCTGTTCACGCCAATAAACTTTAGTCGCGAGTCAGCACCTGTCTTGTCTCCTTTCTCGTCCCTGTCTTTCGCGCTGGTGGATTCGCCGCGATGGCTCACCTCTGCAGAAATCCATGATATTTTCCTCTTCACACTCGTGGTCCAGCGCATAATACAGCAAAGGCTTTTCAATTCCAAGGAAAGTTCATGGCTCCATTGAACACTGCCTCCTGCTTACAAGACACAGAGCAGCAATCACTGTAGATTCTACCTGTGACACAAAGAGCAAAGTTTTAGTTTGAGTGGACTAAACTAGGAAAGCAGCACAATATATCTATAGCCAAATAACTGAACTGAAAGAAACAGAGGGTAGTGTAATAGTGAACACACTGATATATTGCAAGTGAGATATATGCATGATATATTGTAATATCCAATGCTGCTACCATTACCTTAGCCAACTACTTCATAAATAACAATAAATGCAGTATCACAAAAATACTGATAACGTACTATTAGTGTTAATAGTAGCAGTACAGGTTCCATGAACAAAAAAGGGCCCAGTGCTGACTGTCGTTCCCACAGCAGCCTTGTGACCAATGGCCGGTGTAAAGGAAAGAGGAGGAATGACTAAAAAGAGAAAGAGCCAGGGGGAAGGAAGATAGGTATAGAAGGGCTTAGGATATGATAGGCAAATAAGGTTGTTTAGACAGTGAGCACAAAATAAACATTACCACACAAGTAAAGACATACAAGACCAAACATATATATCATTGTGCAGAGTGGCAAACTTGATGCCATTTAGCCCAAAATATGTTTTCAATAAAGTGATTATAATTATTAAAAGAATAACTGACCGAGTGAAACCAAAACAGGGATGAACAAGGAAGTTGTTAATATTCTGGCAGAAATTAAAAGAAGAAAATGGATCTGGCCAGGGCATACAATGCAGAGAATGAATCACCAATGGTATCTTAGGGCAACAGAATGAATTTGGTGGATTTTAATGGCACAAGGGCATCTGAGGCCAAAGAGTGCCTTAGCACAAGTTAATTTCGTCTACTCAAGGTGAGATCAGAGACCCATTTCCCAAGCATTTCATTCCAGATAAGCTGAGCACCACGCCAGGAAACAGCTTGTGCATTGTATTGCAACAAAATGAATTTCACCCTAAGGAAAATATAGCAGGAGACAGCTGATTATAAGCTCACTAGATAAGATTCGGAGATTTCTGATAGTGTGGCATGTAGCTGGTGCAAGACACAGATAATTAAACTGGAAAATGCCATTGTCCTGAGGTGAATGCAAACTAAGCGACGAGGATAATGAAATTCGCTACACTAGAGCTGTTAAGAATCAGCTCAAGTTCCATGCTTCAAGATGATGCAAGTTTTCTCAGTGAAAAAAAATCATAAGTTCACCCAAGAATTGGTATCTTGGCGGTATCAGGCTGCAGGTGCAGATGAATTAATCCTGCCTCAGAGAAGAGCTACAAAGAGCACAAAACATTTTAGGCCAGTCCTACACTGACAGCTGTTAATAAATATTTTAAAACTGTTTTTCATTGCACAAACAATAATACCGAGTTTGTGTTGGTCATGTGATTATGTTACTGAGGCTCTCCTAAAAATTCAAGCCACAGCTAAAATACAAGCTGTCTCAACTTAGTTTCTATATCAACAATGAAAAACATAAACACATGCAGATTATTCAAGTAGAAGTTTTATTCTTAATGGCGTGCCCTACAAATTTTAAATTATACTGAAAAGTAATAGAGTGGAGTGCTTGTGCCACAAAAACTAAACCTCAACAACAAAGAGAACACAAGATAAAGGCAACAACATATTGCCCAAAATTTAAATGTTTGACAGAACCAATATGAAAAGAAAACCTCTCCACAACTGGAACAAAACAGCGTGATACCGAGCGCACATTTGAAAATTGTTTCATCCAAATCCCCAGTCTGGTGCTCCAGCACTCGTCAGCCAGCATGTCATGAAATGTACCATAGTTCTGGTAGCTGTAAAGAGTAGCCTAGTGGTGTAAGGAGTGGCCTAGTGGTCCGAGCATCTGCCTCGCAAACAGGAGGTGCGGAGTTCGATCCCCAGTGCCACAAGGTAACCAGTGGTGATACAATGGGTCGTTTCAATAGCCAGTTTAAAACTTGAAATAACCATGCTGCAATATATACAAAAAATGAGTTGTGTGCTCTCTCTTACATGACATAGTTAATCATATCATAGTGTTGGTAGTACACAAAATGCATCTGCGGAACATATACATGCACAGTTTTTGTTCATATCTTACCTGCCATGTGCTGTTATGGCATGTTATGTGCTGGGAAAGCAACAGATGGTGAGCAATGTTGTGTTGCAGCCTTTCTTCTGGTGGAATTTGAATCGTGAGGTGCAGCTGAAAGAAATTGTTTTATACATAAGTATATTTCATGCAACACAACAAAAAGTACACAGCCGCATCATGAGTTGTGGTTTAAACTAACAGCGAGCTTTTTACTACTCTATTTAACATATGATGCCAGTCAGTGATGCTGGAGGCACAAAACTAAATTCTGTGAGGTAACAAGAGCTAATATGGACAATCATGCCTTTAAGAGATATTGTCAATATATATTTTCCTGAATGAACTGAAGTTATCCTTAGAAGCATTCAGAGGAAGATAATTTTGCTAAATGCCTTTTCCCAGAATAGGCTTTTTATGAACCAGTTGCAAATGAAAAGAATAACTTTAAGACCATGCTATGCATGCTCTAACGCCAAAGTAGTTGTATACAAGCAGCATACTATGCCCCGAGTTTTATGGTGGGCCTGTACTGCACAATTTTCACGCAAGGTAGTGGAAAGTATGTGCCATGAAACAGACCTCTGCTTGCTGAAACTGGCAAATAAATACTGGGTTTTTAAGGCAGGAAAGAAGTTACAAAGTTCCTTCTGCAGGTTTTGAACTTCAGGTTAGTTATTTGAAAAATATCAATCTCTGACCTGCAATGATTGAAGTTTTTAGCAAATAACATTTCCATTGTAACAGTGGAAACGCTCTTTTATTTGAGGAACGACTTTTCAAAAGCCTGCGTTTCATGGTGGCTGTCAAGTAGCCCTGATAAAGAGAAACCAGTCACGACACACAACCAAGCCTTCGTAGCACATTTTCAACTATACCCTCATGATATAGCTTTAAAGTAAGTGTTAAGCAATACAAATACAAATCCCTTGATTTCCTTCATGATTTATCACTGGTGTATACATACAAAGATAACCGTACAAGATGTGGAGTGCATGGTACAGAGAGAGTAGGCAGATGGTTTCTTGACACTCACAAAGTGAACAAGGGAAGGAAAAATGTCAGGATGCTTGCCAACGTTTCTACAAGACAACTTGTTTTCGTCTGGGGTCAACATATACAGAGGAAACTTAGAATCTCTCAAGTACAGGGTTGTCCACTCTTAGTGCGAACACGCGAGCACATGGCTGTGCTCTTTGGGCCACTGTGTCTGACATTGCCACACATCGAAGTGTAACAGATGACACGAAGCACCACATCCAGGTGCATCTCCTCCTGTGCCATTTTGCAGTGATGAGTGGCTGCGCCGCACACAGTGGACCTCTAAAGAGTGCGGCCATGCGCTCACATGTTTGCACTAAAAGTGGCCAGCTCTGTACATTCCGGAATTGGCGTAATTATTTGAAAAGGCCTTGCACATGGTCAGAGGTTTCCCAACCCATAATTTTGACCTCCTTTCCTGCTTTCTTTAATTTATCCTTATACTTTAACCTTACGCCCTGCACCTCCTGATGTCACTTCTCGGAACCTTGGCTGCCACACTCCTCCCCCTTCTTTTTTGCCTTTTCTCCGAACCTGCCCTCATTTTTCTCTTTTTCCTTCAAATTATTTTGCCCCCCCCCCGGTATTTTATTCTGCCATGCTGCTTAATTCCTTTATCCTAGTTTTTCAGGAAAAGGCAGCCAGCCATACCAAGCCACCTGTTGCGGCTGGACATAAAGCCATTCAAGCCCACTATCCACACTCCATACCCCGAGATTCGTTTCTACTGAATTGAGATTTTTTGTTTTCACAGTTTTGCAGGTCAACTGGTTAATCTTCTTCGCTGCTCCTTTAAGCTTTCGCTCCTTTGGTGAAAAATGGTGCCTTTGCTGGAAAGGCCTTCAAGGAATGCCGTGTGACAGGGGTATAAAGCACATTTTTTACTGACACGAAAGACTCAGTGCCTTTAGTTCAGACAACTTTCTGAATCATGCTTTGGTGGCTTAGCATATCAAAATACTGGACATGACAAAATATGCTAATTAGTGAGGGCTATTATTTGCTATAGGTAAAATTATAACATTCTCCTAAAATAATAAAAAGAAACTACAAGCACTGACATCAATGTACAATTTGGCTGTAACATACTGACATGACAATATAGTTACACGTAAATTCCCTTTTCGCACTTCAAAACTGCATGCATTATTTCTAGAAAGTGTGAGAACAGAAGCTCATACATAGTGCCAAAGAAAAGAGTGCATAATAGTACCACTTATGAGGTGTTTATCGGCAACTGCAATGAGCAAGGCTATGTAAATGGCAATCCAGAGTTATTATGTATCTTACGAGCGCATGCACTTGGGAGGTGATAGCAGCTGTGGACGCAGCTGTCCATCGCAGTTTTGAGTCTGTCGAGATAACACAGGGGGTAAGGTATTCCCTGTTTTGATGCCGAAGGCAAAATCGTCAGCGAGTGGAGTTGCCTTGCTGTTCACTGTCAATATCTACTGCTCAAATTAAAGGAAACTAGGGTATAAAAAATACAGCATTTCATATTATGCTTTGGCCAAATGCAGTGCGAATGAAACAGACTAGAGACTTGTCTTATGATGTTTGCACTCTTTACTTTGCACCAGAGGAAAATAAATTTGTGTACAGTTGACCTACTGCTTGCCACAGTCCTAAAAGAAATGAATCCAGGTCTCAGAAATTCTACCGAGAGTATACTGATGCTGCATGTGCATTTCTCTGAACTGTTCTGAAATATGCATAAGTTACCAATTTTTTTTACTACCTGATTACATACTGTAATCTTTGCAAGGAATATGAGGTTAACGGACTGGGAAAAAATGTCAGGAATGGTACCTTTGGTACTCGGCACTTGGTCAAACAAATGACCCACTGGGCGTCCCCAGGAGCTCTGCTACCAGGCACCCCTAGCAACAGTAGTCAATTTTCCAGATCCAAAGGAGCCATGCGAATGATTGCTGAAAAGTCAAGTTTAAGGACAGCAGATGCATGAACACAAAACAGTTTTCCAACTTTGTTTCAGTGTGATCAATCGTTTCAAATCTCTAGACTATATCTGGTAGGACACAAATTATCAGAAGACCATCTCCCGCTCAGAATCATCTCAAAACACATTCAACACGCAGTACCAACATGGACAGTTCGTGCTTAATTGAATCCAAAAGTTTACGCTGATCGACCAATGTTACTTGAAATAGAGACAGAAAGCGCATGCACGTTGTACTGATGTTATCGTGAACATAACATGCGACGAGACGCAGGGTTACAATACAAACAAAAAACCACTTTCAAAAATTGAGAACAAAAGGCTCACCTTCTAACAAGTTCGCCAAACCGGAGACGTTGCCGAGTGGCTGCCGCCAAAGTCACTCGCAATGCACAGAAACAATAAAAATGCAGTGCCGCTGACTTTCCTTCAGCAATTCCAGTCGATTAAACTTCAAACTGTTCGCACCGACTACCTCTGCAAGCATGTCTACAAGTTAGCGGCGCAGCCACGCCATTTGCAATTTACAGAGCTGCACGGAAAATTCATAGCGCCATTCGCGTATTCGCGCTCAAGCTCACGTCGCTGATGTCGCAAAGGCGCACAACCAACGGCAAAAACATATAAGATGTATTTAATTTTACGGTAGCTTTTTTAGCTGACAACCTGAATCGTTTGATATATTGTTTTTTCTTTTCGTTGCATGAACGTTATAACCACCAGCGGCAGCGCAGCTTGGCCATGGCTAGCCATGGCGAAGTCGAAGCGCTAGCCGAGCCCGCAGTCGGAAACATGTGCGCAGTTAGCGCAGTGTGGAGTTGAACGAACAGGCAGGCGCTATGGAATGGGTTTTTGTTCTTCCGTGTTCGCTGCGTGCGTCCTGCGCGTTGTGTGTCTTTAGTATGTGTGTGTGTATGTGTGTGGCCCGAACGCTGCATTGGAGTGTACATACAACAGCTTGCTGTCCCGTGCGCCATCGGTGCGTAGTAAAACGATCATGCAGAATGTGCGTTACAATGCCAGTGGCCCTGCACGAAAGAGGAGACTTGAAGCCGACGGAAAAGCTGCTCTCCCTCGTGGGACTGCAAGAATCTGGCGAGTAACAGTCGACGCACGTTTCGGTGGATTATTCCGTTTACCACGCCAAAAAATTCAGCACTGGCCAACAGCAATGATGAACTGCTGCTGCATCATCACCTGTGTGATGTTTGTGACAAGCTTGTTGGATGTGAACGTGGCCATGAATGGTATTCGCCGAGCAGTGGCCCTCAGGGCGTGGCACCAGTGGATACCTGAAGACGATTACTGTTTGCCCGCGCCCTGGCGCCTCGCATTCAACCGAATGCATTGGCGCTAATTATTTATATCTGAATTTCACACGTAGTTGGACTCGCAAATATTACAGCGTACAAACGTACCGTCGGAAGAGCACCCTTTTTCATTTTTTTAGGTAGGGGGTGGGGGAATTACCGTCTGCTCAAATTTAATGTCACTAATATTTTGAGCTTATTTTCTAAACAGGTGCCGTGGTGGCACTGTAAGCAACGCATTTATTGGGCAGAAGTTTATTTTATGTTGTGTTGGCACAAGGTTAATGATTGTCATTGTGCTGTGGTGCCATGTTCAAACAAAACACATCATTGTACTCTTTCTTTGCAGAATGTCTAATGAGGTAATAAATTACTGAGCAGCGAGTATGCACTGTGGTAAATGCGAGGAACGTTACTGAATTACTTCACACTTGTCATGTTGTCATTAGTGATTACGTATGCCTTGGCGTCTGCTGCTTTCCAGTGTAGGGGTCGAGAGGCATGTCGAGCTCCACTTAGCAGCTTTTTTCCTTCCACTCTCTACTGGCCAACATGGTAAAATAAACTCAACATAATGCGTGATTGCTCAGACCTAGATTAGACTACCATTTCACTTATTTACTCTCAGGGCCGATTGGCATCGAAGAGAGGAGAGCGACTAACATAAATACATGTGTAGGCAGATTAATTAAAATGATCATACACAGCAGACTTGAAGGCATTGGATGCAGTGGTGGACATGACGAAGGCAGAGAAGATGTGACAGCTGGAAACAGAAAAGTGGGGATCTGCGTGAGTTTGTACGCGACTTAAGGTGAACGCTAGCAAAAAATTAAGAAGGCGCAGAAGACTGAGGCCAGAGTTAAAATTGTAGTTTAACAGAGGAAAGCACCTCCCAGCAAGCCAGAATTTGCAAATGCAAGCAGTTATGTGAACACAGAACATAGAAAATGAAACTCATTTTTGGATGGAAGGAAAGCTAAGGCACATTGCTTATTGTGATGTTGCTTGAAAAGTTGGTGTCTAGTTGTTGCCCTTCATATCTGGTCCTTCCACACCCAGCAACTGAAATGCCACCAAAAAGGAGCATCTCCAATCACTCTAATTACATGAAAGGTACACATCGCCAGATGTCAGAGACTTGGTGTCTCATCTTGCAGACTAGCTAGTTTGGCAGATTTAAACTTTACCGCATGTAAGAGGCATGCGGTAGCCTTGAAGGGGAGTATTTCATAAGTGTTACAGCATATTGTACAGTGCTGGCATGCTTCATTATTTACATCGCAGTAATATGCTAGCACAGGGTGGAAAGTTTGTAAGTGAACAGAAAAAAATGTTCATGCCATATCTTAGCCACATTCTTAGTATTGTATAAAAAGTGCAAATAAGGAATTCCTCATTTTTTTGTCAGCTTTTTCTTTCTGTGCATTGATCTTTTGCAAGTTAGCAAGGTTCTACAGTCTTCTGTGTTTATCGGCTGGCCCCCTTGTTTGTCAAAGCTACCGAGTACACAATGGGTCGTGTCAGTGCAAGCTAAGTAAACGATGGATAGAAAATTCATGCTTTCAGAGTATTTCCAGAAAAAAACTGCTATTATTTCCTACTCAGGATGGGGGAACAGCATCGATGGTGCACATCCTCCTTGTCACTGCAGCAATTATGGCTGCTCGCTGCTTTTTGGCGGCGTTTCATTTATCTGCAGGAAGAGCAGGCATGAATGGGCGGCAATAGGTACCTACTAAATTAAACATTGCACTGAGCAATATGTTGTTGTGTCTGTGCTTTTGTTATCCATGAAGGAGTTGGTGTTTTTGATTAATGGTTGTGTAGCAAAGATGTAACTGCTAGATTGCACTGCATTCACAGATTTGTTTGCCCATGCTTTTGGTTTTCTCAGTTGTTTATTTCCTTACCAAATGGCAGATGGAAATTCGGCTTTCAACTTGTGCACTTTCATCATGTTTGCAATGTACTTTCGGCTGGTGTTCAGTTTCACTTTGGAGAAGTTGTCCAACCATTGTCTGTGTCTAAATGTTTTCTAACAGTTGACCTCATTATGCAGCATTTCTCACAGAAAGCAAATGTTGCAGTAACATTTTTATTAAATGTTACTCTATCATGTGGCTAGCAATGTAGCGAAAACATTTTTTCATCAAGTCAGCTTTTAACATTATAGCAAATTAAGGCCTTTGTTATTTAACGTTGCTCACAATTTGTACCAATCACTCAACCTTGAAGCAACGTAATGCGTTATCACCCTTGCTCGGCTCTTCATTGTGTTAATCGCATTAGACATGCTCACGGTCGTTCGCATGCTAGTTTGCGGACATTGTTGGCTAAGAGTAAACCAGACAAATAAAAAATCGGACGTCATGTGATGCCTATAGTCCGCGGGCCAGCAGTTCGTGTAAAAGTGGCGTCACATCATAAGCATCTTGTGTTTTTGCTGTCTTTAAGCAAGTTATTAGTGCGTTTGGTGCAACACATAGTCGATGGGGTGAACCGTCCTGTCGTGTTAAGTTTTGATCCCTAAAATTGAATGTTTAGTATATTTTCCTGCAATGACTACAGAGGAACACGGACGTTTCCTTCAATACTGGACTGAATATACGGTCATTCCCTACGTTTCATTGAAAGCAGAAGTGGTTCTGTTTTTAAAACGTACATAGTCTACGTTATAGGTACGGAATTTTTTTACAGTGTACGGCATCCGCGTCCGCTACCCCTGCGACTTTCAAGCCTACATATAGGCCTCAACAAGAACTGCTGCGCGCGACGCACGCAGTCGCACACCGAAGCAAACAACTTGTTTCACTCCCTCCCGGCACTATACGGGTCGTTTACCGACTAAGAGGAGGCCTCGCTTTGAAAGGCACCATGGCGCAGCCACTCCTGCAAGCCCTGCAAGTCAGCGCTGCTGGCCGTGACCTCGGGGATATTCACCTGAGGATCCACCCTACGAATAACACCTTCTCGGTCGCTACCCCGCATGAGACAACCGCCCTTCACCTCGTCCAGCTCAGGGAAGTTGTCCTCCAAGAGACCGCTTAACCTGTCGCAGCCTACATTGCACCGCCGGCGGCTGCTGTGCGTGGAGTCATCTCGCAAGCCTACTGGAGGAGACGCCAGAGCAGATTCTACGGGACCTTTAGACCCGTAACCCGTACGCTGATATCATTGCAGCCCGCAGAATGGGTAGGACTCATTCCGTACTGATCACATTTGCGCACGGACCAGTCCCCCATACCATACGCTACATGAGTGTAGTGTACAGATGCACGCCGTACAAGGGAAGTCAAGACACGTGCACGAACTGTCGTCGGCCGGGTCATAGGTATGACGTGTGCCCGCACCCCAAGACTGGTCTCGGGATTCTTCCGCCGGCTGTCGAGGCGGTCGGACGTGCGTTCGGCGAGCTCCGTCGACATCGGGGACGAAGTCGTGCTCAGGAGCCTGAGGACGACCCAAACTGGCTGGAATCAGCGTCGGAAGAGAACCGGAAGGCTAGGAACACCAATAACCAACAAGGTGGGCCGATTTTCCTGAATTATAGGGCCGAGAAGGCCCCAACGGGAAGGAGACCGGGCTAAGCCTAACGAGGCTTAGCCAAGACAAAGGAGAGGCCTAGGCCTAACGGCCGACGCCCGAGCCCTCCCAGTGCCATGGAGGTGGTTGAGGGAAGAGAGATAGACCCGGAGGAGCTGAAAGCCCCAGGGCAATGGTTTAGGACAAGAAAGAATGGAAGACTAATTCCGGAAAAGGAAATAGCCGACGACCCCGTGGTCGAGACAAAAGCTAAGGACAGGACGGCCGCAAGGCAGGAGGGAAGAAGACTGGCTGCGAAATCGGTGGAGAAACAAATAACGAGAATTCCGCAAGATTTCGACAAAATAATCATGCGTCCCAGAGGTGGGATAGAGAAGCTACTTGTGCACGGAGGAGCGTTTCTGACGAACGCCATCGCCGAAGCGGCCGAGGTCGGAGAAGGCAGCAGAGAGGACATAATCACCTTCAACAGGAAACAGCAGTCCATCATGATAGCCACCGGAGATGGAAATAGAAGAGAGAAATACGCGTCGCTAACAGAGCTGAAGATAGGCGACGTAGAGACAACGCTGTACGCGTACCTGACCCCGCCGGAAAACTGCGGGAAGGGAGTGATCTACGACGCCCCGGACTTCTGGACGGAGGAAGAAATTTTCGAAAGACTAGAGCAACACGGAGCCAAGAACCCACCCATACTGGGAGTGAGAAGATTAGGGAAAGAATCCAAGGCCGTCCTAATCCTGTTCGAAAGCAACAGGGTGCCATGGCACGTGTACCTATCCCCAACGCCGACGAGGTGCGTCCTCTACAAGAAAAGGTACGAGGTCTGCTACGCATGCGGACGAATGGGACACCGACAGGACGTCTGCCCGGACCCAGAAAACAAGAAGTGCAGAAGCTGCGGAGAAGAGAACCCAGCAGAAGGCCACAAATGCAAGCCCAAATGCCAACTATGCGCAAAGGAACACCCACTAGGAGACCGAAGATGCAAGGAAAT
Source organism: Amblyomma americanum (assembly GCF_052857255.1). NCBI lineage: Eukaryota > Metazoa > Arthropoda > Arachnida > Ixodida > Ixodidae > Amblyomma > Amblyomma americanum. Next base: position 276,667,118 of record NC_135497.1, read on the forward strand.
ATACAGAACACCGTACGAGATCAAGAAGAAGATCTGGGAAAAAAGGCAGGAAGAAGAGACCCGCAGGAAGGACCAGAAGCCTACAGGAAGAACGGATCGCCGAGACGACAGCTTCCCCAGATTGGGGGAAGGCGAGGCAAGGAACCAGACGCCCCCAGGAAAACCGGGAGCCCCTAAAGGACAGGGAGGACTCGGGGAACAAAGAAGGGCGAGATCCAGATCACGGTCCAGGGACCCGGAGAGATCGAGGCCCAGGGACTCAAAGGACCCCTGGGGAAAAGGACGCAGCGACCGGAGCAGAGAGCCGAGCAAGGAGCCGAAAACAGTAAGCTTTGCAGGAGGGGCCTCCCAGGCTAAAGATGATAACGACAGGGAGATAGAAAAACTTAACAGAGGGGCCTCCCAGGCTAAAGATGATAAAGACAGAGAGATAGAAAAACTTAAAAAAACAGGTAGAGGAGCTACAGAGACTCCTGAAAAAGCACATAGAGGGGAGCGCAAAAGCAGCTCCACTAGAGATGAAACAAGCAGAACAGCCCAAAACAGGTACAAAGCAGACCGGACCTCTTACGCAGAAACCCCAGGCGACAGGGCAGGTAACGGAGGAGGCGGAAAAAGCAAGGAGACCCCCACTCAAACGCAAAGGGGACGAGGAGGTAGATATATGGGAAACGCTCAGGAAAGAGAGCGAAGCGAATAGGCTAGCAATCTCCACCCTACAAGCCGAGATGAGGGAATTCATGATGCAGATAACGCAGGCAATAGGACAGCTGCAGTCTGAAGTCCAGGCTCAGAGAACAGAATTACAAAGCCAGAGAGCGGAGCTGATAGCCCACGCGGAGCAACATAAACGAACGGAGGAAGCAATAGCACGAATCCAACATGGATAGAAAGGCCAAAACAAGACCCTCATTTGGCAGTGGAACTGCCGAGGCTTCCGAAGCAAGCGAGCGGTATTGCAACAATACATCGATACATTAGAGGAAAAGCCCCTGGCCATAGCCCTGCAAGAAACTGGTAAGCGGCTAAATCTACCAGGGTATCAAGCATTCCACAGTGATAGAGGGGAGAAATCTCACGTCACCACATACGTTAAAAGGAACATAGCAACAATTGAGCATGAGCTAAACACGGCAGAGGCAGAAGTCGTCCTAGTAGAGATGATAACGGGCAAAAAGAATGAACCAAGCCTGTTCCTACTAAACGTGTACTCGAGACCGAAGCAGCAAAAAGTCAGGTTCAGGGCGATATTTCGGAAAGCAATGAAAGTGGCAAACATTAGCCCACTGATCATAGTAGGGGACTTCAACGCCCATCACGAGGAGTGGGGATACAGTACGAGGGACACGAAGGGACGACACCTATGGGAGGACATACAGGAGTTAGGCCTAACCCTGCAAACAGATCCGGGGTGCCCAACTAGGAGAGGGAATAGCGTCATGGCGGACACCACACCTGACCTCACGCTAACCAAAAACGTTAGGGCAGCCACTTGGATGAACACAGGAACGGACCTAGGAAGTGACCACCTCATTATCGCCACGACGGTACGCACGGGCATCAAAGATAAAGCGGGTAGACTGCCCAAAATCACGGAATGGGACAAATTCAGGGCCCAAAGGGACCAGCAAAATTGGGGAACCATCCAAAACATAGAGGAATGGACAGAAACCCTTAAGAAGCACGTGTCGGAAGCGACCGTAACTTTGAAGGGGCAATATGTTCTAGAACTAGCAGACAACAAACTGCTGCACATGTGGGAGGCCAAAAATGGACTCGAACGCAGATGGAAGAAGCAGAGATGGAATAGGAACCTCAGGAGAAGAATAGCAAGACTAAATCGGGACATAGAAAAATATGCACGACAGTTGTGTGAGCAAAACTGGTGCAGCAGGTGCGACGAGATGGAAAGGGGTATGAGCTTAACAAAGACCTGGAACCTATTAAGGCACCTACTCGACCCTACCAACTCTAAAACGCAGGCGAGCATTAGTCTAGCCAAGACAAAGCACATCTATGAGGGGACGGACGAGGAGTTCGTTAAAGAAATTATACAAACATATATAGGGGACACGAAGAGGGTAGAACTCCCAGAATACCAGGGTCCCCCGATGGAGCTTTTAGACGGCCCAATAACAAGCGGAGGTAAGGGCGGAAATAATTAAGCTAAAGTCAAAATCGGCCCCGGGCCCAGACGGCATCACCAACAAAACCCTGAGGAACCTAGATGATGGCTCGATAACAGCAATCACTGCATATATGCAGAAGGTGTGGGAAACCGGAAAGCTTCCCGCGAAATGGAAAGAGGCGAACATCATACTCATTCCAAAGCCGGGAAAAGCGCCGAAGCTCGAAAACTTAAGACCCATATCCCTCACATCTTGCGTAGGGAAGCTAATGGAACACGTAATTCAGACAAGGCTAACCAGATACATGGAAGACAACGAGCTCTGGCCAAGCGAGATGATTGGCTTCCGCCCGGGGCTGAGTACGCAAGACGTGATGCTGAGGCTGCAGCACGACATAATCGAATCCCAATCCAAAGATGCAAAAGTAATCCTAGGTCTCGACCTCAAAAAGGCGTTCGATAACGTCAAACACGAGGCTATACTAGAGGAACTACATAGTCTAGAGGTAGGTCCGAGAACATATAACTATGTCAAGGACTTCCTAACTGGGAGAACAGCGAGGATCAAATATCAGGACATAGAATCAGGGAACATAGAACTGGGCAGCAGGGGCACCCCCCAAGGGTCGGTACTATCCCCACTCCTCTTCAACATAGCAATGAGAGGGTTACCTAAATTACTTCAAGGAATAGAGGGTCTAAAGTTCAGTATGTATGCAGACGACATCAATGTCTGGATAAACAAAGGAGACGACGGGCAAATAGAAAGGAAACTCCAGAAGGCAGCAGACACTGTGGTAGAGTATGCAGCACAAAGAGGACTGGCATGTTCACCAGAGAAATCGGAGCTTCTGGTATACAACCCAAAAAGAAACAGGCTCAAGCAGGGTGAGGACTTTAAAATCACTGTGGAAGGAAAACTGGTGCCTAAGGTAGATATGATCAGGATTCTGGGCCTATTCATACAAAGTAACGGCTACAGTGATGAAACCCTAAAAAGATTGGACAAGTTTGCGACGCAAGTCACGGGAATTTTCAGAAGGATATCGCTTAGAGGTAGAGGCCTCAAAGAGAAGAGCCTAATGAAACTAGTACAGGCATATATACTAAGTAGGATCAGCTACGCGACCCCCTTCCTCAAGATAGGGGCAACAGAAAAAAGGCAGCTTGATGCCATAATCAAGAAAAGCTATAAGAAGGCGCTGGGCTTGCCAATAAGCACCTCGAACGAAAGGCTACTAAATATGGGGCATCACAACAACTGGAGTGAGATAGCTGAAGCGGTAAGATCAGCGCAGCTAGATAGGCTCAGCAGGACGAGCACCGGCAGAGCTATACTAGAAGCGGTCGACAGGCAAACCGACAGGGGGATGCAAAAGAAACAAGACATTCCAAAATGTGCTAGGGAAAAGATCAGAGTAGACCCATTGCCCAAAAATATGCACCCAGAATTCAACAAGGAAAGAAGGGAAAAGAGGGCAGAAGCCATGGCCAGAGGACTGGACAGTCTAGATAAGAAAGCAGTGGCATACACAGATGCAGCAAGTGGGAAGCTAGGAGCAGCCGTGGCCTCAGTGGTCAACGGAAAGGGGGAACCTGAGATAGCAGCATCCATTCGAAGCCGCAACCCGGAAACGGCGGAAGAAGTCGCAATAGCGCTCGCATGCGTAGGAACGCAGGCCAAAATTATAGCTAGTGACAGCAAAACTGCAGTCTACAATTATGGCAGAGGGAGGATTGCCTTAGAAGCAGCACAAATTCTAAAAAAGAAGGAAATTGGGAGGGACGTACGCATCGTGTGGGTACCAGCTCACGCATCCATCCCTGGAAACGAGGCGGCAAACACCCTGGCTCGAGACCTCTACTTCCGAGCCAGGGGAGAGCCGCCCGACTGCAAGGACCTGGATGAGAGACTGATCAGCTATGCAGAAATAATAGAGAGCTATAGAAGTCAAAGGAGGATTTTCCCTCCGCCGGACAAAACACTAGGGAATAAAGAAGCTACAACATGGCGTAGACTACAAGCTGGGAACTTCATAAACCCGGTGTGGGCATCACACGTATTTAGGGAAAAGGAAATAGAGGAAAAATGCAAAAAATGTGAGAATAGGGGGACCCTAGATCACATCATTTGGGAATGTACACACTCCCCAGGGATTAAAGAAGGAATAAATAGCAAGGAAGCCTGGGAAACCCTTCTGCAAAGCGCGGACCTCGCCGTGCAGAAAAAAGTCATTCACCTGGCACTGGAGGCCGCAAGAGACCAAGAACTCTATGCCTGCCTTTAGATGCGAGGCTCCCGGCCCCCACCCCTAGGCCTGCGTGCCAGAGATGGGGAGTAGGGGAGCCTCTTCTCTGGTGGAAATAAAGGTTTTTGGAATGGAATGGAAGACTGGTCTCTGCCCGCGGTGCGGAGACAAGCATGAACCGCAAGATGTGCCCTCCTGCATCCCGACCTGCATTCTCTGTGGAGGCCAGCACCTCATGGGCACCAGCTCGTGCATGGCTAGAAATCGCACCGCCCAACCACGCAACCCATCGCCCCAGAAGGCAATGCCCCCTAACAAGGATGACTTTCCTCCGCTGCAAACGAACAAGAACGACTTTCCTCCGCTGAAAACGACCGTCCCGTCTACTGCAACATGGGCCTCCAAAGCTGCCGTGACGAACACCAGGACCTCCCAGGACCCGGACGTGAAGGCTCTGCGAGAGGAGGTAAAGCAGCTCAGGGCAGCCCTCTCTACCGCCACCTCTGCTGTATCTCCCCATCCACCACCCCCTCCCCTTCACCCACCCAACCCGCCCAACCTCCCCCTAAATAATGAAGGCCTGATGAGAGCCCAATCGAACCAGTAGATCTAGATGCCAAATTGCAGGCCTTCGCCCAAAATGTGGAAGCCAGGCTCACAGAGCGCATTACTGCGCCGCTCACTGCACAGTGCCAGCTTATGATTGAATCTACCATTACCCATCTAATGGATAGTGTCATATGTAGCATCATGACCAAGGTAGAGGAGCGCTTAATTCGCCTCACTCCTGCACTCTCAACGAACTATCCTCCCACAGTCCCACTCTCCAACACCCCTCCTACCCCTCACTACCCAAAAACATGGCTCCTTCGACGGGCCTTAATTCTTTACAGATTATTCAGTGGAATTGCAGGGGCTTTCGGCGAAAGCGTGATCCTCTGCAGCAAATTATCGCAAGTTCGTCATCCCCACCAGACATTATCGCCATTCAGGACGCCAATGTTTGCAGGCAGCTGCCAGGATACGCTTATATCCCCTGAGACACCACTGAACTTCCTCGGGTGGTCACATATGTAAGTAAATCCTTGCATTACGTGGAGAACGTAATTACTTCCAATATCGCTAACAGCCTTATTGAATTCTTACCGCCTACCCCAGCAAAATCAAGCCTGTTCTTTCTTAACTGCTACCTTCTTCCATGTCAGCCAATTAACTTACTCCCCGCACTTCTCAAATCCGCAACCCAGTTGGCCGGATCAAACCCCCTACTTATTGCCGGAGATTTTAATTGCGCTCACGTGGACTGGGGCTATCGGCGCACCAACCACAGAGGCACAGTTTTATACAATGAGGCGCTGGCGTTCCACCTGACCATTTTAATGATTTCAGCTTACCTACGCGGATTGGTAACAGTGTTACTGTCGATACTAGCCCAGACCTCACGCTTGGTAGAAACTTGGACCACCTGCAGTGGGAAAGAATGCTTTCCACACTAGGCAGCGATCATCACCTAATTCGAATAACGCTAAACTATCGCCGATCTCAGCGCAAATCTACCGTTAAGCACACTAATTCGGACGCGCTCCGCAAATTTAGACAAGCGCAGCCAATACAGGCTCCCTTCTACCTAGAATCCTGGATTATTCAGTTGCAAAAAGACATTCGCCAACACACTCAAACGCTCGACTCTACCCCAGACACCGCTGTTATTGACAGCAAGCTCGCCCACCTGCTCCAAGCACAGGACAACACAACGCAAAGGTGGAAGACTAAGAAGCACAATAGGAGACTAAAACTCAAAACTAGCCCAGATTCAATCCCAAATAGTACAATGTAGTACCACTCTTTGCAAAGCTAACTGGGCTCCGGTTTCTGACGGTCTCCGCGGCAATCTCTCCACAACCCGCACTTGGCATCTGTTACGACACATGCTAGACCCCACGCAATCCAAAACTCAGACGCGCCTTAGAATTCGCTGCCTCGCTCACAACCATCGACAGGACACCGACGCCTTCCTCGCCCAGGTGAAATGCACCTATACTACTCGCGGTCTCCCTTGCAAGTATCCTGATTATGCAGGCCCACCCCAGCCCGAGCTTGACGCCCTTATTACAGAATCAGAATTTCGCGCCGCCCTATTGAAATTAAGGAGTACCGCTCCCGGAGATGATCAAATTACCAATGCAGCTATCAGAAATCTTGACGATGCTTCCATCCCCGACTTAGTCAACTACTTTAATGAATGTTGGGAGGCAGGTACTCGTCCTGCTTTGTGGAAGCATGGAAAAATTATTTTTATTCCAAAACCCCACAAGCCTATCACGATAGACAACATCCGCCCCATTTCTCTTACATCCTGTCTAGGCAAGGTCTTCGAGCACATAATTCTTGTTCGGCTAACAACGTACTTGGAAGACAACCACCTTTCCCCCACAGTATGCTCGGCTTTCGTGCGCATATATCTGCGTAGGACGCCCTACTTCAAATTACGCATGACGTGCTTGATGATACCATCCCCAATCACACTAAAGCTATCATGGCAGTTGACCTCACCAAGGCATTTGACAAAATTCGAGACGATGCCATCTTACGGGAACTGCAGGCTCTACAGGTAGGCCCTGAAACCTACAACTACGCTCGCGCGTTTCTCTCGGGCCGCACTGCCTCCTTGCACATAGATCAGATTACCACATCCCCTTATACACTCGGAGAGATCGGAACCCGTCAAGGGGCGGTCCTTTCTCCCCTTTTCTTTAACATTGCTCTCATCCCCCTAGCTCACAAACTGGCTCTAGTCCCACACCTAAAGCATACCCTGTACGCTGATGATATTACCACATGGACCACTCATGGCTCTGACGGGGAAATTGAGGAAACTCTTCAGTTAGCAGCAAACACCATCTCCTCTCACGCGTCATCCATCGGGCTCGAATGTTCCCCATATTAGTCCGCGCTCTTCCTAAATAGGCCAAAATCTGGCGCTAACTCGCCCCTCCAAATCAATTTAAAAGGATCCCCTATCCCCATCACACCCACCCTCCGCATTCTTGGCCGCCACTTGCAGGATTCTGGACGAAATGAACACACCCTTAAAAGACTCAAGGCCTCCACGCAATCCATGTTGCACCTTCTACGCCGAGTGTCCTCCTTTAACAAGGGTTTAGACGAAGCGGACAGCATGAAAGTAGTGCACGCATTTACGCTTAGCCGCATTCTATACGCAACCCCATATCTCAAATTGAACCGCACGGAAACCGAACGCGTGAACGCATTGATCCGCCTTGCGACTAAGGCAGCCCTAAACCTACCTCGTAGCACAGCACAGCCAAACTTCTTGCTCTAGGCATGCGTAGCACCATTCAGGAACTAGTTGACGCGCACCTTCAGACACAGTACCTTAGACCTGCCACGAGCGCCACTGGCCGCCATATACTCTCCTCCTTTCGCATCAACATACCCGCTAACCAGTCAACCCTTATAGCCATCCCTCGACAAATCCATACACCTCTCGTTGTGAAACCCCTTCCTCGAAACGTCCATCCCCAATATCATCCCTTGCGCTAATGCCCTCCATAAGTATTATGGGCAAGCCCACGATGCCGTTTGGGTAGACGCCGCATGTACAGCGCATGAAGCGGTAGCAGTTGCCTACAATCCAACCCTACCTCACCCCCTAACTTACCGTCTTCCCTCGGGCTCTACGCCTGAGGAGGCAGAGGAGACCGTTTTTGCCCTAGCCTCTGCACATTCGGACGCCCAATACATCTTCAGCGACTCCAAAACGGCTCTGTCCAACTTTTCCAGGGGCAGGATTAAGGCCCTCTCTGGCAATTGTTGAACACCCCTACCCAAAATTTACCGCGCAGGGTAGAGCTTCAGTGGGTGCCGGCTCACTCTGGGTACCCTGGAAACGAGGCTGCCGATAAATTGGCCCGAGGTTTGATTTGCCGGGCTCAGGACAGTCTCGATCCAGGATTCTCGAGGGAGCGGGCGCACACCTTTGCGGAGCTCACGCAAATACCCCGTTTGGACCGTCGGACTTACCCTTCTCCCCACCCCTCTCTTACGCACTCCCAACAGATCCTCTTCGGACGCCTCCAGACCCGCTCTCTGTCATCCCCTCAGCTTTTATCCCAGTATTGCGGCACATCCCCTGCATGCTCCCTATGCGGTGACCCCCACGCCACACTCTCCCATATCCTTTTCGGCTGCCTGCTGACCCTTCCCCGCAGGGACATCACGCCATCTCGAGCTGGGAGGATTGGGACGTCCTGCTTATATCTGCAGACCCGACATCGCATCTTGCTGCGATGACTCGGGCTGCCGACGTCATGTCCCGGCATGACCTACTTGATGCAGTGCGGGACCGCGCAGTGGCCCAGGGACCCAGCTGGGTCTAAAACTCACTTGCTTAATAAAGTTTTCCTGTCTGTCTGTCCAGGTGGTCGAAATTATTCCGGAGCCCTCCACTATGACACCTCTTCCTTTCTTATTTCACTCTCTCCTTCATCCTCTCCCTTACGGCGCGGTTCAGGCGTCCGCCGATATATGAGACAGATACTGCACCATTTCCTTTCCCGAAAACCTATTATTATTATTATTATTATTATTGTTATTATTATTATTATTATTATTATTATCATCATCATCATCATCATCATCATCATCGGAGGCACCCATTTCTGCACTTCCTCGTGAAAGAAAGCTTTCGAAAGAAAAGATCACTATCACCTGGTAGTTTGTCCAGCCACGTTCCAGTGTTTTGCACTCTCCTTAAAGCATGACTCTATTGTCGGTGGTCGTTATGGCGCTCCGCGTATCATAAAACTAAACGCGCATTGACTTGATTATCTGGAGTCAGCTAATCAAAAACCTTATTTCCATAGCTCATGGCTTGACAACATGCCGGTCTGTGCTCTGACCACCCTTAAGACCCAATAACTTGAATGTCAGGCGAATAACGTACCACCTTTATGAGCGACCATAATTTTTGAGAAGTTGCGCCTGAATGGCTCACGTCAAGTGCAGTCTTTACAGCGCTGCCTGTTTTTCGATGAAACAGAGTATAGGGAAGTTTCTGTACAGGTAAAGCTAATACTTGGACGCAGGTTATGTCGTGCAAAGTTCTCTGCGCTGAAAAATGTGAGCCGCCTTCTGGTTCCGGTCGTTGCTTTTTTCTTTTATTGCACTATTTATTTCACCCTTCGTGGCGGCTCAGTGGTTATGGTGCTCGGCTGCTGACCCGACATGCCGGGTTCGATCCCGGCCATGGAGATCACATTTGGATATAGGCGAATGCTTGAGGGCCGCGTACTGTGGGATGTCAGTGCACATTAAAGAACCCCAGCTGGTCGACACTATCCAGAAACTTCCATTACGGCGTCCGTCACAGCCTGAGTCGCTTTGGGACGTTAAACTCCTTAAACCAAACCACCAATTTTTTCTCCAATTTGCTATGCTCCTATAGAAAAGGATGAAGGAATTTGGGAGGACATCCTTGCGGGCTAGTTGGTACATATTTGGCCGAATACCCAGCTCAAAATCATGAGGGAAAAGAAACGGAGTGGACAGGACAAAGTGCTCACTTGTTAAGAGTTATCCGATATATTGCGACTTATAAGAAAACGCTTTTTTTTTGCAGGCAAATTCTCGACCAGTCACAAGTTGGTTTCAGGAGGGTGCTTGCCGCCACGGGAACTCTTGTTGAACTACAACTTATCCATTGTGTAGTTAAAGGTACGCAAATTCCAGGACGGTGTCTCCGAAGTGGAAAGCTGCTATAACAAAAATATCCAGTGTTTCAACATTTATCGCCAGTTTTTAAAATGCATCGTATTTGCTTGAGGTTGAATAAGCCACTATATCGGCATGGAGGGGAGTGAATTCATTACTTTGGCACCAGCCAAGTACTGTGTTTTACACTAAGCCAGCTTTTTGGATCGGTATCTCTAACGCTGTTTCGGCGTCGTACATAATGCTTCCCTGATTTTTTCTTCCCAATTTTCATTTATTTTCGTTCAATTCATTTCATTATGGCTTGACGTTCATTATATCACATCTGACATTCATGGACAAAAATTTTGAATATTGCAAAATTATATGGTAGTGTTACGGAAATAGTGAAGGTAGTGGTCTGTTCTTGTGGTGTGTAGAAAAATCATTGTATTAAAATTTTTTCATCGCTCGCATGGAGCAGTTAAGACGGTCATAGAAAACCAACGGGAAACGCCTTTGACAAGCGCAAAAACGTTAATACCAAAAACATGGAAGCCTGTGGACAAGAGATCTGCGGATATATTGATTTTTATATTGAAATCTTATAGTATATGAAAAATTGCGTTCATAAGCTCTTTTCTCTTCAAAAATGCTTTTGTCCAGAATTAGGTATGCTGTCCAGAAATGGGTAAACGAGCGCAAAAAACGGGACGAAGGAAGGAAGCGACAAGCAACGCGCTAACAACTCAATTTTAATCCACCGGAAGCGAAATATATACCCAGAAAAAGAAAGATAACAAAACAAACAACAGCATGAAAGACAACTTGATACAAGAGATGAAATCATAATCAAGTCAACACGAGAGAAAGGCGACTTCTTTCTCGACTAGGTGAACAGATGGTTTGCTGACACAATTCTGGCCCCATCTGCCTCGAAAATCACGGTCTCGAAAACTTTCCTCTCTTTCTTGGTTTCGTATTTCTTGATCACGCTCGTGCGGTCCAGAGAAGGACTGCAAGTTCTTGAGGGACAGTTCTTATAGAGTACAGCTAGACTGCCGCCTCTGCCCATTTTATGTGATCAGGCGTGCTGGCTCAATCTGGTTGGTGTTAAGACAACGACCCGTTTTCCCTACGTATGTTTTACCACAAGGTAGTGGCACATACACCGCACTGACTACTGGTATATTATTCCTGGTGGTTCTTGTCACATGAGGGTCGTAAGGGTCCGTCATTGTTGGCACGCCGGCACGTGGCACTCAGCTTGTTCGGGTAGAAAAAACCACTCAGATGCCAGCGCGTCCCGCGCACTTCTTGATGCGATGGTGCTGTCGTATCTAATTTGAATTTCCTGGCTCAGTTCCATCTGTTCATTCTCGGCATTAGTACCTAGGTTTTATTTTTTATGAGAACACGTTTTTGGGATCCTTCTTAGTGAAAACTAGTCCCGTTGGCATGCGGTAAGTTCAGGATGCAAGCTGCATGTGTGATTTAGGCCTCTGGAGCCAGAATACTAAGAGAAGTTTGGCGCACGGCCACTAAGAAGGAAAATCACTTCAAGTTAACCTCAGATAACAAGTTATAGAGCTTGCTCACGTTCCAGCATAGATATAGACTTCACGGATGCATACAATATAAAGGTAGTCCCTACGTATGTCTTCCAATTCCTCGAAATTAAAATAAAATGTACCCTGACAACCAACAGTAGGAGTCCTGTCTGGGAGACTCACCACTTGTGTTTAGGTTTACCGCTCATTACAGTGGGCTAAAGGTTATAAGAGCTTTTTCACTGAGCTAGGAAGATGAAACACTATGCATTCGTTAATCACTCACGCATGCACGGTATTCGTCCGGAAGGTGGAAATCGCGGGCCGTGATCTGCGATAAGTGATAGACGAGCCTGCAACAACCAGTTCAATATGACATTTCATTGAATCATCACACACACAACAAAAAAAAAATGAATTAAAGAAGATAAGTAGCGTACTGCGAGGCAGCCTTCGGTTTATTTGTTTGTATCTGCAAAGAAGAAGACGTACATTCGTGCGAAAGACGAAGACGACCGTGTGCTTCAGTCGCATTGCCATCGCCGCGTGTGTCGGTGTTCGTCCCGGCTAATCTCAGACTGTTTTCGCCGCTTCTCTCGCCGTCCCAGTTCCTTTAAATAAACTCTCGTCTTTCAGTATCATTTTCAAGCCGTTCGATGTGAGGGGTGGTTGCTCACTTAGGGAAGATCGGTGCACACGTTCCGTTTGTTCAAAACATGGTTTGGAGCGCTGGAATGTGGTAGCGCATGAGTGCTGACACGTGGTTACATTTCGTATTCCGCGGGCTTTATTTAAATGCCGGAAAGCGCAGGCGGGTCCGTTAGCAGAAAAAAATTGGATCGGTTATTTTTAAGCCCCACTACAACTTTGGGAAACGCTCTTACCTCTAGGGTAACTATTGGAGTTTTCACAAAAGTCATCTTAGTGAGTTAAGCAATTGAGCGGAAATTGAAAATTACTCCGCGCTACATGAGAGGAAATGTAAGTCGATGGCTTCACACTGCGATGTACCACTTTTTTGAAAGCTTTGGCTCCAGTTAGAAACAAAACTTTGCATCTAAACTTTTAAATCAGCCGAAGTGTGATACGCAAGTGAAACAAACTGAACTTTGTTCGAAGTCACGTGAATTGGTATTGAGCATTTTTTTTATTCTTCCTAAATAAATGTATATTTATATCAAATTAAGCAACGTTTGCAGTGTTTATTAAATATCAGCAGCATAGTTGTTAACGTGCTTAGGCGAACGTGCTTAGGCGAGAAATTCATCCCAGTAATCTATGGTTCATTCGAAAGGAACCGACTTGTCCAGGAAATCATCACCGATGTTGAGGGAAGCGATGATCAGCTGTTCCTCAGCTTTGGCCTCGTCGTCTACTGACATAGCCTGTTTTCCAGCTGACGCCGCCGAAACTGAAGATCCGGCATCTCCCAGCGTGCGATCTTCACACAAGGCTTCTACGACCCTGTCCTTCATACACAGCGCTGTCCGCTCACACTCCCGCCTGACTAGCTCTTTCATGGTCCTCTAGTTTCCAGCCACTGCGTGCGTGATTTCCGACGCGACTTCGCGCCGGTGTTCAGCTAATGCCGTCTCAGCCAGGGTTTTAAGCACCGAGATCTTGTTTTCTAGAGCGTCTGTCACTGCACTGGCGATAATCGTGGACTGAGGTGCTACGGTGTTTTCGGTTTCAGGGCGCTGACACTGCTAGACTGAATCCAGCTTCATGCGCAGGGCAGCATTTTCTTCCTGTATTTTTCCTAACGCTTCTTTTACTTGCATGACGACGTTGTCAAAGGTATCGTCTGGTTCGCGTGCGCGAGACGGTACACAGTCGCGCTCCAGATGTTTCTCAATGCCCTGGTGCAGGACCATCTCGCTGCACCTGGGGCAGGCCACGGCGTGGAACTGGCAGGTGTTGGCGAAGTGTTACAATATGGCGGATGCCACGCACTCGGCGTCGCAGCTGTGCTCAGAGTTCCAGCAGCGTACCTTTCGGCCGAGAACGCCACGTCTCCCTCCTGGAAAGGCTTATTGTCCAGTGGGCAGTGGCTGCGCTTAGCAGCGGCGCCGTCGTTGCAGGGCTGGCATAGGGAGTGCCGGCATGGCAACTCTGCCGCCAAAGCACGGACGAGACCGCACAGACTGCACACTTTGCTCGAAGGGAAACGGTTCAAGAAGAACGTCGGCCGCCGATCGAGGCCGGTGCCGAAACCGAACACTACCGGCATGCATGCGGGCGCTATGGCCTGAGGCATGTAGTCAAGTGTCTTGAGAGGGAACATCCGGCGCACACTCAGCTGAGAGTGCCGCCTGTCTGGGCGACCGTTATCAAATTTTCAGTCGTCCTTGTCCTGTCTGCCCTTATTATCTTAATCGCAGCTTGCTGCGGTGACTCGGGCTGCCGACGTCATGTCCCGGCATGACCTACTTGATGCAGTGCCAGACCACGCAGTGGCCCAGGGACCCAGCTGGGTCTAAACCTCACTTGCTCAATAAAGTTTTTCTGTCTGTCTGTCAATACTTAGTTGCACAGGCAGGGGCCTATTGGTTTACATTCTTTTTCTGGCTGCCCCACCATACTTTTTTGTCTGTCTGTCAAGGTGGGGGCGTAAAAAGTAGACTATACTACAAAGCTCACAGCGCGGCTGCGAGTGGACCGAATGCAATGTCCTAGTAGTTTCTATTAATTGCCGAGGCGTAACCCTGACTGCGCTAAAGTGATACCCTATGTCCTTCGCTCTCGCACCGGCATCTTCGCATCGCGAGAAGGATCCAGAGTTTTCTGGAAGGCGGTTTCTGCGCTCGACCAACAGGGTCGCGCGCCCGACGCGAGAAGGTGAAGGAAATTGTGCAGTTGATACCGCATGTATGTGCGCGCCTGCCTTGAGGGAAAGAACGCGGACCGCACCTATAAATGAGGGCTTTAACCGCTGTCTGTCAGCCCGAGCCGCCGTTTAAGCTTCTGACATGCGCGCCCGCTCGACTCTTGGGAGAACACCACTCGACCAGCCACGGACCAGCGAGGCAACGTGCGCCAGTCTGCGGATCGGCCCCGTCGTGCTCCTCAGGTCGTCGACTGTCGCAGTGCTCGGGGAACAAATTGTGTTTTGTTTGTCTCTGAATGCGTTAGTGCTTTTTATATGCAAAGATTCTGTTGAATTGTATTCTCTCTCGATTGTTACTTTGCATGAGTTGCACTGTAACTGTAAACCTCTTTGTATGTGCTCGTACGAATGATTGCGAATACCTCTGTATAGTCTCTTTGCTGTATAAGCTTTGTTTTGTTTTGTGAACATTTGGCTCCGACCCATTCTCTGGCTTGCGACCGGTGAAAGCTGGGCATCAAACGACCAACCCCCTTGTCACTTGGTAGCGGGTGTCTGGCTGAGCTTGCCATATTGAGTCAAGGGCATCTATTTTGGGACCGGGACCGCTACCTCCACACGCTCTAAGGGTGTCTCGGTGCGCACACAAAGGTGCGAGAAGTACTGACACCCAGCAATACAACTAATCGGACAAATATTGGGAATATACTGGCAAATTTTTATCACCAGAGCGAAACAAGTCATTCCCAAAATTGGCCCGATTGCCTGCGCTGCTTGGGAAGGGACTAGTTCACGAAGTCTAATCGGCTGACCGAGTTTGCACGGAGCTTGACTTTGAGCGTTAACCTTGGCGCATGAAGAAATAAAATATAATTGCTGCGACTGGGCGATGAACCAGCGGTGGGCAAACAGATCAGCTTCGCTCGCCACTGCACGACTGCACTATGCTATAATCATACCTCGTGTCAAAAAGCCACACACACTCGTGTTGTGCATTGCACATAGTCGTCTATATCAACTTCCATCTGCGGCGCAAACAGATCGGATCAGCTTAACCTCGATCAGAGCTTAACGTGAGTCCAATGTCCCAGCAAAGCAAAACCCATCCAGGAAAGCAAAACCATGAGCTAACCAAGCTAAACACATGCTTTAGGTTTAACTACGTTTTAAAACCCTTTAACTTTTTTAGCATGTGTTGCAGTAAAACAGACTGGCTTCGGCCAACACAAGCGCCAGTGACTGCAAAACAAGGAAACCTCATGTACTGGCCATCGTTATTGGCCAATGTTTTTTTATTGCAACTTCAAAATTTCAAGGCACATAAACAACAAACAACAATGTTGGCACCCGCACTCTTCGGACAGCCCGTGAAACAACAAAACCAAGGAAATCCTTTGCCTTGCGAGCCTGCAAGAAAACAAAAGGTGCAATTAGTGGCGGCTTGGTTGACTTACGCTAACCTCGAAATTGTTCCGTCGAATTTGAATCAAAGGCAACTTGAGCCTCTAACAACAAACACCAACGATTAACACCAACCACTGCTCAAACCAGGCTCGCGAAGCAACAATTGAAATACACTGATTATGCATTTCTTCCAAGAAAATAAATTCCTTATTTCATCGTCTCCGATTGTTTGCGATTGTTTCCGATCGCAAAGAACGGTTTTTGATCTCTATGTTGATCACACTAGGTATCTATACAGAATGCCTAAAAACAGTGACAAGTGGCACATACAGCAATCGCACAAAACGGACTCCGAGATCCGTGCTTCCGCTCGAAAAGGCCAATGTCATATAATTCGGCAAAAAGCAAACAAATCACTGCTATGAATTAAACTCTCACCATTATTCTCTATTCAGGCAGTAAACACTGTCAGCCCCTTCGTGGGACATAGTGCGTATCACCATTTAATATCTTGTAGCGTTACTTGTCAATGCACCTCAGTCCAAATTAACTGCCCATTTATGCCTTATTCATATTTATTGTATTTTATTCTTTTACTTCTTTAAAGAAATTTTCTGCGCTTCTCTCCTTGAGATTTTCTCGCCTCAATTTCCTTTCCCACGCAGAGTATGCTCTAAACAGAAAGGAGTAAAAAGGGAGTAGGAAAGGGAAGTAAGCTGTCCTATGCGCTAGAAGGCAGCTTACTCTCTTACTCCCATATGGGCGTATATTTGTGTTTAGAGTGTAGCATGCCAGCTAAAATCTCTGGTTTAAATTAAAGGGCTTCTCCCTCTCTCTGTCGTAAAGGGACACCCGCGGGGCTTGACAACTAGCTGACGGCTATGCAGTTGAACGTCGCGAAGGCTGCGGTTTTTTAAAGTTGGATCCCATTTTTGTGCAGCTACGAAATAGTCTCAAGCAGCACAAATCCTGTTAAGTTTGGTTCACGTTCTCCTCTGCCTGTCCTATGTACAGTATGTATGAGTATAGCAAGTCGGGGAGAAGCAGCGAGAAAAAGAGAAAATATCGCCGGACAGTGGTCAATAACATTTTGTTAGGACAAGACAAAAAAAAGCATATTAGGCGCATTTACATTTTACGCAAAATTTTAGTTGTGCGCTCATAGAAGATGCACAGATGAACTAAGCGCAATTAAACAAGCACGTGAAAGCCACACAACACAGGGCAGGCGCTGTGTGTTCATGTCCATGTTCAGTTGCGCCTCTGTGATGTACGTGTAGCTTACAATGAACCAAACTGAAACACTTTAAATTTCGATCATAGAATTTGGATCAAAATTGTCTCGTTTTTAATTTCGTCTGGTGGGAAACTTCTTGTTTAGGTAACACAAAAAAGAATTTACAACCGACTAATTTTTTTCCTCGTGGAGGAATTCAAAGCAGCAGTCTTGAATGTGAGCGGAGCAGCACTTCACAGTTAAGTCGTCTCTCACTCCGACAAAACGCATTAAAAATTGTTGCTATACGCCAAGAGGGACGGGAGAAGATGTTCACTTCGTGTCACGTATATCTTGTCCTCTACGTGTTGCGCACGTGTCCAACATTCTTGGACAAAAAAAAAATGAAATTTGGGAAACTGTAAGATTCTGGTATTGAAATATTCAAGGTCCATTCTTCCGATATCTGGAAGAACCTTCCTTTTATACTGTTTCCATCACTCGCATCGAGCAGTTCTGACTAAAAAAAAGCAATCAGGAACGCTTTGGACTGTAGCAAAAACGTTAATAGCAAAAAATGCAAGCCTGCAGGCGGGAGGCTGGGGATATATTGATCGTTGTAGACAATCTTACAATATATGAGGAACACTGCGCTCATAATACCCTCCCTATACCCTATGTAACACCCTCCCTGCAAAGGCCTTTAAACGCTTTCCCGTTCAAAAATGCTTTTCTCCAGAACTGTTGGGTATGACATCAGTGGTACGCCTCCAGGCTCACCGTAACCGGAATGCAGGGGCAGCGGAGAACCTCCTCCATTACACGAAGTACATGGACGCTTGCAGTTCCTGCAGCACCTTGACGGCCTCCACGTATTGGGCAGTGGTCAACACTGCGTCCCAGCCGCCCTCAGACGACTGGCTGACCGCACCGGACGACTCCAGCTTGCTGGCGATGTGCTGTTTTGCGCGGAAGGCGGCCAGGTGCGCGTAGTACACAGGGGCCGGGATGCTCACGCTCCTTGCACACCGGGAGTATGTGTGGCACAGGTAGAAGCTGAGCTTCTGCAGGTCGTCCGCGCTGAACTTGGAGTCATCCCACACGATATAGTAGTGGGCCGGCCGGCTGGTGCCCTGCGGGAGCGCAAAGGAGTAAAGTTATTCACATGCCCAGATTCCGAGTGCCATGTCGGGCTGGGTCGCTTCGCATCGTGGTATGTGGTGGTGCGGTGTGGTCCTGCTTGTGGTGCGATGTGATGTGGGGTGGTGTGTGCGGTTTGAATACCCTTATTTTATTAGCCCACATTACGTGGGAAGGAGAGTGTTTAAACACAATATGCAAAAAACTGGCAGTGCCTATGAGCACAGCACGTGCTCGCCTTGATCTTAATGCTGTGTGCACAACATGTTTCTCTCTTTATTTGGCCTTAGATGCCCTCGCGCCGATAAATACCGTGAACAACTATTATTTCCTGCCTGGCTGTCATCAGCGCATTGGTCGGTCATCGTCATCTATGTCGCTGTCCCTACTTCGGTACAGCATAAAAAAACGAGGCATACAAGCCGACACTTCTATTTAAAAAATCAGTTTTTTGGCCGTTTTTTGAGACTGAAAAGTCGCGTCGCGCTTTAACGTACGAGCAACCAGGCCCAGGCGAGCATCAAGCGCTTCTCTTTTCACCCAACCTCATGCATTCATTGTCTCAGCAGACGCCATCCTGAAAGGAAAAACTAACGACCACATCCGTATGACAGCATCAATCCGCACTGGACATAAGGCCCCCCGTGCGCAACTTCCGATACCGCTTCCTCAAGGTCGAACGATGACGTTACAGTCACTCATAGCGCTCCTGGTGGCCTCGATGTGAAGCGGAATGCTTCCGCCACGGTGTCGCTCGCAGGTGATCTCGGAGGCCATGGTTCCCTTTCCTCAAGCTGCGGAAGGCCTCCATCGCAGGCGCTCCTGGTATTTGTAGCGCACTAAAGACGCGACGCGACTGTGGCGACGCCGGCGCCCGGACTATTTCCTCCGCAAATTGATAAACGAAAACACCGCGGACCATTTCTTCCCGCTGACAATAGCAACAAGGGCGGAGAAGAGGTCGCCTACCTGGATGCCGAAGTGGCTGCAGAGGAAGAAGTCGAAGTCCAGTGGGTGCGTGACCACCGAGTCTACGGTCGTGCCTGGTGGGACGTTGCGGAACTTGCCCACGCCGTCGCGGTCGTTGGCGGGCATGAACCTCGTATGGTGTCGCTTCCGGACCACGATGAACGTCAGCGGTGGCTCGTAGGTCTCGGTGGGACACATTTCCGCACACGCCAGCCGGATGGCGCTCACCTGGGAGATTCGAGAGCGGAAACAAAGAAAAACTTGGTCAGGGTTTAAAGGCCATTCGACGAATCACGATATATACTTGGTACAGAATGTAAACAAAACGCTTTGGACCTTCACGAACTCTGCTGTCCTATCTTATATAATTGTCGTTTGGGAAAAACTCTATAGCGAAGAGCAGCGTTTTTTTAGCAACGCTATTATCGGTTGTAATCTCGTTAAACGAGCAGTTTCAGCAACTGTTCAGCTCAACGGAAGTGCAGCTTTTCCAACCAACACCGAAATGAACAGCAGTCAGCTGCAGTTACTCGCACACTCCGCTAAATTGAGTTCACGCGGTCCACATTCTGGATCACATGATCGGTTTATATACATAACTCTAGGCATTGACTTACTATTTGACTCCACTCAACTAAAGTTTCTGTGCAAGCGTGGCGTTTGAGTACGCCGTCAGTGAACAACCACACAGAGCCAAGAAAATTCAGTAGAGGAACGCCCGGCTTCACCGCTCAGCCGTTGTTTTCCTGGCGCCACTTCGCGGCATTTTTTTTGTGGCTAAACTAATTCCAATGATACAACTCAAGAATGAAGCCGCTTTTCCCCTTAAAAGGACCCCCTTCCAGTAAATGGCGTCGGCTGGTTTTCACGAACCTGCAAGGTGGACAATGCAGCGAGCGCAGTGACAATAACAATAGTCTCTCCTGTGAGGGGGGAGACTAACCCCTTCCTTCTGCGACTTCCTACATGGTTACCTTAGGAGGCTCATGAGAAATGGTCTACGCCATTGGCTGCAAGAGAGTCCTTTCAGGGGGAAAAGCCGCTTGGTTCTTGAGTTGTATCCGACTATAATGAAAGTTGTAGAGTGAGTCTTATATGAGCCAGGATAGCACTCGGCCGATGCAGCGTGTCAGTAGACTGGTCTAACTGCGACCCCCTACTGAGCTGTGATCTGAACTGCAGGTGGCGCTGCCTTTTATTACCCGTGCCACACGCGCACTAGAAATAACCGCAGATGTTTGTAGCCTTAAGTTTGCCTATGCCATTATTTTCGGAGCTGGCGCTACACGTCCAGATTTAACGACATTACAATTTATTGGCAGATTTATTGATATTACAGATTCGCAACTATAACAGAGGAGATTACAATCCAATCAATGACGAAATTCAAATGTTTTCTGATAATATTCTGACGCCCTCTTTTCACTATAGGTCAGTATTAGATAACCGCGGGTTCAATTTAGAGACAAGCTCGCCTAACTTGTAGCCAAACGTGTCCCGCTTGTCACGCTATCAAATCATAAATCTAAGCTTTGCTTTACAAGAAAGCATCGACAAATGAGAAATAAGAAAAAACGGCTGTACAAAAATGCAAAGCACGAATATTCGCCCTGCACGCGGGGTAAATATAAAACCTACCTAAAGCTGTGTTGTTATGGCCTCTGTGTCGAAAAAAAATATTTTTTTCAAAAGCCCTTCCGGCGCTACTTAGGAACAATAAAAGCAAGCCCTTCAAAGCAATACGTCCGAACAGTGTCAGTAATGATATATCAATACATGATATTCACAGCGTCTCCTACTTCGATGCTGAATGTCCTAAAGCTTTTAATTCGTTTTTCGCATATATTTTCACCAAGAAGATAATCCTAACATCCCGTAAGTACCAGATTTTGGTTACCCGTACATGGCACCGGTTGACATTACACTTTATGGCTTAGTACACCTGATAAATAGCCTAGTACCCTGTTCTTCTGGGGTTGATGAAATTAACTGAAAATACTAAAGAAATGACATTTCTGTCTCCAGCATGATCTTCTTTCATATCTTTAAGCAGTCAATATCTACAGGTGAGGTTTCCACCGGTTGGAAAATAGGAAAGGTGGTACCGGTTTTCAAAAGTACTAACAAACACTCGCACGGAAACTGACGACTTGCACCTTTTTGGACTTTGTCAAAGCATTTTATCAGGTAGAACATTGCCGACAAATATCTAAGCTTTGTGCTCTAAAATTTAATTCTTTAACTCTGTCATGGGTCCGTAGTCTTCTTTCTAATCGCTAGCAGTTCACCGCTGTTAACAATTATTAATTTCCTGTTTTTGATGTTACACCGGGCGCGGCACTAGAAAGCCTCCTCGGTCTATTACTATTCTTAATTTACATTAATAACCTTCCAGCAACAATCTCATCTTATATGCGCATATTTGCTGACGACTGCATTATTTATTCACCAATAAAATTTACTAATGGCCACCTTGAACTTCAATGTGACCTCGATTGCATAAACGACTGGTGTAAAACGTGTCTAATGACTTTAAACATTTCTAAGTGTAAGATAATTAGTTTTAGCCGAAAGTCAGTCACTTCGAATTTTCCATACCACAATAATAACGATACATTGGCTCGGACTACGCAGTATAAGCATCTAGGCGTCCATATTTCACCAAACTTTTCTTGGGCTGAACACATAACCATCACTTTCGCTAATGCTTCCCGGTCACTAGTTTTCATTCACCGTAACCTGCAATGCACTACCCCTCACGTGTGTGAACAAGCCTACATTACTTTTGTCACACCGCAGCTAGAGTACGCTTCATCCATCTGGTCACCTCATCAGAAATATCTGAGAGAGAAGTTGGAAGCTGTCCACAATGGGGCTTGTCGTCTCATTTCGCAAAATTGTAGTTATCAGTCTAGTCTAACCCAACTAAAGATCAAACTTTCGCTCTATGCATCCGTTGCGAATTCGTCGCAAGACTGCCCTTTTATCTATCTTTCACAAATACGTCCATGCCACTGATTCACCGCCAGCACATCTGCAACGTCCCTCCTACTTATAACATAGATTGCATAGTAACTACAGCTATGCCGCATTTATGGCAACACACATGCTTTCAACTTCTGGTCACTCCCGCGTGCCATCCGTCTCTTGAAGAATCTTCCGGACTGCATCGCCCTGCAGGCTAATCATGACACCTTTTGCGAACATCTACCCAAACACTTCGCTGATAACGGTTAGCACGTCATTTATATACTCCTGATTCGTACAACTTCGTTTTCAGCAGCTTGAGACCTATTGCCTCTTTGGTTCCGTGGATGCGCCACTTTGCTCATTTATGCCTGATATGTTTTCTTTGGCTTTTGTATAACTGGACTTCGTGCATTTCCCCTGTTTTTGTTTCATGACGCAGTTGTTTTTACTTTTATCCCTTTTTGTGAATTGCGATATCTTATCTGAACTCACCTGTTTTTTTGTGTGTTTTGCTGCACTTTTACTATTTTTTATTTGTAACATTTTGCGCAACGTTCTGAATTTGACCCCCCCACCCCCCTTTTATTTTTACACAATGCCTTTGCGGAGACCTGTGAGGTGTCTTTAAATACATAAAAAATAAATAAATAAAGAAAGAAAACAAAATTTAAATAAGTCACGGGGATGATAACGCTTTCAAGGGAGTAAAAAAAATCACCTGAATATAAACAGTGTCAATGAGTCAGAACCTCAGCAATGTCATTGAAATATAATATAAAAATAAATTTGTAGAAAATGCCGCTGTTCTTGCTTGACAAGTCGTAAAAGTCGAACTGGCGTGCCAGCTCACAGGCTAACAGTTCTTCAGAATTGCTGGTAAAAATGGTGCTCTTTATGAATAAACCATTATCCACAGGATAGTGATTTTTCACAAAAAAAGTTGCATATCTTTCTGCATGCGGAACGGGGAGAAGAGTATGCACTGCTGTGGCGAATGAGTTGTGGCGAACTTAGTAGGTCGCAAACTGCAGTTAGTCTGTCTAATGCCATTAAATACGAGCGCGTGACACTGTTCCGATGGCGTTAAAACTTGATCACTAAGTAATTAATGACATTAAACATGACCTTGTGAAACTGTTATAGCACCTCTAACTGTCGTTCAGTTCAACGGACGGTCAACTGCACAGCCGTTAATATCGCCCGTGCTGAAAAGGGGTGAGACACGGACCGGGCACGCACAAAACCCAACCACAAGCCTCAGTCTTGGATGTTTACCACCTTTTGAAGAGAAAAGATCAAGCTGACGTCAACTAACACCGAGAAGACACAATGTCCCGAATGCCCTGAAATTGTAGCGCTGTGGAGATCTATTCGGTGCCGTTATGTATATGCACAGGAAGTCCGCTTGTCATAAGACAAAAGGTTATCCAATGACGCTAGCGGCATTGAATGCGGTATAGCTGTCTTAACAAGATGAGAGTTTAGTGGACAGTATTGTAGTAGGCGCAGTGCTTACCTCATGGTTACGGACTTCCAAGAACTGCCCCTCGCTCACTCCGTCTCTGTAGAAGACGATCCGCAGGGGCTTGTGCCCGGTGGTGCGGTAGAAAACCAGTAGTAATTCCTTGATCATGTCCTTCAGGTCCTTGATAATTTCCACACGCGCCTTAGCCTTGGAGTCTTCAATCTGTACCCGAATGGTGGCGTGAAACTTGGACGGTACAGAGTCTAGGCTTCCGACGCACGCGGCGATGGATGGCCTGATCTTGTCTCCAGGCGATGGGTGCGACACGTCTGCTCCGATGACGATCACGGGCCTATGTAATAGCTTCGGCTTCTCCTGCATCAGGAGACTATTGTTGATGCCGCCCATCTTGGCGTTGATCTTTTGGCACAGGTTTTGGATGAGCGCTGCGTTACACTTTTGGACCACGTTGTTGTCCAAGATGCATTGTGTGCGCAGGGAGAGCTCAGTCTCTGCCACCTGCTTGATCTCAGCGTAGTTCGTGGCTTTTGTGATCACAGCCACAACCATCTCCAACTGCGGGTGCTGCTTGCGCTGCTCCGTGAGAACGGTACGCATGGGTTTGCGGTTTGTGTCGAACATAATGACCGCAAGCGGCTGCGCAATGCGCATGCCCAGTTCTTGGCCGATGCGGATCAGCATCTTGATGAAGTTGTCCAGGCAGTCCTTCTGCGCGAAGTGGCTCACGTTGAGAACAATCCACTGTGTCATCGACATCGCCTTGTAGAAGCGCTGCCCTCGGAGATCCCACGTACCGTCGCGCGGCTTGCACATGCTGTTGTTCTCAAAAACCAAGGACGGCGGGTCGAGAATTCTGCCCACAACCTGAGTGGGTTCGGGGTTGATCTTGACGCCGAACTCTCGCAGGTACTTGTCCGAGGTGCTGACCATGTCGCGCACAGACTGACGAATCTCCAGGAAGCGCTTGGCTGGCGGCGTGTCCGTGCGCTTGATCATCTCGGCGGTCTGACTCTCCTCGAGTTTCTTCCGACAGTGCTGGCCTTCAGCCAGCTCGCACACCTCCAGAGGAATGTAGACCGGATGCGTCGGGCTGCCACTCTGCACGCAAGGGAAGTTCGGGTACGACAAGCGCCTGTAGCGGCTCTGGAAGTAGTCGGCGACGGAGATCTGACTACCTTCTGATTCAAAATAGATGTCCTTCGCAGCTTCACTCGTGATCTTGACCACTTTGTACTTGCGCGGGTACGGAAGGTGCGTCACTTTTACGCGGAGTCCTTTGAGCTCCCTATTCAGCCGCGCGTACTGGTTGTCGCGCAATGACCGTAAGTCCGCGGGTGTCAACACACGCCGGCTGTCGCTGAAGAACCTGCACATGAAGTCTACCAGTGGAAGCGAGTCGTAGAATGCTGTTGCTGACATGTCGACGTTAAGCATGGGCTTCCATTGGGCGGGTCGAACACTCGTGTAGTAGCCAAACCACACCTCTCGGCCTCCTCCGAGGTCATTGTGCTCGTTGGGTCCCGGCGGTCTGAAGAACGAGCGTCCATCCGGCGCAAGGTTGATCGAGGGGCTGTGCCTCAAGACGATGTCGATGGCCTGGAGGACTTCCTGGGGCACAGTTTGTACGCGCTTTTGGAAGACGCCATGCAGGGCGTCCAGGTTCACGGTGGCTGCATACTGGATCTTGATGATAAACTTCTGGCTTCTCTGGTCTTCCTCGAGGTCGACTGTGAATGTCCGCTCGCGGAAGTTGAGCTGGCGGCGCGTGTACAGCTTCTTGCGGCCATCGAAAGCCGGGATGCAGTTGGCCAGGTCTTGCCGGTACTTCTTTACTAGGAGCTCGATGACTATCCTGTTGATCTTTGTACTGAGGCATCGGTACTTTTTCTGCTCAGGAAACTTGGTCTCCTGGGCAGTCTCCGTGGAGATGTCGACGTCGTAGTGGTAGACGCTGCCGGTCGGTATCTCAATGCGGAAGTGGTTGGCAAGAAGCTGTATGGTCCGGCCCAGCTGGCCGTGGGCGGGCCTCCGCGGGAAGTGAGGGGGCAGGGTTCGCTCGAGCTCCTGCGCCGTGATTGGTGGTAATTAGAGCAGGGCATGAAGAAGTAAGTATGCACGCACTGTTTCGTGTGTTGAGCGTCATACAAGTTTGGCCGAATGGTCTTCGATCTACACTATAGTGCAGGACCGGTTCCGGTGAGTCTTAACGGGGAAAGGCTCCTGCACCCCGTGTGTTGCAGCGAGCCTATTAAAGGACGGCGCTTGAACATTAATATCCTCCCCTGAGAATGTTTTAAAGGTTTCGTGCAAGCGAAGTTATCTGCAGTCAATATCTAAATTTCAGCGTCTTCTAGCCTTTCTATCTCCTTTCATCACTATTTTCATGCTCACGGGTCGGCGCTCTTCAGCCAGCCCTACCCACTCGGCCCCACCGCCGGCTGCAGACGCGTTCGGGAATTTTCCCGGTAATAGTGTGGGGGGGGGGGGGGAGGGGGGGGGCTTCCTGAACCGCCGAAACGACACTTATTATTGGCAGCGGCCACAATAGCTGCCATACTTCTGAAACTAACCGACAGACACATCTGAACAAAAATACGCAGGAGCGCGAGGCGGAGAAATGCGCGGGCGTGAAAAAGTCGCTGGAAAGAGCTCGCCAATCTTCGCTCGGGATTGTGGGTTCTGTGCTCAATGTAGGAATATATGGTTAAGGTGTTTATGACGAAAGCTCGTAGTACTTGAGCGAGGTTATGTACACGGTTGGTCAAAAGTTCCGGGACCACAGGGCTTGCTTCTTTCATCGGTATATCGTGGCATTTAAGGTGCGATTAAAGCTATCAAGGTTAGCAGAGTATAGAACGATACCTCTTCCGTCCTCTACGGATATTTTGAGTCTGGGTGTGTCATGTCTGCCTGATTATACAGCTCAAAAGCAGACCCTATGGCCTGGGAACTTTTGACCTACCCTGTACTTTCTCGGAAGGTATTTCAAAGCCTTGTTCTATCTTGAGCACATATGACAGGGACGATCGGGTCGATTGCAAAATCAAGGAAACGGACTGCGTGGTAGTGGTGTACATCAAAAGCGAGAGAGTAAGTACTAGTTCTTTCTGTGCCTTAATTTATTTATTCAGGGAACCCAGCCCATGATAGCGCAAGAGCTGAAGTATTTCTTCCAAGGTTTCTGAACCACTCAAAGGGCAACTGTGGGCGAGTTTGAATGTTTTAGACGCGGTATTGTGTCCCTATTCGCATAACATTTCTTGGGAGTCAATTCTCTGTGCCTTTAAAAGCGTGTTTCAAAAACCTGAGTAGAAGCCCTTTAAACCAGCAAAAGCAAAGAACGCCGAAACTAAAACTGGGTTTCTCCCAAAGAATGACGCCAAGATAGAAGCTTGTCGCCATGCATACTGCCACAAAAACTTTCGGCGCGTTGACTGACTAAACTGGAGACTGTAAGCGACAGACCACTGTTTGTGTGAAATGACCAAAAACAAAGGTCTTCATTTTCTTCTTCTTGCGCAAACTCCAAGCAAATATCGAAGGGCATGCAGCTGGTGACGTCACACGTGCAAGGTCGCCCGCAGAAATCGTCCCGATTGGGGCGACAAAATTGGAAAAATTTAATTATTCGTGCTGAAACAAACCGACGCCCGGCGGCGAAGCTCGGCACAAGGAATTGCCATGGAAATTTCGGCATTCGTGGAGGCCAACAAAAGACACCGCAGCTGCCCATTAACAGCGAAAGATGAACAACATTCGCACGAATTTTTCTGTGAATTGAGAATGTGCAGACGCGTAATTTATAAAAATCAACAGCTGCAGCCCAAGGAAACATTAATTCGCCAGAGTGGATGTTTGGGCTCGACGGTGCACCATTTCGCTTCGAGTAAAAGAGCATTTAACGAGTGACTAAAAAAGACAATACACTCACCGCGGTGGCTCGGTGGTTAGAGTGCTCGGTCACTGATCCGGCGTTCCCAGGTTCGAAACCGACCGCTGCGGCTGCGTTTCGATGGAGCCGAAACGCTAAGGCGCCCGTGTGCTGTTCGATGTCAGTGGACGTTAATGATCCCCAGGTGGTCGAAATCATTCCGGAGCCCTCCACTACGGCACTTCTTTCTTTCTTCTTTCACTCCCCGCCCCTTTGTCCTTTCCTTACGGCGCGGTACGGGTGTACGCCGATATGAGACAGGTACTGCGCCAATTTCTTCCGCCCCCCCCCCCAGAAAATTTAATGTGGATTAGCCCAATAATAATAATAATATTAATCGGTTTTGGGGGAAGGAAATGGCGCCGTATCTGTCTCATATACCGTTGGGCACCTTGACCGCGCCGTAAGGGAAGGGAAAAAGGAGGGAGTGAAAGGAGAAAAGAAGAAAGAAGTGCCGTAGTAGAGGGCTCCGGAAAAATTTCGACAACTTGGGGATCTTTAACGTGCACTGACGTCGCACAGCACACGGGCGCCTTAGCGTTTACCCGCCGCTGTGGTTCAGTGGTTAGAGCGCTCGGCTACTGATCCGGAGTTCCCGGGTTCGAACCCGACCGCGGCTGCTGCGTTTTTATGGCGGAAAAACGCGAAGGCGCCCGTGTGCTGTGCGACGTCAGTGCACGTTAAAGATCCCCAGGTGGCCGAAATTATTCCGGAGCCCACCGCTACGGCACTTCTCTCTTCCTTTCTTTCACTCCCTCCTATATCCCTTCCCTTACTGCGCGGTTGAGGTGTTCAACGATATATGAGACTGATACTGCGCATTTCCTTTCCCCCAAAATTATTATTATTACTTAGCGTTTTTCCTCCATAAAAACGCCACCGCCGCGGACGGGTTCGAACTCGGAAACTCCGGATCAGTAGCCGAGCGACCTAACCACTGAGCCACCGCAGTGGGTCAGAATTCCGGCATAAAACCAAACATTTAATACAGCCAAGCTTTAAGCCTAGAATCGTTTGATATCAAAAATGATAATTTTCATCCGCGTGATGAGTTTTGGGATCTAGTAATCATGGAAATATTTATTATGAATTCACACGTACTGTGCTACATAAAAAAAAAATCCGGTACGGAGCATTGTATTGCAGAGTATTGTATTGAGTTATATGGAGTATAAGCAACTAAGGCTATCATCTTTAACGTGCACTGACTTCGCACAGCACACGGGCGCGTTAGCGTTTAGCCTCCATAAAACGCAGTCGCCGCGGTCGGGTTCGAACCCGGGAACTCCGGATCAGTAGCCGAGCGCCCTTACCACTTAGCCGCCGCGGCGGGTTGGATTAGCGGAGCTAATCCAGGATATACAAAGCGAAAAGCGAGATTGAGATCTCCACTGACCCACGGAGCCGTTAGCGCCTTTCCTTTCGTGAAAATGAACGGTCTTTGGTAAGTTGTCAACGCCAATGAACTCTATGAACGCCGCCGGCTCACTTGTTTTATTTGGTTTTTGAGGAAAGGAAATGGCACAGTAACCGTCTCACTGTGGTGGACTACCGAACCGCGCTGTGAAGGAAGGGGTAAAGGAGGGAGGGAAAGAGGAAACTACATTTAAATTTGGATTTTGAGGAAATGTGCTGCGGTACAGGATTTTGAGGAAATGTGCTGCGGTGCGCAGCGGCGGAACACCTGTGGCGCATGGACAGTAGTAAGTAGGGATCGAGAGAGAGAGAGAAATGCGCCGTGTGACGTCACTGCTCCTCATGCATGCGCAGCACGGCTCTCCAGGAATCACGCGAATCACGCGCAGCCGCCGCGGTCAGGTTCCAACCACTCATCTAAATACGGTCGTTACGTCACAAACTTTCCTTTTAAATTTCGCCCACTCGCCTTGTCTATCTCATTGTTGACCAAGGAACCTATTGCGGTTTCCAAACGTTGTTCTCTATCTTGACTTTCTCAGCGGCTAAATCTGATGTTTCACTTCCAGAGCGCCCTATACGTCAATCACTACCACGATGCTTGCTACCCACAGAACTTTTGGTTAGTAAAAACTAAGCCCTGCATAGTCGGCTGCAATTCAAAAAAGAAGCGACGGATGCCCTACCAAGGAAGCCTTGCAGCCAACGGCGTCGGCCGATTCTCCGGACGCCGCTCTCAATCTGATTAAACGGTGGTTCATCTCCTTTCATATGCCACTCCCTGAGATGTCACGCAGGTCCAAGAGGATTGACTAACCATGAAGTCATGAGAACCAGTCGACGCCTTTGGCTGCAGGGCCTCTTTCAAGAGGCATATGCTGATTCGTTCTTGAGTTGTATTATACCGGGGTTTGGTTCTCGTACCGTCTGTGCAAGTCGATGTTTTGGAAAGGTGATGTTTCCTCTTGCCTTGAAACTAACAGTTAAAGCCCTTTGTAACGAAGCGGTTTATAACGAAACAACTGATATAACGAAGAAATTATGATTGCACGTTTAAGCTCAGCCAACAGGAGCTATAACGAAGCTACGCTTACAAAGAAGTTATCGCCGGAAACTTTCAACTTCGTGGTAAAGAGGTTCAACCGCTTTAAAAAGATGCAACTTTATATGGACCGCTGGCATATCAAGCAGCACAGCATGGTTTATAACGAGATAATGGATATAACGAAGGAATTACGAATCCCCTTGGAAGCTCGGTCAACACTGCATATAACGAAGTAACAGCCGCGAACGAACTTTCTACTTTGTTATAACGAGGTTAAACGAGCTACATGCCATGGCCCAAGGTGAAGCCCTTTTCGGCAAACAGTACGCACCTTGATCCTGACATCGTCGCCTGGAGTGGCCTGGTCTCCAGCTTCGGGGGTCTGCTCTGTTACCGCAACGGGCGGCGTACATGGTGGCGAGGGTGGTAGGGCAGCTGCTGCCGGCTGACTGCAACTCACGGCGGCTGCTGCGGATGCAGGCCGCGGGCTGCTGGCCGCTACGTTGGCGTCACCTGCGGCGGCGGCGGTCCCGTAGCTGGGACGGTAGGCGCTGGGCTGAGCGGTGGGCTGCGCGGTGGGCTGAGTTCTGGGCTCCGCTGCAGGGGTCGGGCCGCGGCTGACGGCGCGCGGCTGCGGGCTGGGCGCGGCGCCCTGCTGCAGTGCTTGCGCGAACAAAACCCGCGACGGACCGGCGGGCGACGGAGCAGGAGCGGTGGCACCGGCGGGCGACGGAGCAGGAGCGGTGGCTTGATTGCCACCGCTGGCCGAAGGCACCGCTGCGAGCCGAAAATGCCCGTTTAACGTAGCGTTGATACATCTGCTGCGTTTGCGATCATAGCGATCGTTACGACACGCATATATACACCGCCGAAAGCTGAAGACTGGACTGCCGTCGCCGGAGCTCTGTTGGTAGAGCACCGGACGCTAAATTCAGAGGTAGTGGGTTTCGGATACCAACGGCGGCGTGTGGTTGTTTTCCTTCTCCTTTATAATCAATTATCTTTAAAAAGTTTCGTCTTTTTTCATGGGGGTTTAACGTCGCAAAGAGAGAGACAGAGAAAGACGGAAAGGCAGGGAGGTTAACTAGGCAACACCCGGTATGCTACCCTACACGTGGGAAGTGGAACGGAGGGAGAGGTAGAAAAGGGAGAGAACAAAGGGATATGATAACTTTTCCACGTGTCCGTCGGCCGCTACTTGCAGGGTACGCAGGGCACACACTGATTGTTCACAATCTTGCACTCAGTCCTGAGTCCTTCAAGAACTTTATAGGTGCCTTCAAAGCTGTCCTCTGCGATGAAGGCGTACTCCAAGGACCCAGACTCTTTAACAAGTTTTTGCCGTATTAAGCCCCCACGGATGAACACCACATATTATTAAAAAAAACATCCCTCATGCTTCTTGGTTCGGTCACTGTTGGCATCCGTCATGTATGTCATAACGAGCACCACTTGTCCCTTCCCTTGTCTGCTCAACGGTAAAAGACAGATGGTATAGAGTACCTAGTCGAGGGTTTGACGGTATGCCGTCTAGTCAGGTCAGCAGAATGAATCTTCGGTTTACTGACCATGTGAATGTGGTCAGCTGACTTCAGCTAACATATCTGACATGGTCAGTGACCGAAAATTCAGTATACTGTGGTCGAGAGCATACGTCACAATAGCCGTCCCAACTAAGACAGCTGTGCAAGCCGACAATGGCATGCTCCGTGACTACACACGACTAAACACGCAGCGCCCCCAAACAGCGTCGTATACCCTTTGCACGGAATAACTGAGTGCGAGGCCCTAGCTGTCGCACAGGGTCTTAATTTTCACACAAATGTGATCAGCGCTCCCCCCACAGCAACGAAGAAGCAACAAATGTCCCGCCGCGCATTCAATATATTTGCGACACACGCGCACGCTTTCCTTCTAGTTGTATACTTGAGAACAAAAAAAAACAATTTTAAATTTAACTTCGCTAACCCTGGAATTCAGCGAAAACAAGGACGCTTGCTAAGCACCTGAGGCTCGTCCACGGCACCGCTTGCATGGACAGCCGTTCTATAGTATATACACACACGACCACGTGGCTTAGACTTAGTATCGCATGGTCTTACACCCCCATCAAATGTATTTAGGGTCAAAGTTGAACCCAAATGTCACCTAATGTCAAAGGTCGAAGATCAAAGGTCAACGAAAGGTCATGGGTCAAGGGCAGAGGTCAAGAGTTCCACGCCATAACTGTACCACGTACGGTCATACATGGCTAACGTGGTTGGGCTGAAGTTCATTGGAGGCCATTCTCCGGCCTATGCGACGACTGTTTTACCAAACGTGGTGAAGCTTTTCGCTTCGTGTTCAACTGCAGTGACTTCTTTAGTTTCACTACTTTTAAATGGAAGCCCGTTCCTGCATTCCGCGTCGTAGTCGGTGTAACATATGCTGCTTGACAGGTGACGTGTTACAGAGTGTGACAGGTGACGTGTTGGCAGGTAGTAGCAGAGCAAAGCGTCACCTGACACAGCGAGAGGAATGGACAGCCGGTAGGCGGCTGCTACGGGACGATGCCGGAGGGTCGCTAGCAACGTAACAGGAACCTGCCAAGCGGTAGCAAGCGGCTTGCGAAGAGCTTCGCTCAAATTCCGAACTACCGTCTGTCGTAATGGGTCGTCTGTCTGTCTGTGACTGCCAGGAAGAAAGAAAGGAAAGTGCACAGGCCTGCTCACTGGCCCAAGCCGAGCCACAATCGCTACCACGTGCAGATAGTAGGAGAGTTGAAAGATGGGACAGAAAGACAGGATAGTAAAGACGCGCTAAAGACAAGACCAATCCCGGAGGTAGTGCAGTACCGGGCCAACCGGTGGCGGGAAAGAAGCATCCTTCAAACTCCCCGCCACATTTCCAAATATAAGTCCAACTTGGACCCGTAAGAGATACTCCACGGGTCCGGACAACTATAATGGGGCGTCAATTTTTTTTCATTTATATTTCGGGCGTAAAGAATGCACCTTTCCTACCGCGGACAACGCTTGCTGTCACGAAGAATGTCAACACATGCTGGTTGTGGGAAACGTTTCCCCAAATCCCTGCCTTTCCTCAAAATCGACGGAGTCCAGAACATCGTCAACGCCAATGCCAATGATCACAATGAACGCGGCGGTGGCGGCTGAATGACGTCATAGCTGTCACGTGGTTTGTCCTCGGTTCAAGGTAAAACTCTCCTACACGGCGAAGCAGCTACGCAAGGTAGTAGTAAAGCATTCCCTTCACAGGAAGGGGACGATTAGATGCCTGCCCGGCCCTATTGAGCTGCGGTGTAGGGGCTGCCGCACATGTGGCGAGGGCTGCTTGTCACCGGAAGTACCTGTTGCTAAACCGTCGTCGTCGCATCAGATGACGCGGCTGTTGCGAGTCCTTTCTGCCAATCTTTTCTCTCAAATCTCGTTTAACTCTCCAAATGTCTGCCAGTAGCAGCGATTATCTTCACGTGTCAGTGATTACCTGCACGTGGTAGCTACTGTGGATCAGCTTGAGTCGGTGGGCGGGTCCGTGAACTTTTCATTCTTCCCTAAGTCTCAACAATGACAACAAAACCCTGCCACACATCGCACCACACAGCTAGACGCCAAGCTGTTAAGCCGGCTTGATTTCACCCGGCAGCCCCATAGAGTGCGCACTCATACCTAGAAACAATAGACACGCAGTCGCGATAAACAGCGACCACAATCCGGGGAAAGACAGACCTTTGCTGAAAATTGAAAATTGGTTTTTGAGGAAAAAAAAAGACGCAGTAACCGTCTCGCATATCGCGGTGCACACCTGAAGCACGCCGTAAGGGAAGGGATAGAAGGACTGGGTGCAGAAAGGAAAAAAGAGGTGCCGTAGTGGAGGGCTCCGGAATAATCGTACATAATAATATTGTACAGCACACGGGAACCTTTGCGTTTCGCCTCCATTGAAACGCTGCCGCCGAGGTCGGGTTCGAAACCGCGTACTCCGGATCAGTAGCCGAGCGCCCTAATCACTGAGACACCGCGGTGTGTAATCCGGATAGCCCAAGAAAAAAATGCAGTGGAAACAGATTAATGACGCTCAAACGCGATACTCGAAAGACGCGGGCTCGCTCCCGGCCGCGGCGGTCGAATTTCGATGGAGGCGAAATTCAAAAGGCCCGTGTTCTGTGCGATGTCAGGGCATGGTAAAGAACCCCAACGTAGTCGAAATTTCCGGAGCCCTTCACTACGGCGGCTCTCACAGCCTAAGTCGCTTTGGGACGTTAAACCCAAATAAACCATAAAGAAATCATAAATGCGGTTAGGGGAGTACGGTGCGGAGCTACGGAGGTGTTGCTATGCACCAAGAACGCACTAAAACGAGACGGCAGCGCTCGGAAACGTGCCGTGGATCAAGGCACTGATCAAGCGGAAGAGCGTTCCACAGCACCTGCTCCGTGTCAGGTCAGCAGCATGGCCGGAACACACAGGCGCACGGGCGACGCGTGCAGAAGCGCGTGCTCGAGGAGCGGCGAGACGCACAGTGCGCATGCGCAAGGCGAACGTTCGGCAAGGCATTCTCGGCAGGAACTCGCCGCCGGTCACAAATGCGCGGCTTGGCTGGACCCCCTTTTATTTGTTCTATCAAAAAAAAAAACGACGTGATGCGAAGCGACGCTATCCTTTGTATTGGGTTATGCGCTTCGGTCAGGTATTTCACGTAATCTGTTAGCACTGACGTTGGTAGCATCCCTGGATGTTAGTAATTTTGTTCACTGCGAACACATTCGGTCGTATAGCAATGCTACCGCTAGGTCATATATTCCCTAGACTGCAGCATCAATGCAAAACGTTGGTGGTCTTAACAAGAGATACTAATATTAATGATATCGAAAGAGTGCATTGTCCACAACGCAGGTTTCAGCTTGAGCAAGCTGAAGGCTTTGCCATTTCAGTAAGCGTGCGGGCTTTGTTCGAACAAAGCAAGGCTCTTCACAGCCCGAGGGCAGCGCGCCCAATACCGGCGTTGCATATGGCGACAATGTACGAAGCACAAGGACGGAGACGCGCAAAGGGTCGCGCGAGCCCGAAGCTTGAGCGACGTACGCAATCCAAAGGCCAGTTCACATACGAGCGAAAACGCTAGCAATTTCTGCCGCCGCGGCGCACATAGCCGTTTCGAGCCGTCGCGGCGGGGGAAGCGGCCAGAGTGAAGAGGTTCCAAAAATATCTAAATTTTTCGCTGCAACGCGCTGCTCAATCGCTATATTCGCTCAGTCGCTTGCACGTGAACCAACCTTAACGCGATATAAAGGCTCTCGAGGTCTCTTCGGCTCAACCAAACCAGGCATTTTTTTTTTACTCTCAAGTCACGGTCACTCACGCTCAAATAAAAATGACGGTGCATAATAGCGAAAACAAACGGGTAACGAAGCTCGTGAATTTCGTTCAGCCTTCTCGCAAAAATTTAATGCTTTAGAACACAATCATCTTAGCCCACGAGGTTAAGCCTAAAGCGACCACCATGTGACGCCAGATGAACAAAGGGATCGAGCGCCCAAACGACAGCGGCGGAGGCCACAGAACCGAAAGGAAATTCGCTACGCACCTGGAGGTCCACCAGCTGAGTCGTTTTTCTTCTTGTCTTTGCGCTTTCCTGTCCCCATTTAGATAGCAGGCCACAAACACAAATGTCAATCACCGGAACGGACGGCTTGACTGCCTTCCGAGCCACTGGAGAAAGGCAAAAAGGCTGCGTTGTTACTCTTTTCTAGTGACATTTTCCGCTCCGTGATTCGCTCATATGCTTCGCCACGAGCTGCACGTGTTCCGTCGTCATTGGCTGTGCTTGGAGACGTCATGCGCGTGCCGGCGCTTCTGCCTCCAAGAACGCATAAAGAAAAAAAATCAATGGATCGAAAGGAAATCGTCATACGATACCGTGTTACCACTGCTCTTTATGGGAACGCTGAGTCCCGGCGCGTCTCGAACACGCGCGCTGTGGAACTCGAAGACTGCAAGTGGAGGGTAACTCCTCTTCGAAACCCAACTAGTCCTAGAGGCTATTTGCTGAGAGGGTCTAGTGGTGGTGGTGGTAGTGGTTTTATTAAAAATAATAGTAAAAAGGAAGGAAAAGATTTTTGCTAGCCCCGGCATCTGCCATCGATACTGAAGCACCTGAGCTGGGGCAGCGGAAATAAAGGACAGCAG
Organism: Amblyomma americanum; assembly: GCF_052857255.1. Taxonomy (NCBI): domain Eukaryota; kingdom Metazoa; phylum Arthropoda; class Arachnida; order Ixodida; family Ixodidae; genus Amblyomma; species Amblyomma americanum. The sequence continues at coordinate 276,703,349 of NC_135497.1, forward strand.
GCAGAATGGAGAAATTAAATGAAAGAGGTGAGGGGACAGGAATAGAGGATAGGGGGAGAAGTAATATGTACAAACTATTTACACAATAAAAAATGTGTCCAGGTTGTGCGCGTGATTAGTTCATTTTAGAGGATTTAAATCACACACGCGCACAGCACTGTGTTGGTTACAACTGGAGTGGGGCGTCCAGTTATTAATCGTTCAAGGTAGAACTCGCGGAGTGTTCGGGTCTAGTTCGCAAAATACAGAGGCGCATACAGGGGTCACGGCCGTACAAAGTGAAAGAATGGGACGAGTGCTGCTAGCATTCATTTCCAATTTTGTCCAAGTCCGTGGTTTCAGCTCAGAGATCCGCATGACTGAGCCACCAGAAAGCGGCGAATAAAGAACTGTATCGATTTGTCAACATTTCTGGCTTTTACCTATGTCTCTATGTATTTGTTAATGCATCCGTTTAATTAATTTTATTCCCACGTGCTGGCGTGGTTAAGTCTCGGAGTAAGGAGTGTGTTTTACTGCCCACATGTGGGGCGACAGTCTGAAAAATTGGATTTGGGGGGAAATAAAATGGCGCAGTATCTGCCTCACATATCCGCGGAACCCTGAACCGGACCGTAAGAGAAGGGATAAAGCAGGGACTAAGAATGAAGGAAGAAACAGGTGCCGTGGTGGAGGGCTCCAGAATAACTCGGACCACCTGGGGATCTCTAACGTGCACTGACATCGCACATCATACGGGCGCCAATCTCAGAGTTTATGTCGAGTCGTTGCGGTGGCCATTGCTCTCGAAGGAGGCCCCGATGCACGGTTCGCCGGTCACAACAGTAGCACTCTCTCGGCAAAGAGGAGCCGCCAAACTTTGACGTCTCCCTTTGTGCGAGGCGAAAAAAAACTCAAGTCGGCGACGTTAGGCCAGGCTTAGCTCAGCCGGAATACCTGATACGCGTCTCGCTGGCAATCTCCAACGCGGGCGTTTGATGGTATTGTTAGATTATCGCAGACATCCATGTCCGAGGTTATACATTCCCTAAGGTATCCATGTTGTTGCGATTACAGGATGATACAGGAAAGTGCACGGGCCTGCCGACGGGCTCCAGCTATGCGTAACCATGCAATGCCGCGTGCAAACTAAGGACAGTTCAGAGGTGTGAGGGGAACTACTGAAAGAAAAATGGTGCGCTCGATCAACTGCGACCGTAGGAGCGACGGTGGTTCTGGTGGGGCGCTATTTGTAGAGTCAGTTGTGTGGCGTTCGCAAGATAGCGACAGCACGCGTCACAGCGCTCATGTAAGGATGGTGCCGAGCGTGTCTTCGTGATTAGGCGCTAGGTGCCTTAGCCAGAGGACGTGGGAACAAAGCCTGACAGCGACGGCCCCGTTTCGATGTATACGCGAAATTATTTAAAGAACCCTGTGTGTTCGAAGTTACTGCAGTACCCCCCTATACGATGGCCACGTTTGACTTCAACTTGCGTTTAATGCTGGCTATCAAATTAAGGCAAAGCGCCGAGTAGAATGGCAAAGCAGTCGCCATGTTTCGCTTGATGAGCGCGAACGGCAAGTTTAGTTTAAATATTTAGCTTAAACGCTTGTCGGCACCTCGTGTTCGGGAAAGAGGCCACGCTGGGTCGAACACTGCTGCCTACCACAGCAACGCCAGCATCAAGGAAGCGCCACGTGACAACGTTTAGCCGCCGCTTGGCCCAGTGGTTACGGCGTTTGGCTGCTGACCCGACAGACACGGGTTCGATCCCGGCCGCGGCGGTCGAATTTCAATGGAGGCGAAATTCTAGATGCCCGTGTACTGTGCGATGTCAGAGCACGCTAAATAACCCCAGGTGGTCGAAATTTCCGGAGCCCTTCACTACGGCGTCTCTCATTGTCTGAGTTGTTTTGGGACGTTGAACCCCTCAAACTAAACCAAACAATGTTTTCTTCCTTTTTTGATGTTAGGAACGCTAGATGATAATGGAACTCCTTTTACTGCAGAGTTGTGCTGCCGCCACACTCTTCATGAGCGCTTCTGATCGAATGTCGTGTAGTTCGCAAAGCGCTGAGACCTGATGCGGCAGCGCTGGGCTACGAAAAATTGGTTTTGCAAAAAGGAAACGGCGATGTAATTGTCTCGCTTCTCGGTGGAACAATCCGCTTTCAAACCAGCGCCCGTTCGAAAATAGGAGCGCTGGTACCGCCGTAGTGTTCTGCTACAATAAGGTGATGGTTACAACTTTATTGCCACAAAATGGAAGCCTGGATTAGTTGGGGCTGGAGTGTGGCCTCCAGTCGGGGGCGGCCTCTTGAGCTCGCGTGATGATGGCCAGCTGCGTTGTTTTCTTGAACTTGCCAAGAGCTTGTCCCATTCCTTCGCCGAGAGAGGTGGCAAGAATGTCATCGAAGAGGGTGGGCTATCGGATTAGGGCAGTGAGCGCGCCCTCCGACCCGAATTTTACGAGGGACAGCCTGACCTCATTTCATGACATCAGCCATCACTTTACACTGGAGAGGCGCGCTTATGCCCCTCCCCACAAGTTGTTCACAAAAGCGCAGGAAGTTACCTGGCGCCGACTGCAAACACGCTCCCTTCTGAATCTGGCAGTGCTTCCCCTCAAGGACCCCCGACCAGTACGACCCAAACTGCCATAAATGTGGCGAAAGGGCCAAATACGACCACATTCTCTGAAACTGCGCAAATGATACGCTTCAGGCGGAGTTGATACAGCTCCCTTCTCCCGAGCGGTGGGACGCCGCGCTGGTGAGGTCGGATCCCAAGATTCAAGTATGGGCATTGCAGCGAGCCAATGAAGTCGCCGCTAGCCATGGTCTAGCGGCCATCTAGTATGTCTCCTGCAATCTGTTCTCGGCGCAATAAATGTTTTACAATCCAATCCATGAAAATTGAAAATTGGCTGTTGGAGACCCGCTGCGGTGGCTCAGTGGTTAGGGCGCTCGACTACTGATCCGGAATTCCCGGGTTCGAACCCGACCACGGCGGCTGCGTTTTTATGGAGGAAAAACACTAACGCGCCCGTGTGCTGTGCGATGTCAGTGGACGTTAAAGATCCCCAAGTGGTCGAAATTATGCCGGAGCCCTCCACTACGGCACCTATTTCTCTTTCTTCTTTCACTCCCTCCCTCATCCCTTCCCTTACGGCGCGGTTCAGGTGTCCAACAATATATGAGACAGATACTGCGCCATTTCCTTTCTCCAAAAAACAATTATTATTATAATTATTCGAACCCGACCGCGGCGGCTGCGTTTTTATGGAGGAAAAACGCTAACGGGCCCGTGTGCTGTACGATGTCAGTGCACGTTAAAGATCCCCGAGTGGTCGAAATTATTCCAGAGCCCTCCACTACGGCACCTATTCCTTTCTTCTTTCAGTCCCTCCTTTATTCGTTCCCTTACGGCGCGGTCCACGTGTCCAACGATATATGAGACAGATACTGCGCCATTTTTCTTCCCCCCCCCCCCCAAAAAAAAACAATTATTATGGCTGTTGCGGAAAGGAAATGGTGCAGTATGTCTCAAATCTCGGCGGAAACCTGAACCGCGCCGTAAGGGAAGGGATAAAGGAGGGACTGCGAAAAGAAAGAAAGAAATCCAGTAGTGGAGGGTTCCGGAATTATTTTGACAACCAGGTGACCTTTATTTATTACAATTGGTTTTTTTGGGAAAGGAAATGGCGCAGTATCTGTCCCGTATATCGTTGGACACCGGAACCGCGCTCTAAGGGACGGGATAAAGGAGGGAGTGAAATAAGAAAGGAAGAAATAGGTGCCGTAGTGGAGTTCTCCGGAATAATTTCAATCACCCGGGGATTTTTAACGTGCACTGACATCGCACAGCACACGGGCGCCTTAGCGTTTTTCCTCCATAGAAACGCAGCCGCCGCGGTCGGGTTCGAACCCGGTAACTCTGGATCAGTAGCCGAGCGCCATAACCACTGAGCCACCGCGGCGGGTGGACCTTTAGCTAGCACTGAAATTTCACAGCACACGGGCGTTACCTCGTGTTCGAGAAAGAGGCGCCTCTGGGTCCAACACTGCTGCCGACCACAGCAACGCCAGCTTCAAGGAAGCGCCATGTGACAACGTTTTCTTTATTTTTTTATGTTAGGAGCAATAGGTTATGGCTTAATACCGTTGCCGCAGCGTTTGTTGCATTAATTTTGACGTTAGGAACGCTACATAAGGGTGGAACTCCAATGGCGCAGCATTGGGCTGCCACAACACCCTTCCAGACGGCTCCTGTTCGAATGTCGTGTAGTTCGCAAAGTGCTGAGACCCTATGCCGCTAGGAAAAATTGTTTTTGAAGAAAGGAAATGGTCCCGCTATCCTCCCTTCCTCTCCCCTCACCTCTTTCTTTTCATTTCTCAATTCTGTCTGCTATTTTTTATTTCCGCCGCCCCAGCTCAGGTGCTTCAGTATCGATGGCACATGCAGAGGCTAGCAAAAATCTTTTCCTTCCTTTTTACTATTATTTTAATAAAAAAAAACCACTACCACCAGAAAGAAAACGGCGTAGTAATCGTTTTTATGGAGGAGAAACGCTAAAGCGCTCGTGTGCTGTGCGATGTCAGTGCACGTTAAAGATCCCCAGGTGGTAGAAATTATTCCGGAGCCCTCCACTACGGCACCTCTTTCTTCCTTTCTTCTTTCACTCCCTCCTTTATCCCTTCCCTTACGGCCCGGTTCAGGTGTTCAACGATATATGAGACAGATAATGCGCCATCTCCTCCCCCCCCCCAAAAAAAAGCAATTATTATTAAGTAATTGTCTCACTTCTCGGTGGAACAACACGCTTTCAATCCAGCGTCCATTCGAAAATAGAAGCTTTGGTACCGCCGTAGCGTTCTACTACAATAAGGTGGTGGTCACAACTTTATTGCCACAAAATGGAAGGAACTAGCTGGGGCTCGTGCGAGCTCAGGGTAGCAGCAAGCCGGGGGCGACCTCTTGAGCTCGCTTGATGAGGGCCAGCTGCGTTGTTTTTCTTTAAGTGGCCAACAGCTTGACCCATTCCTCCGCCGAGGAGGCAGGCAAGAGTGTCGTCACAGCGGGTTTGCTAGCGCATTGCCGTAATATACGGTCTTGTGTGGCATGCGTCCCGTCACCACAGTGCGGGCATGCAGGGTCATATTCACCGTTGGTGATTAAACATAATCGGTAGGGGCTAAGAATGGCCTTTGTTAGTAGGCGTCTGAGTGCCGCGGCTTGCGCCCTGTCCAGGTCGGGGTGAGGAGCGGGATACGTGCAACTTAGTCCGCGATAAAAGTTTGTAATCTTCGCGTACGGGCGAGGCGCCTCGGCGGGGGCATCCGCTCCCGAGAGGTCTCCCGTCCCCCGGTTGGTGAAACCTACAGTAAGCCACTTTCAACTGCGCGTTTCTTCGAATGTCTCGCAGTTGCTGCGGCACTGTTCAGATTCACTTCTACCTATCATCCCTAGCTTCGAATGCCACGCTGTTCCCTTTTGGTTTTTCTGTGGATTGTAGGCGTATTGAGTGTTTTCAGCTGTAGATTTGTGGAGGGCTATCCTATGCGCAAACGGTGTTGCTGTCGGCGCAGTGTGGCATAACCGGAAAGTTGCAGACAAGGGAACATCCACGTGTCCTGAGCGATAAAGTGACACGTGGCCCTGGCAAACGGCGCCTCCGAGATTGTTCCTTCTGAGGCCGCGTAAACGCTATACTATTCTGAACAGACACTGTGTCTGTAGAGTTAGCACAGGCTGGCAAAGGGAAAGCTTAGATAACACACTCCTCCGTGGCTTGTACGCGCTGCAAGGGAAGGGACGAAAGAGGAAGTGAAAAAGAAAGAAGTGCAAAAGAGGCAGCGTAATAGAGGGCTACGCAGTAATTTCGACCGCTTTTCGTTCTTTACGAGCACGCATGTTGCACAGCACACGGCCGCTATTGCGATATAAAGGGCCCCTGAAGTGTCTGAAATAGAGCTACTCGGTTGAGCACCGTAACAATCCAAGGGCCGCCTATACAATATATACCAACGCAGCACTGTAGTGTTCCAAATACCCTACGCTACAGCTGCGTCCGGCATGGTTAGAGCAGGGATGAAAAAACGGATCTTTTGCTGAGACAGCCGTCGTCACTTCTGGGGAGGTAGTTGGTGCAACACACCATTTTCCTCTCAGTAGTTTCCCTCGCACCTCTTTGAACTGCCCTTTGTTTGCACGCGGCAGTGGCTAGGCATAGCTGGAGCCCGTCGGCAGGCCCGTGCACTTTCCTGTATCATCCTGTAATCGCAGCAACATGGACACCTTAGGGAATGTACAACCTCGGACATGGATGTCTGCGATAATCTTAGAATACCACCAAACGCCAGCGTCGGAGATCGCCAGCGAGACGCGTATCAGTTATTCCGACTGAGATAAGCCTGGGCTAGTGTACGCTGAGATAAGCCTGGGCTAGCGAAAATCGCACGCTGGCGCGAAGACTTAAGCTCGTTCGGTATTGGACATTTCAGGTACTGGAACAGAAACAAGCGGCTGTGGATAGAAACTGCGGGAGTATCGTAGGTGATCTACTTTGTGGGACGTCAGAGTGCCATATATTTTCTTTTAGGAACACAGAGAACTTCGAACTACCAAAAAGTTTTGCAAAATGAGATAACATAAAACATGCAGCTCTTGAGCCTGTGGACTGGAATTAAATGAAACACATCTGCAGAAATGTGGGCTGTTGGGAGAAGACGATGACGAAAACACAAGAGACAATTAAGACGAGCGTCAACTTAACTGAGTACGCATTTCCGGAAGAAAAAAAAACGCTTAACACTAATAACGAAACACGAAGAACCATAGCGGTGGACTAGTCGTTTGAGCATCCGCCTCGCTTTCGGGAGGTGCGGGGTTCGATCCCCAGTGCCGCTGGGTGCCCACCGGTGATGCAATGGGTACAAGCTTTTTCCTCCCTGGTGCTCGGCTTGTTTACTGTGAAATGCTTGGGATATGGTTCGTTGACCCCACCTTGACTATAAGAAAAATAAACCTTGTGACATGGCGCACTTTGGCCACAGATGCCCCTGCGCCATCAAAATGCACCACCATCATCATCATCAGCATCGAAACACGAACGCACACAAGTAATAAGAACGAGCGCTGGCTCAAGGCTAAGATGCGCCTGCAGAAGTAGGAAGGAAGCAGAGATTAAAGGGACACTCGGAACAATTTGAAATTGGCCAGTATCACAGATCACAGAATTCTGACGACAAAAAATCACTCGCATGAAAACGAACTATTACAAGGCAGGAAAGACAAAAAAATTGCACAGACATTTAAGACTGCTTACGTGTGGGAATGTGAAAGGATTACTGTACCTGGGCGAAAGTATTGTTTAAGCGTAATGTCTGTACATGCATTAAAGTTCTTTTGTACGCGTTTATGTGTATGACACCACCCCGAACGCTGTACAACGAACAGTTTGCGTCACAATATTGGTATGAAAGTCTATGAAGGCACACAACTGAAGGTCCATATGTCATCGGTTCGATTCCCTCTCGCAAGATAGCCTCAAACTTGGCCAGCATATATGCAAGCTTATGCGACGAGAAATCATATGACACCACCCGGAACGCTGAACGACAAACGGTTGCGTCACATCTTTATTATAAAAGTCTGAAAGGGCATAAATATAAATATTTATATGCCGTCGGTTCGAATCCCTGTCGCAGGCTAGCCTCAAACTCGACTAGCACATGTAAGTTTTATACAATGAGAAATCGTATTACACCACCCGGAGCGCTGTATGAAAAACCGTTGCGTCACAGTTTTGGTGTGAATGTCATCACAAGGATGGCGCCTCATGGAGGTCGGTAAGTGGCGAGTACATACAGGCGAACGAAATCGCTAGGATTGTCTGAAGTGGTGTTGCTCGGCTTGCTGTGTGCGTCATACGGCGGCTTGATGACGCGACGCTATTTTTTCTTGCCATTGATGGAATTGTCTGTGCCATACTGCATTTCAGTGGCTATTCCAGTTCTATTGCAATTCTATTTCAAATCTGCAGCAATTCTATTCTGATTCCATTCTAACTCTATTTCTATTCCTCCCTGTTGGTGCAGCTGTAATTAGCAGTGCTGATTAGCAGTGCTAGAGGCCCGTGAACTGTGCGATGTCTTTCCACGTTAAAGATCCCCAGGTGGTCGAATTTATTCAGAGCCCTTCACTAAGGGGTCCCTCATAGCCTGAGTCGCTTTGTGACGTTAAATGCCATTAAACCATAAAAAATAAGTTACTAGCTAACATTTCGTACTTTCCCGCCTTTGATGACATCACACAGTTTCGACCAATCGCGTCTTTCGTAACGCCGACACTGGGGCGACGCCGGTTTTTCGTGTCGTCCATAGGCATTTATTGTTTCCGCATTATTAATTGGATGACGTTGTCGGAGTGTGCCTTTAAAACGCTGGCGTCGACCTGTTCATAAAAGAAAAATCTATATCCGACAATGACAAATATGGCCTGCTCATATAAGTGGGGCCGTTTTTTCTGCTTTTCACGCAGCTGTTTACGTCGGCCACTCATTTGTTGAAAACGTCGCGAGCCTCTCTTTTTGCAGCCCCGACAGACGACAATGACCACGCCGTCGTCTTGAGGCCGCACTGTATACGCAATGACAGAACATATTAGGATGGGAGCCGCCGCCGTGGCTCAGTGGTTATGGCGCTCGGCTGCTGGCCCGAAAGGCGCGCGTTCGATCCTGGCCGCGGCGGTCGAATTTCGATGGAGGCGAAATTCTAGAAGCCCGTGTACTGTGCGATGTCAGTGCACGTGAAAAAACCCTAGGTGGCCGAAATTTCCAGAGCCTTTCACTACGGCTCTCTCATGGCCCGAGTCGCTTTGGGACGTTAAACCCCCATAAACCATATTAGGATGCGACGCAGCGGCAAACCGCGAGGCCGCAGAGAAAATGAAGTTGGCAGCCATGCTGCTGGCCCGCTGGCCCGTCAGTCTGGCCCTCAGGTGACGTAAGTAGTGCGATGCAAAGCGCTGCGCTGAGCGATCGACGTCACAGGCGCTCGTTGACTTACGGCGTGAAGCAGCCCGCCAGGGTGACTTTCTTTTTTTTCGCCTCGTAAAGCGCGATGAAGGTTTGTTGGGGAATATTTTATTTTTCTTAGCTTGATTGCGCGGACGAATTCTGCAAATACAGCATGTCCCCTGTAATAAAAATGATAGAGATCACTAACGTGCTCAGTTAATTAACGAATTAAATAAAGCATTCTGCCGCTTACCTGGTGCCCGCCGTCACTCCCAGTATAGCCTTAGGGATAAAATAAATCTAACTCAAGTCGGCCGTTTTTTTTCAGTTTAGGACCTTCTGAAGAAAAAAAATACAACTGAAGTATCCTTGATGTGTGAGCGGCGCTGAGGGACAGGTAATATTGAAGCTTTCGTAATGTAAAGACGAGAGCAACTAATCCTCCGGTCTTCGACAAAAAGATCTACGAGTTCCCCGGAGAAAAAAACAATCAACAAAAGTTGCTAATTGCGCAACCAGGACAACACTGAGACACGCTCAGTGCTTAAGTCTGCAGCGCAAAATGGCATTCAGTAAGGTGCCAGAACATTTAAGGCCCAAGATCTACAACATACCACAAAACCAAATACATCACTGCAGCAAAATAGCGAAGGAAATTAGAGGCGATAAGCACCCTCACAAATGCGTACTTACGCCGAAGCTGGGCTGTCCGTGCTGTTGAATTTGCTGTTGCGTTCTCCTCACGTCCGTTACACCTACAAGCCATTCAGCCTCTACAAACCTCTTCTTCATCTTTGATCAGCGTGGCCACCTTCAACGCGGGCGCTTGTAGTAAATATTTCCGGACTATATTTACGAATAATATTGCTTCATTATCACATGATCGGCCCTTCTAGAGACGATGTGCCAACGGCAGAAGATTGTGAATCAAGAGTATTTCCGAAACACCACTGAAACCTGCAGAAAATGAATACCCAACAATTGCCCACAGAAACCGCTGTACTATATCGGGGTTATCTTCTGTTTCTACAAAGCATTTTTAAGATGAGCGGATTATCAGCACCTGAGATATTCTGGGAGCAGGAAAGTTTGTCGATCTCGGCAGCTTGAAGTATCTCTGACGAGACTGCGAGGCGACATCCCTCCTCTAAATTTCCATCTACGTAGGTCTGGTTTGGTGCTATCTCCCCTCTGGGCATTTTGCCGTGAGCTTGGATCTATTGATAATAATAATAATAATAATAATAATAATAATAATAATAATAATAATAATAATAATAATAATAATAATAATAATAATAATAATAATAATAATAATAATAATAATAATAATAATAATAATAATAATAATAATAATAATAATAATAATAATAATAATAATAATAATAATATTAATAATAATAATAATAATAATAATAATAATAATAATAATAATAATAATAATAATAATAATAATAATAATAAGTCGCCTCTATTGTCGCCATTTCACCTCCTTGAGAAGAAGGTTTCTGGACGAGCCCTTGCAGCATTTTGGCCTTAATTTGAGCAGCCCGCTCTTGCCACCATTGGGCGCCACCGCACTTGGGTACATCCACAGATGTTTGTACCGTTGTTCAAAATTTCTTGCTGGAATCTCATCGACTGTCTTGCTAAGTGTTGCAATATTTCCTTTTCTATCCATTATTAATTTTTTAATTAATTATTCTTATTTAATCCCTATATTTTTTTCACATAAAAACTCATCCCTTTTCTGTTCATGCCTTTCTTGAGTTAGAATCCATCGGTGTTTCACTCCCGCGTGCTTTTCTTTTGCTTTTACCGAGTACAGGTGAATAGCAACCTCTGCCTCTGATTCTTGGCCGATCCCCTAGTGTGGGTATGTGCCATATTTTGATAGGACAACAACAACAACAACAACAACAACAACAACAACAACAACAACAACAACAACAACAACAACAACAACAACAACAACAACAACAACAACAACAACAACAACAACAACAACAACAACAACAACAACAACAACAACAACAACAACAACAACAACAACAACAACAACAACAACAACAACAACAACAACAACAACAACAACATTCTTTCCAAGGTCACCTGGATAATATGAGCAGCTTGCATTCATAGTGAAACGCGGTGATATATGTAGTGTTATGATTTCTATCTCTCATTCAGCCCTTCTGTATATGCTACGCAGCCGGCTATACAATGAACACTTATGATGATTGCACGGATTTTATTGTTAGAGTTGTTGCTGGAAAGTGCAAATGGAAGTGTTTACCGCAGAGTGCGGGCAGAAAATTGGGTCAGTGAAAATCGCGCTGGCAGGCATTTGCCCCTAAAAAGACTGGAAACTTGAAAGGCGCTCAAAGTTTTGTGATTTAGCTTTCTGACTTCCTCCATCCCTAAAGAGGTACAAGCGCCAGCGCCGCTTAGAGCTACCTCTCCGCGCGTCTAAGAATGAAAGGTTCGCTGGTCGCATGACATGGGGGATCAAAGTTCTCTTCGCTGTTAAAAAGTTTCTGTCTGCTAGAAGAAACATGAAGAACCATTGCAAGCAGGGTAAGCCTGGTAGAAAGCACAGTATCAGACGGATGAAAATGACCTTTTCTAAGACCCACAGTCACTGGTCGGTGTGAGAGCTTGTCCATATTCCGGCAATAATTTTACTCGAGGTACACAGATAAACATTGCTTTCTCTTTTTTTCTTTTATTTAAAGCGAAAATATTTACTATACGCTAGGTAAAGCAGTCGTCGCGTAGGCCGGAGAATCACCTTGAACGACCTTCAGTCCAACCACGTTAGCCGTGTATGACCATATGTGGTACACCTATGGTGCCGAACCCTTGACCTCTTACCTTTAGTTGACCTCTGATCTTTGGGTTGACCTTTGATCTTAGGAACATCCGAAGGGTTCATGTGAACCCACGTGATGACATCCGATGGGGGTGTCGTAAGAGCATGTGAGACCACGTCATAACCACGTGGTCGTGTGGGTACACATAGAACGGTTGTCGCGAGCGAGTAGCGGAGCTGCCATGGACGAACCTCCGACGCTTAGCAAGCGTGCTTGCTTTTCGCTGAATTCCAGGGTCAGCCAAGTTAAGACACTGCAAATTCTTTTCCGCGAAGCCTCGCAAGATAGCGCTGAAAAAAAAGACATTGTTGCTGTGAGAACAAACACTGTATGAGGTATAGGAAAGAACAATGCTATAGGTCGACAGCGAGGATGATTCGTGGCGAAGCTTTCTACGCCCCATCTGTCCATTGTTTTATCATCTCCTGTCCTCTGATACGCATGTACATCGACGACAGATGTTTTGTAATTCATTTAGCCAACTGTCCGAAGCTTCTAATTAAGATTCTTGGCTCCCCACTGTCCCCGGCGTATTGTGCAAGCCTTAAAAGCCCTATAGCGCGTGACGAAAGTAGAAGGCGCCGACCAAAAGAAAGGATGGGATGACGTTTCGGCTACCCCACGGGAGCTCCCCTGGGGGAGCCGGAACGTCATTCCATCCTTTCGTTTGGTCGGCGCCTTCTACTTTCGTCATGTACCATCCCGACCCGACAGGTTTCCGTCAGACTCTAGACTTCGAGCCCTATAGCGCCCGGCGCACAGTTGTCAGGATGAAAACTGAACATGAAAAGTGTGCAGTCTCTACTCCTTGAGTTCTATCAAACGAATCAGTGAGCAAAGGGTACTGGACACACACAAACAAGGACGACCCTTCAAGTCCTTCTTTGCGTGTGTTGACAATGACTGACCGATTCGGTAATAAACGCGATCCCTTAAAGAATCAATCAAATTGGTTATATGGTCGCGTCATGTGGTTTTGGTGCGACGATACGGCACTCTCAACCAATCCGGACTTTCTTGTAACAACGCCGACGCCGGCTTTCCTGCCGAACGGGGCCTTTAATGCCACTGCGTTAATAAATCGCAGTAGATGGAATCGCAGCAAACTGTTCCACGTCGATCACAAGGCGACCACTTTGTTGTGGTTATTTTGATATGAGCTTTAGTGCAACACGCGTAGGAACTACCTGTCTCAGGCAGTGCCGAAGAGCGCTCTTTGCAGTGAAGTGATTGAGACTGCCATGAAATAGGCGAATCATTTGAGAATCGGCTACATTCACTGCGTAAAACAATAGCTCCTCATGCAAGAATAGTCGCATTATGCTGCAGTAGCTTGCATGATTTACAGAGCAATGAGAAGCACCACTCAGTAACACTGCTCCTGTTGGAAGATTATGAGTATATGTACAACCACGTAGATCGCGTGCTCTCTGAAGTCATATCAGCCCCGGATAACTGCGGGTAAGAGCAAGGGGATTTCACCCATTTACTGCGCGTATAACATGAACCGTCGCGTCGGCTTTGTGGCATTGGCGGTCCGCTGCTCATCCCAAGGTAGCGGGAACGAATGCCGCGGTCGCAGTGGTGGAATTTTGATGGAACCTCAGGTGGTCTAATTTAGTCTTGAGACTTCCACCACGGCGTCCCTCCTAGCCCGTGTGGCGATGCGGAAAGTTGAACCCCACATAAGCACCTATTTGAACACTAAATTTCCTGATTCCAGCGGAAAAAGAAAGACACCGCCTGCACTGAAGTGCACGGATTGAAACTCACGGATAGCCTGTGGCTTATTGGCGGAAATGTAGAACACACGCCGAAGAAGCTAAACAAACGGGAAAAAACTTCGCTACTGTTTTCACAAACATTCTTCGACGTTCACATTGGATGCAAGCGACAGCAAAAGTCGAAAGCATTGTTTGGTTCGTGGTTCATGGGGGTTTAACGTCCCAAAGCAACTCAGGCTATGAGAGACGCCGTAGTGAAGGGCTCCGGAAATTTCGACCGCCTGGGGTTCTTTAACGTGCACTGACATCGCACAGCACACGGGCCTCTAGAATTCAGCCTCCGTCGAAATTGGACCGCCGCGGCCGAAATCGAACCCGCGTCGTTCGTGCCAGCAGCCGAGCGCCATAACCACTGAGCCACCGCGGCGGCTGAAAAGGCTGAAAGCATTGTAAAGCACTCTGTAAAATGTTAGCACTACTAGGGAACTTTTTTTTTAGAAGGGGAAATCTGTACTCTCATGCTTACGTCGCACAGCAAATCAAGACACTTGCTATCCAATAATATCGAACCCATTTATTAACGTGAAACCGTAGAGTACGAAACAGCACGTCAATGTATTAGTTCACAGACACACAAAAAGAAGAGAGACCTACGGTATCAATTCGAGCCGCAGGCGGAGTTTGTTGCTACCAATCAAGACATGCCCGCCCAATTTCTGAACAGGTATCTTATCTGACCGTCCTAAAAACACAACTTTCTTACGATATTCAGCAAGAGGTCTAGTTAGTTCCTGCGAAATTGCACTCTCTATAGCCAGTTCCCTTGTGCTGTCGCAAGGGTTGATGAAAAGCAGCTTAATCTTTTTCTCCATGGGCCACTTAAGGAACCTGTCGAACAAGCCTTCGATCATATATACACGAAGCCAAACCTTCGAGTCACTAAGGCATAACCTTGGTACAATAAGGTACCCATAGTGGTAGCTAGGTCGGCCATCGTTACCTGTAAAATACTGGGCAGAAAGTGGGGCTTTCGTGCAAAATTCAGTCCAGTCTTCTACGGTCCATTCGTACGGTACGGATTTGTTCTGGAAGTCGTTAGTGCTACTGAGAGACGCTACAACCAAAAGTTCCATAGCTTTCAGTTCGTCGTCTACAATCTCCGTTAGCTTCTCGGCTGTCTCCGAAGATGTAGCTCTGGCATCAGCGAGCCTGCGGTCGCCACGGAAGGCTTCTACGATGCTCGCCTTCAGACCCAGGACGTTCCGCTGACACTCCCGGCTGATCACCCCCTTCACGGCCCGCACGCTTCCCGCCATCGCCTGTCTGATCTCCGTAGGTGCTTGACCCCAGCGCTTATCTAATGCTGCCGCGGTTTCCGCCCGGCACACAGCAGCAGTTTTCAGCACTGCGGTACTGAGGGCATCAGACACTATTGTGGACAACGTCGCCATCGCATTTTTCATGTCGAGATGTTCCTCCAGCAAGTCTAGCTTGGTATGCAGAACGGCATTTTCTTCCGAGAGTTTGTTCAACGCTGCTTGCACTGCACGGTATTCAAGTAAAGTGGCCTCGGCCTGGGCCCTAAGCACCGGAATACTATTTTCCAGTGCGACTATCGCTGTATCGGCTGTACTGGTGGACTGCGTTGCAAAGGTGCTTCCGGCCTCAGGTCGAAGGCGGTCCTCGAATGAATACAGCTTCCTACGCACGGCAGCATTGCCTTCCAATATTTTCCCCAGCGCTTCTTTTACTTCCATAAAGGCGTTGCCAAAGTTGTCGTCCAGCGGTTGTTCCTGTGGGCGGGACGGCACACAGTCGCACTCCAGATGTTCCGCAATGTCCCGATGCAAGACCTCCTCGCTGCACCTGGTACAGCTCACGGCGTGGAATTGGCAGGCGTTGGTAAAGTGCTCCAACATGGCGGACGCCACACCCTCGTTGTCGCAGCCGTGCTCAGCGTTCCAGCAGCGTACCTTCCTGCCAAGGATACCGTCCCTGCCGATGGTTGTCCACGCCACGTCATCCTCCTGGAAAGGCTCTTTGTCCAGTGGGCAGTGGCTGCGCTTGGCAGAGGCACCGTCGTAGCAGGACTGGCAGAGGAGGTGGCGACAGGCCAACATGGCCGCCGAGGAGGGAACGAGACAGCAGGGACTGCACACTCTGCTCGACGGGAACGGGCTCACGAAACACGTCGGCCGCCAGTCCAGACCGGTGCCGAAACCGAACACTGTCTGCGCGCTCGCGGGCGCCATGGCTGGAGCACACCGACAGGTGCTCCAACTTCGAGCGTCTCTCTCACAGCAGAATGAGAGTGCCGTCTTCCCGTCAGCGACAGTTATCAAATATTCCGTTGTTCTTATCAGATACAGGAAAGGGTGTAGGAGAAAGAAAGCTCGATTGCAAAACAATCAGCGCGGTATGGAGCGAACGGGTCGATGACAATAGCACCGCGTTTTGGATGCGTTGGCAGTAATTAGAAAGTACTTTCTCTACTTCGAATTTTTCTTCAGAATTAACGCGACGGCTGTAAAAAGGTCGTTTTTAACCGAAGTGAGGCGCAGGCACTTTCAAAGGGAGAAAACGTTTCGGCGATCGCTCATGCAAACGGCTACGAAACGGCTGGCGAGTGACACCTGGCATTCACAGCGAAGATCTTGAGTTCAAATCAAATCAAGTCATATCAAATTTATTTCTACTTTGAAAAGGTACAGACAGCAAAGGCGCAGAAAAAGCTGTAAGATACAGCTTGACAAAGCCGCAGCCCCCTTTCGCATGGCAGCGACTTGACAGCAAGGGTTAGAAAACAAAGGCAGTTGGTCAACGCATTAACAGTTACACAATATTGAAACTACAAAATAAAGTGAGACAGCACTATACAATATTAAATCGACATTCACACTCGATAAACACAGATAGCGAATGTAAAGAATAAACATATTCTACATCTCTACGTACATACCACGCAGAGATTTCTTTGACGAACAAAATTATTATATGCGCATGTATTTAACAGGGAAGGAAGAGTGAATTACAGGCGTTCTGTACCTGAATTTATTCGAGGAGTCGGCACTACCCATGTCTCCGAGTACCTTGTCGTGTAGCTGGCTTCTCGGACATGTAATTCAGCAAGGTTACGTATGTAGTTTACATTGCAACGTATTTCAAGTTTAGAACGGATACTTTTACGATATTTACAAAAGTTGTGAAATTTTACCACACCGCTTTGTAGAAAAAGATCCGCGCTTGGCTAGTCCCAGGGGACATTCTAAATAAGACGAAGGAACTTCTGCAGAAAATAGATACGTTGAAGACAGCTATCCGTGGCTGTACCCCACACTAATTGGCAGTAGGTTAAACAGGAGTAGAAAAGGGAATTAAGGAGGAGTAGCTTTATTTTCTTGGAATGACATATCTCAGCCGACTTATGACCGCGGTTAGTTGAGCCAGCTTCGTTGCTATATGGTCTACGTGGTGATACCAAGTCATGTTGGAAGAAAAAACTAGTCCTAGACATTTAAATTGTTCAACGAAATCTATATACCGCGAGCTTAGTTTAATCACTATGGAGGAAAGAAGCATTTTATTCTTAGGGCAAAAAATAACATCTTGAGTTTTCTTATCATTTAAACACATACATTTGGATACGGACAATTTTTGTAATACAATCATGGTGTGATTGCATTCCTGAACAAGGAGATAAAGATCATTTCCAGGAAAAAAAAATGCTTGTGTCATCAGCGTAGATAATAAATGTTGCTGCGGAATTAATGTTAGAGATAACATTTACATATATATTAAAGAGTAATGGTCCCCATATACTTCCTTGTGGGACACCAGAAGTAATACGTTTTAGTTTATATTTCATATTGCCTATGCATACAGCTTGTTTTCTGTGCGATAGATACGATTTCAGAAGCATCTGGGTCTGCCCTCGAATACCATGACACTCTAAGTTTTTTAGGAGTATACACTGGCTCACTAGATCAAATTCTTTCGAAAAGTCTACGAAGACACCAGTAACGATGGCCTTCTTTCCAAACTGTGTTAGTATATATTCCTTTTGCTCAAGTAGCGCTAATTCGGTAGATTTATTTTTACAAAATCCAAATCGATTTCGTGACAAAAGGTTATGCTTGTAAATGAATTGAGACAACCCTGTATGTAGCACTTTTTCAAGAGCCTTGGAAAAGGCAGGGAGTATAGATACTGGTCTATAATTTCCTAAATCGTTACGGTCACCTTTTTTATACAGAACCATTACTTTGGCTATTTGCATTTTGTCAAGAATTATACTGGTAGTAAAACATAAATTAAATATATTCGCAAGAATAGGGGCAATAACTGCTACAACATGCTTCAAAGGCCTGACTTGAATGCCATCTCTGTCACAGGCATGGCTGTTATAAAGATTCTGTATGACTGATATCAATTCTTCTTGTGTAACCGGGTTCAAAAATATTGCATTATTATTGCAGGAAATAGTAATTGCAAGTTGTAAGGAACTTGTAATAATATAATGTAAATTGTAAGGAATATACTGTAAGGAACTAATTTATTGTAACTAATATTGTAAATTGGCGCGAAGATCTGAACGCACTCTGCCTTCAGCTAATTAACTTTTCCTAAAGCTCTTTATTACTGATGGCGTGGAATAGGCGAGGTGTTTTAAAAACTTCTTTCAGATCAGTTCCTGCACCCCCGACACTAATCCTGCTTTAGGAGTGGTTAGCTATGATTTTCCTACTATGTCATTTATAGCTTTATTGTAGAATTGTGAAAACAAACTATTGCCTGAGATGAAAGTGAAACTCTGTCTCCGGCCCTGATGGCATTGCGTTTGTTGTGTTCAAATCCTGTACACCTACTTTTGTGGAATTTCGGGTTGTCTCATTCGAACTGTCAAAGAAATCAGAACTACAGTGAGATTGTAAAACAGATTACATTGTTCCAGTACAAAACACAATGGTTCTCAATGTCTCCTTTCAAATTACACTCCCGGCATTTCGCTACCAAGTGCATGACTGAATTCTGCATAGCTCAGGAAAAGCGAAGGCTCAACCCAAAGACGACTCAATGGACTTTCAAAACATTAGAACTCTATGGGACATGGAAGCATGCATGAAGGTGAATACATTATTTGATTGCCAGAGCGCATTCTTCGCTCTGTTGTCGGAATACGCAATATCTTCCAGCATTAATCGACACAAAACGAAAAATTATTTCTCACCCGAATTCTCACCACGGCTTCAGGGCATGCCACACCAGCGCGACACAACTGATTTCAGTTTACCTATTACATTTCTTTACATTACATTTTTTTTTCCGGCAGACAAGGCGACAGCTTGTTGGTAGTCTTTCTGAATGGCCTTGGCGCGGTTCTGGGTTCATTTCTTTTTCTTTTAAAACTCTCCTAGCTTGGCTTGCCGAATGGTATACTGGCATAGCTTCAAGTTCATTTGGCAAAATAAACATTAAAATTGTAATAAATGGAATAGAATCAGAAATAATGTCGACCCTGTCAGGTGCCCCGTCGGGGTTTGTATCGGGACCCCTTTAAGTTTTATCAAATATTTAAACATAAGCTTCGATATGACAGGACAGAATGAATTACATGCTGGCGATCGTAATGCATTATAATGATTTTGATAATCACGAAGACGCCACTGCATAGCAGTCAGAGCTAAGCCGCACTTTTGCGCTCTATCAAAATTGGCATGTGACAATAAGTAGCGCGAGTTTTTTTACATGCGGGCTTGTGGGAAGCGCGTGTACGTAGACAAAGATGACAGGTATAACATAACTAAACTTAAATAGTAATGCAGACAACATAACAACAAAAAGCTGGCCCGGCAATTATTGAGTTAGAAGAAATTCCAGCAAACCAAGAGAGAGATAAATGTATACTGATTAGACACGCAGATAGTTCGGCAGGAAAGATGGATATCAGGCCTGCTAATCTGCCCCGGGGAAGGGAAAGAGAAGAAAGAGGGTCGTCATGGGTGAGTATGTGGCGAGAAGAGAGATCAACCATGATCATACCCAGAAATTCCGAACAAAATCATATTTGAGCGGGAAACCGTTTATGAAAGAAATTTTTTTCATATAATGCAAGATTTCACTACAGCGATCAGTATATGTGCAGATAACCCGACGGCAGTCGTCTATTTTTTTTTCTAGTCACGTTCTTGTTATCGCAAAAAGTATTCCCCAATGTT
Organism: Amblyomma americanum; assembly: GCF_052857255.1. Taxonomy (NCBI): domain Eukaryota; kingdom Metazoa; phylum Arthropoda; class Arachnida; order Ixodida; family Ixodidae; genus Amblyomma; species Amblyomma americanum. The sequence goes on from NC_135497.1 coordinate 276,723,160, forward strand.
TTTCTATCGCAGGCTTAACTGTTCGATGCAATCGATGGAAACACTGTAAAGGAAATATTTTGCTACATATCATTAGAATGGACCATTGCCTTCGATATTTTCATAAGAGTGTCTAACAACTTTCAAACTTTCAAACTTTTTCCCCGAGAAAGATGGACACGGAATGCACAGAGAGGTACTACGCGTTTTAGAAGTGCGTTTTAGTCTAAGAGTATGCAGCTGCGGCGTAGTACTCTGACTCAGTAACCCTCGCTAACATGTTGGAAGCCACCCGAAATAATGTAGCGCGATTCGTAAGAAACTCTTAATATATCATGTTAACAATAACATCACCGCGCTCTAAAAAACACGATCAAATGGGAAACGCTTGCGGGCCGCCGCAGCGTAGCAAAAATATATTCAATGTTGAATAACATAGGTCACAGTCGTATTGCAATCAACCGCTCCGTTTTCAGGGTCCGTGAAAAAGGCGCTTGAGGTTGGCTATAATACGTTTGAATTATGTACAGTACAGGCCACCGAGTGTTCATGCCGCGTACACGACCTCAAAAGCGGAGCGATCATTTACAATTTATTTTGAAATTTTTAAAAATTACGAAAATATCTTGATGACAAGCCTCAGTACTCGGGTTCCCGGGTGGCATGGGACCAACACATGGGGGAACAGTGCCGCCCCTGGGCATGCGCGTGCTCGCTTGCACCGAGTAACACCCCTAAAAAAGGATGACGATAGGTATACAGCGCTGCAATTGTCATCTTCCATGGAAACTTCTTTGTTTATTCTTCTACACCTTGGCCAATCCCCCCGCGTGGGTATGTGCCATATACCTGGGGCGAAGAAGAAGAAGAACGCTGCCAACAACCTCTCACGCTGAATACCTTCATTCCCACAGGAAGTCTAGACAGGTACACCCAGTACCTCATGTATCGCTCGTCCAGGAGGAGGAATGTAATCTCCGCAGATTACGAACTCACTTTTACACAACAGCCGGGCCACACCAGTAGAACCCTGTGTCTTAATTAGAGCCCGAAATTTCAACGCTGTGAGGCAAAATTCACATCATTTCACATCTTGTAAGCATTCCAAAGCCCTCAGAGGAGCAGTGTCAGGCCTATCTGCTCAGCGAGGACCCTGGCCCAAAATAGGGACTAGTCCAAACACCGCACGTCACAGCAGGCACCGCGGGACTGCTGGACTAGGCGTCCCACTCAAGGCACCCAAAAATCTTTATCGTCAATGAAGATGTGTTCGCTTGGTCTTTAACCACCAGCTCTAGCAACAGCTACCCTCCGGCATCCATTTCGACCAACGCGATCCCCATCACCAGGCCACCACAACTGATGGCTTCCAGACAAAGACGACAAGCAATAGCCTTGGTACGCTAAACTTATGTCTATTGTCACCATCTTAAATCCGTTACGGCATCACTATTAGACCTATTATACGCTGAGCTTACGTGCATTGTCACCATCCTAACTCCATTAAAGCATCACTATAAGAGAACTTTCATTCTGGTCGGCGCCCTTAGACGGTCGTTTAAGCACCGTCCTTTGTCCTGCACAGAATATATGGCCTAAGTGAGGGTGATAGCACGAACCACTCCTCTAACGTGACACACATGAGCGACGTCGCGCCTTGTGTTGCAACCGCCCGCATTTTCGCAATGTATACTACGGCAAAGTAATGTACAGCTTGTTTGGTGCTGAGAAAACAAATGGTGCCTTGCGTCTGCTATAGCCACGATCCCGAGTTAACGTCGTCACACACCTTCTACGCCTACGGCAATGTCTGGCACACATCCTCGGATCTTTTCGCTTCCAAAGAGGGCGAGAGAAAAAGAACAGTTCTTCAGGAGGCTGCTGGGGCGTGATGATGATGAAAACATTTTAATGCGCCAAAAATTGGCTCTCGGTACCCCTATTCGAGTAATCTGTCGGATCTTGCAGGTGCTCTTAACTTTGTGGCTATCAGTATACGTGTCCCGATGCTGCCAGTAAACAGTCGGAAGGTGCCAAATGCGGCCGTCGTCTCGATTCTCTCTCTAATACGTGTTGCACGTTTTTCTAATTAACCACCCCACTGCACACGCCGAGATTTTCGCAAGGATTTATTTCAGACAAGCTTTGGTGAAGACAGCCCACTAGAAATAGCCTAGCTCATTCACTGTGATGGAACGTTGTTCGCAGAAAAGCCTATTTTGCTGCAAAAAACAACCGCATTGAATATGCACCAGTTTCTGTAATTGCTCCAAGCAACAACCTCTTCATGCAAGAATAGAGGCTTTCCCTCATAGCTTGTACGCTAGAGAGCAAGGCAGCCGAACTTGTCAGTGATCACTGTCCTGTGTTTATGTTCTTTTACACAGATCCGAAAAGTTGCAGTCGTCCTGAAACGCCAATTTACATTCAATACATATCACATAGTGCTCTGGAAACATTCAAGCATGACAGTAGTATTCACGATTGGTCCCATTTATACAAGATAAAAGACGCAGATGCTGTGTACACAAAGTTTATTTCCGAATTTATAACAATATACGCCTCACATTTTCCTCTCAGAGAAATGAAGCACTAAAAAAAAAAAGAAAATCGTGGGTTGCACCCGCACATATTAAAATGATAAAGAACAAGAATAAGCTTTACCACGCTTTTCTACGTACTCGGTCGCCAGAAATTTTGATTACATTCAAAAGCGCACGAAACAAACTAAACGCTGAGCTTAGACACGCCAAGCGAACATATTATCAGCAACTATTTTCTGAACTTACGAGGAAACAGCCCAACGTAGTTTGGAAGCTGACAAATGACGTTATAGGCCGCGGCAGAAAGAATGCGTCAGTCGGAAGAATAAACCATAAAGGAAGTGAGCTGTCAGGGAGCGCACTTGCTGACCATTTCAATAGTCATTTCACGAATGTTGGAATGCTTGTGAATCAGATACCCAATTCAGAAACGCCGATAAAGACATGCGCCGACAGTCTTTTTCTTGAGCCTACCGACGAATTAGAGGTTTACAGGACATTCATGAATTTAAACAATAGCAAGGCCCTAGACACAGATAACCTTCAAATAAAACCAGTTAAGTATGTCATAGAATTCATAGCTCCTGTGATTGCTCATATTTTTAACCTGATTCTGGAAACGAGCGCCTATCCTGTTGAAATGAAGAAAAGTAGGGTGAGCGTCATATTCAAGGGCGGGGACAGAAACGACACAAGCAATTATAGGCCAGTCTCTGTCATTCCTGTCTTTTCTAAAGGATTAGAAAAGGTGATATTCACTCGCATGTCTAAATTTTTCCTTTGTAAGAATATTATATGTGACGCCCAATTCGGCTTCCGGAAAGAGCGATCAACAGAAACCGCCCTGCTAACGCTTAAGGAAATTATTGTGCAAAATATTGAAGAAAACCTTTTCACTCTCGGCCTGTTTATTGATTTTAGTAAGGCGTTTGACTGCCTAAACCATAATATTTTAATTTACAAGCTTTCACTCAGTGGAATCCGCGGAACACCTCTTGCTTTAATAAAGTCGTACTTAGAAAACAGGAAGCAGGCAGTGTACATAGATAATCAGAAATCCCGTTTTTTACCAGTGCAAAATGGTGTACCACAAGGCAGTGTATTAGGGCCTTTGCTGTTTAATATATATATAAATGATATCGTGAACATTGATTCAAACGTAAAATTTATCATATATGCAGACGACAGCAGCATAATAATTTCGGGTTCTAATGTAGACGATTTAATAATAAAATGTAATCAAATACTTGACAAATTACACCTCTGGTCCAATTTAAATTGCATTAGGATAAATCCTAAGAAGACGAAAGTAGTAATATTTAGAGCTAAAAATAAGATAGTCAAGACATGCCATGTTGTCCGATGCCAGGGCCAAGAAGTTCAAGTAGTGAATGAACATAGAATTCTCGGGGTTACGTTTTCTTCGAACTTAAGTTGGGATAAACACGTAGAAGATGTTTGTAGAAAACTGGCCGCAGTGACGGGAATCTTATCTCGCTGCCGACATCTTCTTCCAACACAGGCCAAAATCCAAATTTATCACGCACTGTTTGCTTCACATATCGACTACTGTGGTCTAGTATGGGCTACAACGACAAAAGGAAACGTTGCAAAGATAGTTGTACTTCAAAAGAGAATCATGCGACATATTGCAAACCTTGATTACCTGTCTCCCACGCGAAGTGCTTTTATAAGCTACAACATCATTAGTGCTAAATATATGTATCCATATCGCCTGCTCCGGTCTTTTTACTTTTCCACTGTAGCTTTTCAGGATTTTTTAATGAATCTAGGATCTCTAAAAAGAAGACATGTTACACTATCCACGCGTAATGATGATGTCTGGGTGCGCCCGAAATTTCGAAATAATTATAAATTTCAGTCACTACAGCATAATCTGCCATTTATTCTAAATGAGCATAAATGTTTGATGAGTTGCGGCGTAAAAGAACTGAGAATGTTTTTTGTATTCAAAGAATGAATGGCTATGCGTGTTTAACTTTTCATTTGCAAGTGCTGTTTTTCAAGAACATGTATGTATTCTATTTTTATTTATATTTCTGTCTGCTTACTTCTCTTGTTGGTATTGTGCTGTGTTCAAAACTATAAGTACAGTTTTTGTAGACACATTTTGAAATCATATGCTGTTTAGTTAATAATTAAATTGCATTTCTGCTATTGTATAACTCATTGTTCTTTGCATTTCTTAATTGATGTTACCTGTTGCTGTAAACCTACTGCCTTGTAGAAGGGGTCATGGGCCTAGTCAAGCTGTCGATACAGCTTTTAGCTCTTGACCCTTTCCAGGATCCTTTATTTCTGGGAAAATAAAAGAATTGAATTGAATTGAATTGAACTACGCTAGACGGTTCTAACGTTGGGAGCGCATGCAATTACTATACGGCCCTGCAATGTGCCTACACAAATGATTGAGATTGCACGTTTTCTGGCTATAAATAACAGTTACATGGAAACGGACGACATAAATATTTGATTGTATCAGTCAATTCCCACCCATTCCACGCACCCATTCCCACCCATTCCAACGACACATGCCGTGTAAGATACTCGCAATAGTTCGCACTAGGAACACCTTTAACCAGCGCTCTTTACGGAGACTCCCATCAGTGCTGGAATCTTGTCGACTAGAAATATTGGAAGTCGGCACACTGCGAGGAACGGGAAAAGAAATTTTCACGCTTATCCTTCGAAAAAAAAATATGATCCCAGCCAAATATTATAGGCTTGACTTCATCAAAAATAATGGATACCGTTGGCTGTTTCGAAAAACTGCAACACCCACGAAACCAAATAAACTGCAACCAAAACAAACTGTCTAATGTTTAATTATTAAGAACAGATGGGAAAGTAAACAACCAGGAAGAACATCAGAGCAAGTGCTCAATATGTTACACAAACTGCCAGGGGGAACATACTTACGTCGCAATGCAGGTAAATGTAACGTGGCGGTGGACCAGTAAACCGAATGTGCTATAAGTTCACACCAAAATAAAAAAAACAAAGTAATAATAATAATAATAATTGGTTTTTGGGGAAAGGAAACGGCTCAGTATCTGTCTCATATATCGTTGGACACCTGAACCGCGCCGCAAGGGAAGGGATAAAGGAGGGAGTGAAAGAAGAAAGGAAGAGGAAGGTGCCGTAGTGGACGGCTCCGGAATAATTTTGACCACCTGGGGATCTTTAACGTGCACTGACATCGCACAGCACACGGACGCCTCAGCGTTTTGCCTTGTTGAAGGTGGGGATCGGGGTCGCTTCTCGACACAGCCTCGGTCAAGATGATGCCCGCTCCGTCCAGGTCAGGAGTGCCGCTGAGCGAAGGATTCGTTAGTGGAGGAAGAAGACTTGGTTTATTTTACATATTTACAAGCTTTTGAGTTCTGAAGTGAGCTCCTTCAACTGCATCTGCAGTCCAGTTTTATACACTGCGTCTTCCCTAGATTCCCCAGGTAGGGGACGCCCTCGCCGTGGTTGTGGACAAAACTTGCGCTATCACACACAGACACCTCCGCACACATGGACACGCCCCTGGCATAAGTTGGGCCCGAGGGAGAGGGGTGTGCGGCCAGGACCTCGTCAGGCTGGCAGACGACGTCAGGTGGTCGGCCCCGCTCTCCGCCGGTCGGTGAACTTCGAAGAAACCGAGGCGCAGCCCCGTCGGGAGATAATCCCCAGTGGTTCTGCCATTAGGCATGGCCGGCGAAGCACGCAGACAAGCCACGGTGGCAATCCGTTCCCACGCTGGCGCTGTGCCCGTGAGGCCAGGGGTAGTCCGGTCGGTGGAGATGTCGGGGAAAATCGGAAGACGTCCGGAACCACTTCGCGGCGCGTGGCAGCGACTCCTTAAAGGGATTTTCGCAGAACCATGCTCCCCGCTTGTCCCACGCAGCAACGACCGGGCGAGCGCTGTAAATGCACCCCGCAGACACCTGGCGAGAGATTCTGTCTTGGTGGCAATCCTCGAGACATGCTGGTGCCAATCCTAATAACAGCTGGCGGCCATTCCTAATAGCCTCCATAAAAACGCAGCCGCCGCGGTCGGGTTCGAACCCGGGAACTCCGGATCAGTAGCTTATGATTCAAATTCGAGCCGGAGCTGGAGTTTGTTGTTTCCGATCAAGCCACGTTTGTTGAATGCGTCAATCGTAATGTTAGTGTGAGAACTCCCTACAAACGCAACTTCTTTACTAAAACCAGGAATGGGATGTTTTGGGAGTGGAGAAAGTGAGCTGCTTAATTCCAGTTGTCTTGTGCAGTCGCAAGGATTGATTAAAAGTAGCTTCACCTTCTTCTCTATGGGCCACTTCAGGAACTTGTCAAACAAGCCTTCAATTATATACACACGAAACCAAACATAGACACGGCTAAAGCATAGCCTCGGAACTACCAGGTATCCATAGTGGTAACTAGGCCGGCCATTGTAGCCTGTGAAATAATGCAAACGATCAGACGATTTCCTGCAGAACCCATTCCAGTCATCTATGGTCCATACGTACGGGACGGACTTGCTGAGGACGTCGCTTCTGATGCTGAGAGACGCTACGGCCAGCAGTTCCAGAGCTTTCGCCTCGTCCTCTACTGAAGCCGCCTCTTTTATAGCTGCTGTCATCTCCGAAAGTGAAGATTCGGCATCTGCCGGCGTGCGTTCTCCACAAACGGCTTTGACGACCCTGTCCTCCAAACGCGACACGTTCCGCTCACACCCTTCGCTGTTCTTCTCTTTCACGGTCCGCGGGATGTCAGCCAGTGCGTCCCTGACCTCTGCGATGACTTCGCGTTGGTCTTCAGCTAACGCTGCCTCCGCTCCGGTCGTCAGCTCCGAAAACTTCCGTTCCAGGGAGGCTGGCACTGCGTCGGCAATACTGGTGCACTGCGCAGCAAAGGCGCCACTGGTATCAGGGCGAAGACGGTCCTCGAACGAATCCATCTTCGTGTGCAGGGCAGAATTTTCGTCCAATATTTTTGCCAGCGTTCCTTTGACTTCCATAAAGGCGTTCGAAAAGTTGTCCTCTGATGCTTGGTCGCGTGCGCGCTGTGGTTCACAGTCACACGCCAGATGTTCCGCAATGTCTCGGTGTCGGACACTCTCGCTGCAGGCGTTGGCGAAGTGCTCCAACATGGCGGATGCGACGTCCTCCGCGTCGCAGCCGTGCTCAGAGTTCCAGCAGCGTACCTTGTGGCCGAGGATACTGTCCCTGTTGAAGGTTGACCACACCACGTCTTCTTCCTGGAAGGGCTCCTTGTGAAAGGGGCAGTGGTTGCGTTTGGCACTGGCGCCCTCGTAGCAGGACTGGCAGAGCAGGTGTAGACAGGGTAACATGGCTGCCGATGAAGGAAGGAGACCGCAGACACTGCACACTCTAGTTGGTGGGAACGGGTTCACAAAACACGTCGGCCTCCAATCGAAGCCGCTGTCGAAACCGAACACTGTCTGCAGGCTCGCGGGCGCCATCGCTGGAGGCACGTCCTAACATGCAGCGTATCGCCCACACAAGCGACTTCGGGTCGGTAGGCTGGAAACGCTGATTGGCCCCAAAAAAGTGACGTCACGCCTGTAACGTCATGGTCACGTGACTTTTAATGACGTCATGTCCGGTTGGGAACAGACACATTTTCCCTAGAGTTTTCTCGGAATTCCCCACGTTTGTGACAGCGTGCGCGGGATAAAGAAGCGCATCTTTACCTCCACCCCACCCAGTTCGACCACTTTGCCGAGCGGGGTGCAGTTGAAGAACCATTGCCTAAATGCTCCCGCCATTCACGTTTACCCCCGCCTCCTCCCCTCCCACGACACTTTCCCGAACTTGGATGTTTTGTCGCATTTTTTATTTTTATTTTGTGTGTTTGTGTTTGCATGCACAGTGCACGTGTCTCTACTTAAGCTAACTGCGCCGCTGATTCCGCATTGACTATTCCTGCCGAAGAGGCTCCAGGGAAGTGTCCTGCCATGTCTGTGCTTTATTCTGTTTTTTTTTTACTCGTTTAGGCCAGGGGCACGCGAGTACACTCATCTCCGCGAATCCGCCACCGTCTGTTTCTGTACTCGCCGCCACTCTGCCTTGAGGGCCGACCATTCTCACCTCCCGCTCCTCGTTTTCCTTTTTTTCTTTCTCTTTTTTTTCTGCACGCTCCCAGCGGCTTCTCGGTGGACAGGGTGCGACAGCTCGTTTTTTTTCTATTTATTCCTCTTTCTTCCTTTTCTAGAATTATTCTTTTGTGTCCATCTTCTTTCCAGCACCCGATTGCTTGTTGCGATTTTCATGTGGCGGACATGTGTGCCAATTACAACTCCTCAAGAACGGGAGGAAGATCGCTGTAACTTCAGTCTTGAGAAAGGACAGGCTCTGTCCGAAACGTCGACTCAAAATAAATCTGTCTAAATGAAGCGTCTCTCAACTTTGCATATATATATATATATATATATATATATATATATATATATATATATATATATATATATATATATATATATATATATATATAAATATATATATATATATATATATATATATATATATATTTAGTTACCCTTGATGTAGTGTCTCTGTACACAAACATACCGCATGATGATGGCATCCGAGCTCTGGTCGCATCCTATGGAAAACACAAAAACGCTGATGCTCCTAGCCAAAGTACCATCGCTGCACTTACTGATCTGGTGCTCAAGCTCCACTTTTTTGAATTCAACAACTCCTTTTACCTGCAAACGTGTGGTACCGCTATGGGAACGAAAATGGCGCCAAACTATGCCAACATATATATGCATAGCATTGAATCGGAGTTTATCCGCTTATACCCAACAAAAACGGCTTTTTACAAACGCTTCCTAGACAACATATTCATGGTATGGACGAAAACAGAGGACCAATTCATCCAGTTTATTTCAGCATTTAACAACGTACATCCAAACATCCGTTTCACACACCCTTACTCCACCAGTCAAATTAATTTCTTGGATGTCTCAATTCGAATGGAGAAGGGTACCTTAATCACCAGTGTCTATAGAAAGCCCACGGATAGGCAACAGTACCTTCATTAGAAGAGCTGCCACCCACGCCACTGCAAAACCAATTCCATATTCCCAAGCCATCAGATTCAAACGGATCTGCTCACGACCAGAAGACTTCGAAGAAAATTCTAGCCGTATGCGGGAGGTTCTGAGGGACCAATGCTATCCGGCCTCCATTATTGATGATGCCGTTACGAAAGCGGAAGCAACAGATCGTAATGAAATGTTTGGGGATCCCCCATCAGCAACTGCAAATGAACACCGCTCTAATCTCGTCTTAACCTTCGGAAACAGCCTTCCTAATGCCAACAAAACTCTAAAAAAAACATTTCAACATAATCGAACAAAACGATCGACTGTCAAAAATTTTCCAACAGTTCTACAGGTTACCTGCAGACTACCAAAAAACATGCAGAATTATGTAGTTCTCTCTACTGTCAATAAGTAAAAGCCTGTGGTCTGCCTATCTTGCAGGAAGAATCGCTGTCAAGTTTGCCAGCACATGCGGACAACACAAGCTCAAAGCACACACTCTAACTTCAAACACTCCATCCGTGAAAACTTGAACTGTGACAGTAAGTAACGTAGTATGCATGCTCGAGTGTGGCGATTGTCAGATGCAATACATTGGCCAAACAGAGAATTCCTTCGAATTAGATTCAACAACCACCGCGCGCACACCAGATCTCTTTCTCTCCTCCCCCTGTCGAAACATCTTTCCCAGGAAGGTCACGAGTTTCACAAACTAAAAGTTACGCTGCTACAGAGCGGCTTCCAAAATACCGTGAGCGTGAGCAACGAGAGTCATACTTTATATATCAATTTAATACTGTGCAGGCCAGTATAAATGAAAAACCCTGGTACTCTCTCCACACTTCAGAGATCATAGTCCTAGCCCTACTGAAATTCACAGCACCACGACTGCATCGCCTGAGGTCATACCAATTTGCGTGCTTGCTTCCACATGCCGCCCTTCTCCTCCCCCTGCCATTCTTTCTTGCTCATGACCAGAGAAAACAGTTCTGAGAGCAAAGCATATTGCCTATTCCCCCCTCAACTTTTTATATTTTTTATATATTTTATTTATTTCTTTTTCCTGCTTTGCAGATAATAGAGCGTCATGATCCATATAGGGCAGTAACCCATTGCAATAACGCACACTGGGCGATTTCGCGCCTTCGTTCCCCATTTTCTTTCTGTTACTCTCCCCTCTCTCTCAGTTTTTAGGAAGGAGCCCTCTTTTTGTCTCCGCGGACGGAAGGCGGGCGGAGGCACCTTCGACGCATCTTCGCGTTTCGGAACTTAATTGAGGTCTCCTTCGTTTTAAAATTGCGCTCGTGGCGGGAGGCGTTCCGGAACGACGCTGACCTCCGACGCCGCGCGAATGCCGAAGCATCTATAGCTTTGCGCCAGGATGCAGGAAAACTCAGGCGCCAGACGCCTCGTAAGTAGGATAGAAAAACAGTGCCTTCCACTGGTTCCATGATATTGGTGGCTGATCTGGGGTTTTCAGGAATGTACGAGGGGGCGTAAGATCCCGTGAAACTCATAGTAAAGGTTTACCTCGTCGGCACGTTGTTGTATTGTAGATGCAAGATCGAACGACACACCGGAGCGAGCGATGTCATGCTGACACCAAGTTTCCTCCGGACCCCCCCCCCCCCCCTCTACTTTCCTGCGTCACGTATACGCGGTGTCAAGCAACATGCATGTGACTGAAACTGAAACTCTGAAGAAGAGAAACTGAAAGTAAGAGAATTGAATTGAAAATAAGAGAAGAGAAACTGAAACTGCCGCACAGTTCATTACCTGATGGACACAACAGTATCACGTATTACTTAACGTCTTCATAAAACCACTGTTTGTTCGTCTATAACATTAGCAGCATTAGCATATGTTTGCTATTAATGACACCCAGGTAATGAACATGATTTATCAACTTAAGTAGTGTTGGTTCTGGTGTAACGCACGAATAATTTATAGGCATGCCTTTGTGTATACGCCAGAAATTAAATTGTTGAAGCAAGCCATGAAACCTGAACTGCCTCCTGATGGACACAACAGTATCACGTATTACTTAACGTCTTCATAAAACAGCTGTTTGTTCGTCTATAACATTAGCAGCATTAGCATATGTTTGCTATTAATGACACCCAGGTAATGAACATGATTTACCAACTTAAGTAGTGTTGGTTCTGGTGTAACGCACGAATAATTTATAGACATGCCTTTGAATATACGCCAGAATATAAATTGTGAAGCAAGCCTTGAAACTGCCTACCTGATGGACACAACAGTATCGCGTATTACTTAACGTCTTCATAAAACCACTGTTTGTTTGTCTATAACATTAGCAGCATTAGCATATGTTTGCTATTAATGACACCCAGGCAATGAACATGATTTACCAACTTAAGTAGTGTTGGTTCTGGTGTAACGCACGAATAATTTATAGACATGGCTTTGAATATACGCCAGAAATTAAATTGTGAAGCAAGCCTTGAAACTGCCTACCTGATGGACACAACAGTATCACGTATTGCTTAACGTCTTCATAAAACCGCTGTTTGTTCGTCTATAACATTAGCAGCATTAGGATATGTTTGCTATTAATGACACCTAGGTAATGAACATGATTTACCAACTTAAGTAGTGTTGGTTCTGGTGTAACGCACGAATAATTTATAGACATGCCTTTGTGTATACGCCAGAAATTAAATTGTGAAGGAAGCCTTGAAACTGCCTGTGCATTTCTCATAAAAAAAAGAAAAAAATTATCTTGCTTTCATAGCATGCGTGTCCTCTATATCAGATGTGATTGTAACCTTGAGCTATAACTTGAAATGACCCATACTAGCTGCCATGAAAAATCACTTTTTTAATTGTCCAACAAACCTCATAACTCATTTATGTCACGAAAGGAATGAAATGCTTCACTTATGTCTCATTGCTTTGGTACATTCATGGTTCATTATGCAATGTAAAATCTGATTTAGGAATATTTTGTTACTTGTTGCATGGTTTGTTCCTGAAATTCAGCACATCCGCCAATGTTGCGTTCCCGCGTGGTTTTCTTTTTTGTTAATTGAGTACAGATGAATAGCCACCGTAATCTTCGCCGATCGCCCAGTGTGGTATGTGTCATCTTTTGATAGGCTAACAACAACAGCAACATTGGCCAGGCTATCAGCTTCCGCAAGTCAGGTTCACGCAAGCTCAGCATCAGGTTGATCTGATCTTCTTGCAACGAGTTGCTGATACGCAGGCTGACCCCGTCTTCTATTAGGACCATAGTTACCCGTCCCATGCGAAACATATGCCCGCAAATATCCTAAATGGTCTTCTTTCTGAACACCTACACAATTTTCCTCATCATACTGTTGTCTCCACTGATGCCTCCGGCACCTGTTAGAAGGCGGCGATTGGGATATATTCGCAGGATCTGGCATGGAGCTATTCCGTTCGTATTCCTGATTATACTTCTAAATTCTTCGTAGAGTTTTTGGCTATTGGTTTGGTTCTTCTCAAAATTCCCAGACATGTAGCACGGGTTCTTATTCTTGCAGACTGCCTTTCAGTTTTAGTCTCTCTCCAAAACTCCGAAAAATCTTTATTGAATCGGCCGCTTAGGTTTTTTGTTCCATGCACAGAGCGTGAGATCCGCTTTGTCCGGGTACCTGCAGGCATTCGGGTGTCTATTTTAACGAGGTGGTTAATTTATTGGCAAGGTCAGCTCTCAGCGCTCCTGTAATCTTAATCTATCCCGTCCCTCCCCTCATTCTGTTGGAAACTTCACGTTTCCAGTGGTTCCAACATATTTCAGCCAGCTTGAGTGATCCGTTGCTCAATACCGTGGATTTTCACCACTTAAAGTACCCATGAGATGTCCGGTGGTGTAAATCAAGGCGTTTTGAGGAGTCAATGACGCCTCTGCGATGCAGAATTCCTCACTTAAATTTGTACTTACGCAGATACGGGTTCCCTGCATCAAACCTTTGTGTCTCATGTGGGCAAGTTGAAACATTAGACCATTTTCTTCTCTCTTGCCGGCCGTTTTTCAAGGAAATCAGTATTTGGAGGTCCCTCTTCCAGTCTCTTCCAGTTCTTCTCTCGTTCGGTGCGAGCGCCAAGGAATTCCCGTTAAGCAGTGTTTGTGGCTACCTTCATGATTACATAAGTGCAACTGATCGGTTACCTTGTTAGCTGCATACAAAGTTCTGTCTCATGTCCGAAATGGTTGGTTCTATTCCTGGTAATTCATATTTCTGAAATTTAATTGAATTTTCCTATCTTTATCTTGATTCAGTCTTCTACGCCGCCGACTCACGTCTTTTTTCCCGTTAAATACTTCATTGGCAAATCTCCACTGTACCTTGGCCAATCCCCCCGCGTGGGTATGTGCCATATTTACCGAGGTGAAGAAGAGTGTGGACTACAAACACTATCTGTACTTGTGCTCTATGTGTTTTTTTTGTCTGTTTGCAATGTAAGCCATTACTAGGTGAAAAGGCGTGCACGTAATGGGCATACCCTGTGCACATGAATGCGGAAAGCTGGCCATGGTTGTCCAAGCATTGCCAACAAAGCAACGGGACCTTCAAGAAACAGGATATGAAGTGACCCCTCACATGCAATGATTTTCACACAATTTGAAAATGTGACAATTTACAGCAGTCCTGTGGTTATATTGTTGCAAAACAAGCCAGCTCATTTAGGCGGAGACATTTTTAGAGGCTGCCAAAAAGGAACATGTCATAAAGTTACACATAGCATCCTGTTTCATTGATGATGTTTATAGTGTGGTAAACGATATGAACAAGCAGCTCTTTGTTGGTTAGCTGTTCTGAAAATCCAGGCACTGTCATGCAGTTCATACACAATCACAGTCCAGTGATTGCAGAGCGGTCTGCAACCAGTAACTTGCAACTACACTATGCAGCAAGCTTCTTTGCACGGTATTTGTTACATTTATCGAACGATGAGATGGAATTGGTATGACTATTTCAACACAGTGCATTGTCTAAAGACTCCTTTCTGCCATACTGTACTTTTTACCCAAAAAGCTTCCTACAGAGTCATTTAACTTGCTACGAATAAAGATGTTTGTAGCAGGCGTGTGAGCCCGAACAAAAAAAAAATGTTTTAATTTTCCTTAATTCTTTAGTATTCCTGATTATCACGACATGGGCATTTATATGTTGGTACAACTTTTTTCAGGCATCACAACTGATGCACCGATGTGTTTGGTACTAATTCATCTTCAGACCTTTCATGTCTGTTGGGTAAAAAAAATACACACAGCATGCTCTTGAAATTCCTCTAGCTGTCTGTAATTGGCTTCACTGTATAGCTTCATACTTGTTTCATTTAAACTCTGCACACTGCTCTTTTCACCGCACATGGCGACATGGCACGCGGAGCCCCGTGGGAATGGGCGAGGAGGATTCAGAGGTCGGCTGCTACTTCCCTGGAATCCAAACACAGCTATAGGCACCTGCAAGTCACGGTTAATTTCGGAAAGGCAGCTTTCCCCGCTTCCCTTCGTCGTCTTGTCCGTCGTGCGTCGCGTGTAGCGGCGAACCCGACAAAGGGGAGGCCATCAACCCCCCTCCCCCTCCCCTCCTGAAGCAGAGGAAAGATCCCGCAAATAGTTTCCTAGAGAGGTCCTTTTTTCCCGTGCGGTCAACGAGGGGTCAAACGACAGGCCCAAGCAGTGTGAGGCAACGTTCTCTGTTCATTCTAGAGACGCAAGCTTACACTGCAAAATGAAACCTTGTCTTTCTCTTCCAAATGCAATTTCATTTCATTTTCACAAAATGTAAGTTACATACTAGAGATGCAAGGGCTAAAAGCTGCTAAAAAGCAGCTTGACTGGGCCCAAGCGCCTCTGAAATGGCAGTACGCGACAAACGCACTTCAAGCAAAAAAAATGTTTACATATACGTATAAAAAAGCATTAAAAATGTTTACGTGCTCTTAACGCAGCGCTATCCACGTTCTTTTATTGATGACGCCATAAGCAGAGCTTCAAATCTGAACCGTAGTCAAATACTCCAGGGGCATCGAAGAGATAACCGAAATGATTACACTACAAACCTTATCCCCACATTTAACAGTAACGCACCGAACATAAACAGAATTCTTAATAAGCACTTTAATATTCTCCAGCAAAGTCAACGACTATCGAAAATATTTACATGCGCACCCCGCGTGATTTACAGGCGTGCCAAAACATTCAGAACCATCTAGTCCACTCCAAGGAACACAAAACCCCAAAATATGGATGCCAGCCCTGTGGTAAAGGTCGCTGCAAAGTTTGCAAGCACATGAAGACTACGTGTTCCGCAACTAGTACGAGGTCAGTTTTCCAGCATTCAATCAACGGTAAGTTCGACTGCGACTCATCAAACATTATTTACCTTCTTGAATGCACTGTGTGTAACCAGCAATACATAGTTCAGACAAACACTGCATTCCGCATTCGATTTAACAATCACCGCGCACACACCAAGTCTCTCCCCAATCTTCCCCTATCCAAGCATGTAAACTCAGAAGGACACCCATTTGACCAACTAAAAGTAACAATTATTTAAGTAGGCTTCAAAAACAGGCGAGAACGTTAACAACGTGAATTCTATTTTATCCACAAGTTTAATACTATTCAAGAATATCTTAACGAAAAGCCTGGTATCCTTTCTTTTATTCACGACCTCCAAACAAAATAATACTACACCTCTCGTTAATTGGCTAACTCTGATATACTCTTTATAACTCCTAGTGTATATCCCAGGCAATCATACCCCTCCTTACTTACACTATCCTGCCTCGTGCAGTATTGATAAGCTTTGACGTTCTTTCCTAACTTTTTTTCGACAATTTCAAATCTTCGTACACAGCTAGCCCAGCCCTCCGCCCCTACAAACAAGTATTCCCGACGAAGTAGGTTCATCGAGCCACCCAGGGAGGGGGGTGCACCGTTCATTGAAACCCAGACCCCCTGAGTAAGTTCTTACACATGTGCTCGTTAACGTAGCCCACTCCTTCCTTAACGTTCTAGCCCTCGGCTCACCGGAAATTAGTGAGACCCCCCAAAAGGCGCCTGGTTTGGCCTGTTCGTCGCTGCCAGTGTCATTTGCGCAGCGGCGCCTCTTTGGCCACGCATCTGCAGCGGCGCCCATCTTTGTGTTTGTGCATTTTGTTTGTGTCTTGCACGTTTTGCTTTCGTACGCCTGTGGTTGCCGCGTTGCCCATGTCCCCCGCACCGTCTTCCTCTCCCTTTCTCTCGTTTCGCCATCTCCTTTTTTTACCCCGTCCTTCCTTACTATAATAGTCCCCCCCTTTTTTTCTTTTCTTTCTGTTTTTTGCTTCCTCCCCCTATTTTGTCCCTGTCTGCTCCCCGCACACCTATCTTTATTTTTTTACTTTTTTGTTCAATTTTTTTTAACTGTGGTTGCTATTTGCTTGTTACACTCCTTTTGCCCTCCTCTGCAGCTCACAAACTTAAAACGTCCATTTGACGCGAGACCACTGCAGTCCTGAAGAAGACCGCACCGCGGTCGAAACGTTGATAAATAAATGTGTCGCTGTAGAAGTGCCCGCTTCTCTCTCTCTCTCTCTCCCTCTCTCTCTCTCTCTCTCTCTCTCTCTCTATATATATATATATATATATATATATATATATATATATATATATATATATATATATATATATATATATATATATATATATATATATATATATATATAAGAACAAACAAAAACAACGACGCAAGTGACTATACATTAAATGCAATGAAAACAATAAGCATGTATGTTCACTAACAATAGTTTACAGACGCATGAAAACAAAGAGAAGACCCGAGAAAAATAAAGAGAAAAAAACACTGAATAGGCATACATGGCACCGGCAGACAACAGAGGCACATAAAATGCAACCTGGCTATATATTAACAAAATACATTTTTAACTCGCTTGGTTTAACACTAGCCAAAACTTTGTACTTATTAAGAGAGGTCGGTAAATTGTGTTCAAGCGTTTGTAGTGTATAATTAATTCGAAAATATGGAATATACCAGAGATCGGTGTTTCAGGTGTAGAGTCGATTCGAAGCGGTCCTTGAATGTGCAGTACGTATTAAGAAATCTCTATAAGCAGGAGAAGAATGGTAAAAGAACCTCAAAATGCGAAAAACATATATATGTTCAAAACGAATTATGTTATAATTTCTAAAAGCAGTTTGCGTTGGAGAGACAGATAAGGAAGGTTTGCAATGTAGCGGATCATTTTCTTCGGCAGAACCTGTATTTTTATCAAATTTGTTTTTGTGGTGGTTGCCCAAACAGAGTTACGGAACCGAAAAGAGCATGATAAATTTGAATTTTCACGTGAGTGGGTAGGAGCCATCGACATCGTGTTAGAACACCTGCTACTGAAGAGAGCTTTTTGCAAATATTTTCCACACGCCGATCCCACCTGAGATGCGACGAGAAAGTAACTTCAAGGATTTTGTGGCTGTCTACAATTTGAATTTCTTAACCTGCGTATTTAGGAGCGCATTGTAGTTCGACTGGCTTGTGCCTTGCACGGAAAATTATTATCTTAGTCTTTTTAGGGTTTATTTGGAGGCAATTAGAAGAGGACCAGTTCTCTTGTTTCGTAAGGATTACGTTGCACTCTTCAATTAACTTGTTTATGTCGTAACCAAAGATTAGTATACTGCTATCATCGGCGTATATAATAAATTTCGCTTTGTCATAAATACGCACAATATCATATATATATATAGATGTTAAAAAGCATCGGGCCCAGAATGCTACCTTGAGGCACACCATTTCGTACCGCCAGAAAAGAAGACTGATGGTTGTGGATATAGACAGATTGTTTTCGATTTTGCAGGTATGATTTCATGAGGTCTAAAGGTGTTCCACGAACTCCGTTTTGAGAAATTTTATGAGTTAAAATTTGATGGTTTAGGGAATCGAAAGCCTTACTAAAATCAATGAAGAGTCCGACAGTGAGAATACCTGCTTCAGTGTTTTGCAGGATACATTCCTTAAGTGATAACAAAGCCGTTTCCGTCGACTTTCCCCTTCGGAAGCCAAATTGAGCATCAGACAGGTTTTGTTTTGCATTAAAAAAAGTTCACTGGACGGAAAAAGATTACTTTTTCCAAGCCCTTTGAAAAGACTGGAATCACAGATATTGGTCTATGATTGGACACTACATTTTTATCTCCCCCTTTAAACACAACTGTCACTCTTGCTTTCTTCATTTCTTCCGGGTAAACTTCCGTTTCAATTAACAAATTGAAGATGTATGCAAGCACAGTTATAATAAAAGATAGTGCATATTTGACTGGTTTTATCTGAATATTGCCAACATCTAAGGATTTGCTATTAATTAAATTCATAAAGGTTGTACATACTCCGGTCTCACTGGTGGGCTCAACGAAAAGGCTTTAGAAAGGGCTACAAGATGAAGGAACTTCAGGTAGATGCATCATAGATAAATGGGTAGTTAAAAATTGCTGTTGAAATGGTCAGCAAGAGCCTGACCGGATAATTCAGAGCCCTTATAGATTATTCGTTGAGTTGGCGCGTTTTTCGTATTGCGACGTAACAAGTTATTTACAACTTTCCAGACAGCGTCTGAATATTTCATTCTAACATCAGAGAACAGTTTTTGATGATGCACAATCTTAGCACGCCTAAGCTCAGCATTTAGTTAATTTCTTGTTTGTTTTAAAAAATAAGATTAGAGATTATTCAAAAAGGCATGGTACAGCTTGTTTTTGCGCTTTATCATTCTTTTGAGCTCTGGCGTGATCCATGGTTTTCTTATTCGTTTAGACTGCTTAATGTTCTTGAAGGGAAAGTGCTTAGAGTATATTTCTACAAAAACTTTGATAAACTCTTAAATATGCTTTGTTTGAGTCTTTTATATCGAATAACTAGGAGTCCTGTCCAAAACCATTTCAGCTTGTTATCAGGGTACCCCCAGCCTTTTCTTTATTTGCGTGTAACTCCAGCCCTGCTTCACCTTTGCCATTGTAGCCGCTATTGTTTCTCAAGTACCATGCACCATCTTAATATTAGCAGTTCCTAATTCAAGCCTTCTGCAGGGTTTGAAAGACCTATTGGAAATGTGGAGAACACGTGCACAGGGTGCAAAGCGCGTGATCTGCCAGGAAACACTGAGGCGGCCCCGAGAAGGGCCTTTATTAAGGTTGACAGCCGTTTTGTGCCTCTTCACTTGGCAGCGACGACACAGCGTGTGCGGTCCCCACGGTTTTTCCCCAGCTGTCGAAGCAATCCTCGGACACGACCATGACCTTCGACATCTGATGTTTTTATTAAAAAAACACAGGGACAAAAGCCGTGCTGTATGCAGTGCGATCGCCATGTAATTCCAATGACGGCGAACAATCATCCACCTAGCCCGGCTCTTTGGACGGATTCAGGAAACGGCTGAAAAGAACAGAAGTAACGAGCAAACAAAGGTGGGCTGCATACAATTTAGAACGCAAAGAAACGAAGACGCGCTGCGCTGGGCTAATGCTGTATTGAGGTCTAATATGTAAATTTTCACAGCTGGCGTCGATTTCTACAAAGCGCGAGCAGTCGGTACGGAAATAAACAAAGGCGCACTGGAGCTGGGTAAGTCTGAAGCTACAAGCACGAGTTTTTTGTCTCTACCGCCGATTTCCACACCGCGCGATCGTCATAACTTTTCTTGAACTTGCTGTTGAAGCTGACAGCGATCATAAAATTAAGGGCGCCGACTGTAGTGGCAGAGGCGTGCCATTGAAAAGAACAAAGCCATACACTTTGTCAACCCGGCAACGAGGCCTGGCGCGAGTTTTAGAGCCGACTTGGACAAAGCGCGAGACGGCGCGCGCTTCTAACGCTTGCCAACGCAAAGAAACAAAGGCGCGCTGCGCTGGGATTATGCTGTAGCGAGGTCTAATATGTGAATTTTCACGGGTGCCGTCGATTTCGACAAAGCGCGAGAAGTCTCTAAGGAATTAAACAATGCTGCACTGCACTGGAAGACGGCGGTTCAGCTGGCGGCGCCGGCGGTCCTCAAACCGCGCCTTATGTGGGTCGTCGTAATGGCGTGGCAAAACTTTGAACACCAGCACGACACTAGCCACGTGCTCCTGCAGCAGTAAAACGAGGTCCTGTAATGCGCAAGGCATGTAGGTAAGCGGTACAGCACTACATGAAGCGAAATTTGAGATAAAATGCGTACCTTTATGCGGGTCGTCGTAATGTCGTGGAAGCGAGAACTGTACAGAAATTTCAGCTGGCTGTCGCCGAGTAGCGCACTACGCAAAAAAGCGATACCTGGACAGCTTCCGAAACGCGCGCGCCGCCGCCTAGGCTCACGAAGTGAATGCCCGTGGACCACGCACGCCAATTAACGAGAGGTGCAGTATTATTTTGTTTGGAGGTCGTGAATAAAAAAAAGGATACCAGGCTTTCCGTTAAGACATTCGTGAATAGTATTAAACTTGTGGATAAAATAGAATTCACGTTGTTCACGTTCTCGCCTGTTTTTGAAGCCCCCTTGAATAATTGTTACTTTTAGTTGGTCAAATGGGTGTCCTTCTGAGTTTACATGCTTGGATAGGGGAAGATTGGGGAGAGACTTGGCGTGTGATCGGTGGTTGTTAAATCGAATGCGGAATGCAGTGTTTGTCTCTCCTATGTATTGCTGGTTACACACAGTGCATTCAAGAAGGTAAATAATGTTTGATGAGTCGCAGTCGAACTTGCCGTTGATTGAATGCTGGAAAACTGACCTCGTACTAGCTGCGGAACACGTAGTCTTCATGTGCTTGCAAACTTTGCAGCGACCTTTACCACAGGGCTGGCATCCATATTTTGGGGTTTAGTGTTCCTTGGAGTGGACTAGATGGTTCTGAATGTTTTGGCACGCCTGTAAATCACGCGGGGTGCGCATGTAAATATTTTCGATAGTCGTTGACTTTGCTGGAGAATATTAAAGTGCTTATTGAGAATTCTGTTTATGTTCGGTGCGTTACTGTTAAATGTGAGAATAAGGTTTGTAGTGTAATCGTTTCGGTTATCTCTTCGGTGCCCCTGGAGTATTTGACTTTGGTTCAGATTTGAAGCTCTGCTTAGGCGTCATCAATAAAAGAACCTGGATAGCGCTGCGTTAAGAGCACGTAAACATTTTTAATGCTTTTTTATACGTATATGTAAACATTTTTTTTGCTTGAAGTGCGTTTGTCGCGTACTGCCATTTCAGAGGCGCTTGGGCCCAGTCAAGCTGCTTTTTAGCAGCTTTTAGCCCTTGCATCTCTAGTATGTAACTTGCATTTTGTAAAAATGAAATGAAATTGCATTTGGAAGAGAAAGACAAGGTTTCATTTTGCAGTGTAAGCTTGCGTCTCTAGAATGAACAGAGAACGTTGCCTCACACTGCTTGGGCCTGTCGTTTGACCCCTCGTTGACCGCACGGGGAAAAAAGGACCTCCCTAGGAAACTATTTGCGGGATCTTTCCTCTGCTTCAGGAGGGGAGGGGGAGGGGGGTTGATGGCCTCCCCTTTGTCGGGTTCGCCGCTACACGCGACGCACGACGGACAAGACGACGAAGGGAAGCGGGGAAAGCTGCCTTTCCGAAATTAACCGTGACTTGCAGGTGCCTATAGCTGTGTTTGGATTCCAGGGAAGTAGCAGCCGACCTCTGAATCCTCCTCGCCCATTCCCACAGGGCTCCGCGTGCCATGTCGCCATGTGCGGTGAAAAGAGCAGTGTGCAGAGTTTAAATGAAGCAAGTATGAAGCTATACAATGAAGCCAATTACAGACAGAGAAATTTCAAGAGCATGCTGTGTGATGCTAGTTATCTCAGTGAAAACTAATGCAGCCAACTATTATTTCGTATTTTTTTTACCCAACAGACATGAAAGGTCTGAAGATGAATTAGTACCAAACACATCGGTGCATCAGTTGTGACGCCTGAAAAAAGTTGTACCAACATATAGATGCCCTTGTCGTGATAATCAGGAATACTGAAGAATTAAGGAAAATTAAAACATTTTTTTTGTTCGGGCTCACACACCTGCTACAAACATCTTTATACGTAGCAATTTAAATGACTCTGTAGGAAGCTTTTTGGGTAAAAAGTACAGTATGACAGAAAGGAGCCTTTAGGAAATGCACTGTGTAGAAATAGCCATACCAATTCCATCTCATCGTTCGATAAATGTAACAAATACCGTGCAAAGAAGCTTGCTGCATAGTATAGTTGCAAGTTACTATTTGCAGACCGCTCTGCAGTCACTGGACTGTGATTGTGTATGTACTGCATGACAGTGCGTGGATAGCAAAGCAGTTAACCAACAAAGAGATGCTTGTTCATATCGTTTACCTCACATATAAACATCATCAATGAAACAGGATGCTATGTGTAACTTTTTGACATGTTCCTTTTTGGCAGCCTCTAAAAATGTTTCCGCCTAAATGAGCTGGCTTGTTTTGCAACAATATAACCACGGGACTGCTGTAAATTGCCACATTTTCAAATTGTATGAAAATCATTGCATGTGAGTGGTCACAACTCTATCCTGTTTCTTGAAGGTCCCGTTGCTTTGTTGGCAATGTTTGCACAACCATGGGCAGCTTTCCGCATTCATGTGCACAGGGTATGCCCATTACGTGCACGCCTTTTCACCTAGTAATGGCTTACATTGCAAACAGACAAAAAAAAACACATAGAGCACAAGTACAGATAGTGTTTGTAGTCCACACTCTTCTTCACCTCGGTAAATATGGCACATACCCACGCGGGGGGATTGGCCAAGGTACAGTGGAGATTTGCCAATGAAGTATTTAACGGGAAAAAAGACGTGAGGCGGCGGCGTAGAAGACTGAATAAAGATAAAGATAGGAAAATTCAATTAAATTTCAGAAATATGAATTACCAGGAATAGAACCAACCATTTCGGACATGAGACAGAATTTTGTATGCAGCTAACAAGGTAACCGATCAGTTGCACTTATGTAATCATGAAGGTAGCCACAAACACTGCTTAACGGGAATTCCTTGGCGCTCGCACCGAACGAGAGAAGAACTGGAAGAGACTGGAAGAGGGACCTCTAAATACTGATTTCCTTGAACAACGGCCGGCAAGAGAGGAGAAAATGGTCTAATGTTTCAACTTGCCCACATGAGACACAAAGGTTTGACGCAGGGAACCCGTATCTGCGTAAGTACAAATTTAAGTGAGGGATTCTGCATCGTAGAAGCGTCATTGACACCTCAAAACGCCTTGATTTACACCACCGGACATCCCATAGGTACTTTAAGTGGTGAAAATCCACGGTATAGAGCAACGGATCACTCAAGCTGGCTGAAATATGTTGGAACCACTGGAAACGTGAAGTTTCCAACAGAATGAGGTGAGGGACGGGATAGATTAAGATTACAGGAGCGCTGAGAGCTGACCTTGCCAATAAATCAGCCACCTCGTTAAAATAGACACCCGAATGCCTGCAGGTACCCGGAAAAAGCGGATCTCACGCACTGTGCACGGAACAAAAAACCTAAGCGGCCGATTCAATAAAGATTTTCCGGAGTTTTGGAGAGAGTCTAAAACTGAAAGGCAGTCTGCAAGAATAAGAACCCGTGCTACATGTCTGGGAATTTTGAGAAGAACCAAACCAATAGCCAAAAACTCTACGAAGAATTTAGAAGTATAATCAGGGATACGAACGGAATAGCTCCAAGCCAGATCCTGCGAATATATCCCAATCGCCGCCTTCTCACAGCTGCCGGAGGCATCAGTGGAGAGAACAGTATGATGAGGAAAATTGTGTAGGTGTTCAGAAAGAAGATCATTTAGGATATTTGCGGGCATATGTTTCGCATGGGACGGGTAAATATGGTCGTAATAGAAGACGGGGTCAGCCTGCGTATCAGCAACTCGTTGCAAGGAGATCAGATCAACCTGAAGCGGAGCTTGCGTGAACCTAACTTGCGGAAGCTGATAGCCTGGCCAATGTTGCTGTTGTTAGCCTATCAAAAGATGGCACATACCCACACTGGGCGATCGGCGAAGAATCCGGTGGCTATTCATCTGTACTCAATTAACAAAAAAGAAAACCACGCGGGAACGCAACACTGGCGGATGCGCTGAATTTCAGGAACAAACCATGCAAGAAGTAACCAAATATTCCTAAATCAGATTTACATTGCATAATGAACCATGAATGTACCAAAGCAATGAGACATAAGTGAAGCATTTCATTCCTTTCGTGACTGAAATGAGTTATGTGGTTTGTTGAACAATTAAAAAAGTGATTTTTCATTGGCAGCCAGCATGGGTCATTTCAAGTTATAGCTCAAGATTACAATCACAACTGATATAGATGACACGAATGCTATGAAAGCAAGATAATTTTTTTTTCTTTTTTATGAGAAATGCACAGGCAGTTTCAAGGCTTGCTTGACAATTTAATTTCTGGCGTATACACAAAGGCATGTCTATAAATTATTCGTGCGTTACACCAGAACCAACACTACTCAAGTTGGTAAATCATGTTCATTACCTGGGTGTCATTAATAGCAAACATATGCTAATGCTGCTAATGTTATAGAAGAAGAAACAGTGGTTTTATGAAGATGTTAAGTAATACTTGATACTGTTGTGTCCATCAGGTAATGAACTGTGCGGCAGTTTCAGTTTCTCTTCTCTTATTTTCAAATTCAATTCTCTTACTTTCAGTTTCTCTTCTTCAGAGTTTCAGTTTCAGTCACATGCATGTTGCTTGACACCGCGTATACGTGACGCAGGAAAAGTAGAGGGGGGGGGGGGTTGGAGGAAACTTGGCGTCAGCATGACATCGCTCGCTCCGGTGTGTCGTTCGATCTTGCATCTACAATACAACAACGTGCCGACGAGGTAAACCTTTACTATGAGTTTCACGGGATCTTACGCCCCCTCGTACATTACTGAAAACCCCGGATCAGCCACCAATACCATGGAACCAGTGGAAGGCACTGTTTTCTACCTACTTAAAGGCGTCTGGCGCCTGAGTTTCCTGCATCCTGGCGCAAAGCTATAGATGCTTCTGCATTCGCGCGGCGTCGGAGGTCAGCGTCGTTCCGGAACGCCTCCCGCCACGAGCGCAATTTTAAAACGAAGGAGACCTCAATTAAGTTCCGAAACGCGAAGATGCGTCGAAGGTGCCTCCGCCCGCCTTCCGTCGCGGAGACAAAAAGAGGGCTCCTTCCTAAAAACTGAGAGAGAGGGGAGAGTAACAGAAAGAAAATGGGGAACGAAGGCGCGAAATCGCCCAAGTGTGCGTTATTGCAATGGGTTACTGCCCTATATGGATCATGACGCTCTATTATCTGCAAAGCAGGAAAAAAGAAATAAATAAAATATATAAAAAATATAAAAAAGTTGAGGGGGGAATAGGCAATATGCTTTGCTCTCAGAACTGTTTTCTCTGGTCACGAGCAAGAAAGAATGGCAGGGGGAGGAGAAGGGCGGCATGTGGAAGCAAGCACGCAAATTGGTATGACCTCAGGCGATGCAGTCGTGGTGCTGTGAATTTCAGTAGGGCTAGGACTATGATCTCTGAAGTGTGTAGAGAGTACCAGGGTTTTCATTTATACTGGCCTGCACAGTATTAAATTGATATATAAAGTATGACTCTCGTTGCTCACGCTCACGGGTATTTTGGAAGCCGCTCTGTAGCAGCGTAACTTTTAGTTTGTGAAACTCGTGACCTTCCTGGGAAAGATGTTTCGACAGGGGGAGGAGAGAAAGAGATCTGGTGTGCGCGCGGTGGTTGTTGAATCTAATTCGGAAGGAATTCTCTGTTTGGCCAATGTATTGCATCTGACAATCGCCACACTCGAGCATGCATACTACGTTACTACTGTCACAGTTCAAGTTTTCACGGATGGAGTGTTTGAAGTTAGAGTGTGTGCTTTGAGCTTGTGTTGTCCGCATGTGCTGGCAAACTTGACAGCGATTCTTCCTGCAAGATAGGCAGACCACAGGCTTTTACTTATTGACAGTAGAGTGAACTACATAATTCTGCATGTTTTTTGGTAGTCTGCAGGTAACCTGTAGAACTGTTGGAAAAATTTTTGACAGTCGATCGTTTTGTTCGATTATGTTGAAATGTTTTTTTTAGAGTTTTGTTGGCATTAGGAAGGCTGTTTATGAAGGTTAAGACGAGATTAGAGCGGTGTTCATTTGCAGTTGCTGATGGGGGATCCCCAAACATTTCATTACGATCTGTTGCTTCCGCTTTCGTAACGGCATCATCAATAATGGAGGCCGGATAGCATTGGTCCCTCAGAACCTCCCGCATACGGCTAGAATTTTCTTTGAAGTCTTCTGGTCGTGAGAAGATCCGTTTGAATCTGATGGCTTGAATATATGGAATTGAAGTTTTGCAGTGGCGTGAGTGGCAGCTCTTCTAATGAAGGTACTGTTGCCTATCGTGGGCTTTCTATAGACACTGGTGATTAAGGTACCCTTCTTCATTCGAATTGAGACGTCCAAGAAATTAATTGGACTGGTGGAGTAAGGGTGTGTGAAACAGATGTTTGGATGTACGTTGTTAAATGTTGAAATAAACTGGATGAATTGGTCCTCTGTTTTCGTCCATACCATGAACATGTTGTCTAGGAAGCGTTTGTAAAAAGCCGTTTTTGTTGGGTATGAGCGGATAAACTCCGATTCAATGCTATGCATATATATGTTGGCATAGTTTGGCGCCATTTTCGTTCCCATAGCGGTACCACACGTTTGCAGGTAAAAGGAGTTGTTGAATTCAAAAAAGTGGAGCTTGAGCACCAGATCAGTAAGTGCAGCGATGGTACTTTGGCTAGGAGCATCAGCGTTTTTGTGTTTTCCATAGGATGCGACCAGAGCTCGGATGCCATCATCATGCGGTATGTTTGTGTACAGAGACACTACATCAAGGGTAACTAAATGTATATATATATATATATATATATATATATATATATATATATATATATATATATATATATATATATATATATATATATATATATATATATATATATATATATATGCAAAGTTGAGAGACGCTTCATTTAGACAGATTTATTTTGAGTCGACGTTTCGGACAGAGCCTGTCCTTTCTCAAGACTGAAGTTACAGCGATCTTCCTCCCGTTCTTGAGGAGTTGTAATTGGCACACATGTCCGCCACATGAAAATCGCAACAAGCAATCGGGTGCTGGAAAGAAGATGGACACAAAAGAAAAATACTAGAAAAGGAAGAAAGAGGAATAAATAGAAAAAGAAAAACGCGCTGTCGCACCCTGTCCACCGAGAAGCCGCTGGGAGCGTGCAGAAAAAAAAGAGAAAGAGAAAAAGGAAAACGAGGAGCGGGAGGTGAGAATGGTCGGCCCTCAAGGCAGAGCGGCAGCGATTACAGAAACAGACGGTGGCGGATTCGCGGAGATGCGTGTACTCGCGTGCCGCTGGCCAAAACGAGTAAAAAGAAAAACAGAATAAAGCGCAGACATGGCAGGACACTTCCCTGGAGCCTCTTCGGCAGGAATAGTCAATGCGGAATCAGCGGCGCAGTTAGCTTAAGTAGAGACACGTGCACTGTGCATGCAAACACAAACAAAATAAAAATAAAAAGGCGACAAAACATCTGAGTTAGGGAAAGTGTCGTGGGGGGGGGGGGGGGCGGGCGGGGGGTAAACGTGACTGGCGAGAGCAGTTCTTCGACTGCACCCCGCTCGGCATAGTGGTCGAACTGGGTGGGGTGGAGGTAAAGATGCGCTTTTTTATCGCGCGCACGCTGTCACAAACGTGGGGAATTCCGAGAAAACTCTAGGGAAAATGTGTCTGTCCCCAACCGGACATGACGTCATTTAAAATCACGTGACCATGACGTTTAGGCGTTACGTCACTTTTTTTTGGACCAATCAGCGTTTCCAGCCTACCGACCGGCAAACGCGTGTTATATTCTTGCTCCGTGGCTGGCGCTGATCGGCCGCGCGCAGTACGATTCTTGCTTTCGCGTTTGCATGCGTGTTTAATTGCATTCATGCTTTCCTGAGGCTTTTTCAAGTTCGTATTCCGCATGCAATCTGTCCCTATGTATTTAGAAGCGCTAAAAAGAAAAAGATGTGGCGCTAAAAAGAAAAGGATGCGAGAACGGCCTTATACCCCTGTCACACGGACACAGTAAAGGTACTTTGAACTAATGCTCCATTACTCTAAGGACGAACGCGCCAAAGGACACCTAGCTCAAAGGAGCTTCGAAACAAGGCAGCTCGAGTTCGTCCTTTGAGGCTTCAAGGGAGTACTCTCTCTCCCAGCGAGTTAACAGCATAAATAAATTGAGAAAAGAAACGTTCAATTTTAATTTTATAAATTCACTTCATAAGATTAGTGGTGTTTTAAAATATAAGATCATTTGTTTTGTGGCAGTCTCACCACGCCATACTCTCGTTTCAGATATACGAGCGTCACGGTAGCCACGGCTCAGCGTGACCAGCACTCTGATGTTATGCTCTGTACTTGGAAAATCATTTCATTATTGCAGTTAAAATTGCGTTGCTTTAACATAATACGGTTATAAAACTAATTTACTAAAAAAAATGTGACATTTCTGTATTTACATGTGCAGTGAGGTTTGCAATTTTAATAACGCTTTTCGCCGATGAGGGCGCTAAAAACTTCTTGCGAAGGTCGTTCCGCGACCGTGTAGCACGGACGAACTCCCTTGAAGTAGTGCTTCTTTGGGAGCGTAAAGGAGCATTAGTTCAAAGTGCCTTTAGAGTGCCCGTGTGACCGGGGTATTACTTTGTGTACAAAACCGGTTAGCAACCAGCCACTCTTTCAGTTCACCCGCAACCAAAACCGAGTTGGGCTGCTCTACCCATAAGATCAACATCTCTTCGTTCTCGACACAATAAGAGCTTTTGCTGACCACACCCTGCAGGAAGATGAGACCTTGCAAAAGCCTATCACTATATTAGTAGAGCACGCTGTCCCAGCTCTTTGTGCTTCAAAGTTGCTAAGTGCAAGAGCGATGGCAGCAATGAGCACAGGCGTAAGCTCCTAAATCTTTTCCTGAGGCCGCTCCTCTGCAACTACGCGCATTCAATTTTACTGACAAAGACGTAGTTAATCATTTTGCAAAAAAGTCCCTTTCGCGTAAGTATGTGAAACTGTGAGAGTGACATAGGCTTTATTGCCACGTGGGAGTGGGACTCCACAATAAATGCTTTTTTTTTCGAGTTGTAGTAAGTTTTGAGTCACAATTAACGCACCGATATTGAATACATCAACACCTATATCTTTTTTTTTATTCAAAAAGTGCGCCATGAGACATAAGCTGAAAAAAGCGGAAGGAATGTGGGAGATAGAAAGTTAAAACACGGATTGAAGACCCGTTGCGCTGAGGTAGTCAGCGCAGAGCTATCTTGAGGCAGATGGTGCAGCGCCTAACTCAACGAAAATTTACTGGAAAAGATAAACTTGCTAGCAGCTAAGGCCCAACTTCCACAACTCCTGCAATTTGACGTTGTGGCGATCCACCGACTGCCAGCAAGGAAAGACAAAACGCCAGGCATAATTTTCCGCTTTGCCAAAGGTGCAAAGCGAAGCGAATAGTGGCAGAACAGGAAAAAAGCTGGGCAGTGTGGATGATCAGGTGTATTTGCAGGAAAATATAACAAAGCGAACACGTGCTCTTCTTTTCGCAGTGAAAAAAATGGGCTAATATCAATGGTTTCAAGTTCGTGTGGCACCACAATGGCCGGGTCCTCGTGCGCAAAGCTGAGGGAGAGTCGGCGGTGGCGATTTCAAGTCTTGGTGACTTGGATAAGCTATAATAAGAACCACGGCTATTTTAACAGACGACTAATCTGATAGTCATGGCGGGAGCCGATGGTGAACGTTACGTACTGCCACACGGACTTGAAAGTCACCTAGGCCAAGCATATATGAAATCTTTGAAGTGCTTTCACCTAAAGATATTAATAGTAAATCATAAAGATTCTGAACTTGACCTCTTTTTTGAGCAACACGATAACATGTCTGATGTGATAATGCTCACAGAAACCTGGTGCACAGATGATACAGATGTTTTTCGTTTGCCTTCCTACCAGACATTTTACGTAAATAGGACAACTCGTCGCGGTGGTGGAGTGTGCCTCTTGGTAAAAAATGATTTCCCATGTGAACTACTCGAAACTTTCTGCACAAGTACAAGTGACTGTGAATTTATGGCACTGAAATTACAAAACGCTGTTCTTGCCGTTGGTTATCGACCTCCGAATGGAGTGG
The DNA here is from genome assembly GCF_052857255.1 of Amblyomma americanum. NCBI lineage: Eukaryota > Metazoa > Arthropoda > Arachnida > Ixodida > Ixodidae > Amblyomma > Amblyomma americanum. The sequence continues at coordinate 276,754,045 of NC_135497.1, forward strand.
TGACCCCGTTTTTAGATTACTTAGAAAAAATTTTTGAATTTGTTAACAACTCTCACTTTAACCTCATTTTTGGTGGCAACGTGAATATAAACATGTTAAGCAATGATTGCTCAAAACTGAAACTGTATGTTCTGTTGAGGGCGAATGGTCTAAATCTCCCAACCAGAGTGACGCTAAATACTTCAACATTAATAGATATTTTCGTTACAAAAATAACTCGGAGAGAATCAGAGCAGGGGTAATTACGGTTGAGTTGAGTGATCATTTGCCTATTTTTTTGTGCTGCACCAAAAAGTTCAACACAAAGAAAAAAACACCTGCAAGTTTAATACAGCGTATTTCACAAGAAAACCTTTTGACATTTCAGGAAAAAGTTTCACTCGGATCGTGGGATAGTGTGTACAAAATAACAGATGCTAGCGCAGCTTACGAAGAACTGCTTAATATTCTTAAACCTCTATATACAGATTGTTTCCCCTTTGTGCGATTGAAAGTTAACACAAAAATCCGTAAACCGTGGATAGCCCCCGACCTGGCAGCAAGAATACGTGAGAAAAATACAATGTTTAGCAGGTATATCAAAACAAGGATCCAGATGCATTGAATAAGTTTAGAACTTACCGCAATCGTTTAGATAAAGAGCTGAAAAGAGCACGAAAACAGCATTTTAACAACCTATTCACCTCTCTTTCTGGATGCACACATGTTCTGTGGAAGAACCTGCGCTCAGTATTAAACTATAATGTTAAGAATGACTCGGTTCGTAACATTACATACAATGGTACCGAGTTGTCAGGGAAAGCCATAGCCAATGCCTTCAATAACCACATTGTGAATACTGCTGGTCAAATGACAGTGAATAATAATCTAGACAATGTTCATTACAATACTAGTTCAGTTTTTCTTGATCCTGTATGCGAAGCCGAAGTGACGGAAGTAATAAAAAGCCTTAATAACAGCAGCGCTATTCATATTTATGGGATTCAAGTGAAACCTTTGAAACACGTCATCTGTTTCCTTGCTGCCTGCATAAGTTACGTGTTCAACTTATGCCTTGAACAAGCAGTATTTCCACACCAAATGCAAGTTTCTCGTGTGAAGGTATTATACAAGAAAGGTGATAAGAATGATATGGGGAATTATCGTCCTGTTTCCATATTACCTGCCCTATCAAAGGCATTCGAAAAAATCATTCTGGCGCGATTTTCAAAATTTGAAGAGAAAAATAACCTCATAGTTGATTGCCAGTATGGGTGAATTCCGAAAGGGAGTTAGCACCGCGTCGGCACTTCTTGCCCAAAAAGGGTAATTTTAGACCATATTGAACAAGAAAACATAATATTATGCATATTTATAGATTTTTCAAAGGCCTTTGACCTCATAAATCATCAGCTACTCATCAGGAAGCTAGAAAGATGGTTTTCGGGGTGTCGCTGCTTCGCTAATAAACAATGGGAAGCAAATTGTAGATATAGAAGGATTTTGTTCGGACTCGCTGGCAGTTCATCGTGGCGTGCCGCAAGGCAGTATTTTGGGGCCATTCCTTTTTATTCTCTACGTGAATGACATAGTAAGCGCAGCTCCAGCTACAAAATTCATCATTTACGCAGACGATACGCGTCTATTCTTTTCAGCAAATGATACCGATCAAGTAATTCGCCATGCGAATGAAAGCCTAGCTAAGCTAGAGAAATCGACTGAAGAAAACCTTTTCAACCTATTAACTGCATGCATGCGACGTCCCAGGGTGGCAGGAAGGGCGCGCTGCCTATCCGGATTGAGAAACGCGATCAAAGCAGGCTTTTGCAGTTGGACACCAACACCACGTCACGTACATGAAAGCGAGATTGTGCCCCGCCGCGGTGGCTCAGTGGTTAGGGCGCTCGACTACTGATCCGGAGTTCCCGGGTTCGAACCCGACCGCGGCGGCTGCGTTTTTGTGGAGGAAAAACGCTAAGCCGCCAGTGTGCTGTGCGATGTCAGTGCACGTTAAAGATCCCCAGGTGGTCGAAATTATGCCGGAGCCCTCCACTACGGCACCTATTTCTCTTTCTTCTTTCACTCCCTCCCTCATCCCTTCCCTTACGGCGCGGTTCAGGTGTCCAAAGATATATGAGACAGATACTGCGCCATTTCCTTTCCCCAAAAAACCAATTATTATTATTACGATACCGCGTTACCACTGCTCCTTATGGGAACGCAAAGCCCCGGCGCGTCTCGAACACGCGCGCTGTGGAACTCGAAGACAACAAGTGGAGGGATACTCCGCTTCGAAACCGAAGTAGTCCTAGAAGCTACTTTGCTGCGAGGGTCTAGTTCGGAAAATACAGAGGCGCATACCAAGCTCACGGGCGTACAAAGTGAGAAAATGGGACGAGTGCTGCTAGCATTCATTTCCCATTTTGTCCAAGTCCGTGGTTTCAGCTCAGAGATCCACATAAATGAGCTACCAGAAAGCGGCAAATAAAAAGCTGTAGCCATTTGTCAACATTTTTGGCTTTTAGTTATGTCTATCTATTTGTTAATGCATCTGTTTGATTCATTTTATTTCCACGTGCTAACGTGGTTAAGTCTCGGATTAAGGAGTGTGTTTTACTGCCCACATGTGAGGCGACCGTCTGAAAAATTGGTTTTTGGGGGAAAGAAAATGGCGCAATATCTGTCTCACATATCCGCGGAACCCTGAACCGGACCGTAGCAGAAGGGATAAAGCAGGGACTAAGAGAATGAAGGAAGAAACAGGTGCCGTAGCGGACTGCTCCGGAATAACTCGGACCACCTGGGGATCTCTAACGTGCGCTGACATCGCACAGCATATGGGCGCCAATCTCAGAGTTTATGTCGACTCGTTGCGGTGGCCATTGCTCTCGAAAGAGGCCCCGATGCACGGTTCGCCGGTCGCAACTGTAGCACTCGCTCGGCAAAGAGGAGCCGCAACACTTTGACGTCTCCCTTTGTGCGAGGCGAAAAAAAAATCTCAAGTCGGCGACGCTAGCCCAGGCTTAGCTCAGCCGGAATATCTGATACGCGTCTCGCTGGCAATCTCCAACGCCGGCGTTTGGTGGTATTGTATCATCGCAGGCATCCATGTCCGAGGTTATACATCCCCTAAGCTATCCATGTTGCGATCACAGGTAGAGGAATGTGCACGGGCCTGCCGACGGGCTCCAGCTACGCCTAACCACTGCCGCGTGCAAACAAAGGACAGTTCAGAGGTGTGAGGGGAACTACTGAAAGTAAAATTGTGCGTTGCATCAACTGCGACCGTAAGAGCGACGGTGGTTCTGGTGGGGCGCTATCTGTAGAGTCAGTTGTCTGGCGTTCGCAAGATAGCGAAAGCACGCGTCACAGCACTCATGTAAGGATGGTGCCGCGCGTTCCTTAGTGATTCGTGGGAACGAAGCCTGGCAGCGACGGCGCCGTTTCGATGTATACGCGAAATTATTTAAAGAACCGTGTGTGTTCGAAGTTACTGCAGTACCCCTATATACGATGGCCACGTGTGACTTCCAGCTGCTTTTAATGCTGGCTATCAAATTCAGGGAAAGCGCCGAGTAGAATGGCAATGCAGTCGCCACGTTTCGCTTGATGAGCGCGAACGGCAAGTGTAGTTTAAATATTTAGCTTAAACGCTTGTCGTTACCTCGTGTTCGGGAAAGAGGCCACGCTGGGTCGAACACTGCTGCCTACCAAAGCAACGCCAGCATCAAGGAAGCGCCACGTGACAACGTTTAGCCGCCGCGGTGGCCCAGTGGTTACGGCGCTCGGCTGCTGACCCGACAGACGCGGGTTTGATCCCAGCCGCGGCGGTCGAATTTTAATGGAGATGAAATTCTAGATGCCCGTGTACTCTGCGATGCCAGAGCACGCTAAATAACCCCAGGTGGTCGAAATTTCCGGAGCCCTTCACTACGGAGTCTCTCATTGTCTGAGTTGTTTTGGGACGTTGAACCCCCCAAACTAAACCAAACAATGTTTTCTTGCTTTTTTGATGTTAGGAACGCTAGATGATAATGGAACTCCTTTTACTGCAGAGTTGTGCTGCCGCCACACTCTTCATGAGCGCTTCTGATCGAATGTCGTGTAGTTCGCAAAGCGCTGAGACCTGATGCGGCAGCGCTGGGCTACGAAAAATTGGTTTTGCAAAAAGGAAACGGCGATGTAATTGTCTCGCTTCTCGGTGGAACAATCCATTTTCAAACCAGCGCCCGTTCGAAAATAGGAGCGCTGGTACCACCGTAGTGTTCTGCTACAATAAGGTGATGGTTACAACTTTATTGCCACAAAATGGAAGCCTGGATTAGTTGGGGCTGGAGTGTGGCCTCCAGTCGGGGGCGGCCTCTTGAGCTCGCGTGATGATGGCCAGCTGCGTTGTTTTCTTGAACTTGCCAAGAGCTTGTCCCATTCCTTCGCCGAGAGAGGTGGCAAGAATGTCATCGAAGAGGGTGGGCTATCGCATTAGGGCAGTGAGCGCGCCCTCCGACCCGAATTTTACGAGGGACAGCCTGATCTCATTTCATGACATCAGCCATCACTTTACACTGGAGAGGCGCGCTTATGCCCCTCCCCACAAGTTGTTCACAAAAGCGCAGGAAGTTACCTGGCGCCGACTGCAAACACGCTCCCTTCTGAATCCGGCAGTGCTTCCCCTCAAGGACCCCCGACCAGTACGACCCAAACTGCCATAAATGTGGCGAAAGGGCCAAATACGACCACATTCTCTGAAACTGCGCAAATGATACGCTTCAGGCGGAGTTGATACAGCTCCCTTCTCCTGAGCGGTTGGACGCCGCGCTGGTGAGGTCGGATCCCAAGATTCAAGTATGGGCATTCCTGCGAGCCAATGAAGTCGCCGCTAGCCATGGGCTAGCGGCCATCTAGTATGTCTCCTGCAATCTGTTCTCGACGCAATAAATGTTTTACAATCCAATCCATGAAAATTGAAAATTGGCTGTTGGAGACCCGCCGCGGTGGCTCAGTGGTTAGGGCGCTCGACTACTGATCCGGAATTCCCGGGTTCGAACCCGACCACGGCGGCTGCGTTTTTATGGAGGAAAAACGCTAACGCGCCCGTGTGCTGTGCGATGTCAGTGGACGTTAAAGATCCCCAAGTGGTCGAAATTATTCCGGATCCCTCCACTACGGCACCTATTCCTTTCTTCTTTCAGTTCTCCTTTATTCGTTCCCTTACGGCGCGGTACAGGTGTCCAACGATATATGAGACAGATACTGCGCCATTTTCCTCCCCCCCCAATAAAAAACAATTATTATGGCTGTTGGGGAAAGGAAATGGTGCAGTATGTCTCAAATCTCGGCGGAAACCTTAACCGCGCCGTAAGGGAAAGGATAAAGGAGGGACTGCGAAAAGAAAGCAAGAAGGAAATCCAGTAGTGGAGGGTTCCGGATTTATTTTGACAACCAGGGGACCTTTATATATTACAATTGGTTTTTTGGGGAAAGGAAATGGCGCAGTATCTGTCTCGTATATCGTTGGGCACCTGAACCGCGCTCAAAGGGACAAGATAAAGGAGGTAGTGAAATAAGAAAGGAAGAAATAGGTGCCGTAGTGGAGGGCTCCGGATTAATTTCGATCACCTGGGGATCTTTAACGTGCACTGACATCGCACAGCACACGGGCACCTTACCGTTTTTCCTCCTTAAAAACGCAGCCGCAGCGCTCCGGTTCGAACCCGGTAACTCCGGATGAGTAGCCGAGCGCCATAACCACTGAGCCACCACGGCGGGTGGACCTTTAACTAGCACTGAAATTTCACAGCACACGGGCGTTACCTCGCGTTCGAGAAAGAGGCGCCGCTGGGTCCAACACTGCTGCCTACCACAGCAACGCCAGCTTCAAGGAAGCGCCACGTGACAACGTTTTCTTTATTTTTTTATGTTAGGAGCAATAGATTATGGTTTAATACCGTTGCCGCAGAGTTGATTTCTTGCTTCAATTTTGACGTTAGGTACGCTACATAAGGGTGGAACTCCAATGGCGCAGCATTGGGCTGCAGCAACACCCTTCCAGACAGCTTCTGTTCTAATGTCGGTGATCGCCCTCTCTCGGTGGGCATGATCAGGCGTGTCTCAGCACAGCTCCATGCTTTGACGCTGTTATCGGGAGAAATCCTGCCCATCGACTGAAAACGAGTGAAGAATCGGATGCCGGAACTCGCCGGGAATACGAGGATACCAAGTTTTCCACCAAGTGGGTCCGATTTTTCGAATAATCCATTTTTTGAGGCGAAGCGAGCTAAGCCTAACCCGGGCGATACATGGTCGGAGCCCCGGCGGGGGAGCCGAGGGAGCAGCAGCGGCGCAGCGGCGCCCCTAGCGTGAGGAGCAGCAGCGCCACGGCGCGCGGCACGAAGCGCGCGGGAAATTTGAAACGAGGGCAGCCATCATGGAGCTGGTTGAAGGTGACGAAGTGGACCCGCGGGCGTTCACGGCGCCGGGACAGTGGTTCCAGTGCAGAGGGAAGAAGGTTGTCCCGCTGGAGAAGAGCAGGAGGGAAATCGAGGCCGAGCAGTTCAGGCTCCGGCAGGCCGGAAGAAAACTGGCAGCATTTTCAGTAGAGAAACAGGAGGCACAAATACCGGAGGGAGCGGACAAGATTATTCTCCGACCCAAAGGTGGACTAGATAGACTCCTTCAACGTGGAACTGCATACTTAACAAGAATGATCAAGGCGTCGGCGGGCGTGAATATTCAAGAAACGGAAGAGGAAGACATCGTGATACCCAACACGAAACAACATTCCATCCTCATCGCTACGACAAGTGGGGAAAGGAAGATGAAATACGTGAGCATAAATCTAATCAAGCTAGGGGAGGAAGAACAGGTGCCAGTCTTCGCCTACGTGGCCGCTCCGGACGGCTGCGGCAAGGGAGTGGTGCACGGGGTGGATAGGATTTTCACCCAAGAGGAGATCATGCAGATGCTAAGGGCACAAGGCAAATCCGGAGGTTATCGGGGTAAGAAGACTCGGGAAAGATTCCACGACTATATTAATACTCTTCAAGGAGGAGAGAGTACCGAGGACAGTCATCCTTGGGGGAGCCCCGCACAGATGCTACCTGTATAAGAAGAAATACGAAGTATGCAAGGCATGCGGAAGACTAGGCCATATAATCGACGTGTGTCCAAACCCGGCAAACATCAAATGCCGTGGTTGCGGACAGGAAAATCCACCAGAGGCCCACACCTGCAAGCTGAAGTGCCAACTCTGCGGGAAAGATCACATGCTGGGGGACAGCAAATGCAAGCTGATCCATCGTACACCGTACGAAATCAAAAAGAGACACTGGGAAAAGAAGATGAAGGAAGAAGCGGACACGGGGGGAGCAACCAACCGCATCGCAAAAACCCAAGAACACCAGAGCCGCCCAAGGGCCAGACCAGACGGGGAGAAGGAAGGATACAAGCCCAGGACGAGTTCCTTCCCTAGACTAGGAGAGGAGCAGCGGACAGCCTCCATTGGACGAAGCTCTTCCAGAGGGAGGAACCAATCCAGGGGAAGGAGCCAATCCAGGGGACTGTCGAGCTCGAGAGCCAGGACCCCCAGTCGAGCCCGAGGCGCATCATCAACCCATAATGGTGAGAGCAAAGGCGTGAGCTTCGCAAGCACGGCTACCCAGGGCGGAAATATTAAGGACAAAAAAGACGAGGAAATAGAAAAATTGACAAACATTATTAAGAGCATGAATGCAACGATCCCTAGTTTAAAGGAGGACATACAAAATTTAAAAACAGAGCGCAATACAGTGACGCCTCAATCTCAAACAAAAGCAGGCGGATCTAAAATAGCGGCGCCCAACAAAATCGAAGGCGACCCTCTTAGCGCTCAAGCCGACAGCAAGGGTGCGGAGATTAATATGATGGTCGAGGGTATCTCTCCACCCCCATCTAAACGCAAAGTCAGGGAGGAAATCTACTCAGACCTGACAGTGGATGAAAAGCTAGAGAAATTAAATGCGAAACTGGAGAGAAGTCTTAAGAATTTTGCTAAGGAAAGAGACAGTAAACTTGAGGACTTAGCCAATCAGATTCAACAAATGCAGATACAGATGCAAAATCACTTTCACCTCATGACGAAGGCGCTCCAGCAATTAAAGGGGGAAACCGCCAACCTAAATGCGAGAGTGACTCTACTTGAGGAGAACATGACAAAGTTGAATAATGGACAGACCGCCCAATAACATCCAAATTTGGCAGTGGAACTGTCGCGGGTATTGGCGCAAGCGACCGGTATTGCAGAGCACGCTGTCGCTCCGCGAATCAGCCCCCCTTGCTATAGCGTTGCAGGAGACCGGTGGCCCGGCCAAATTACAAGGGTATCGCGCCTTCCACAGTGGGAAAGGGGACAAATCGAGAGTTAAAACACTGGTGCAGATAAACGCAGCAACGATCGAACACGAATTAGAAGACAACGTCATAGAAAACGTCTTTGTAGAAATTCTAACAGGTAAAAAGGAGGGATCAAACACTTTCCTACTCAATATTTACAGCCCACCGCGACAACGGAAGGTCCGCTTCAGGGCGATAATGAACAAGGCACTTAAAATAGCGGGGAACCAGCCGCTAATTATAGTAGGGGATTTTAACGCCCATCACCCGCAGTGAGGGTACACTAAGGAAGACGCAAAGGGGAGGCAGTTGTGGGAGGACACGCATAACCTGGGGATAACATTGCTGACTGACCCGTTACACCCCACGCGGGCGGGGAACAGCATTACCGCCGATACCTCACCGGACCTGGCCCTGATCAAAAATGTAGAAACGACGCAAAGGATAAATACGGAACTCAATCTGGGGAGCGACCACTCAATAGTGGAAACCACGGTTGAAATCAGGAGTAAAGTCAAAGGAAAAAAGTGTTTCCGGACGAAAATCACAGACTGGGACCGATTTAGAGAGATTAGGGGGAACAGAGACATAACAAAGATAGGAAATATAGAGGACTGGTGCGAAGCGGTAAAGAAAGACACCAGGAAAACAACTAAGACGCTAGAAGGAGAAAAAGCTCCGGAAATAGCGGATGCCCGACTCTTACACATGTGGGTGGCCAAACAGGGCATGGAACGTCGACTTAAAAGGCAAGGTAGAAACAACAAAAACCTCAGAAGAAGGCTGGCGCGTCATAACAAAGAAATAGAAGATTACGCCTTTAAGCTGTGTGAACAAAATTGGACTAACAAATGTAGTGACATGGAAAGGAATATGAATCTCCCCCAGACGTGGAATATCCTAAGACATTTATTAGACCCTGACACGGCCAAAACACAAGCACGAGCCAAATGGCTAAAGTTAGACACGCATGCGAAGAACAGGACGACGACATATTTATGAAAAAACTCGTCGAGACATACATAGGCGACACGGAAATTAGAGAGCTACCCGACTACCACGGGATTCCAAATGAGAAGTTAGACGCGCCCATCACGAGAGCTGAAGTAAGGGCGGAGATAGCGAAACTCAAAACCAAGTCGGCTGCAGGGCCAGATGGAGTCACGAATAAGATGCTCAGGAACTTAGATGACACCTCGATAGAGGCCCTTACCAGCTACATGCAGGATTGCTGGGAAAAAGGGGAGATCCCACCGCTGTGGAAAGAGGCTACCGTGATCCTGATTCCAAAACCCGGGAAGCAACCGCAGCTGAAAAACCTCCGGCCTATATCACTCACGTCATGTGTCGGAAAGTTAATGGAACACATCATTCAGACCAGAATTTCAAATTATATGGAGGAAACAGAGAAATGGCCAGACGAGATGTATGGCTTCAGGCCCCGTCATGCTGCGGCTGCAGCAAGACATAATTCATTCCAGAACCAAAGACGCGAAAGTCATTATGGGACTAGACCTAAAAAAGGCCTTCGACAACGTCAAGCACGAAGCCATTCTGGAGGGGCTCCAGCAGGCAGGAATAGGGCTAAAAACCTATCGTTATATCAGAAATTTTTTAACGGACCGCACGGTGGTTATAACTTTCCAGGACATACAATCCGGCGTGATCAGGCTGGGTAACAGGGGGACACCTCAGGGATCGGTACTGTCACCCACTCTTTTCAACATGGCCATGAGAGGGCTCCCGAAGGAATTGCGAAAAATTGGGAACTACAACTTAAACTGCAGCCTGTACGCGGACGACATCAACCTCTGGATCAACAGAGGGAGCGACGCAGAGATCAATCAAACGCTGCAGGCGGCAGCAGACGTCATCTCAAAGTACGCGGAGGACAGAGGACTTAAATGTTCGCCTGAAAAATCAGAAATCTTCGTGTATAATGACAAGGAACTCAGGAACAAACCTCCCTCTGACCCACAGGTGTACGTGGAAGGAAGGGAAATACCAAAGGTAGAGACAATACGAATATTGGGCCTCCACTTACAAACACAGGGGAGGAACACGATCACAATTAACAAATTAGAAAACCACGCGACCCAGACATTAAACCTCATCAGGAGGGTCTCACGTAAGGGAGGCGGCCTCAAGGAAAAAAACCTCCTAAGATTGGTACAGGCCTTCATCATTAGTAGAGTGGGATACGCCACGCCATATCTGAACCTAAAGGTAGATGAGAGGAGCAAGATTGACGCGCTCATCAGGAAATGCGTAAAAAAGGCCCTAGGGCTCCCAATCTGTACATCGACGGAGAAGCTACTGGCCCGAGGACTGCATAATACGATTGCAGAAATCGCGGAAGCGGTTAAAACCTCGCAACTTGAAAGTCTCAGCACGACGCGAGTGGGAAGAGCTACGCTAAGTAATCTTGGAATGGCCACAGACAGGGGGCAAAAGGAAAGGGTCGACATTGACAGGGAAATCAGGGCGCACCTAAGAATCCCTCCCCTACCCAAGAATATGCACCCTGAGTTTAATAAGGAAAGGAGACAGAAAAGGGCGGAAGCGATAGAAAGAGTATATCGGGGTAAACCCCGAAATGAAGTCGCCTACGTAGATGCGGCAGGGGACAGACACAGTCGATACATGACCATAGTGGCGGTAGATGGGGAGGGCACCCTCATCACGGCGGCCACCATACTAGGGAAAGAAACCGAGATAGCGGAGGAAGCCGCGATAGCGATCGCTTGCGCTGGCACCAAAGCTAGATATATTATTATCGACAGTAAGACTGCAATCCAAAATTTCAGCAGAGGGAGGATAAACCCCCTCAACACCAAAATTTTAACGCAAGGAGTGATTGATAGGACGATCAACATCATCTGGACCCCGGCGCACGAATCTGTCAGCGGTAACGAGGCGGCCCACAGTGCAGCTCGAGATCTCTACCTCCGTGCTGTACAGGATGGGTCGGCTCAGGCCGAACATGATAGAGAAGGGCGATTAATCTCGTATCAAGAGATTACAGAACACTACAAGCAATGCCGGAGGTGTTTTCCCCCACCAAACACGCGTTAAATAGGAGTCAGGCGACGGCGTGGAGACGCCTGCAGACTGGAGTATACCCAAACCCAGTCTAAACAAACATCCGATCGGACTGCGAGGACGATAAATGTAAAAAGTGTGGGGCGAGAGGAACCCTCGACCATATAATTTGGGAGTGCGCTTACTCCCCAGGCAGGGCGCAAAACATTAGCAGTAGGGAAGCCTGGGAAACCTTTTTGCGGAGTTCGGACCCTGAGCTCCAAATCACCGCCGTCCAACTGGCAGAAGAGGCCGCCGGCGAAACCAACCCGGCCAGCATCGAATGCGACCATCCCGTGCGGCTGGGCCGCTCCTAAGTCCTCTCCCCTGTGAAGGGGGTGAGACAGAGCGGCCCAGGCGGTGTGGTCTTTCTCTGTTGGACAATAAAAGTTTTCAACAACAAGAACAACAATGTTCGAATGTCGTGTATTTCGCAAAGTGCTGAGACCTTATGCCGCTACGAAAAATTGTTTTTGAAGAAAGGAAATGGTCCCCTTATCCTCCCTTCCTCTCCCCTCACCTCTTTCATTTCATTTCTCAATTCTGTCTGCTATCCTTTATTTCCGCCGCCCCAGCTCAGGTGCTTCAGTATCGATGGCACATGCAGGAGCTAGCAAAAATCTTTTCTTTCCTTTTTACTATGATTTTAATAAAAAAAAAACTACCACCAGAAAGGAAACGGCGTAGTAATCGTTTTTATGGAGGAAAAACGCTAAAGCGCCTGTGTGCTGTGTGATGTCAATGCACGTTAAAGATCCCCAGGTGGTAGAAATTATTCCGGAGCCCTCCACTACGGCATCTCTTTCGTCCTTTCTTCTTTCACTCCCTCCTTTATCCCTTCCCTTATGGCGCGGTACAGGTGTCCAACGATATATGAGACAGATAATGCGCCATCTCCTTCCCCCCCCCCCCAAAAAAAAAGCAATTATTATTAAGTAATCGTCTCACTTCTCGGTGGAATAACCCGCTTTCAATCTAGCGTCCATTCGAAAATAGAAGCGTTGGTACCGCCGTAGCGTTCTACTGCAATAAGGTGGTGGTTACAACTTTATTGCCACAAAATGGAAGGAACTAGCTGGGGCTCGTGCGAGCTCAGGGTAGCAGCAAGCCGGGGGCGACCTCTTGAGCTCGCTTGATGAGGGCCAGCTGCGTTGTTTTTCTTTAAGTGGCCAACAGCTTGACCCATTCCTCCGCCGAGGAGGCAGGCAAGAGTGTCGTCAGAGCGGGTTTGCTATAATAATAATAATAATAATAATAATAATAATAATAATAATAATAATAATAATAATAATAATAATAATAATAATAATAATAATAATAATAATAATAATAATAATAATAATAATTGGTTTTCTGGGGAAAGGAAATGGCGCAGTATCTGTCTCATATATCGTTGGACACCTGAACCGCGCCGTAAGGGAAGGGATGAGGGAGGGAGTGAAAGAAGAAAGAGAGATAGGTGCCGTAGTGGAGGGCTCCGGCATAATTTCGACCACCTGGGGATCTTTAACGTGCACTGACATCGCACAGCACACTGGCGGCTTAGCGTTTTTCCTCCACAAAAACGCAGCCGCCGCGGTCGGGTTCGAAACCGGGAACTCCGGATCAGTAGTCGAGCGCCCTAACCACTCAGCCACCGCGGCGGGTGGGTTTGCTAGCGCATTCCCGTAATATATGGTCTTGTGTGGCATGCGTCCCGTCACCACAGTGCGGGCATGCAGGGTCATATTCACCGTTGGTGATTAAACATAACTGGTAGGGGCTAAGAATGGCCTTTGTTAGTAGGCGTCTAAGTGCCGCGGCTTGCGCCCTGTCCAGGTCGGGGTGAGGAGCGGGATACATGCAACTTAGTCCGCGATAACAGTTTGTAATCTCAGCGTACGGGGGAGGCACCTCGGCGGGGGCATCCGCTCCCGAGAGGCCTCCCGTCCCCCGGTTGGTGAAACCTACAGTAAGCCACTTTCAACTGTGCGTTTCTTCGAATGTCTGGTTTGGCGCTATCTCCCCTCTGGTCATTTTGCCGTGAGCCTGGATCTATTGATAATAATAATAATAGATCGCCTCTATTGTCTCCATTTCACCTCCTTGAGAAGAAGGTTTCTGGACGAGCCCTTGCAGCATCTTGGCCTTAATTTGAGCGCCCCGCTCTTGCTACCATTGGGCGCCACCGCACTTGGGTACATCCACAGATGTTTGTACCGTTGTTCAAAATTTCTTGCTGGAATCTCATCGACTGTTTTGCTAAGTGTTGCATTATTTCCTTTTCTATCCACTAATAATTTTTTAATTAATTATTCTTATTTAATCCCTATATTTTTTTTTCACATAAAAACTCATCCCTTTTCTGTTCATGCCTTTCTTGAGTTAGAATCCATCGGTGTTTCACTCCCGCGTGCTTTTCATTTGCTTTTACCGAGTACAGGTGAATAGCAACCTCTGCCTCTGATTCTTGGCCGATCCCCTAGTGTGGGTATGTGCCATCATTTGATGGAACAACAACAACAACAACAACAACAACAACAACAACAACAACAACAACAACAACAACAACAACAACAACAACAACAACAACAACAACAACAACAACAACAACAACAACAACAACAACAACAACAACAACAACAACAACAACAACAACAACAACAACAACAACAACAACAACAACAACAACAACAACAACAACAACAACAACAACAACAACAACAACAACAACAACCGCAGCAGCCGCAGCAGCAACAACAACAACAACAACAACAACAACAACAACATTCTTTCCAAAGTCACCTGGATAATATGAGCAGCTTGCATTCATAGTGAAACGCGGTGATTAATGTAGTGTTATAATTCCTATCTCTCATTCAACCCTTATGATGATTGCACGGATTTTATTGTTAGAGTTGTTGCTGGAAAGTGCAAATGGAAGTGTTTACCGCAGAGTGCGGGCAGTAAATTGGGTCAGTGAAAATCGCTCTGGAAGGCATTTGCCCCTCAAAAGACTGGAAACTTGAAAGGCGCTCAAAGTTTTGTGATTTAGCTTACTGACTTCCTCCATCCCTAAAGAGGTACAAGCACCAGCGCCGCTTAGAGCTACCTCTCCGCGCGTCTAAGAATGAAAGGTTCACTGGTCGCATGACATGGGGGGATCAAAATTCTCTTCGCTGTTAAAAAGTTTCTGTCTACTAGAAGAAACATGAAGAACCATTGCAAGCAGGGTAAGCCTGGCAGAAAGCACAGTATCAGACGGATGAAAATGACCTTTTCTAAGACCCACAGTCACTGGTCGGTGTGACAGCTTGTCCATATTCCGGCAATAAAATTTTACTCGAGGTACAGAGATAAACACTGCTTTCTGTTTTTTTCTTTTATTTAAAGCGAAAAGATTCACTATACGCTAGGTAAAGCAGTCGTCGCGTAGGCCGGAGAATGACTCTGAACGACCTTCAGCCCAACCGCTTTAGCCGTGTATGACCATATGCGGTACAATTATAGTGCCGAACCCTTAACCCCTGACCTTGACCCATGACCTTTAGTTGACCTCTGATCTTTGGGTTGATCTTTGATCTTAAGAACATCCGATGGGGTGATTGAAGCCTATGATGATATCCGATGGGCGTGTCGTAAGACCATGTGGTACCAAGTCATAACCACGCGGTCGTGTGGGTACATAAATATAACGGCTGTCCCGAGCGCGTAGCGGAGTTGTCATGGACGAGCCTCAGACGCTTAGCAAGCGTCCCTACTTTTCGCTGAATTCCAGGGTTAACGAAGTTAAGACACTGCAAATTCTTTTCCGCGAAGCCTCGCAAGATAGCGCTGAAAAAAAAAGACATTGTTGCTGTGAGAACAAACACTGTATGAGGTATAGGAAAGAACAATGCTATAGGTCGACAGCGAGGATTATTCGTGGCGAAGCTTTCTACGCCCCATCTGTGCATTGTTTTATCATCTCCTGTCCTCTGATACGCATGTACATCGACGACAGATGTTTTGTAATTCATTTAGCCAACTCTCTGAAGCTTATAATGAAGAGACTTGGCTCCGTACTGTCCCCGGCGTATTGTGTATCCCTATAGCGCGTGACGAAAGTAGAAGGCGCCGACCAAAAGAAAGGATGGGATGACGTGTGGGCTCCCCCACGGGAGCTCCCGTGGGGGAGCCGAAACGTCATCCCATCCTTTCTTTTGGTCGGCGCCTTCTACTTTCGTCATGTACCATGCCGACCAGACAGGTTTCCGTCAGATTCTAGACTTCGAGCCCTATAGCGCCCGGCGCACAGTTGTCAGGATGAAAACTGAACATGAAAAGTGTGCAGTCTCTACTCCTTGAGTTCTATCAAACGAATCAGTGAACAAAGGGTACTGGACACACACAAACAAGGACGACCCTTCAAGTCCTTCTTTGCGTGTGTTGACAATGACTGACCGATTCGGTAATAAACGCGATCCCTTAAAGAAGCAATCAAATTGGTTATATGGTCGCGTCATGTGGTTTTGGTGCGACGATACGGCACTCTCAACCAATTCGGACTTTCTTGTCACAACGCCGACGCCGGCCTTCCTGCCGAACGGGGCCTTTAATACCACTGCGTTAATAAATCGCAGTAGATGGATGCGCAGCAAACTGTTCCTCGTCGATCACAAGGCGACCACTTTGTTGGGGTTATTTTGATATGAGCTTTAGTGCAACACGCGTAGGAACGACCTGTCTCAGGCAGTGCCGAAGAACGCTGTTTGCAGTGAAGTGATTGGGACTGCCATGAAATAGGCGAATTATTTGAGAACCGGCTACATTCACTGCGTAAAACAATAGCTCCTCATGCAAGAATAGTCGCATTATGCTGCAGTAGCTTGCATGATTTACAGAGCAATGAGAAGCACCACTCAGTAACACTGCTCCTGTTGGAAGATTATGAGTATATGTACAACCACGTAGATCGCGTGCTCTCTGAAGTCATATCATCAGCCACGGCTAACTGCGGCTAAGAGCAAGGGGATTTCACCCATATACTGCGCATATAACATGCGCAGTATATGGGTATATATATAACTGTAAATCAGAGATGTACAAATATGCTTTTTTCCCTAGGTCTATAAGAGATTGGAACCGGCTCTCTGAAGAGCTGGTATTAATTACGCCAGGTGATTTATTCTCTTCATCTCTGTGAATGCTGTTTTTAGGCTGTATTACTGTTGCATCATGGTTGCATTGTATGTGCTGCACTTTGTTACCTTTCTTTTCGTTTGTATGATGTGTTATTCCCCCCCACAGTAATGCCACTTGTGGCGCTGTGGGTATTACAATAAACAATAAACAATAAACAACCGTCGCGTCGGCTCTGTGGCATTAGCGGTCCGCTGCTCATCCCAATGTAGCGGGAACGAATGCCGCGGTCGCGGTGGCGGAATTTTGATGGAACCTCAGGTGGTCTAATTTAGTCTGGAGATTTCCACCACGGCGTCCCTCGTAGCCCGTGTGGCGATGCGGAAAGTTGAACCCCACATACGCACCTATCTGAACACTAAATTTCCTGATTGCAGCGGAAAAAGAAAGGCACTGCCTGCACTGAAGTGCACGGATTGAAACTCACGTATTGCCTGTGGCTTATTGGTGTAAATGTAGAACACACGCCGAATAAGCTAAACAAACGGGAAAAAACTTCGCTACTGTTTTCACAAACATTCTTCGACGTTCATATTAGATGCAAGCGACAGAAAAAGTCGAAAGCATTGTTTGGTTCGTGGTTTATGGAGGTTTAACGTCCCAAAGCAACTCAGGCTATGAGAGACGCCGTAGTGAAGGGCTCCGGAAATTTCGACCGCCTGGGGTTCTTTAACGTGCACTGACATCGCACAGCACACGGGCCTCTAGAATTTCGCCTCCGTCGAAATTCGACCGCCGCGGCCGGGATCGAACCCGCGTCTTTCGGGCCAGCAGCCGAGCGCCATAACCACTCAGCCACCGCGGCGGCTGAAAAGGCTGAAAGCATTGTAAAGCACGCTTTAAAATGGTAGCACTAGTAGGGAACATTTTTTTTTGAGAAGGCAAAATCTGGACCCTCATGCTTACGTCTCACAGAAACTCAAGACACTTGCGATCCAATAATATCGAACCCATTTATTAACGTGAAACAGTAGAGTACGAAACAGCACGTCAATGTATTAGTTCACACACACAAAATGGAGAGACCTACGGTATAAATTCGAGCCGCAGGCGGAGTTTGTGGCTACCGATCAAGCCATGCTCGCCCAATTTCTGAACAGGTATCTTATCTGACCGTCTTAAAAACACAACTTTCTTACGATATTCGGCAAGAGGTCTAGTTAGTTCCTGCGAAATTGCACTCTCTATAGCCAGTTCCCTTGTGCTGTCGCAAGGGTTAATGAAAAGCAGCTTAATCTTTTTCTCCATGGGCCACTTAAGGAACCTGTCGAAGAAGCCTTCGATCATATATACACGAAGCCAAACCTTCGAGTCACTACGGCATAACCTGGGTACAATAAGGTACCCATAGTGGTAGCTAGGTCGGCCATCGTTACCTGTAAAATGCTGGGCAGAAAGTGGTGCTTTCGCGCAAAATTCAGTCCAGTCTTTTATGGTCCATTCGTACGGTACGGATTTGTTCAGGAAGTCGTTAGTGGTACTGAGAGACGCTACAATCAAAAGTTCCATAGCTTTCACTTCGTCGTCTACTATCTCCGTTAGCTTCTTGGCTGTCTCCGAAGATGAAGCTCCGGCATCAGCGAGCATGCGGTCGTCACGCAAGGCTTCCACGATGCTCGTCTTCACACCCCGGACGTTCCGCTGACACTCCCGGCTGATCACCTCCTTCACGGCCCGCACGTTTTCCGCCATCGCCTGTCTGATCTCCGTAGGGACTTGATCCCAGCGCTTATCTAATGCTGCATCGGTGTCCGCCCGGCACAGAGCAGCAGTTTTCAGCAGTGCGGTACTGAGGGCATCAGACACCATGGTGGACAACGTCGCCATCGCATTTTCCATGTCGAGATGTTCCTCCAGCAAGTCTAGCTTGGTATGCAGAACGGCATTTTCTTCCGAGAGTTTGTTCAACGCTGCTTGCACTGCACGGTATTCAGGAAAAGTGGCCTCGGCCTGGGCCCTAAGCACCGGAATACTATTTTCCAGTGCGACTATCGCTGTATCGGCTGTACTGGTGGACTGCGTTGCAAAGGTGCTACCGGCCTCAGGTCGAAGGCGGTCCTCGAATGAATCCAGCTTCCTACGCACGGCAGCATTGCCTTCCAATATTTCCCCAGCGCTTCTTTTACTTCCATAAAGGCGTTGGCAAAGTTGTCGTCCAGCGGTTGCTCCTGTGGGCGGGACGGCACACAGTCGCACTCCAGATGTTCCGCAATGTCCCGATGCAAGACCTCCTCGCTGCACCTGGTACAGCTCACGGCGTGGAATTGGCAGGCGTTGGTAAAGTGCTCCAACATGGCGGACGCCACACCCTCGTTGTCGCAGCCGTGCTCAGTGTTCCAGCAGCGTACCTTTCGGTTGAGGACATTCTCCCTGCCGATGGTTGTCCACGCCACGTCATCCTCCTGGAAAGGCTCTTTGTCCAGTGGGCAGTGGCTGCGCTTGGCACCAACGCCGTCGTAGCAGGACTGGCAGAGCAGGTGGCGACAGGCCAACATGGCCGCCGAGGAGGGAACGAGACAGCAGGGACTGCACACTCTGCTCGACGAGAACGGGTACACGAAACACGTCGGCCGCCAGTCTAGACCGGTGCCTAAACCGAACACTGCGCGCTAGCGGGTGCCATGGCTGGAGACCACTCACAGGTGCCCCACGTTCGAGTGTCTCTCTCACAGCAGACTGAGTGTGCCGTCTGCCCTTCAGCGACAGTTATCAAATATTCCGTTGTTCATATCAGATACGCGAAAGGGCGCAGGAGAAGGAACGCTCGATTGCAAAACAATCCACGCGGTATGGAGCGAACGGGTCGATGACTACAGCAGCGCGTATGGGATGCATTGGCAGTAATTACACAATATATGCGGTACTTCGGATTTTCGTCATAATTAACATGACGGCTGTAAAAAGGTCGTTTTTAAACGATGCGCGGCACAGGCACTTAGAAAGGGAGAAAAAGTTCGGGGACCCTCATGAAAACGGCTACGAAGCGGCTGGCGAGTGACACCTGTCATTCACAGCGAAAATCTCGAGTTCAAATTATATCAAATCAACTCAAATCAAATTTATGTCTGCCTTCAAAAGGTGCAGAAAGCGTAGGCGCAGAAAAAGCTGTAAGACTGAGCTTGACAAAGCCGCAGCCCCTTTCGCTTGGCAGCGACTTGACAGCATGGCTTATAAAAGAAATGCAATTTTTCAACGTATTAACAGTTATACAATATTGAAACTACAAAATAAAGTGAGACAGCACTATACAATATTAAATCGACATTCACACTCGATAAACACAGATAGCGAAGTAAAAGAATAAACATATTCTACATCTCTACGTACATACCACGCAAAGATTTTTTTGACGAACAAAATTATTATATGCGTATATATTTAACAGGGAAGGAAGAATGAATTGTAGGCGTTCTCTACCAGATTTTATTCCAGGAGTCGGCACCACCCAAGTCTCCGCATACCTTGTCGTGTAGCTGGTTTCTCGGGCCTTAATTCAGCAAGGCTACGTATATAGTTTACATTCCTACCTGTTTCAAGTTAAAACCGTATGCTTAGACGATATTTTTACAAGTTGTAAATTGTTACCACACAACTTTGTAAAAAGAGATCCGTGCTTGTCGAGTCCCAGAGGGCACTGTAAATAAAACGAAGCAAATCTTTCTGTTTAATACAGACACGTTGAGGACAGCTATCCGTGGCTGTGCCCCACACTAAGTGGCAGTACGTTAGATAGTAGTAGAAAAGGAAATTATAGAGGAGTAGCTTTATTTTTCTTGGAATAACATATCTCAGCCGACTTATGACCCCGGTTAGTTGAGCCAGCTTCGTTGCTATAAGGTGCACGTGGTGATTCCCAGTCATGTTGGAAGAAATAACTACTCCTAGACATTTGAATTGTTCAACCAAATCTATACACCGCGAGCCTAGTGTAATCCTGATGGAGGAAGGAAG
Organism: Amblyomma americanum; assembly: GCF_052857255.1. Classification (NCBI taxonomy): domain Eukaryota; kingdom Metazoa; phylum Arthropoda; class Arachnida; order Ixodida; family Ixodidae; genus Amblyomma; species Amblyomma americanum. The sequence continues at coordinate 276,774,583 of NC_135497.1, forward strand.
CACTTTATTTTTAGGACGAAAAATGACAGCTTGTGTTTTCTTATCATTTATACGCATACATTTGGATTCAGACCATTTTTGTAATTCAGTCATGGTGTCATTGCTTTCCTGAACAAGGAGATGAACATCATTTCCAGTAAAAAAAAATGCTTGTGTCATCAGCATAGATAATAAATTTCGCAGCGGGGTTAATAGTGGAGATATCATTTACATACCTATTAAAAAGTAATGATCCCAATATACTGCCTTGTGGGAGACCAGAACTAATACGTTTCAGTTCAAATTTCATATTGTCTATGCATAGAGCTTGTTTTCTGCGCGATAGATATAATTTCAGAAGCGTCTGGGTCTCTCCTCGAATACCATAACAGTCTAGTTTTTTTAGGAGTATACAGTGGTTGACTACATCAAATGCCTTCGAAAAGTCTACGAAGACACCAATCACGAAGGCCTTCTTTTGAAACCATGTTAGTATATATTCACTTTGCTCGAGTAGCGCTAATTCGGTTGATTTATTTTTAAGAAATCCAAATTGATTTGGAGACAAAATGTTGTGCTTGTTAATGAAATGAGACAACCTTGTATGTAGCACTTTTTCAAGAGCCTTCGAAAAGATAGGGATTATAGATATTGGTCTACAATTTCCCAAAACGTCACGGTCACCTTTCTTATACAGAACCGTTACTTTGGCTGTTTGTATTTTGTCAGGAAATGTACCGGTAGTAAAACACGAATGAAATATATTCGCAAGAAGAGGGGAAATAACTGCTACAATATGCTTCTAAGGCCTGACTTGAATGCCACCAATGTCGCAGTCATTGCTGTTATTAAGGTTCTGTATAACTGATATAAATTGTTCTGCCGTAACCAGGTTCAAAATATTGTATTATTACTGTAGGAACTATTATATTGTAAGTTGTAAGGAACTTGTAATAATATAACGTAAGTTGTAAGGAATATACTGTAAGGAACTAATTTATTGTAACTAATATTGTAAGTTGGCGCGAAGATCTGAACGCACTCTGCCATCAGCTAATTAACATTTACTAAAGCTCTTTATTCCTGATGGCGTGGAATAGGCGAGGTGTTTTAAAAACCTCTTTCAGATCAGTTCCTGCACCCCCGAAACTAATCCTGCCTTAGGAGTGGTTAGCTATGATTTTCCTACAAAGCCAGCTTTATTGTAGAATTGTGAACACAAACTATTGTCTGAGATGAAAGTGAAACTCTGTCTCCGGCCCTGATGGCATTGCGTTTCATGTGTTCAAATCCTGTACGCCTACTGTTGTAAAATTTCGGGTTGTCTCATTCGAACTGTCCCAGAAATCAGAACTACAGTCAGATTGTAAAGCACATTAAATTGTTCCAGTACAAAACACAATGGTTCTCAATGTCTCCTTTCAATTTACACTCCCGGCATTTCGATACCAAGTGCATGACTGAATTCTGCATAGCTCAGGAAAAGCGAAGGCTCAACCCAAAGACGACTCAATGGACTTTCAAGACTTTAGAGCTCTATGGGACATGGAAGCATGCATGAAGGTGAAGACATCATTTGATGGCCAGAGCGCATTCTTCGCTCTGTTGTCGGAATACGTAATATCTTCCACATTTACTCCACAAAACGGAAAATTATTTCTCATCCGAATTCTCACCACGGCTTCAGGGCATGCCACTCCAGCGCGACACAACTGATTTCAGTTTACCTATTACATTTCTTTACATTACATTTTTTTCCGGCAGACAAGGTGACAGCATGTTGGTAGTCTTTCTGAATGGCCTTGGCGCGGTTCTGGGTTCATTTCTTTTTCTTTTGAAACTCTCCTAGCTTGGCTTGCCGAATGGTATACTGGCATAGCTTCAAGTTCATTTGGCAAAATTAAACAATAAAATTGTAATAAATCGAATAGAATCAGAAATAATGTCGACCCTGTCAGGTGCCCCGTCGGGGTTTGTATCGAGACCCCTTTCAGTTTTATCTAAACAGTTTTATTTAAACATAAGCTTCGATATGACAGGACAGAATGAATTACATGCTGGTGATCGCAATGCATTATAATGATTTTGATAATCACGAAGACGCCACTGCATAGCAGTCAGAGCTAAGCCGCACTTTTGCGCTCTGTCAAAATTGGCATGTGACAATAAGTAGTGCGAGTTTCTTCACATGCGGGCTTGTGGGAAGCGCGCGTACGTAGACAAAGATGACAGGTATAACATAACTAAACCTAAATAGTAATGCAGACAACATAACAACAAAATCTGGCCCGGCAATTATTGAGTTAGAAGAAATTCCAGCAAACCAAGAGAGAGATAAATGTATGCTGATTAAACGCCAAGGGAGTTCGGCAGGAAAGATGGATATCAGGCCTGCTAATCTGCACTGGGAAGGGAAAGAGGAGAAAAAAGAGGGTCGTCATAGGTGAGCATGTGGTGAGAAGAGAGACCAACCATGATCATACCCAGCAATTCTGAACAAAAGCATATTTGAGCGGGAAACCGTTTATGACCGAATTTTTTTTTCATATAATGCAAGATTTCACTACAACGATCAATATATCTGCAGATCAGCCGACGACAGTCTCTTTCTTTTCTATTCACGTTTTTGTGTTCAAGAGCATTCCACATTGTTTTCTATTGCAGTCTTACCTTTTCGATGCGATCGATTGACGCACTGTAAAGGAAATATTTTACTACATATCAGAAGAATGAACTATTGCCTTTGATATTTTCAAATTTTTTCCTCGAGAAAGCTGGACATGGAATGGTCAGAGAGGTACTACGCGTTTCAGAAGTGCGTTTTATTCTGAGGGCATGCAGCTGCGGCGTAGTACTCCGACTCAGTAACCCTCACTAACATGTTGGAAGCCACTCGAAATCATGCAGCGCGATTCGTAAGAAACTCTTAATATATCATGTTAACATTAACATCACCGTGCTTTAAAGAATACGATAAAATTGGAAACGCTTGCGGTCCCACGCAGCGTAGCAAAAATATATTCAATGTTGAATAACGTAGGTCACAGTCATATTTGCAATCGACCGCTCCGTTTTCAGGGTCCGCGAAAAGGGTGCTTGAGGTTTGGTATATTACGTTTGCATTATGTACAGTACAGGCCACCGAGTGTTTATGCCGCGTGCACGACCTCAAATGCGGAGCGATCATTTAAAATTTATTTTGAAATTTTTAAAAATTACTAAAATATCTTGATGACAAGCCTCTGTACTCGGGTTCCCGGGTGGCATGGGACCAACGCACGGGGGAACAGTGCCGCCCCTGGGCATGCGCGTGCTCGCTTGCACAGAGTAACACGTACCCCTAAAAAAGGTGGAGGACAGGTATAGAACGCTGCCAACAATCTCTCACGCCTAATCCCTTCATTCCCACAGGAAGTGTAGACAGGTACACCCAGTACCTCATGTATCACTCGTCCAGGAGGAGGAATGTGTTCTCCGCAGATTACGAACTCACTTTTCCACAACAGCCGGGCCACACCAGTAGAACCCTGTGCCTTAATTAGAGCCAAGAATTTCAACGTTGTGAGGCAAAATTCACATAATTTCACATTTTGTGAGCATTCCAAAGCCCTCAGAGGAGCATTGTCAGGCCTATCTGCTCAGCGAGGACCCTGGCCCAAAATAGGGACTAGTCCAAACACCGCACGTCACAGCACGCACCGCGGGACTGCTGGACTAGGCGTCCCACTCAAGGTACCCAAAAATCTTTATCGTCAATGAAGATGCGTTCGCTTGGTCTTTAACCACCAGCTCCAGCAACAACTACCCTCCGGCATCCATTTCGACCAACGCGATCCCCATCACCAGGCCACCACAACTGATGGCTTCCAGACAAAGACGACAAGCAATAGCCTTGGTACGCTAAACTTATGTCTATTGTCACCATCTTAACTCCGTTACGGCATCACTATTAGACCTAATATACGCTGAGCTTACGTGCATTGTCACCATCCTAACTCCATTAAAGCATCACTATAAGAGAACTTTCATCTACTTTCTGGTCGGCGCCCTTAGACGGTCGTTTAAGCACCGTCCTTTGTCCTGCACAGAATATATGGCCTAAGTGAGGGTGATAGCACGAACCACTCCTCTAACGTGACACACATGAGCGACGTCGCGCTTTGTATTGCAACCGCCCGCATTTTCGCAATGTATATGACGGCAAAGTAATGTACAGCTTGTTTGGTGCTGAGAAAGCCAATGGTGCCTTGCGTCTGCTATAGCCACGATCCCGAGTTGACGTCGTCACACACCTTCTACGCAAACAGCAATGTCTGGCCGTGGATGCGCACATCCTCGGATCTTTTCGCTTCCAAAGAGGGCGAGAGAAAAAGAACAGTTCTTCAAGAGGCTGCTGGGGCGTGATGATGATGAAAACATTTTAATGCGCCCAAAATTGGCGCTCGGTCCCCCTATTCGATTAATCTGTCGGATCTTGCAGCTGCTCTTGAGCTTGTGGCTATCAGTATACGTGTCTCGATGCTGCCAGTAAACAGTCGGAAGGTGCCAAATGCGTCCGTCGTCTCGATTCTCTCTCTAATACGTGTTGCTCGTTTTTCTAATTAACCGAGTCACCGGGATTGGTATTGAGCATTTTTTTTATTCTTCCTAAATAAATGTATATTTATATCAAATTAGGCAACGTTTGCAGTGTTTATTAAATATCAGCAGCATAGTTGTTAACCATCTTGAAAAAGAGCTGGATCGAGTGTTCGGGGTGTGGCACCTTATGCTGGAGGTACAGTCTTGGTTAAAAGTCATAAGGCCAAAGGCTTTTCGCTTCAGCCGCATAACAGAGCCGTTAGGGCACTATTGAAGACCTAATGACCTTAAAATGCTAGCAGAAGGTCTCATCTTGCGGTAAAGAAGCTTCCTGCTTGACTTGTGTTTTAAATAGGTCGCTGCACGGAGCATTGTAGGAACATTCATTTCTCTGTACCTGAACGCTGTGGCCTTAAGAGTTTTGGCCAAGACTGTACATTTTGTAAGTCTTGAAAATAACGCCTTGGAAACACCAAATATGCCATTTGTCAGCTTAGCTTTGCAGCTGTAGAAGTTTTAAACTGAAATATGATGCGTTCATGAATAGGAAAGTACTTTTTCCACTTAACAGCCCCATGCTAAGTTTTCTACCCATGACAGCAATTTTTTTTAATTTCTTCGTGAATCAATTTTACGGCTGTCTCAATGATGAACACAATAGCTCCTCCTGCTCGACCCAGAACAGCGGAAATAATGATAACTAGAAAAAAATTTTCACGCTTTTAAGCCTTTCAAGGTCGCAGCAAGGCGCGTTGCTGTTTCCAGCGGGATGGGCTGTGTCTTTATGAGGACGGCGTGGTACCACACCAGAGACCCCACAACAGAATTGGGGAAGCTCTCCGCAGCGTTTTTCGATCGGATCCTCTGGTTCGTTTTTCTCTCCTGGATCACGCTCGCCTGTGCCACAGGGCAAGGAGGTATTCAGAGAGGATTTAATTCTCCTCGCAGACATGCGAAAAACTGTTTGTAGACAGCAGTTGCTGGCAAGATAAGAAATTTTGCACCAATTTTGTCAGAGAAATATTTTAACACGAATTATTGACGAGCTGCGACACTGGAAACAAAAAGTCGTTTCAAGCCTCGGAGGAACTACGTGTTTGTCAAAGTATCTCAACATGAAATTCTAAATGACCATGCAGCCATTCTTTAGATGCGGCAAGGAAGCTGCAGTATTAATGTAAACTACAAACAGAACTACCAGCTCAGATTGGTTTAACAGACATGCAAAACGCTCTGCACTGCGAATTTTGTTAGTGCGTTTGTAGTGCGCGAACTGGCGTCAAAAGTTATGCCTTCCGTTTTTCTGTCCAGAAGTTCTTGATACGAGCTCTGCGTGAGAGATGGTTAACAGTCTGGCGCAATTCTGCTACATACACTGTCAAGTAGATCGAACATTTATGCATTGGATTTGCTGAAGATTGAAAACTTTGCCCGAGCATATAACATGGATTAAGATGTGAAAAAAAGATGCGCAAAGCATTGTTACCCCTCGTCCCCGATTTCATAAGGCACATGCGAAGCAGGTTTTCTCTGATTTCAAAAATCTGGCAAGCGCAGATGGCTTTCTCTTATTGTAAACGATATACACCTTAGGAATGTCACAACACCTTAGGCATCTTGTTTTCTTTTTCCCTAGGCTTCGTGAACACGTTCCTCTCGTTGAGCCCCTTCACGCCTCAGACCAGGCTGGCATTTGGGGTGTACCTTATGCACCTGCTCTTCATACAGCTCTTTCTGTGCATCTCCCGGGAGAGGATGTTCTTCGCGCACTTCTTTGCGGTAAGTGCCAGGGACAAAACGCTTTAGTATTACAAGCGTAAATCGATATGCGCAGTGCCAAAATTACACAGGCACAAGTACACGGCACGCACAGAGTTCACTAGTAGCACTGACTTTGGAATGATTGCCACAGTTTAGGACGAGACGTCAAAACCTGTTCCCCCGTGTCACTTGCTAATAGTCTGACGCCACTGAGCATAACATATTATTAGATAAAAAAAGGTGCAGCTTGACGAGAATAAAACTTTCTTTCTGGTCGAATGTTTAGAAGAATCCCCCAATGTGGAGTCGATATTTAATAAGGGAGTAATTACTCATTGGAATCCACCCAAACGCACCCATGCAGCTACAAAGGAAAGCTCAATCCCCACACTTTAACCGTTCGCTCTATAGTCACAAACTGCCCAAGTATTCAGAGCTCACGGTGCATTTGTCTGCTACCAGAGGCAGTAGCGCTAGCACTGCAACGAATGTGTGTCTAGAATACTGTGTGAAGCGGGCAGCACTTCACATCTTGAAAGTACGATAGTGGTAGCCCTCTGAGTTTAATGAAATTATTTCATGAAGAAGAAAGTTATAGTAACGCACGAGCATCAATTTCTATAAAATCGCAAATCCATTGAGAAACTCCCCCAAGGCAGTCTTCGTAGAACAGCGTTTATGGTTAGGTTGTCGCTTTGAGAGTTCTTTTTGTTCCTTAGCGCGTTTTTCGCAAGTGTGTACACATATTAACAGGGGAGCTCACGTGTATCTCCACGTTGTTGATACTGTCGATTCTGCAACTTTTGGCGCTTGTGTCTTTTCATCCAGGGCGTCTTTTCTAGGCAGCTAGCCCGCAAAATTCACGTGTCATTCAAACAAAACTTATAAATGCCACTTGAACTCTAAGGAGGTGAAATGAGCCCAATAAATGCTGAGTTATCGAAAATGATTCGAATGCACCCATTTGCCGAATATCCCATTCGCCCTATAAATCTAAAAAAATCGAAGTGTTAATCAAGTGGTAGATGCATAACTATCGGCGTAAATACTGTATAGGTGTCTTTATTTCTAACTGATGCTGGCGTAAAAAAAACTAAAGAAAGGAACCATTAGCCAAAACTCCACCGCGGTTAAAATGAATGCTGTAACGCGACTTGTTAGACCATAGCTCTGATTAAGGGGCGTGTACTAATAGGACCATGAGCAAATCTACTGAGATGTGCGCACAGAGTCTGAAGCAGAGCGGCCATTGATCTGTGCCTTCGCTGCAACCTAAGGCAGCGGCAACAACGGCAGTTGTGGCAAGAACAACTAAATCCTGCTTGCGGCTGCATGCCTTGCATGGTGCCGGTCGGCGCAGGAGCTGTGAGAGAGCTTCGCTGTGCGCGCAACGAGATAGTCCAATAAGAGTCACAACAAAGGTGCTACCAAACTGGAATTGACTACACCTTTCGTGTATCGAGAAATGGTTTGAAGAAAATTACCCCTGGTCTTCAGTGTACAGACATTATGAAATAGACCGGCATTTATTCCTTTTTATTTAGAAATGCTAGCGAATTCCGAAATGGTTAGTCAACAACTTTTCGTGTTGTCAGTGGCTTTGGGTGCAGCGATTTTGTTCTTTGCTTTTGACGAAGCTCCTTCGTGTTAGAAGGGAGAAGATAACACTGCTCTCTTTTCGAACCAAAATAATTTTCCACGCTTCTAGCAGCATGGAAAACTACGCTCCGTGTTAACAAGTTTTCTGAATTGCCTGTCTCCACCATGCGTTCAGAAAGAGAGCCCCAGTAAAATTTCGTGTGACAAAGTAGGCAAATGGAAGCCTTAGTTTTATGTCTGTCAAGCTCATTCGCTGGCGCAAGCCAGCAGCAGATTTGTTGGTACGGCGTCGTTTCATTGTTTGCTCCAGTGGCAATGCTTACCGTGTCATATTCACAACTGCATTTTTCTGAATATCCTTCTGAGGATCTACACTGTTAATTATTCTTGAGAAGCTACGAGGCACTGAGCCGCGGATACACGGATGAAGGCCTGTATCCGTGGAACAGGGACACCAAAGAACATAGAGTTACATCAGTGGTCGTCAACCAGAGCCTAGAGGTGGTCACGTGTGTAACAACCAAAAAGTGTTCGGTAACCGAGGGGGAAGAAGTTGCCGTAGCTGTGGCAGTAGCTGAAGGGAACCGACTAAATAAATCCCTCAAGATTCTGACGGACTCGAAAGCCGCGTGTAGAAGCTACACGGCGGGAAGAATATACAAGGGAGCACTGCAAATCATCCTCCAAGCAGGGCCTCCCAATACATCATTACAACAAAAAATTTTCTGGATACTGGGACACGCCGGAGTGGAAGGGAACCTGAGGGCAGACAGTCTAGCTCGCGAGATGACCCACCAAGCAGACACAACGGAGTCACAGGAACATGCCACAACGGTAGAACCCACATATGCAGAAATACTAAATTACCACAGAGGAAGGAGACTGACGTATCCTCCACCACACCCGTTGCTGACACAGCACGAGGGATGTGGATGGCGAAGATTACAAACAGGTACCATTATAAACCTACACACACTACATAAGATGTATCCAGGACAATACAATTACAAATGCACGTGGTGTGGGGCAACCCCCACGCTATATCATATTACATGGGAATGTAGACACAACTATGGATTCCATAAACTAGAAAATCCCAGTGCGGAACAGTGGGAGGGCCTGCTCACCAGAAGAGAGCTGGCGGTCCAGAGAGGACTCGTGCGGCACGCAAGCGAGGTGGCAAAGCTCAGCGGGGCCCTGGAATGAGGGCACCGACCATTGGAACTCGGAAGATGAAGACGTCCGGAATCTGCTAAACCCAAAGAAACGAAAATAAAGTTTTATTCATTCATTCTCTTCCCAGTTATGTACTCGTACGAAGTTCCGAAAGGCATGAAGCGTCATAAACGAAGATATCGTATATGCAGCCCGTGCATGCTACGATTTCTTTCTGATGTAAAAAGAGGTGTTTAATAGCTTTAACGTAGAAACTCTACATACTTGGGGCACATATCAAGCCTTATATATATATATATATATATATATATATATATATATATATATATATATATATATATATATATATATATATATATATATATATATATATATATATATATATATATATATATATATATATATACACACAAGGGAGTATTCCGGGTTCTTCTGTATGTTCTTTTTCTTCTAAAAACGCCTATACATTGAACACATATCCTTCCTCACGCTGTATGCTATTTTTCGGTGCGAATCAAAAGGGAAGAATGATAGAGGAAATATTATTAATAGTTTAGCTGGTAAAATATTTACGCTAGCTCTTTTAATCTATGTATGTGAGGCCTGTAAGCAATCTCCGCGCGTAATAATAGTGAAATATGCGTTTTCCCTCCTTCTTTGCGCAGTTTTCGCTCTTCTTCACCACAATTGTGTGCAGCTACCTCCTTAGTTACCTCTTGTTCATCTGCTGCGAGGCACCAACGGGGCGGTTGGACAAGCTAGTCTTCGAACCTCAACGTAAACAGACCGAGAAAAGCGCTGGAGACGCGGCGCCAAATGCGAACGGCGCGGAGGACGGACTTCCGCAAGTCGTTGCAAAGCTTCCAGATTCCTAACTGGACAGTACAAAAACAGAGAAGAACGCTTCTAATGACTTTCTTCACGATAACTGCAACTAATCAGCTGCCATCTTTAACTCGACTGGTGACGACGTAGTTGTCGACAACGGTCGAGCACTGCCAAGAAGTTAAAGCCAACCTAATAAACGACAACAGACGGTAAACTTTCTCTATTTATTACTTCAGCATAATTTATAGTGAAGACATGAAAATATTCCTGTCACGACTGCTGCGTAAGCGTTTTTTCTTTCATCTTCGTACCTGTGCCTTTTGAACGAATTCCCACTGAGGCGTATAAAACATGTTGTAACGTTTTTGTGAGTGACAAAAGATTGAAGTGACGCAAATAAACAAGCGCAGATTTTTGGCTATTCCTTTTAAAGGGAAGTAGCGTCTGAAAATGGCATTGACCATCCTTTTTAACTTTGTTGCTGCATTCACCTTGAAAAATGGGCTCTGCATGATTACGGAGAAAGAAAACTATTCTTTCTGTGCGACTGGAAAAATTTTCATACGCTTTCAAGCTTACATCCGCGAACTTATACGCATCTCAGTTGAAAGAGTGCAGTGAAAATGTCGTGAAGCGATTGCTTTTTTTTGGATGGAGCATGCGAAACTTCGCTCAGAACTAATTAAACCAAAATGAAATGAGTGCGTCATTGGTTGAAAGAACACCTAGGTAGCTGTTGTAATTTTGACGATACTCGTATGACAGCTATCTTCAGTATTAGAACAGTGAATTTTCAATTTCAAAGCTCTGCAGTTTTTATTTAGTTTATGAGTATTAGAAGTTAGGCGGTGCGCCTTGTCTGTGTAACCTCCTCATGTGTTTTTGTTTTTTCCCCGCAAAGCGGATTAGAGCCCAATATAAATACATTTTGGGCAATGCTGGATGCTCGGCTGCGGTCTTGGCGTAGTGAGACATATTGGCCTTTCTGGGGAAATAGAGCTTAACTTACTTGCTTAGAGATTAAAGCCCTGTTCGAGGTTAGTAAGGACGGTGGCAAAGAGCCACGGTCGTACACCATTGCGTTACGCTTTGTCAGTACTGGAGCTACGGCAGGCTTAATGGATTTGTAAAATTAAGTCATCTGCCCGTTGCGACAAGAAGACTTTCCTGGGTTCAGATATTCGCTTCATTTTGTTACTTTCTCGGATGAAAACACTGCGCGCCTCTTCTCCAGCTCCACTGGTTGAAAACGAAAACCACCCGCTAATAGTGAAAGCATACTAGTGAAAGGAACATGCAACAGGTGGTGGCAGCTGTCAGGCAATAACTTGCCACTTCGCAGGCCCAGTTGGCTCCTTATTCGCGCGCAACAATCGTACTGCTGTCAACCGTGGTTTAAGCGAGCGAAAGAGCGAAATCACCTGCGGCCATCACTCTACGGCCCCGTTGCAGCGGTGGGCCGATGTCTTTGCGATGGTTTCTGCGCTCGCGACAGCCAGCTGGTGCGCGTGACGGTGCAAGTTGCAGCGAACACACCGCGCTTTTCAGATGAGGATACAGTCCCAAAGCGACGAGATGCTGAGGTGGCGAAGTTGGTTTGTCATGCATGAGATCTATCTGTTCATGGCAGTGCTGTAGCTTCCTTAAGAGGAAGCAGTGGTTGGGAGCAGTGGTCAAGCACAGTTTGTGATATGCTCTTGTGATGCCAGTCATAAGTGAAATGAAATCTTTTTAGCATAACAAACATGTCGTTCACGAACGAAGAGAAAGCACACCGGATTCTGGCGTTAGGAGGATCTCATGGGAACAGAAGGCACGCTGCAAACCTTGGGCAACAATAGCGGACAGGCAGGTGGTCAAGTCCAATGAAATTTCTGCATACCTATACCTACGACAGAGGGGCAGTTTTAAGCGAACACGGCACAGAGCACCTGTTTTAAGTTAGGGCGTCGATGCCAACATTTTGTCGCTATTATATCTCCAAGCAATCGTACGCAGCAGGAGCAGGGATACCGGAGTGTCCGACTCATTAGTAAGGCAGCGCTGGCGGACAACGGACTAGGACAAGAAGTGGAGAAACTGCGCAGAAGTAGTAAGTGTTATCCACCAATCTTAAGAACACTTGTACCGAGTGAAATGATTCTTTTTCCATCCAGAAAGAGGGCATCTCTATAGGGTCAAACATCGCTCCTATCCTGAGCGTCCTCTACATGGTTATGCATCACATAGATTATATTGGGACTAAAAAACAGAAAGAAGGAAAATAGGTCCCAGCCCGCACCACTAAGTATAACGGGCTTACGGCTATGCATGGCAGAGAATTTGGCAAGGAACTTGAAATATTTCCACTGCTTAAAATTTTTAGATACGTAGACGAATACCTAAATCTCCTAAACTGCCGCTACGATGCTTTTATGGCCGATGTACTGTGGTAGTTTCGGACTGTCGTATCCTTTCCTGGTCGGCGAGGTGCGCCGTGGAGACGCAGGAACGCGGACCTTTTCCTCCTTCGCTACGGGCGAGCAGCCAGAAGGTCAACTCGAGAGCGCTGCGCCGCCTCCTTCCTCAAATCAGTCGCCAGCGCGCACCGCCTTACGCCGCCAGAGCGGTCGCTGATTGGCCAAAAGTGACAACGGGCAAGTGCGCTGAGATCGGCGGGTACCAGCCGTGGCCGAACCGAGAAGACAGCGAGCCGTGACAGCGAGAGGACGTCAGGTAAATACCTCCCTTCTTCCCTCTTTGTTGCGCTGTCTTGCCCCGTCAGCCGTAAGACCAAGTCAGACGGCAAGGGCCGCTGATCATGCAGCCAGCGATTTTGGGAGAGCCCAATAAACGTTGGGGGGGGGGGGGGAGGCTCCGGGCAAAGCGCCTTGTTCCCTGTTGTGTTGTTATATCGCATTTCCGCTGCGCCGCAGGGAGAACGGCCGCGCGTGGTGTGTGATACCAGGAGCTCGAAGTTCACTGCCTAGAGCTTAAAAGAGCCTCAACGGCCTAGTAAGAATCCCCAGAACAGGCGCCTCAACGTGGTTTTCATGCGCAGACGCGCTCGAGCAACTCACTCCCGGCGAACATGGCGGATGCTCAGGGTTTACTGCCTGATCTGATGTGGCTCACAGAGCTCGGCCAGGGGTCTATAAACGCCCTGCCCCAGGCACTCGAGCAGCGTAATCTCCTCAACGGACGGGACGATACACCGCCGCAGGCACGACGTACGCAACATCGTGGACGCCTGAAAGCTCTGCCAGACACCACGGTACCAGCACGCCAAGCGTTGCCGTTCATTCACCTTCCGCGAGTGCCGCCTGGCCACAGGCGGGCACAGCGCCTTTGGTTTCACAGGTGCCAAACGGGACAACCGAGACCGCGCCACATGCGACGAGTTCACCGCTCGTCACGGCTCCTGACAGCGAGACACCAGCAAAGTAAATGCGGCGTATTCAGCTTTCGTGACAACATTTAGGGCCTTTCTATGATCTTTGAGGTGTAGTTAGTGAGGCCCTGTCTAATGGCGGCGAGACGCCGTGCCTCACACATAGCTAGGCCTCGCTATAGAGCCTTTGTTCGGGTAATTCGGGGGAGAAGTATTCGCCATATTTGATTGTAGTTGCTGCTACCGACTCCTGGACCATGAGCCAGGTGGCCACAGAAGCCGGCCAAGTCATCACGGAAGTTATGCGCAGTGACGAGGTATTGCAGGTGATAAATAGATACATATTACATCCGAAGCTAAACCGCATTATTGAGCTATGAAAACACGTTTGTTTGTAATGCACGCAGGCGGGGATGAAGAAGGTTCCGCTCTGCCAGCCTTGTCAGTGGTCACCAACAAGAAACATGTAAAACTAAAGCGACATTAATCTTGAAAAGCACTTCGGTGGCCGCATTTCGATCGAGGCGAAACTCAAAGGCGCCCATGTGCTGTGCGACGTCAGTGCACGTTAAGAATCCCAGATCGCCGAAATTATTGTAGAGCACTCCACTGCAGCACCTCTTTCTCTCATTCTTCCACTCCCACCTTCCCTTACGACGACGGCGTTCATGTCGAGGAGGACAATCACTGCACTATTTCCTTTCCTCCAAAACCGGTTTTCAGTGTCAATTTTCATTTACCCCGGCAGTGGCCTATAGCGATTTGATCATCCGCCTCGTATGTGCGAGATGCGAGACACGATCGGCATTCAACGTGTATCCAGAGTTTTCCAGTGTACAAACTTTTTTTTAATCTGGTCGAAAACTGCATGGCACTGAGATTCGAATATCGGTCCTCTTGCACGTGAGGTGGATCCTCTAGCTCTATGCCATCACTCTAGATAGCCTTAACGGCCTAAGCGTAACGGACTGGATTGCTAGCGAATGCAAGCGTAGCATTCGTTGGCATAAAGTTAGGTGGCGGATGAGATTAAAAAGTTTGCTGGGATGTGGTGACCACATATATAGGAGCGGCCTTTTCCCTGCAGTGGGTGTAGTCAAGCTGGTGATGATCATAACAAACCTTTTCCGGTGAAGCGCATATAAATTTCGGTCGTTGGTCGCACTCCGTGCAGGCCAATAAGGTTATCTTTGTCTCTTTGGTCAAGCTGCCGAAGCGAAATCATCGATATCAACGTCACCAGCTCTGCTACGTTTATATAAAATACCCTGTTATTTAAAATTCATTATTCAATAAAACAAGTCACGGGGCTAGTTAGTGATACATTGTTTCTAGAGAAGTAATTCAGCGCTCTTTAGTTGAGACGAGCACATATACAGGCATGACAGGGGAGGCGCTGGTGGAAGCTGTTCTCTACATTGATCCTTGGTGTCATTACCTGCACTCAGTGGGAGCCTATCCTCTTGCGTTTCCATGTGCAGATGTCCCCTCCTGGACCTCATGAGGCCTCCGCTGTGTCTGGAAATGCAGCGCGTTCTGAAGCAGACCAGCTCGAAGATGCAGGAAGTTACGAAATGTTGATCAAATAGTTCGTCCGAGACCAGAGGGATCAGTTCATGATGGAGGAAGCTCTGCCGGGCGGCTCTAAGAAGCAAGGTTAGCCGACCACACCGCTGCACTAGCGTGGTTGCTGTGAGTAATAGTATAGTGCAGCGTGCAACCTGCTTTAGGAAGGAAGCAGCGAGATTGTAATTGCGAGAGGATGATGAAAAGTTATAGACCATACAAGAAGGAAATAATGAAAATTTTCTTGATTGAACATATTTAGCCCGACATTCCCCACCCTTTGCACACCTCATCAGCAGTTTTGTTTAACCCTGCAACACAAAGTTTTCTTCAAGTAACCGAAAATTGCTGCCGTGCCATCCACCGCTTTATTTTTAACCCTCCAAGGTCTTTTATGATGCTTGGAAACAGGAAGTAATCATAGGAGCATTTCGAAAGCAGCCTAAGTTAAAACGAGGAAAGCTGCGAAACTGTGTCTTCCTCTTGAGAATATATGGACGATTAAAGTCCTGTCAATTAAGTAGATGTAAAATTTGAGCCCCCGAGAAATGCTGTTAGAGAAAAAAATGGTAGGATTTTAACGCCATGAAACCGACTAGGAGGTGCTGAAGCACTTGAGGCAGCAACACCTTCAAGGCAACCGCAACCATTGCAAGATCGGGGGGAATGCCAGTACCGCGCCTTGACGGAGCAGCTGTGCAGGGCCTCCGCCGCTGGCGCTGCGCCAAAGGGCAAATGTTGAACCTCCACACATACCTCTGGTCTTTCACTTTTGCTATTGAAGGAGTTCTTTCACTCCAAAAGGCCAGCTGAAACTCGCCCGCATTCACACCTGATGAAGGAACCGAGTGGGTTCCGAAACGTCATGTTTTTTCATTGTTTATTTGGCGTTATTTTTTAAGTTCAAAAGCGTTGAAGTTCCATGCGCATTCCAACCATTGTGCATGTCTGACAGAAATCGCAGGTGCAAAGAACAGAGTCGATGGCGAGAACGAAGGAGAAGAACGGGAGGAGGAGTTGCCGCACCGCCGCCGCCGCAAACAGCGCGCGATATTCAAGAGCTTGGGAAGCGTATTGAGGCCGCTTTACCGGGCCAAGGTAGTCAAAGAAAAGAACCCATTTGAATGTTACCGCTGCCACGGCAACTTCACATTCAAGCGCGAGCTGGTGTACCACTTTCGAGTGGACACCGGAGCAGCACCGCTTCCCTGCGACTTCTGCCCGCTGGAGTTCCCGACGGGCCGCATGCTGTCCAAAGATTGCTCCAGGAAGCACGGGCGCCCATAGCTCTCGGGTTTGACAGAATGCCGCCATTGAAAATCAAAGTTGGATTGAAGGGGTTTTGTGAAACAGGAACATCGAACGGATCCCGTTTTAGTCAGGTCATGTTTAATATAGGCAGATTCCATTTGGATGTGGACCAGTTTTGAGCAGGATGTGCTTTGTCAGGGTGTATTCGATATACCGCAGCTTAAACTGGGACATATTTACGTTCTCTTCTGTAATGATGCAAACATATGAGAACAGTACTGAATAGAAGGCATTCAAGACCAAAGCGCAGTGTCTGTGTCTAGCTGTTCTGTTTCTAGCGCTTTTACTCAAACGGCTTCATAACTTTTTTGGATATCTTGTAGTAGCACACCGAGACAATGGTACGCTTTCTTTTATCTTACAGCCACACTGACTTTCTGTGTTGGATGATATGTCATGGAGTGCACAAACACACCTGTAAATATAAAGTGAATACTCTGCCGATGTTTTTCTTGTGTTGGCAGTGAATAATTTTTGCAGGTACAACAGAATTGCAATTATCACTAGGCTACTCCAGAGAAAATAATCTTGCAAACGGGACAAAAACGATCGAATTTCATTAGAAAACCGCATGAGATGCAATTTGAGAGGCTTAAAAACTACCACATACCATGCAGTCCTGTGTTCCTGGTCATAATCCCAGCAAGTCATATGGTAGTTGTCTGGACATTCAAATAAAGCCGCAACGCAAAGCTACTATTGGGTCAATGCAGCTATATGTAATTTTAGGTCTAGCGTGGTCTAGCCCCAGTTTCTTAACCCCTTCAGGCGCTAGCTGACTTGCAGGGGCTTCGTGAATTTGTTACACTCAGCAGTTTCCTTTGTTTTAGACGAATTTCGTGTCTTTGGCATACGAAAAAAAAATTGTGGTCCAATCCACGCTGTGAAGGTGGTTGTACAGCGAAGCTGTAAAATGACGCCCAATTACCCATTGCGTTGTCGCTTGAAAATTGACACACGCGGCTCTACAAAGAGTGAAGCCAGTCAAGTGAAATGGACGTATATGACGCTTTATTCCTTCACAACGACACTCATGACTGCTTTGTGATCAGTATGATATACATTAAGACTTTCAGTTATAACTGTACAGATATTCTTCGCTAAGTTTAAATCTGTGTATGAATCATGAATGATGGCTGGCTGAGTTGCATTCGTGAAACGGTATTCCCCTTGTTCACACGCACGTCATCATCCATCGTGGTTATAATATACGATTTCTATGCTGTTGGGTAGTTTTCCACATGAAAAAGCATTCAATTTTTAGCCCGGAGTAATTTGCTTATGGCGCCGACGACATGCAAATTTCATGAGTGGTAGAGGTATACAGCTTCGCTGTAATATGCTTTCAACCGCTACATTTGCGCCTGTCTTTGTCTTTAAATTCGGTCCGTCCACCTTAAGCCCTTCTTCAGGACTTGCATAGATGCTGTTGGAACAATGTGCGAAAATTCAGAAAGTTTCCTTCTAAATGTTAACGATACCGCCAGTTTGAGCAGGACCAAGTACGCAGGTTTTTAAATAATCACCGACCGTAAAGCGTTGCATACACATCATCTGAGAGGGTATTGTTGTAACACCAGGCAGCGGCAGTCTCGAGGTGCTTCCAGCGCGAGCGCCGCAGCGGTGCGTGGTACGCGGCCGTGGGCGTGCACGAAATAATCGCCATGAGGGCGCCAGATGGCGCCACGTGCCGACGAGATGGGCGCGCATTTGCTCGTCGGCAGCAATTATCGCATGCGCACTGGCGGCTCGAAAGTCTGCATCATCTGGCGCTCCAGACGGATCGAGCGTTCAGTTTGACTCGAATTTTGAAAATTTCACTCGCTAAATGTGCTGCTATGGCCTTATACCCGTGCCACACGTGCACAATAAATGACAGTAAGTGGTTAAGGCCTTAATTTCGTTAATGCCATTATTTTCAGAGTTGGTGCTACATGTCCACTTATAATAGTGTGACGAAGAAGACGACGAACTGCGCAGTGGCGCGGGCAGGAGCGCTCGCGCTAGGCCGGCAGCCATAAAATCATCTCATTTCCATCGATCATCGTGTCTCTTTCTTCGGCTGGCCGCCACGTAACATTTGGTGGAGGTGCTGGGGTCCCTTCATCGCCATCCTGGTCCCGGAGCTTCGGCGTTCTGCGCCTGCCGTGGTCGTCGGCCGTGTGTGCCTGGTCCGCACCGCCCGGCTGTGCCCAGCCCGCCAGACCTGAACCGACCTCGCCGCTTACCCCAGCCCCGTCCACCGCCCCGACCACAAGACACGATGAACTGACCACGTTGCCGCGACCGGAATGACCCGACCGACCCGAGACGCTGCCCACACGTGAGGACACCGCCCCCCCCCCCCCCCCCCTGCCTCTGCCGTTCGGTGCGTCCAGGGACCTCGGCCGTCGGCTCCTGGCAACCTGCGGCCCGGATGCTTCGTGGACCGGGACTCATTTGCCGATCGTCTCATTCCCCGTGGCGGCAAGCCCTTCACCTCCTTCTTCTGTATCCAACTATTTTACAAGCCCATCGTCATCTGCAGCATTTCATCTTCAGTGCCGATCTTCTCGTTCGCGATCGGGACGATCGCTCGGTGGCCCCGACTAGTATGACGAAGAAGACGACGAACTGCGCAGGGGCGCGGGCAGGAGCGCTCGCGCTAGGCCGGCAGCCATAAAATCATCTCATTTCCATCGATCATCGTGTCTCTTTCTTCGGCTGGCCACCACGTAACAATATCATTACATGAAAGTCACAATGATGATAGCGAGTGCAAGGCAGAAAAAACTTCATTTCAATAAAAACAGTGCTAATGAGCAATATATCTCGGGAATGTTGTAAGTGTAATATGAACACTGCCTGGAGACATTTGTTATTGTGTGAATAGTTTGTCTACATTACCTCTCCCACTATCCTCTCTTCCCGTCCCCCTCTATCTCATACATTTCATTTCTCCATTCTGCATGCTATCCTCTATTTCCACTGCCCCAGCTCAGGTGCTCCAGTATCGATGGCAGATGCCGGGGCTGGCAAAAATCTTATCCTTCCTTTTTATTATTATTTTAATACAAAACAGTTACTGCTCCTAATATGAAAATTATTTTGCAGAAAATGCTGCTATTCTTACTTGGCAAGCCGAAAAATCAGCCGTAAACTTGCGTGTCAGCACACATGCTGAGAATATCTGTCAGAAGTGCTTTTAAAAATGGCGCCCTTCGCATAAAAAATACCATAGAGATGACTCGTCTGACTTAACTCTTGTAAACTATTTACTACTGGTAAGTAACTTGTTACTAACAAAGTTATATGCTTTTCTGCGTATGGAATGGGGAGGAGAGTACGCATTGCCCGGGCGAATGACTTGTGGAAAACTCAGTAGGTCGCGAATGGCAGTAAGGCTAATGATAAATTTATGCGTATGAAACCGCTCGAATGCCATTAGAAGTGAAGGCGATAAGCACTTAATGGCATTAAATTTTCCCGTGTGGCACGGGTAATACACAATGGTATAGACATCTGCAGAACCTTCCGCAATTGGCGCCGCCACTCGCCAAGAACGCGATCGCCTTTGCAAGTGACAGGAGATATACCTTTAGCCTTGGAAAGTGACTGACACCGCGATCGCCGAAGGAAACACGAGGCGACATATTTGACAACAGAAGACCACCTTGAACAAGAGTTGCGTGTCGTACCTTAGATATCACATGCCGTTACTCGCTATTCTGAGTGAATACACAAAACGTGTAAATAAAAGTTCTTTGTAGCAGCGAAACACGGATCAGCATGCATGAATTCTTGCATTGGGGGTTGTCCAGGTGTAGCGCGGATTACAGCGCTACCTCCTTTATTTCTATTTAACAACCGCAAAAATATTACTCAAAACAGCTCACATGGTAGCACGCGATGCGGGGTGTCAATAATATATACTCATTGTATGAATTTTTGACGAGGTGCATCTGAAAATCGGTTGATTTCTTAATTCATTAGATATTTATGCGACAGCACCCATTGTTTCCAAGTTATATTTTCCAGCCATTTCGATATTTTGTATGAAACTTTGTACATGCCTGTAAAAAATTGAGCGTTGTTCCGAGCTTGGCTTTCTTGGGGAATGGATATACCATTTAAGCTGAAATTTGCTTTCTTCAAAACAAATTTTCAATTTTCAACCAATATTCCATCTAAGTATTCATCGGCACGCTTGGTGGGAATTTAACAGCCTCTCTCGTCGTCGAGAGTGATGTAAGCATGAAATACTCTTGAGTATCTGGCGCAGCACTGTCGAAGACGGGTTATAAGCCGTATTGACCGCATTCTTCCAATGGTTATTGCCTGATGCTACACCACAATGCAGTGCTGCGGCCGACCTCATAGAAATACTCGGGAGCGAGACAGCTGCCCGGACCCCCTGCTTTACGCCCCTCTCGACATTTTACGCGATAGCGTGTACAGCTCGTTCGGTCGAAAAGCCGTCGGCGTAGTCGGCACCGCGTGGTGCAAATAAGTGGGGGCTGCCTAAAAAAAACCGTTTCACGCCAACCGTTTGCCGCAGTGCGTTCTGGACGGTCTCTTACGATTCAGCGTTTCGTGCAGCATAAACTTACTATTTAAATGGCCACAGAAATGAGTGGTTGAGCTTGGCTTTGCAATGCTTGCACTATGTATAGTACAGGCCACCAAGGGTCCATGCCGCGCACGAGACCTCAAAAGCGAGCGGAGTAGGAGGTAAACTTTTTTTAAAGAAGAGGTCTTAGGCGCGGTTCGGGGTGACGTTCCCCTCCCCGCTGAGGGCTCCTCTTCTAAGCCGGACGCCAGGTGGTCGACCGACGATGTCGTTCGGTGTCCTCTTCGGCCTCCTCCGAGACTCGGAGTTGAACCTCAGGGTCCGAGCTGAGCAGCGCGGCCTCCCACTGCGATTTGGTAAAAGCGAGCGGGAAATTTAGAATACATTTTTTTTAAATTCCGGCTTTCGCGCGAAAACGAGGCATATGACCTCATGTTGTGCAAATGACATCAGGGAAAAAAAGCGAAATCATCAGCGAAAAAAAAGGCGGGGGGCGCTGTTGATACATTTTGATGTCGGTCATTTCTGCGATTGTAGATATGTAATCCAATTTCCCTTGTTTCTGTCAAGAAGCCCAGAGCCGCCCGACTGTCGTATGCGCATGCGATGTGCACACCTATGTATTGATACCTGTTACGAAAAATAAAGCCACTTGTTAGTACCGTTCGTCTTTGTCGTGTGACCCTCCCGTGCTCGTCTCTTTTGCGCTACATCTATATTCAAGTATGTGCCACTATCTAGCCCAGCAACAAGTTGTATTTAAACTTCCTATGCCTCCCAGCGGCTGCATATTACAGACGCTTTCTTCTAATCCTCCTTCAGTTCCCTTCAATATGTCTCATATCTCGGCGGACACTGTATCCATAGGCGCCCGCAGCACCACGGGCAGAGCTCGCATGGGTGAAAACGAAATGAAAATTGGTTTTTGGGGAGAGGAAATGACGCAGTATATGTCCCACACATATCGGGGGACACCTGAACCGCGCCGTAAGGGAAGAGATAAAGGAGGGACTGCGAGAAAGAAGGAAGTAAGAGGAGCCGTAGTGGAGGGCTCCGGAATAAGTTCGACCATTTGGAGATCTTTAACGTGCGCTGACATAGCATAGCACACGGGCGCCTTTGCGTTGCGCCTCCATGGAAACGCGGCCGCCGGGGTCTACTCAGAACCCGGGTACTCCTGCTCAGTAGACGAGCGTTTTAACCACTGAGCCACCGCGGCAAGTTCCCCAAAAACAAATTTTAGAAATCGCCACCCACCCGCCGCGGTGGCTCAGTGGTTAGGGCGCTCGACTACTGATCCGGAGTTCCCGGGTTCGAACCCGACCGCGGCGGCTGCGTTTTTATGGAGGAAAAACGCTAAGGCGCCCGTGTGCTGCGCGATGTCAGTGCACGTTAAAGATCCCCAGGTGGTCGAAATTATTCGGGAGCCCTCCACTACGGCACCTAATTCTTCCTTTCTTCTTTCACTCCCTCTCTTATCCCTTCCCTTACGGGGCGGTTCAGGTGTCCAACGATATATGAGACAGATACTGCGCCATTTCCTTTCCCCAAAAAACCAATTATTATTATTAATCGCCACCCCCAGGTTCGAACGCGACCGCGGCGGCTACGTTTTTATCTAAGCAAAACGCTAAGGCGCCCGTGTGCTGTGCGATCTCGGTGCACGTTAAAGTTTCCCAGGTGGTCGAAATTATGCCGGAGTCCTCCACTACGGCATATATTTCTTCCCTTCTTCTTTCACTCTCTTTATTTCTTCTCTTACGGCGTGGTTCACGTGTCCAAAGATATATGAGACAGATACTGCGCCATTTCCTTTCCCCAAAAACCAATTATTATTATAATTATTACTAATATATCGTCACCCAGGCCCATATCTTCTGGGGCTGCATAGGCGCATATGTTCTGGGGTTGCGCGGGAACCCCGTCCCCACGAACCTTACTGCCACCTCCCTCCGAGGAGGGATGGAACCAACTCCTCCGAAGGCCAGAGATGACAAGCCAACTGGCACTCGTTTCTTGGGCTAAGGAAGTCGCCCCCACCTGGGGGCCATACCAAGCCCACCTGCCCTAAATCCCGACATTCTATGCCAATAATAATAATAATAATTGGTTTTTGGGGAAAGGAAATGGCGCAGTATCTGTCTCATATATCTTTGGACACCTGAACCGCGCCGTAAGGGAAGGGATAGAGGAGGGAGTGAAAGAAGAAAGGAAGAATAGGTGCCGTAGTGGAGGGCTTCGGAATAATTTCGACCACCTGGGGATCATTAACGTGCACTGACATCGCACAGCACACGGGCGCCTTAGCGTTCTTCCTCCATAAAAACGCAGCCGCCGCGGTCGGGTTCGAACCCGGGAACTCCGGATCAGTAGTCGAGCGCCCTAACCACTGAGCCACCGCGGCGGGGTAACATTTATCGGAAACATCCCATCTAAGACACCAGCCGCGCCATCTACCTAATCAATTTTGCACTACTATTGCTATTAACAGCCACCTTTGCTATGTCTGGTATATTTTCATTATATATGTTAATAAGTTTTATAAACATATCCACCACCAGACGACGAATCGTTTCACACCATCTGGAGACCCATGCGACAAACGGTTCGGCCGTAGTGGCCGTCTGAAGGTCCTAGGAATGCACGGATTGGGGGCAGGAATTAAAATTGGTGGTGCGAAGCCCACATACATTTTGGGCTTCATCTCTAATAGTAATTTTATCCTCCTGAACATGCCAAGTCATTTGACACCACTTCTAACATCTGCGACAAACGGGTGGCCTCAAATTTTATGCAAATGGTGGCCCTGGGAGGACGGAGATGTGGGTTTTTCCCACTTCGATGACCACCTCTCTGGCACATGTATAACGGATCGAAAGTGCAGGTATCAATTGACGCGCAACGCGCCCACTGTTGCTATATTTTATGGTGCGGTCGCATGACAACTGTTTTGGTCAATTTGACCTTCACTGCAAACAGACGCGTCCTTAAAAAACGTAAGAGCTCGCGCTCTTACAAGGCCAATGTGCCCTGTGCCCCCTGCCCTGGATACCTTCAGCGCTGAATATGCCGCCCTTTAATAAAGTGGTTCTCTTTCTCAGTGAGTTGAGGACTGGCGTTGCACGGTACACGGGCGTGTTGCCCTTCGCTTCCAATGCTTAATAGAAGTATAGTTTCGCTCTCCCTCGATGGACGCCGAAAACGTAGAAGTGCATTTTACATTTAATGCCACACATATATATATACACACACAACATCCCACAAACTATAAGAACCACTCTGCCGTTCCGATGCCAGTGCTCCAGCCTCTCGCCACTTCTCGGTGGCAGACTAACACATACATGAGACGTGGGAGTCCATTTTACGCACCACCGATCCAGCTCAACAGCATTGGATCGTCGAGCACGCATTGGAGGCCGCACTGGAGGCTGCCAGGACACTGTGGTATTAACGGTAATCACCAGGCCGATGCGGCTGCGCATTCTGCTCACAACGATGGAGTTCTAGTGAGGATCCCAATATCAAGACCTGACGCTGCGTGTGGGCTTCGCCCTTTGGCGCTGGAGCTCACACTTTCAGCGTGGAACACGGGAGAGTTTTGCAAACTCCGCCTCAACGCACTGGACCCTAGACTGCGCCTTCGTTTTCCACATCAGTTAGCACGTCGAGAAGCAACATTGTTTTGCCGTCAATTGATCGGTGTTGCTTTTACCAACCACTATGCTTTCCGGATGGGGATGGCCGACAGTCCTGCCTGTTAAAGCTGTGGTTGTGAGGAGACCATCGCTCATCTTCTCTGTGAGTGTCCTGCATTTGCAAGTGCAAGACATACACTTTATTGTGCCCTGGACCGCCTCGATCCTCGTCTATTAACAGAGCAAAAGATCCTCTGTCCGTGGCCACAGCAGTCGACTGCCATCAAAGCATACAAGGCCCTCTTTGCCTACTTGAGAGCGACTGGATTGAGTAACAAATTGTGACAGCGTTGTGCGTGTGTGTGAGTGTTATGCCTTTTTCCTCTTCTCTCTTCCTCCTTTCAGTCCCCTAATTCCTCTTCCCCAGTGCAGGGTAGCCAACCGGAACCCCTTTCTGGTTAACATCCCTTCTTTCCCTCCTCCTCTTTGTCTATCTACTTTCGGGCGTTATTTTCCCTCTTTTGGTGTAATAAATTTTTTATCATAATGTACCGTCAGGTTCCGCTTACCTACAATCCTAAGAGCGCGCTCTCAATCTCGGGCACACTGCGCGAAAATAGTCCGAGTCTGAGTTGCCTTTAACGAGCCCAGTGTGAGGTTGTACCCGAACGCTTAAACAGGAGCGCCGTGTCTCTAGCAGCGATGGCAAAAGAACCGAGGGCTGGCCGAAACGCGAAGCCACTATGAGAAAAATTGACAGTGGTTTAGCTCTGGCTAACCCTAGTTGAATTGCTAAAACTTCGTATCCGCGGCACACCTATGCGGCGTCTTATTACGACGCTCTCGAGAAAAAACGGGTCTCTTCCGCAGTTGAAGAATCACTCCGGGGTGTGACGCGACTTCTTCTAGCCGCATCTTCGTTACGACGCTTCTCGAGTCGTGTGACGGGCTCTTCTGGCGTTTCTTGAGCGCGTTGTCTTCCTCGCTTTGTTCTGTCGCTGATGCGTCTCTTTCGCGAACTCCATAACGACTACAATACACTGAGGCAAAGTGCACACACACACACACACACACACACACACACACACACACACACACACACACACACACACACACACACACACACACACACACACACACACACACACACACACACACACACACACACACACACACACACACACACACACACACACACACACACACACACACACACACACACACACACACACACACACACACACACACACACACACACACATATATATATATATATATATATATACCCCGAGAGGCGACACCTCCTCTCCCTCTAACCCTGCGGAGCACATCTGTTGGAGCGATCGGCGACGGCGGCGCCATCTGTTCGAGCGCGGCTGCGGTTTTGATTAGCAATGCCGAAGCCGACATACTACATAAAACATACAACACACGGAATACGGCATACGGCGCGACGAACCGAAATGGCTCGCTGGCTGGCGTAGTAAAGCTTTCGCTTTAAAAATTATCAAATATGTAAAACAGCGAAAGCTCTGAGGCCCAAAAATTGAAGGACGCTTTAGCTTCGTCTTTAAGAGTGAGAAGTGACAGTGTGTCGCAGCTTTGCCGATTAGTACACGGGACGCCATCGCGCGTTCGGCGCGACGCGTGGCCGGTTGGAGAATTTAAGGAAAAGACGCCTGTCTCACATATCTCGGCGGACGCCCGAACCGGGTCCTAAGGGATGGGAAATGAAAGGAACAATTGCTTTTAAGGAAAGGAAATGACGCCTGTGTCACATATCTCGCTGGACATCCGGATCGCGCCGTAAAGGTAGGAAAAGTCGACCAATCAATCGATCAATGATCGATCATTAAATCCATCCATCCATCCATCCATCCATCCATCCATCCATCCATCCATCCATCCATCCATCCATCCATCCATCCATCCATCCATCCATCCATCCATCCATCCATCCATCCATCCATCAATAAATCAATGCATAACGCTTTCGCGTTAAAATCTTTTCTCTTAAGGCACGATTCAGGTGTCCACCGAGATGCGCCATTTTTCGCTCACGGCTAAAGGCGCCGCCGACACCGGCTTTTCTGCGACGCGAGCTCCTTAACGTTGTCGCGCTAGAACCAGTGCGGCGCTCGTTCACGCGCACAGACGCCGGGAACAAACCGTTCGCTCACATCCATGTGGACCCCATCCCGAAGAACGTGCACCCCGAATACAACCAAGAACGGCGGCAGGCACGGGCCCAGGCCCTCATCGAGAAACACGCCCAAGACCCGCACGCCCGGTACGTGGACGCAGCGGAATACAAACGAGAAGGCTTCGCGGCAGTGGTCGTTGCGGCGGCTACCGGCACCACGACAACGGCAGCGAGCGTGCGGTGCACGGACGCCACAGACGCCGAGGAGGTTGCCATCGCTCTGGCGATCTCCGAGGCCGAGTGTCACACCGTGCTCAGTGACTCGAGGAACGCCGTGCGCAACTTTGCCAAGGGGCGAGTGAGCGCGCCGGCGGCCGCCATCATCGGCAAGCTCCAGCCCCAAGACCGCCGCAGCACCATCCGTATCAAGTGGTTCCCGGCGCACGCGGGCGAGTGTGCATCCTCGCCGAACCACAACGAGACTGCCCATTCGGCGGCGCGAGCGCTTACCCTCCGCGCCCCCGAGAGTGACCGTTCCGTGTGGTGGTTCGAAACCAAGGACCGCGTAACCAGTTATGGCGAAGTTACCATGTGTTACCGCCTAGCTCGACGGACAATGCCGCCTCCCCACCCGGCACTCAGTCGGGAGGAGACCGTCATCCTAAGACAGATACAGACCGGGTCACTCCTCGCCCCGGCAGTGCTACACGTACTTCACCCAGAACTCTATCCGACCGATGTGTGCAATGTTTGTGCAGCTGGTCCGGCGGACCAATGGCACATCATGTGGGACTGTGCCAGGTTCCCGACCGAGGCTACCTCCAGGATATACCCGCCCGAACTTCAAAGTGCAGTGCAGTCTGCAGACAAGGACATTCAACTATGGGCCGTCCAGCAGGCCCGGGGTGCGCTCGAAAAGCACAAGCCTCACGACCCACCACAAACGGGCCGAACGGGGGTAGTGCAGAGGAGGGCATAACCCCGGGTCGACGCTTGGCCAACGTCACGACGCGTCAAACCGTCGGTTGCCGGCATTTTCAATAAAGTTTTTCCTACCTACCTACCGTTCGCCGAAAGAGCGAACGCGAAAAATCATCTACTCTCTCCCTCCAGTTTTCGACTTTCGAGCATTGCGAAACCAACGTGGCAACCACAGACAACACGAACACACCGTTACTGCGTCTTTCCTCTCCTCCGTTCCTCCTTTCCTCCTCCTCTTTTTCCCTCTCTCTCTCGAGCCGAACAGATGCGACAGGGAACGAAGCCAGAGGCCACTGTGGACGCTCAGTGTGTGATTGCTGGCACGCCGCTAAGCAGGGAGACCAGAACGGAATATTGAATCGATGGAGCTTTCGGGAGTCATCCCCTCTGTGTCTTCAATGCAGGTATTTATGCACTGTAATATGCGCGCAATATCTTTACGCGATTGAGTGGCAATTTTTTACGTTATGGGGCACGGTTGCGAGTTTTGCACCCTGCAGAGCATTGGCAGTAGCTAGGCCTAATGCCACCATGACTGCGATGGCTCCCAGCGTTCGTTCGAACCTGAGTGCATAATGTTGAGAGTGCGCTTTTATTGTGCCCAAAACTGTGTCGCCGAGCAAACTGTTTGTGCCTGGTCGAACGGAATTTCTCGTAGTAACAAAAACATGTCCGTAGCCGTCACATTTAGCGGCCCCGTCATAAACGTGGAAACGCCGAAGATATGCTGCAGGCGGTTCATTGGCCCAGAGAGATTTCTTTCGTCAAACGCGCGCACGCTACCACCGCCCTTTGTTTACTTCAGCGATCATCGTGCCGGTGCCACTGCGAAGCTGAATATATCTAGCAGTTGTTGCTTGTTCATTACTGAAGAATACGTGGCCACAATCGAGCACAGGCTTCGAGTGTTAGCGAAGCTTCAAAAAACTAGGTGGATAAAAAAGTTTATTGAAGCCTGCTTGAGTTAGATGGGATCGGCTAGCGTCTCTCGCGGCAAGCTTCGGCATGGAGTCCGTCGCCTTGGCCAAGATAGTGGCCCGCCTTATGACTGATCGTCCCTGGGGCGTTGAGTACATGGTCTGTGTCGTTGCGACCCAAAGTCTCAGCGGGGAATCTGTGGGTGCTCGCAGCTTGAACTCTTGGGATTTTTAAAAATGTATTGTAAATTTCCCGCTCGCTCTAGAGGTCTCGTACGCGGCATGAAAGCTCGGTGACTTGTACTCTACGTAGTGCAAGCATTTTAAAAACCAACCTCGAACACAATTCTCTGTGGCAGTTTAAGCCGAACACTTAGGAAGTGTTCGCAGAGAATTTTCATACCCTCTGCTCGCGGGTTCATACCCTCTGCTCTCAGTCTCAGCGGCGCCCGCGGAAAGCTCGCCCGCGTGAAGCTATAGGGAACGCTCGCTTTCTGTTCTTCGATCACGTGACGCATCCAACTGCCCGCCAGGCTTTCTCACCGATCGCGCCGTTTGTCGGCTTGACCACGTAAGATATTGGACCCTTCACGTGATAGCACGACAGAGTCAGCAGGTAATGATGTGTTGAAGCCGCCGCGCTGAATTACGGCTGCCAAAAGAATACGGAAGCCACGCATGCTCAGCTGACAGTAGCATTTACTGAGGTCGATTTGAGCTTCTCATCTCGATTTAAGCGTGGAATGCTTCTCGTGGTGGAGCTTTGTCGACCCCTTTGCAAAGACCTGGTAATTGGTTTTGTGGAGGGGCAAGACCAGTAACTGTAACTTCTTGGTGGACACATCAGCTGAGCGCTGAGGGAAGGGAGGAACGTGGGAATGAAATAAGAACGAGAGAAAGAGCGTGGTAGAGAAGGGCTGCTCCACGATAATTTCAACCACCTTGGGGTCTTTACGTGCACTCTGCACAGCACACGAATGCCTCTGCGCTTCGCTTCAACTGACACACGGCGGCCGCGGAAGGCCCGGAATGCTCCGCGGTGGTTTGCGGTTCCCGTAACCTGACACGACGGTAACCGGGTCAGCGACATTTGCATAGTTGGCATGGTCTCAGATCCTTAACCAACGGAAATCAGTGCTGGCCGATAAAACGCTTCCACCGCGCTGAATAGTTTGTCACTACGAGTCGGCATAGTTGCCTCTGCAAGTTCAGGCTGTTTCCTTTATGCTTCGTTTAAGTCGAAGGGGGGGGGGGGGGGGGTGAGCAGGCGCGACGCTGCACGGTGGCGTTGCCTTCGGCAGTGTGCACCCGCACACCGTTGCGTGTCTCGAAGCATGGCGGCATCGCGACGCAGTATACTTGTATGGTGCGGTTGCGGAATGCAAGGAGCTCATAGGTCAACGGCTGGGCTTGTTCCCGCGCAGGGCTTTATCCGGATAAATAGGTGCGGGGAACCCAGGCGTGCACCGCGACGCAGGGACACGACAACGAAAAAAGAGTCAACATGGACGGTGATTCGTGAGCTCTGCCAGAAGTGTTCTTTGCTCCGTTACCCTCTGGCCGCTACTCTCTAAGGCTAACATGTTGGGATTTGTCTTACAATTAATTTCTGTTAAAAACTCCTCGACTACGCTCGTAATATTCTTCATGCTTGGTTGATTTGCATGGAGAATTAGGTCGCAATTTTTTGCAGTTTTTCCTCCATTTTCAATTTTCATTTCATGTGTAACCCACCGTTATTTTTTTACATATCGTAACGGCTTTCGGCTCCTGACCACAAGCGACATGCAATGTTGTTGTTGCGACTAAATTAGTGGTTTTTAAGGAAAAGAAATGGCGAAGTAACTTTCTCACTTCTCAGTGGGCACCTCAGCTCGGTGTCTCCCTCCATCAGTGTACACCATACGTTTTAACGGGGCAGCGTTAAGGAGCTCGTGTCGCAGATATACTGGTGTCGGAGTTGTTGGCGTTGTAAAACGAGATCCTACAAATAAAAATTTTTCGGCAGACACCCGCCGCGGTGGCTCAGTGGTTAGAGCGCTCGGCTACTGATCCGAAGTTCCCGTGTTCGAACCCGACCGCGGCGGCTGCGTTTTTATGGAGGCAAATTAAAGAACCGCTAAGGCACTCGTGTGCTGTGCGATGCCAGTGCACATTAAAAATCACCAGGTGGTCGAAATTATTCCGGAGCTCTTCAGTACAGCAGCTCTCTCATCTTCCTTTCTTCTTTCGCTCCCTCCTTTATGCCTTCCCTTACGGCGCGGTTCAGGTATCCCCAACGATATAGAGACAGATACTGCGTCATTTCCTTTCCTCCAAAACCAATTATTATTATTGCAGAGATAGGGGGGAATTGCGCCTTTCAGGTTGCAGACTCAGAACACGCTACGAAGGCTCGTTGGTTCGGAAATGAATGTGAACCTAGTGCATGCGTTTTGGTGCTTGAGTCCGTGAAGTGTCTTTGAGCACTGATAAGTACAAGACTAATTATGAGCATGTGAATTTTGAAACGCGACCCGATAACAATCGCGTTCTACTCTATAAAGCATTTAAAATGACTGCCATGGGCTGTGGCGAAGCAGCGCCACCTATTTTGTAGAGATAAAAGCACATTTCAAGGGCTGAGCTATTTTGCCGTGTTTTTTACTATGTGCATGTGTGTTCATCTTTCTCCAAGTTGTTCTTCAGCCACTGTATCTTAATTAATGTTGATATTATTGGTAGTGTTGATAATGCTAATATTGAATATGAACCCTGCACCTTGTATTTCTTGTTGATGTTACTAACCACTATTATGTAGCGACTGCTCTCCCCCCTTACGTAATAGCATAAGCAATGAGCAATGATGATAATGATGAAGGAAATGCGAATAGCTTGCGCTGAGGCGCGATAAGCAGTTTTATGACCGTGTTCAGTTTCAGTTTGGGTGTATGGAGTTCTTTCTCGCAAAGCAATTCAGGCTTTGAGGGACGCCGTAGTTGAGGGCTTCGGTAATTTCGGTACCTGGGGTTCTTTAACGTGCACTGACACCGCACAGGGCTTGTGGATTTTAACTTGGAAGAGCGTCAGACGAAATCTTTGAATACCTCAACTTGTCTGAACGCGGAGGCCGGTGATAACACGACGGTTTCACCCCTGCGGCTTGCAGCGTGGGTGCAACCCTTCGCGCCCTCTTCAGGCTTCAGACGGGCAGGCAGTGGCAACCGGACCTGTGTGCGTCGTGTTTTGTGCGAGTGTCAACCATTGCGATGTCACGGAACCCGCACCGCCCGAGCGCCTGTGATGTACGGCGTCGGTATGCTGTAGTGGTCAGCGAATGCGACGCCAACAGACACAAGACCTCCATTACGGCCTCTCTCTCTCTGTATTTTCTCTTTGACTCGAAACTTCCTTCACCGATATGTGAGACAGTTATTGCGACTTTCCTTTCCTCTAAAATCACAACGGAGACGCGCAACGGCCAGCCAATTCAACGAGCACCGTCAGTGCTGCCCGTTCGTGATCTCTTCGGCCGGCTGATGGGCTGTTTTGAGAGACTGGCTAGAGAGTCCGCGATTTGTACAACGGGAAAGGCATCGCTCTGGACGGGTGATGGCATTCCTTGGACTACCTGGCAGCGCTGCAAAACGCTGTCGGTTCCACTCTTAAAGGCGAAGCCGAAGCGTCCTCCAAGATTGAAGCGAAAAGATTCACTACGCTAGTCAACACCGCGCTTAGCGCGAGCCGGCGTATGTCGGAGCCCGAGTGACGTCACGCACGGCGCAGGTAGCCACAGCCGACTTCGTCGCCTTATCTATCACTCTCGCTCCCCAGTCACACCGAGCCACAGGTGTTCCGCCACTGCGCAGCGCCGCGCCTTTCCTCAAAATGCAACTTTCAGTTTTCTCTTTCTTCATTCCCTTCCTCCTTTATCCCTTCCTTTACGGCACGGCTCGGGTGTCCAGCGAGATATGTGAGACGGTTACTGTGCCATTTCCTTTCCACAAAAACCAAACAAAACAAGTGAGCTGCCGGCGTTCATAGAAGTCATTTGCGTTGACAACTTTGCAAAGGCTGTTCATTTTCACGAAAGGAAGGGCGCACAACCGGCTCCGTCGGTCAGTGGAGACCTCAACCTCGCTTTCATGTACATGGCGTTGGTGTCCAAAGCCTGCTTGATTGCGTTCCACACTCTGGATAGGCAGCGCGCCCTTCCTGCCACCCTGGGAGGTCGCATGCAGTTAATGGTTGATCGCGGGAGATTGATCACCAAATGAACGCTGCGGCCTAGGCATTACTGCAGTGCCGCATGTCAGCCACAACGCTATTAGCGCTAATATATTTATTCCACATCTCTCTCTCTCTCTCTCACCACGAATCAAAGCACGAATGAGGCGGCCACATATCCATGGAGCCAGTTATGCGCACTTCCTTTGCTCGAAGTCGTCGCCGTCTAGGACGTTGCCAACGCCAACGCCAATGCACACAGTGAACGGCGATATTTTTTGCTTTGTATATCATGGATTAACTGAGCCAATCCACATTTTTTTTGTTGCTTTGCGGTAGAGGACGAATTCGGATTTCTTAGGAGAGTATTGTAGGCCATATGTGGCGGTGTATCGTTCTACTGCTTCGGTCGCTTGCTACTGGCGATTTTGTGTGCCAGCGTCTGAGCCGATGCCGGACAAAATGGTGATATTTCCGGCGTAAAGTGCGTGTCCTACGCCCGCAATATTTTCAGAATTTTTGGTAGGTGTATTAGAGCGATGCTAAAGCGCATCGGGGTTAGGACGGTTTCCTCTCGTGAGCGAGCTTATCTCGAGGGTAGACATGCGTCCGCTGAGGAAGTTTAGAAGGCAGTTCTACAGCCAGGGTCCGCATTTCGCATTTTACTTCTTGCAGGTTTTTAGAATGGCGGTGTGGTGTAAGTAGTCGAATGCACCTTTGTGGTCAAAGACATGTATGGCTTTGGTGCTTGTTCGGTTGATTTGTTCTCGGATGTCACCTTTGAGTTCAAGTAGGGCATTTTCGGTCGGTAGGTGAGAGAGAAAACCGTGCATGATGGTGGGTGGGGGTCTTCCTTGCCCAGGTACATCTGTAGCCTGTTGTGGACTACATGCTCCATGGTTTTCCCGACGCATGTAAGGAAGGTCGGTCTAAGGTTGGAAATGAGGGGTTTCCTTTGTTTCAGAATGAAGCGCTGCTTTCGATTCGTGGGATATGGTTCCGATTACGAGCATTGATTGATTTCTGCAAGAGCTGTGATGGACCGGTTGTGTAGGTAAAAGGATAGCTTTGCCGGTGATTTTGGAAATTTCGGAGAATTCTTGTCAATGAGTCTCTGGCGACACACTCTGCGCACATTTCCGCGCAGCCTTTATCTATCATCCGGCCGAGCGTAACAAGGCCACACGCTGGACCACGTTCCCGATAAAACCCAGCGCCACCGCTGCGTCACCCGAGGCATGCGTCACCGACGGCAGATACAAAAACAGGCAAACAGGCAAAAAAGGCGCAAGTATGCTCGTCTGCTGCCATCAGCAATCGAATAAACTCTTGTTTCTTTTTTTATTTTGAGATTCGTCCTTCGGCCGAAATGACACGCCACAAGTGCATCTCCCGTGCGATACCGATCAGCAGGCAAGCTCATTCTATTTTCCAGCAAGTCGCCTTTTGGTGCGAAAACACTACTAGCAAAGCTGAACAACTAGGGGTATTTGTGAAGCCTTAACCTTTGGCCTTGACCTTGAACATTGACCTTGACCTTGCATGTGGTTGCCTTTGAGCCGGTATTGCCTCAACTGCTTTCGCTAGTCCTGCTCGGTTCAACTAAGTTAAAACCCTTCTTTTTTTGACATACTCCCATTAACTTTGCTCTCGGACACGCCGGCAAGCATGGACCTTAGTTTCCTAAATATAGCGCCAGCGTTTATGCTACAGATATTTCGTTTACCATGGTTCTCAAGGCTGAAACCCACGGGGGTCATTAAGCACCGAAAACAACACATGTGTGGTTTCCTCAGATTGTCCCTAGTGCAGTTGGAGGAATTAGCCGAATTTTGGAGCCAACGGGACCTGCAGCTTAAGTCTGTTTCCGAAGGAAGGGGAAGACAGCGTGAATATAGGGAATGTATGGATATAGTGCCTAATTGGTTCTCCTGCACTTTAGGAGGAGGATAAAAGGAGCAAAAGGGAATGAAAAAGTTGGACCCGGCCTGTCCTTAGGACGTGACCGTGGACATGGTCCATCGTGGGGATTAAAAACAAAAAGAAATAAAAAAATATTGGATATCCTTAGTTCGAGTGCGAGTGGCCACTGATAAAAATGCCACCAATGTGTCGAGCTTTTTGCAAGTAGCAGTGACTTTGTCTTGATGGGAGTGTCGGGCGCGTCCGTTGGCTCGCTCCGGACGAGTAAAACGAGCGGTGTGTTTGTGTGGACGTTCGCGCGGCCCAGGCGTAAACGGATGGGAGACCCCCCGAGTGGTGTGAAGGGGGGCCGGTAGCGGCGCCTGAAGGAAGGCGAAGGCCCGAAAATGATCGGCAGCCCCATGGACGCCGCGGCTATGTGCGTGTATGCGCGGGCGATCCGGCGCGCCTATGAAACGGCCGCGTGCACTGGCCGAGGAGGCGGGTACGCGGCTGCCGGTCGGGGCGAGATGCTGGCCGCTGCGAAATACGCCCGAGAAGGGTCTTGCCCGATAAGAGCAAGGTCTGAGCCTTGGAGAGGTGGCGCCTCCGTAATGACCGTCGAATTACGGGAACCAGTGAAGATACCTTGACAAGGAACCGACTGAAGGGAGCAGCGGGGAAGCAAGGACGAGAGAGAGCAAGCTGGAACGTAGGACCGGGAGGAGAGGAGAGAATACCGAGAAGAACGGGACAGACTGGTGGTGGATGCCGAGACGAGAGGCCGCATCCCGACGGCCGAGTGGTGTCACCGCAATTGTGAATAGAGGCGAATAAATTCGCCACTATGTAATCGGAATGTTTGATGTGGTCTGACTGAATCGGGAGGACAGGAAAACAAAATAGAGGAGGGTGGAAGGAGCCTGCCTGACAAGGAGGACAGCTGTATGGGATGCACATGGTGGCGCCGAGCAACAAGTTCATGCCTGCTAAATATCTCGATGCTTTGCATTGCTGTTTTTACCTGGCGGCCGGAGTCTTCACTGCAGAGCGATTTGGTCGCTCAACATTTCAGGAAATCGGATCATGTGGGGATCATGCTGCTACCGACTCCTGGACCAAGGGCCAGGTGCCCACTGAAGCCGGCCAAGTCATTACGCAAGTTATGCGCAGTGACGAGGTATTACAGGTGATAAATAGATACGTATTAGATCTGAAACTAAACCGCATTATTGACGTATGAAAACGTTTGTTTCGAATGCACGCAGGCGGGGATGAACAAGGTTCCGCTCTGACAGCCTTGTCAGTGGTCACCAACCAGAAACATGCAAAGCTAAAGCGACATTAATCTTGAAATGCACTTCGGTGGCCGCATTTCGATGGAGGCAAAACTCAAAGGCGCCCATGTGCTGTGCGACGTCAGTGCTCGTTAAGAACCCCAGATGGTTGAAATTATTGTAGAGCACTCCACTGCAGCACCTCTTTCTCTGATTCTTCCATTCCCACCTTCCCTTAAGACGACGTGGTTGATGTCCAGGAGGACAATCACTGCACAATTCCCTTTCCTCCAATACCGGTTTTCAGTGTCAATTTTCATTTACCCCGACGGTAGCCTATAGCGATTTGATCATCCGTCTCGTATGTGGGAGATGCGGGACACGATCGCCATTCCACGTGTATCCAGAGTTTCCCAGTGTACAAACTTTTTTTAATTCAGACGAAAATTGCGTGGCACTGAGATTCGAATCCCGGTCCTCTTGCACGTGCGGTGGATCCTCTACCCCTATGTCATCGCTCTTGGTAACCTTAACGCCCTAAGCGAAACGGACTGGATTGCTAGAGAATGCAAGCGTAGCAGGCGTTGGCATAAAGTTAGGTGGTGGATGAGATTAAAAAGTTTGCTGGGAGGTGGTGACCACATAAATGGGAGCTGCCTTTTCCCTGCAGTTGGTGCATTCAATGTGGTGATGATCATAGGAAAATGTTTCCGGTGAAGCGCATAGAAAAATCGGTCGTTGGTCGCACTTCG
Source organism: Amblyomma americanum (assembly GCF_052857255.1). Taxonomy (NCBI): domain Eukaryota; kingdom Metazoa; phylum Arthropoda; class Arachnida; order Ixodida; family Ixodidae; genus Amblyomma; species Amblyomma americanum. The sequence continues at coordinate 276,811,116 of NC_135497.1, forward strand.
TGCAGGCCAATAAGGTTATCTCTGTCTCTTTGGCCGAGCTGCCAAAGCGAAATCATCGATATCAACGTCACCAGCTCTGCTAATTTTATAGAAAAATAGCCTGTTATGGAAATTTTATTGTTCAATAAAACACGTCGCAGTTCTGGTTAGTGATCCATTGTTTCTAGAGAAGTAATTCAGCGCTATTTGTTTGAGACGAGCACATACACAGGCATGACAGGAGAGGCGCTGGTGGAAACTGTTCTCTATGTATACCCTGATCCTTGGTGTCATTACCTGCACTGATCGTGAGCCTATCCTCTTGCTTTTCCATGCGCAGATGTCCCCTCCTGGATCTCATGAGGCCGCTGCTGCATCTGGAAATGGAACTCGTTCCCAAGCAGACCATGTGGAAGATGCAGGAAGTTGGGAAATGTTGATCCAAGAGTTCGTCCGAGACCTCAAGGACCAGTCGATGAGGGAGGAGCCTCTTCCGGACAACTCTAAGAAGCAAGGTTAGCCGACCACACCGCGGCGCTAGCGTGGTTGCTGCGAGTAGTATAGTGTAGCGTGCAACCTGGTTTAGGAAGAAGGCAGCCAGATTGTTATTGCGAGAGGATGATGAAAAGTTATCGACCATACTAAGACGAAAATTGATGAAAGTTTCTGTATTGAACGTATTTAGCCCGACATTCCACACCCTTTGCACACCGCATCTGAATTTTGTTTAACCGTCCAGCGCAGAGGTTTCTTCAACTCACCGTAAATTGCTAACATACCATCTACCGCTTTATTTTTATCCCTTCAAGGTCTTTTATGAAGCTTGGAAAGAGGAAGTAATCATAGCAGCGTTTCGAGAGCAGCGTAAGTTAAAACGAGGAAAGCTGCGAAACTATGTCTTCCTCTTGGGAAAAGATGCACGATTAAAGTCCTGTCAACTCTGTAGATGTAAAATTTGAGCCCCTGAGAAATGCTGTTAGAGAGAAAATGGTAGGATTTTAACGTCGTTAAACCGACTAGGAGGTGCGGAAGCACTTGAGGCAGCAACACTTCAAACGCAACAGCAAGCAAGATCGGGGGGAATGCCAGTACCGCGCCCTGACGGAGCAGCTACGCAAGGCTGCCGCCGCTGGCGCTCCTCCAATGGGCAAATATTGAAGCTCCACACATACCTCTGGTTTTTCACTTATGCTATTGAAGGAGTGCTTTCGTACCAAAAGGCCAGCTACAACTCACCCGCAGTCACACCCGATGAAGGAACCGAGTGAGTTCCGAAACGTCATGTTATTTCATTGTTTATTTGGCGTTATTTTTTAAGTTCAAAAGCGTTGAAGTTCCATGCGCATTCCAAACATTGTGCATGTGACAAATCGCAGGTGCCAAGGACCGAGTGGATGCCGAGAAAGAAAAAGAAAGGGAGGAGGAGTTGCCGCCCCGCCGCCGCCGCAAACGGCGAGCGATATTCAAGCGGTTGGGGAGCGTAGGGAGGCCACGTTACAGGGCAAAGGTTAAGGAACCTACATTTCCTTGTCACCGCTGCCCCGCCAGGTTCAGATTCATGCACGAGCTGGAGTGCCACATTGCGGAGCACACCGGACGACCACTTCCACTTCTTCCGTGCCGCTTCTGCCCGCTGGAGTTCAAGACGGGCCGCATGCTGTCCAGCCACATCTCCAGGAAGCACGGGCGCCCATAGATATCGGATTTCGCAGAATGCCGCCCTTAAAAATCGCAGTTGGATTAAAGGGGTTTTGTGCACCAAGAACTTTTAACGGATCCCGTTTTATTCAATGAAGTGAAGTAGCAGTCACTGACCATAGTCGAAAAAAGAAAGACGTTTCGAAACCCGTACGGGTTTCTTGTTCACAGTGAGCAGGACAAGAGCGGTGGCGAATTTATATCCGGAGAATGTGACGTAAAGATCGGGCGTAGATGCCTGGCATGGGGCCAGCGTTCTTGTTTAATGTTGCTTGTGATGTTTGGATGAATAGCGATTCCAGCAGAAGGCGCGTCGTCAGGTTTCTTTCCTTAGATAAGATGGAGGCATTGGCCCAGTCAATCCGGTGGCCAGTGTCGTGTGCATGACCCGCCAGCGCATTTGTGGCATGCTTTTTGTTTTTTACATCACGTTGGTGGTCCTTTATGCGTCTTGAGAACTTCCCTGTCTCACCGATGTAGGCATGATTGCAGTTCAGGCATGGTATTTTGTAGACGACTCCTGGAAACTGCTCATTTGGTAGTCGGTCTTTCACATTCATTAGCTGATTCCGCAGCTTGCTGACAGGCATGTGGGCCACGCGTAAGTCGTATTTTGAGAACACACGAGACAACGCTTCGCTGATACCAGGCATGTATGGAATGCCTGCTCGTGTTCGATACGTCCTACAATCAGTGGTAGCTGGATGTGCAGCTCGTTCTTGTAGCTTTGATATGAAGCGGCTCGGATAACCGTTGGCTGACAGTTCTTCGTGCACTCTTTTTAACTCCTTTTCTTGATCTTCTCGGCTTTTGCAGACACGTGTCGCACGTTTGGTCAGTGATGTGACGACGGAGGCTTTGTGCGCAACTGGATGATTGGAATGAAAATTTAAGTACTGGGCTGTGTGCGTAGGCTTTCTGTACACAGAGAACGAAAGGCGATTGTCCCTCCGCTCGACCAGGACATCCAAGAAGGGAAGGCGGTTTTCTTGCTCAAACTCGGCCGTGAACTTCAAGCTTGGTTCAACACTGTTTAGTTCATGTAGAAACCGCGACGCGTCCTCTTTCCTTAATATGCAAAAACAGTCGTCGACATACCGGTAGAAGACCTTGGGTGCTGGAGTGAAAGCATTCAATACCTTGTCCTCTAGTGCTTCCATGACTAGGTTTGCTGTGGTGACCGATATGGAAGCGCCCATCGCAGTGCCTTGGGTCTGTCTGTAGAATTTTGAATTAAAGGAAAAATACGTATTGCTTAGGCAGAACCGTAGCAGTGTGCTCAGCTCTGGAACGTCGAAGGGCGTACGACTTGCCAGATTGCGGTCCTTCTCCAACGCTTCCTCGCACGTGGAAACGGCTAGGTCAACCGGGTGAAGAGTGCCGTGACGTCACGGCACTCTTCACCAGTGTCCCGGTTGACCTAGCCGTTTCCACGTGCGAGGAAGCGTTGGAGAAGGACCGCAATCTGGCAAGTCGTACGCCCTTCGACGTTCCAGAGCTGAGCACACTGCTACGGTTCTGCCTAAGCAATACGTATTTTTCCTTTAATTCAAAATTCTACAGACAGACCCAAGGCACTGCGATGGGCGCTTCCATATCGGTCACCACAGCAAACCTAGTCATGGAAGCACTAGAGGACAAGGTATTGAATGCTTTCACTCCAGCACCCAAGGTCTTCTACCGGTATGTCGACGACTGTTTTTGCATATTAAGGAAAGAGGACGCGTCGCGGTTTCTACATGAACTAAACAGTGTTGAACCAAGCTTGAAGTTCACGGCCGAGTTTGAGCAAGAAAACCGCCTTCCCTTCTTGGATGTCCTGGTCGAGCGGAGGGACAATCGCCTTTCGTTCTCTGTGTACAGAAAGCCTACGCACACAGCCCAGTACTTAAATTTTCATTCCAATCATCCAGTTGCGCACAAAGCCTCCGTCGTCACATCACTGACCAAACGTGCGACACGTGTCTGCAAAAGCTGAGAAGATCAAGAAAAGGAGTTAAAAAGAGTGCACGAAGAACTGTCAGCCAACGGTTATCCGAGCCGCTTCATATCAAAGCTACAAGAACGAGCTGCACATCCAGCTACCACTGATTGTAGGACGTATCGAACACGAGCAGGCATTCCATACATGCCTGGTATCAGCGAAGCGTTGTCTCGTGTGTTCTCAAAATACGACTTACGCGTGGCCCACATGCCTGTCAGCAAGCTGCGGAATCAGCTAATGAATGTGAAAGACCGACTACCAAATGAGCAGTTTCCAGGAGTCGTCTACAAAATACCATGCCTGAACTGCAATCATGCCTACATCGGTGAGACAGGGAAGTTCTCAAGACGCATAAAGGACCACCAACGTGATGTAAAAAACAAAAAGCATGCCACAAATGCGCTGACGGGTCATGCACACGACACTGGCCACCAGATTGACTGGGCCAATGCCTCCATCTTATCTAAGGAAAGAAACCTGACGACGCGCCTTCTGCTGGAATCGCTATTCATCCAAACATCACAAGCAACATTAAACAAGAACGCTGGCCCCATGCCAGGCATCTACGCCCGATCTTTACGTCACATTCTCCGGATATAAATTCGCCACCGCTCTTGTCCTGCTCACTGTGAACAAGAAACCCGTACGGGTTTCGAAACGTCTTTCTTTTTTCGACTATGGTCAGTGACTGCTACTTCACTTCATTGCATCACCATGCCCTGACCAGACGGATTTCCGTCGAACTCTTGACTACATCCCGTTTTATTCAGGTCATGTTTAATACAGGCAGATTCCATTTGGGTGTGGACCAGTTTTGAGCAGGTTATGCTTTGTCAAAGTGTATTCTATATACCGCAACTTCAACGGTGCCTTATTTAGAGCTCTTCTGTAATTATGCAAACATATGAAAGCAGTACTGAATAGAAGGGATTCAAGACCAAAGCGCAGTGTATATGTGTTAACCGTTCTGTTTGTAGTGCTTTTACTCAATTGGCTTCAAAATTTTTTGGATATCTTGTATTAGCTCACCGAGATAATGGTACGCTTTCTTTTGTCTTACAGCCACACTGACTTTGTGTTGGATGATATGGCATGAAGTGCACAAACGCACCTGTAAAAATAAAGTGATTACTCTGCCAATGTTTTTCTCGTGTTGGCACTGAATACTTTTTGTAGGTACAACAGAATTTCAATTGTCACTAAGCTAATCCAGAGAAAATAATCTTGCAAACGGGAAAAAAAAGGATCGGATTTCATTACAAAACCGCATGAGCTGCAATTTGAGAGGCTTACAAACTACCACATACCATACAGTCATGTGTTCCCGGTCATAGTCCAGCAAGTCATATGGTTAGTCGTCTGGACATTACAATAAAGCGGCAACGCAAAGCTAACTATTGGGGCAATGCAGCTATAAGTAATTTTAGGTCTAGCGTTGTCTATGGTATAAACCATAAAACATTCTACAGGAGTATAAGTACAAGAAGAATTTTATTCCTGAAATCTGTGTGAAACGACGTTGACTCCTGGAAGATACTTTCTATTCTTCAGTCGCGCACTGCGCGGTCGCAGTCCGACAGTGGCTTTAGCAGCCGGGACACAACAAAAACCGAAGGTCTTAAGTGCGAGATGACCACTGGGGAGCTCCGGACGCCCATGCGACAATGATTCGTTCTGCACCTCGGCCGCTGTCTCCAACACATCAGCAGCACTTCAAAACATGAGTGCGAGGGGTGGGGGGGACATACGGGTATGAAGGCTGCGTGCTCTTCTCTTCTCGGTTCGGAAACATCCTTCGTTTCCCTTTTTTGCAGGCGCACATTCTGCTGCATTCTTTTATGCGGTAGCAGTGCGTGCTTCTTTGTGGCCCACTGCGAGTTTCACTGCTCGTGCAAAATCTTCCGCAGTGTCGCCACAATGGGGCTGGTGGCTTTCGCTTTGTCCGAAACCGTCTTCGTGCGATGCCGATCACATCCGGAGTGCTGTAGTGACATTCTTGGACGATTACATTTTTGACCGGATTTCACCTTTAGAATGTTTTGGGCCCGTCCTTTGTCCTTTCTCTGCGGTCTCCTTTTTGGCTTGCCTTTCCTTGCACGTGGCCGCTTTCCAAAAATTGCCCTAGCTGCTCCGTCTTGAGCACCTCCCTTTCTCGTGGCGCCCTCATTCTTCAGATCTGTTCTTTGAATCAGCACCGAGCCGCATTTCCCACTTGAATTTGAACTATCGGCTCACGCTTTCAATGACTCACTGCAAGTCGCAGCCGCAAATTGTTCCGACTGCACTTTACTTTCCGCTGAGCCTAGCACCTTGCTCTCCTGAGGCCCACTATCCAACCCTACAACTCTAAACTGTCTGGCCCACAGAATCTACCTGAATCACACTCTGGTTAACGTTGCGTTCTTGCCTGGGGTTTTCAGCGACGCACTCAGGTGACTCGCGCTCTGTACAGCAAAGCGCCTCCAACACTTGGCTACTATTGCTAGCCAGCCGCATCGAAGGAGTGTCTGTTTTGACTCGCTCACTGCGCTGGCCTGCGCTCTCTCTACTCTCTTCCTGAGGGAAAACATGAGCCTCTGAATCGGCAATTGCTGCCCCTTCAGCTGCCGAACTGGCGTTGCTTACTGGGCTTAAATATTCCCTGTCGGTACTCTTCTGAGCAACGGCTTTGTCCCCAGCTGACCAAGCGGGGTCCCTACGCTGGTCGCTGACACACTGACCGGAGCGCTGCCCTTTCCCGTCGCTTCGTACGTTGGAGTCCTGTTCCCAGCGAACTCCAAAGTGCCCGTAAAGTGCACTCTTTGGTGTCCCATAGTTGTCGGCCTCCTCGTAGGACAGACTCGCTAGTACGCTGCCGACATCACATGGGAGGATGACCAACAACAACGTTGACCACTTTCTCTGGTCCAGCTCCTCCTTAGCGCAAATCGGCTCGAATTTTGCGAGAAAATTTTAGAAATTTTCTGCTCTTAAAATTTCTCAAACAGGCTCTCGCTCTTCCATAATTCTGCACCTGAACTTTACGCGTGACCTCTTGCAGCTGTTGTTCGCGTACTTTCTTTAGTTCAGCCCGTATCGCGCTACTCTTCGCCTCCTATTATCTCTCTCGTTCCTCGAGAAGTTTTCGCCTTTCCTGTTCCTTCTCTTCGCGGTGCCTTCGCTCCAGAATAAATTCCCGTGTCTCGTCTGCCTCCTCGACCGTTGCCACCTCCGCTCGCATAATGTCCAAAATCGCTTCTCTTGTTTTAGTGGTGCCTACTGAAATGCCCAGATTTTTTAGAATTTCAAGGAGGTCCTCTACCTTGAACTTGTCTATCGCGGATCACACATTGTGCCGCTAATCGCGACTTAATTACAAGCTCCACCTGAAAACAATGAAAACAAAAAATTGGTGGTAGTTTAGCGTTGGTCAAATCTCGAGGGACGCGATAGCGTCGGCTGGCTGAGTGGAACTTGGTCACGTGACCAACCACGTGATCAGCCACGGCGACGTGCCGCCGGCAGCTGCTTCGCACCACGTGACCAATCATGTTACTGCGTGGTGGCGCAGCCACAGGGTGGCAGCGCAGGTACAGGGTGGCGGCGCCGCCACACTGAAGCCTCGAAATGCAACTGTAATGTAGCTGTCGCTACAATATGGCAAATTTTCATTACCCAGAAAACCAAAATCTCACACCTAACATCTGCCTGTGCAAGTATGGTCTGATGAAATCAGTGGCAACTATCGGGCACTCACCCTGTCGAGTATGGCTGACGCCGTCAGACCAGTAGCCTCCATCCAGATGTTGTCGCTTCTAGCTTCGAATACCCATCGCTCATCCACAGTTGTTGGGGCACCCAGACTTCGGATCCCACCGCTGGCAAACAGTTGTTACGGGTCGTGTAGCAGCATCCCACCACTGGCACCAGTTGTTTAGTCGCCCAGGCTTCGGATCCCGCCGCTACCACTAGTTGTTAGGGGTCGGCTAGCATGGCCAGTTGTTTTGATGCAGGGTAGCGTTTTTTGGCCGGAGAAAGGATGAGGAAGGATGGAAGCTGACATTTGGAACGATAAAAACGAACAGGTTTACTGGCACATAGGGAATCTTATTTACAAATTTTCCGAAAGAAAGAACAAACAGTCAAGAATTAAAAGTACATAGCGTCGAGCGACCGGAAGGCCTTGTTGCCAAAGCCCGAGGGTTCGTTCCGGGTCAGGATGCTTGTTAAATACACAAAGGCTCCGCCCCTTTCACCAGGAGGTAGCCCATTGAACACGAGGCACATGCAGATCGGGAGAGTCATCGCACATAGCACGCGGAGCCCCGTGGAAATGGGCGAGGAGGATTCGGAGGTCCGCTGCTTCTTCGTCCGAAGCTGCACGTCCACGCAAACGCTGGCTCTTCTCAGTCACGGTTAATTTCGCGAAGGCGCCGTTGTCTTCTTCCCCTGTCGTCTGATCACCGTCGGTCGCGTCTCGCGAGGAAACAGACAAAGGGAAGGTCATCTCCGCCCCTTCCTGAAGAGCGTGGGAAAGATTCCGCACTCGGGTTCTCAGCACATCTTTTTTTCGTTGGTTCCTCGTGGGGTCAACGATCTGTCCAAATTACCGCCGCCACCTACTCATCCTGGTCAGTTAAGCTTCGCTTTAATCGCTAATGTGGATCCCGTTCATAACACCGTGTACCGCGGGCTGGCGCCACCTTCTCGTCTTCGCCTCGTGGCTGCTGCTGGTAACGTGGGTCCCTACGGCTGCTTTAACTGCCACCGCGTTCAGCGCCTTCTCCTTTTGTACTGGGCGGCACGGTCAATGTCCTTCGCTGCATTCGTGAGGTTCATTTAGCTGTTTGAAGTGCCTCAGTGCCCGCCCGTTCTTCAGCGGCTTTAGAAAAATTGGATGCTTAGAATGGATAAATAAAATTCAGGGGCACTTTGTTGACCTAAAGTTCAGTGAGGCGAAAGCCTTTAGCGCGGTGTTGCTGCTTGTGTCACTGATGTGTGGTTAAGATGTTAATTAAGTACACCATTCTTTGTGAATCTTAAATGCTGGAGACATTGGAGGGCGTTTGGGAGGCATCGATCTGATTCGACGCTTTTCTGCAAAAACTCTCCAGCGTCGTAGACTAGGAAAACTACATACGCGTTGGCAGGATGTAGCGAAGTCGGTAAAACGCTCAGCTGTGGAGCGGAAGGATGGTGGTTCGAATCTCATCGTGCACGGGGGTTTTTTTTGTATCGAGTTGAAGATTGTCACGGACGGACGGACAACGCGAGTATAAGCCATTAAAGGGGCCATGACATGGTCGTCCTTCATATTGCAGTTTTGTGTTTCAGTAACTAATACAAGAGCTTATGAATCAATTTTCGAAATTTGGCTTTCTTGTACGCGCTGTATATTCCAAAAATGCGATCGAAATTGAGACCCGGAGACTCCTCCCACCGGCAGCGACCCCCATCTTGAACACTTTCGTGACGTCACTAGGGTATGCACGGAGGTACGTCGTCTGCTCTCGTTGCTGCAATATGCGCAGCGAGGTCTCATTCCCCCCTGTACTTTCACGGGCAATCGAAGTAGCAGTCGTCCCCCATATATGAGTGACTGGTGCCGCAAAAGCGATAATAACAGTAACGCAATTTTTCTTCTGTGTAGGTAGGGTCCGGTCGCACTAAAAGCTGATGCGACGGTGATCGAGGCCGGTGGGCTGATCGGTACTCAAATTCCGTCGCGGACGCACTCGTCTTTCACGCTAGACAGTCGACGACGCCAGCACAATCAACGACCCCGTATCGTAGTAATGCTAATCAGTTTAGTGGGAACCAGAAGAGTGTGGTAGGGGACTAGTTCGTATGATATTCTATAAACTTGAGAATTTTAAAATTATTGGACCTCATGCATGTTAGCCTCGGCGACATACGCGATGTGCATGCACCAGCGAAGATGTGCTTTCAATCAGTGCCTGCGCATAGAATTGATCGGCGAGGCAAGCGACACGGGCAGAAAACGCCGCACGATGGTGCCGCCCGTGGCTCGACACCGTCGCCTGGGCTGTGCGGCCGAGCGAGAGCTTCACGTCCGGTGAGGCGACGACCGAAAAAACTGGGCTTGTTTACCATATACGTATCGAAAAAAGCGAAACGAGCAGCTAAATATCATGTCTTCACACTTTCTTACTAATCAGTGAGGAACTTATGCCATATTCTTTAATTTCGGTCAACCGTGGAGGGCCGGCTTCTTTCATGACGAGGCCTAGCGAGTACGCAGGATTCGTGTGTGCGGTTTCGGCGATTGCGGAGAGCGAATTCGCAAGTTCTAGAGCCTGCAAATGGCTGTCAAGCGTAGTTTTGACTACAGTGCCCTCAAAGCGACGAGTGCCTAAATCGCAGAACGCGAGTACAATAAGGGGAAAGTGCCGATATGTGACCCGGTCTGCAATGCATGCGCAGAAGGCAGCCGGCAGCAGCCGTCGGCGTCGACTATGGACAACAAATCTGGTTGTTTTCATTAATTCAAGTAATCTCCGAACGTATTTTTACCCAAAGCGATCTAAAATAAATATTGGAAACATAAGAGAAAGCAGATACATTTAGCTGGAAGCATCGGTATCCTTTGCGAAGCGTTCCCAAGCAGGCGATATAGCATCATCTGCGCTTAGTGCAATGTTATGTAAATGAGTAAAAGTGCAAGTTTTGAGCAAGAGTACGTAATATTTAAGATAAGAAGAACCCACCTTGCGTATTATGGCACGCAAACAAATAGCACTGTTCGCGCAGCCATGCATGTAAACAACCTCAATATATATGTATATATATATATATATATATATATATATATATATATATATATATATATATATATATATATATATATATATATATATATATATATATATATATATATATATATATATATATATATAGCTACAAAACGCCGCGGCACGTGCCGCTTTTCGCATACGGGAGCACTTGGCTGCTCAAAAGATACCACGCTTATAACATACGAACAGCCTGCTTCTAAGCGTAAATAATAAAGCAGGGGTACATCGATTTCTGTTTCCTCAACAATCAGAAAACGGGCGCCACGAGCAAGTCCGCTTTCGCAAGGATCACTCAGCTCGCATACTAAGTTGATGGCTTCCCAAAAGAAAACACTGAAAATGCATTTTATTTCGCTAAGCTAAAAGAAAAAACTTTTCGATCGACCGCGGTCCACATTGTGCATGCAAGCACCTCAACAGCTCGCAGCAGACGACGCGGGGCGTGTATACCCTCGTGACGTCATCATTCAGAGTTTGCCAGACCAGCAAGCAGTTCGCCGAAGAAACGAAGCAAATTCGTTTTAAAATATTTACCGCAGAGAATGAACTGAAAAATCGTGGTATTGTAATATAACTTGTTGGATATTGAAGGCGATAAGCAGGGTATGCGTGAAAATAGGCTGTCATGGCCCCTTTAAAGGCTATCGCCTTAAAATGTGACGAAGACAGCGGCACCAAACGCTGGACACGAGAACATGCAAGTTTGTATAGACGATGGCCGAATGGTCGAAGGCGTCCAGAAACGAAGCTGCTCTTTTTGCGTTACCGCTTGTTCAATCTCGTTCAGGGCCCGTTTTTTCTTTTTCTGTTGGATACTATAGAAACGGATTAACACCTTCGAAATATTCCTGATAAATACTGCTTTATCTAAGCCGTCATGATCGGCATCAGGTTTGTTCTCGTGTTTGGCTTCATGTTCGTCGCGTTTTCTAGGCGATGTCCGACGTAATTTTGGGAGAAAAAAATTGAAAACGTTTCAGGCTTAACAGTGTGGAAAAGGTATTAGTTTCTTGGCAGTAGGAAGCTTCGCCAACATTTTAAACCTTACTGCGACAGCTGTGTACTAGAGCTTGGACTCCGAGGTAACGCGCTGTTCAATATCTGCGCCGTGGGTCTAAGAGGCCCCTTTGTGTCGAGTTTTCCAGGTGCCATGCTGTGGCAAAAAACATTGTTGCTGACAAGATCGGGTAAATCCTATAAAAGGAGTTGCGAAAGAGACAATACGCATCTTCTCAGTCTGTGTAGACATAGGCGGAGAATACTTCGGCCAGTTTCTGATCCTACTAGTCAGATTTTTTTTTGTTCACTGATCTTCGACGCGATCAAGTTCTGCTGCGGTGTTTACGGTCGCCTCGCAGTTGACGATATCTGGAGGCACGTAATCAGGCTGGCGGACGTTCGGACGAACAGCCATGCGTGTTGTGAAGCTAATTGAGGACTGGCCGAGAGGATTGTGACGTCACTTGTTGAGCTGTGGAATGAAAATGATTACAATTCAAGTTAAATAGCGACTATGACCTTGTAAAATGACTGAAATGTCATTATGACATATAAGGATTTATAGTAAATTATTTATTCGCAAGAAGAAACATCGTTAATCAGTCTGGAATCGAACCTATGACCGTTAGGCTGCGAGTCCGACACGAGAACTACATCTGCATGGAAACGTATCATCTTGCCGTCGTAGAGCCATTCACCCGACGTACCATATCTCACGACGGGTAGCGTCTCTGTCCGTTCACGGAGCTTGTTATGCAATCATGTTTTTGCCTTGCCATCTCTGTCGGTGTGGTGTCGAGGGACATAAGTAATATCGTTCCTTGAATTTACAGTCCTGATCTGTAGAGTTCTACTCTAGAACCAGGGTAATGCCTCACGTGTATCCTCCTCCCCCCCCCCCCCCCACCCCCCCCGAGCACGCAGACAAATTTCTTTGGAAACGCAGAAGTTCGGGGACCGCACTGACACCTTTCTGTGCAGTTTGCAATTGGTTCACGAGTTCGTTAAATTGTAACGCAGTTTAGGTGTTTCTGAACTGGACGTAGTCGACCTGATCTCGCCGGTGAGGCATGGTATTGGGAGAAGATTTAATGGTGTTCGATATATGACGAGTACAGCAGTACCTCGACTCTATTCGCCAACATGGGACCGATCATTGTATTGACGCAGGCACTAGGTCTGCTGTCAGTTAGGATAGGTTAGCGTAGAGAAGGGTTCATGTACACCTGCGCCTTGGTGCCGCCTTCCACGGTTGCAGCACGCTGCACCCTGCCGAACACCTCCCTGAGTCGACGGCAGTGTAATTGTTCCGAATCACTGCTGCCTGCGAAACAATAATTATCTGGTCGTGGAGTAAGCAATTTGCGTTGCCCGCCAAGTTTGCTGCAGAAGCAAATTCACGATGCTGTTCCATTCTTGGTTTCTTCCATGAGCTACCACACATTTGAAAAATTTCCCCACGGCAATGAGCACGTTGAGGTTTCAATTTTATTCTTCTCTAAGAGCTGACAACTATTTCATCTTGGACTGCACCAGCAGTGCCTTTAGAGTGTGTGATATTGTGTCTCTGTACACAGTGCCTTTTTTTTAAGATATAAAGGTTTCATTTTAAGGAGGTGGCTATTGCGAGCTAACCCACTGTTGTAATTGGGGTTCGCATCAGTTACCACTGACAACGCAGTTTGAATTTTTAGTGCCTGTTTCTCAAGACTTCAGACTCATGGCGAGCAATGTATGCCATTTTAACCACAAATGATAATGAAAAAAGTTTGCAGTGCTTCAGGGAAACAATATCTGCAGGAAAAATTACTTCGAATGTAAATGCACGCATCTCTTGTATTTTTGAGTCAAAATATTTTCTACTGTTGTACTCTACGGCCCTTTTAATTAGTCTTGACACTATTATTTTTTGTCTTTCAGTTTCCCCTCCTTCTGCTGATGTCAGCATCAAAAATTGGGTCAAAGCCATTAATTCTGCCTTCACTAAAGATCAAGTTATTATAATGTGAGTACAGTATACGACAGCTGGAGTGTTTTTTTACTCAACTACAACAATAACGTAGGAAACACGAAATGAGCGTTAATTCTTTCAGTTCGTGCCTCTGTTTTTACTTGTTCTCGGCAGATCTTTTCTGGGCGTCCTGGCTTTATTTGTCGTGATAGCAACAGCAGTCGACATCTTCAGCTCACAAGAGGATCCGAAAAGGAGGAACCGAAGTAAGTTTGTGCTCTGGAAATAAAACGAGAAAAGCATCATCGCTTACCATTGTGACCATACAATGCATATGGTGCTTTTGTGACTGATTATAAGAACTTTAACATAAAAAACTTCCACTGTTAACACTAATTCTTTGTCCCGAAAAGAGGACGTGTCGGAGACTCAGCATTTCGCCGAAATCTTTTTTAACCGCATATAGGTACATTCAACATTGTCATTGCGTTTCGTAACCATATTTTTGGTCTCCTGACAGAGCTTGATGGTATTCTGTCGAACCATCCTATTGCCGGCTTCTACTGCCGACTCCGTAATTATACCTTCAATATTATAGTTCGTTGCTTGAATACTAAGGTTTTCGTTTAAAACCGAATATCGTTTCTAGCGGTATTACCGCTATCTAGTTGATGGATTTCATCCTTACTAGTCTCTTCTGTTGCCTCATCGAGTAAAGGCCAATTCGAGACCTTACAATCCCATCATCGCAGCACCGCACCTTTCCGAGCACCGCACGGTGCCATGGTGAACACACAGTATGAAGTGTTTTTCATTTGTAGTCTCACAACAAGCACAATAAAAAACCACCAATCAGTGTGCAAGTTTGACACTATCGCCCGGTGCCTTGAATCTCAGAAAGCTTAGTGCTTTCTTGATAAAAACACCGAAGGATCACTGACACAATTTTATAGTCCTTCGTTTTGCATCGCTGCAGCTTCAATTGTCTCCCTTGTTTCTCGATAGCTATTTTTTCCTAACACTGACCACTCCTCGAACTTAGGTGCGAACTTCTGACCTCGGCAGTGACGAGGCAAATTACCTGGCCCCTCATCTCTAACATTTCGGTGGTGCTCACTGAGTCGCTTTTTTAGGCACCGGCCTGTCTGCCCACATGAAACAACTTGCAACATGAAAGCGTCAACCTGTAGACAACGTTATCTGTGCAAGTTGCAATGGGGTTCTTGTGCCTTACAGAGCAGGCCTTTCTATCCTGCTCGCGCGAACATGTGTCCTTACACATGTAGTACAATTTTTGTGGGACTAACAGGCAAATTTTAACTCCAATTTTCTCTCCAATCTTTTTGAGGCCGTCGAAAAGCCTGTGAATATAAGGCATTACTTCAATTTTGTTGCAACCTTCTTCTTTATCGGTCGAGCTCTGTTTTTCTTCGTCTGCGCATGCTTTCTGTTACTGCTATTATGGGGTACCTCGAGTTACCCGCTTCTTGAACGTGACCAACCTGATTATTGAAACATGTTGCCATTAGGCAGGTGGATTACTCATTCGCTGCATTAGACAGGTATGTTTTTACTACTGCTCTCTTAACTAACTTCGTATGTGCCGAAGTAAACGCTAAGAGAGCCTTATTCCCTCTAGGCTCATATATTAAGCAAATTCGAATCGAAGAAACTGGTTTTAAATCAAGCAAACGGATCATTCTCTCAACAGGAAGCTCATGAGCAATTGGCGGTGCCTCAAGACCCGTCGCAAAGGTAGATATTTCACTTTCTGCTATCTGAAGAAGGCTTCGATTGCTCTTCCGAAGAACAACCAAGTAATATTCATCTACAAACCGGAACATTTTTATCACCACTCTACTGTCTAGATTACTTTGGATGCTCCTATCTGCGCATCGCAACAAACAAGTCACTAAGAGCAGGCGATATGCACGAACCAATACACGCTCCCTTTTTTTGCAGATAGACTTCCTCATTCCACGTAACAAAGGTTGACGAGAGGTAAAAGGACACTAAATTCTAGAAGCCATCAACTGAAATAACAGTTCATTTTGAAACAATACGGCGCCAAATTTATGAATACAGTCTTCGATGCTTTCTAAAAGCTACTGAGGAGGCAAGGAGTAGTAAAGGTTCTTTAAATATATTGAAATAAATCCTAGGTCTGCACCATGAAGACTTCTCAGGCAGTCAACAACTTGTTCTGAGCTTCTGAATAAAATGGCGCCCGTGTGGACGGTTTGTATACAAAAGGAAGGAAGTGGGGTGGGGGTGCATGCTAGGCCAGAGCACGAGTGAATACAGCATGCACTGATTGCGTGATGCAGTTTTAGGTCAGTCTTGCGCATTCATAAAACCTTGGGCCTGTGTATTACTCTGACAATTGCGTATATATTGTTCTTCACGTAGTGAAACGCATTGCACGCCATACTCTTGCGCAGGCGCGGCGTGGCGCCCATTTCAAATCCTTAAAGGGTTTTTCGGAGAACTGAGGACTACAGTTCTTTTCGTATTTTTGGTACCTGGACCACTGACGATGATTGACAAGGCACACAACACCTAAACTTGTGATAAGGGGGTACATAAGAGGGGCAAACTGCCTGCCGATGTTGGAGCACCGTTTATTTTTTCACTTTGCTTGCCAGCTGCAAAGCATCACCATTTGAGGACGTCCAGCTTGTATTTTCTTTTCTGTAAGCACTAGTGATGCGTTCACTACCTGTCTTTTGTTCCCTCTGTTAATGCTGTCAGATTTGCTTTTATTAAGGAACGCAGTTACCTTTGTAGCGAGGCTTTCAGTACCATGCTGGTCTTGGTTTTGGTCTAGTCTTTATGTGCTCATTATTTATGTTGCCCTGTAAAAAAGCTTCTCGACACTCAGCCTGTTTATTAAATACTGCATGCTGAATGACCACTTGCTCCGGATCGAAGACAAGCGCGCCAGACAGAAAGAACCTTTGTTGATTTATAAATCCATGCCTGCCGTCAGTATAGGTACACTTTTCTGTGCAACTTACATTGAAATAATTTTGCTACGACCAAACTTCCAGAAGGGATTAAACGAGACAATGTCCACCTCCGGCCAGAGGCAAGCTTGGGTAAGCGAAAGCCATTCGAAATTTGCGCCAGTGAAGCCGAAGGAAGCCTTGTGTGCCACTAGCTTTTACCAACCGCTGAGTGTTCTAAAATCTATTCTGCGGCGCGTGGACAATCCGAAAATCTCTCTAGTGAAGCCGAGACAACAAGTGTGGGCCAGCTGCTTCATCAACCGCTAGTTGTATTAGAATCGATTTGAGCTACACGCGAGCAAACAGAAATTCGCAAAAGTGAAACCGAAACAGGTCGCGTGGGGTTGCTCTCACGAACCGCTAGGTGCGCTAGAATCGATTGGGCCGCTGGGGTCTTTAGGAGTGTCCTCTCTTATTAAATCTTTCTCTATGGTACAGGCGAAGAGAGTCCGCGTCGCGGTCCATGTTGCGGTGCGCCTCAGACAATCCAAACGACCACGATCCCACTTCTAAATCCGTCTGGTATACGGTGCATGGTAATATTTTCGCCTATCGGCCTAGTATCTGAGCGCTCCCTAAGACATGAGGTGCAGATTTCATTCGATACAACAACACGTAGAGAGCCAGATTTAAGAGCTACAACACCTTGCTAGTCTACACTTCAAGATGATTTCCGTTCACTTTGTGAGACATGTACAGCTTGATAGAGACACAACATCCGGATGCCTCTTGCCGGGTAATCACTTCATTGTCACAACTTAACCCCCTATCACGCTGCTTGTTACTGATATGTGTTTCTGCATTTCGTTTTGTTTGCGGTGCGCCTATTCACGCTCATATACGATTGGTTCCTTTTTTTCTATTTTCTGCCACCTTTCAGCCGCCCGAAAGTTACTCTTGGTGTGCTCGTCCTTCTGTCGTTGGTAGGAGGCTCAATAGCAACATGGCAAGTCGCCAGTAGCACGAAGACACCTTTCATTGTGGTAGTCACCGAGTCTTCATCGTAAGTACATCTTCATTACATATTTTACCCTTAAGTACTGAAAACCTTACCAGCTTTCGCGATGCCTCTTTGGGTAGCCGAGTTTGAGATACTCCAGTAAAACTCGTCTCATGGAAACAGCCACATTAGTAAGTCGCGAAACTTTTACTTCTGCAATAATCTTGAAAATTGACTAGTCATATTCGATCAATTTGCTCGGTTTTTCAGTCGTGCAACACAGATGGCAGACGACGCAATGTTTCTCATGACACAAAGCCAGAAAGCAATTTCAAGCGTGCGCATGTAAATGGGACTTGTCTGCTACGTCCTGTAGGTCACAGGTGGATGAAATTACCAACTAGCAACGCGGGCCCTTGATCCTCAAAACTTGGGAATGCGCCGCACTAAGAGAATCTCAATTGGCATCTGTTTTTTTGCAATTGATATATAGAGCACTGCAATCAGGGTCTTATAACTTTATTTGGTACGCAGCTCTTCTGGCAGAAAAGAAACCGCTGTCGAAGAATGTAACCAATCGGTGACAACTTTCATTCGATCGTGCACGTGCCGTCGCATGTGCAGTGACCATCTTGCGAGGTGGTCTGTCTGCTGCGCGTACCTTGGTGAAGCACGGTTCATGGCTGCATGGAAGCAGAAACCACGAAACTGGAGCTGAATGTTTACGAAATGCATTCCAGCACTGTGCGTTTCAATGAGATATGTTTTACCGATTCATAATTCCTGATATAATGATGACCCAATCTGTAGCGCCGGCGTTCTTGAGACATGCCATTTTGTCACCTCCACGAAGAAGGCCAGTGAAATTGCTGTCTCACTTTTACTGAAATGGAAAATGGAGTATAAACGTTCGGCGAGTACGGTCGTTATATGAATGAGCGTGTTCAAGTGAAGATAATGGCCAAGTAGTTTAGCTTACTATGCTAGATCTATCCTTTGAAAGTTCAACAGGCTTGCTAATATCTTATTATCAAAAAAGAATCGTTACTAAAACTCCGAACTTGCAGTCCTTCTTCTGTGTTTTCAATAAAAAAGTCTGCTAGAAAGGACAGTTCGCACCCATTGGCGGGCAAGTTTAGCTCGGGGCACCACATTGGAGTGAGTTACTGTGTGTTTAGTGCGGCTTGAATGGATACAGGACTCCAAGAGAAAAAAAACAAATAAATCAACTTAGAGCTTATGCCTATTCAATACGAGTAGAGGCAACGAGTATATGTGTGCCAGACAGAATTTCATGATTTCCTTCTTCATAAATCAATGCGCAAAATCACAATTGTAGTTTTTGGAGGAAGTGCTCGACAACAACCACCTTGTGCTCTCTGAAATAACTACGGGAGGCGTTTATACTTAAAAACTCCTGCCTCGCGGTCGTCGTAGCCCTGGAAATAGCCTCTTATACAAACTGAACATACAATATTCTGCGCAACCTGGCTGACCCAGGAAAAGAGGCAAAAATATAGCAAGCTCATCGCATGCTTAACTTATATCGAAAGCACTGCCGGCAGCAAGAAGTGGAGCAGGTCACTTTGATCCCATTTCACTTCACTTCCATTTCATTTTACTTTCATAACGCTGCTACTGCGCCGAGGACGGGCCTAGCGTTGCTGATGAGTAAACTGCAGGACGCGACTAAAAAGCGTGGTATCGACTAGGGGCTCATGCCTGATCCATAACACGGTTCGGCATCATTGGCTACACTTTTAAGTCGTTCCCTCCCGTCAGAGTATAGCACCCGCTTGCACTAAGCAAAGTAGGCAGTCTAGTTCCGAGTTTTCCCTTATTCGCAGTTTAGTCCGCTGTGGTAGAAGTCTAAATATTCTGCTCGATCTAAAGAAAGGAAAGACGTATAAGAGGTTCCCTTTGCTCGTGGACACCTCAATCGCGCTATGAGAGAAATACATGAACTCAAGCTGGAAACAAGCTTTCAGCCGGCGTTCGTATCTTCCTCTCACGGCGCTGCGGTGGTGTCTGCCAGCAAAGTGAGCAAGATATGCGTCTTCCCTTTCCTCAGTTCCAGCGGAGGTTTTAGACTGCGATACGGTATCTGGTATTATTCTTGGTCAAAGCCTTCTCTTGGCTTTGAGGAAAGGAAGGCATATAGCTTACTTTGTACGCGGACACTTTGACTACGCAGCAGGAAACAATACTGCGGGCTCCACCGCGTCACGTGTGTGATACTGATGCACTTCACGCTTGCCGTTGTGCTTCTTACTCATTGCGATCGGCTTGAGGTCCTCTTCACTGCTACCGCCGGCTAGATCGTGTTACGTGTCTGAAGCTAAAGCATAACACGACTGCCATTTTACCTCTAAATTTATTCTGCTTGAATTGAGATCCTCTCCGTTGCTCCACCGACTAGGTCGCTTTACGCGTGTTATGCTGATGCATTAAAAGACTTTCGTTGTACCTCCTAACTTAATATGCTTGGCTCGAGGTACTCTTCGCTGCTACTGCCGAGTAGATAGCGTTACGCGTCTGATACTGGTGCATGCACTGCTGGCGTAGTACCTCTCAACTTATTGTGCTTGGCTCGAGGTCCTCTCCACTTCTACCGCCCACAAGATCGCGTTACGTGCATGATGCTGATGCATTCCATGACTTCCGTTGTACCTTTTAACATATTGTGCTTGGATTGAAGTCCTCTGCCCTCCTACCGCCGAGTAGATCACGTGAAGTGCGGGGTGCTGGTACATTACACGACTTCCGTTCTACCTCTTAACTTATTGTGGTTTTCTTGAGGTCCTCTCCACTGCTACGGCCCACTACATCGTGTCGCGTATGTGATATCGAGGCCATTACACGACTCGCATTGTACCTCTTAAGTTTTTTGTGCTTGGCTTTGCTTGAGGTCCTCTCCACTGCTACCGCCGACTAGATCGCAGTATGTGTGATGCTGATGCATTACACGACTTCCACTGTATCTCTTAAATTATTGTGCTTGGCTTGAGGCCCTCTCCACTGCTACCGCCAAGAAGATCGCGGTATGAGTGTGATATTGATGCATTACACGACTTCCATTGTATCTCTTAACTTATTGAACTTGGCTTGAGGTCCTCTCCACTGCTACCGCCGACTAGATCGCGGTATGTGCGTGATATTGATGCATTACACGACTTTCATTGTGCCTCTTAAATTATGGTGATTGGCTTGAGGTCCTCTCCACTGCTACCGCCGAATAGATCGCGTTATGTGTGTGACAATTATGCAATACATCGACTTCAATTGTATCTCTTAACTTATCGCGCTTGACTTGAGGTCTTCTCCACTACTACCGCCGACTAGATCGCGGTATGTGTGTGTTATTGATGCATTACACGACTTCCACTGTACCTTTTAACTTATTGAGCTTGTCTTGAGGTCCTCTCTACGGCTACCGCCGACTAGATCGCGTTACGTGTCTCATGATGATGCATTACACAAGTTCTGTTGTACCTCTTAACTTATTGTGCTTGGCTTGAGGTCCTCTCTATTGCTTCCGCGGCTAGACCACGTTACGTGCGTCATGCAGACGCATTACACGACTGCCCTTGTACCTCTTATTGTGCTTGGCTTGAGGTCCTCGCCACTCCTACCGCCAGTTAGACGGCGTTGCGTGTGTGATTCTGGTGCATTCCATAACGTCTTTTGTACCTCTCAACTTATTGTGCTTGGATTGAGGTCTTCTCCACTGGTAGCGCTGGCTAGACCGCATTACGTGTGTGATGCTGAAGTATTAGACGACTGCCGCTGTAGCTCTTAATGTAGAAGAACTTGCTTTGGGGCTAGATGGTTCATGATTGAAGTTCTGAAAGTTCTGAAAAGATCTCTGTGTGTGTCTTTTGCGCCTTTCAGAACTTCAACCTCTTAATATGTTTTGCGTCAGGTCCTCTTGACCATTACCGCTGGTTTGACCACGTTACGTGTGTCATTTGGTACTTTACACGATTTTCGCCGTACCTCTTAATTTATTGTGCTTGGCGTGAAGCCCTCTTGACTGCTGCTGCCGGTTAGCCCGCGTTACGTGTGGTGCATTAGAAGATTTTGTTTCACCTTTTAAGTTATACTGCTTGGCTTGAGTTCTAGCACTGCTACTGCCGAGTGAATCGCGTTACGCGTGTGATGATCATGCGTTACACGACTTCCGTTGCTCCTCATAACTTATTGTGCTTGGACTGAAGTCCTCTCCACTGCTACCGCTAGCTAGACGACGTAACGCATGTGAAGCTGATGCGTTGGCTGCCGTTGTAGCCCTTAACATCTATTTAGCTTCAGTTAACCGCTTACAGCTTTCGCTGTAAAACAGGTGCTAGTCGGCTCTTAACCTCTTACAGCTTTCGCTGTAAAACAGATGCTACTCGGTTCTTCAGTTGGAAAGAACCATGCTGGAATGCTTACCAGGAGGCGAAAACAGAGAAGGAACAAATAACGAGACTAAGCTCGTGCTCACAACTGCTTCAATTGAAAGAAAAAGAGCTCAGTTTTGTACAGAAACATCAATCTGAAGCGAGATAAAAGGTTAAAGTACGAGCAGAAAACGCCGCAAGCAAAAGAGTCAAAGTGCGCCCTTGTCATGTAATCAGCCCAATACGCCGGAGCAATCAAAGTCGCTGTCGAAAAGATCAAGGGATTCAGTGCAGACACATTTTTTTCGGGCTGTCCTAATCTTGTACTAATCAATAAGTTCAATTTATATTTTCGTTTTTGCATGATATAGGGTGCCACTACCTTAGCTCAACCAAAGACGAAAGTCGAAAGGAGGATGTTTGCCTGAATTTCCCTACAATAAAAGCTAAAATCATTCCATGCCCCAGAAATTGTTAGGCGGAAAAAGAGAGAAATTGTTGAAAAGTAGTAGAGCTTGTCTTGATTTGAAAGTAGACCCGGGTACCTACAACAATGAAGTAAAATATCAATGCTTTGAGGAAACTACGGGGAAATATAAAAAAAATCGATGGGATAATGGTGATGTGTACTTTAAGCGGCCTATTTTCTTGTTGGCATAAAACTTCTCTGACACGGACAATGTTCTTTTATTTTAGTCTTCTTTATAATTTTTATTCTTTATTTATTTACTATAAGCTACACGAAGCCGCCTCCCTTTAACCAAGTCGAACGAACGTTCCTCAGTGGTTGAGGTGTGGCCCGCTCGACTCACGACCCAAGGGGCAGCGGCTTGTGTCCCGGGTCAGTCATTTTTGTTTACAGCGCAATTGCTTGTCTTCGGAGGAACTACATAGTGGTGCTGGAATGACTGCACGACTCTGTAGACCAATGAGGAACTCCGTGGTGGCGTCATAAATGCTTTATATGTGATTGTTGGGGGTGTTTGAATTACCTGTGCTAGGTGATGTAGTTTTGACGCCGGGACATTCTCGACCAACCCCGATTTTCTCGACACAACAGCAGCAACTACGGCCGTTTCTCCGCAGAACGGGCCCTTATACACTATTGTGTTAAAAAGGGCAAGCATGAGTCGGCGTTTTGCCGTTCCTGGCAGGTGAGGTCCTTCGCCGCAGTAAACGAAGTGATTAAGCGTTGTATTCTGGCACCGAGTTTCGCCGCACTACCTGCAAAAATGTTTTATTGTTGGCGAGGAAGCTGGCTTCGCCACTTTACTGAAATGTTGGCAGGACTAGCCTGTATAATTACGGCAATCTTCACGGCAATCTTGAGGTGGCATGACTGGACGATGTTCCTGTATCCTGAGCACGTCAACATCGAACCGTAGTTAGCAGCGGTTCTTAAAGGCGCTTTTTCGAGCCTTTCACAACAACTGAAAGCCTTAAATTCTTGCATGTGAGCGATATATTTAAAAGAAATATTATACTTTTTCTTTATTGCACGGAGCTCTGGTCCCTCGTACTGCTGCAGAATTCTGTGTCCTTGTCTCCTTGCAGGACCCTCTTGGAAACTGGTTACTACTACTACTTCTACCCGTTCTAACATGCTGCGTGCTACTTCACGGGGTGCAAACGTTTTTCCTCGTTTCGGGGTTCAAGACAAGAAAGATATCAATAGGGTGCAAGTTACTAAGTTTTCCTTGCATAATACACGCTCAGAATAGTGGCAACGTGATGGGTGAGTTTGTGCTCTTCTAACATTATGCAAACCAAAAGGCGCCAAAATGATGTACAGGTACTTTGTTTGCTTCATGCGTTAGGCCCTGAAACACCATTACAAGAAGGCGCGTTTGGTAGTCGGTGCTGAGAGTCAATGTTGCGCTACCGCAGTTCGTTCGTACCGCCTAGTTTCTGCATGATGCCCAGGTGGACCTGAAGGAACCAGTATAGTAGCGGTTTCAAAACCAGCCCACGTTAGTTCTAAAATGCCAAAGGAAAACGAAAGCTAATTCAGGCTCAGTGATTGAAATGGAAAATGTATTTAAATACAGCTAAATGTGTCCACCTTTGCTTTTCACGAAAAAAGGACAAAATGCCGGCTGAGCATCACATAAATAATGCATTGGTTATTCTGAAATGCACATAAAATTGCTCAGGCTTTACAATGTCGAATAACTGTTTATGGAGTGCACATGTGGATCATGTGGTTAGCAAAGCCGGTGGAGCGCTGATTTTCCTTCAACGTAAAATGAAGTGTTCGCAACAAAACCTCAAGAAA
This sequence comes from Amblyomma americanum, assembly GCF_052857255.1. Classification (NCBI taxonomy): domain Eukaryota; kingdom Metazoa; phylum Arthropoda; class Arachnida; order Ixodida; family Ixodidae; genus Amblyomma; species Amblyomma americanum. Next base: position 276,835,126 of record NC_135497.1, read on the forward strand.
ACTGCTTTGGTGTCGTGTGTGCGACCTATCATGGAATATGCCTGTGTGGTATGGGACCCTCAAAAGGCATCGTTGATTGACAAGCTGTAGAGAATTCACAACAAGGAAGCAAGGTTTGCCTTGGGAAGGTACGGTCGAAGAGATAGCTGTACGGAAATGAAAAAAAATATTTGCAATAGAAATCCCTTGCTTCTCGTAGAAGGAAGTTAAAGCTAAAATTAGACTACTCAATATTTCACAATAGAACCGGCATAAATGGGGAAATCTATTTTAAACAGCCCTTTTACGTTTCAAAACATGATCATTTTTGCAAATTTCGAGAGTACCGTGCCAGGACAAACTTGCTTGCCAATTCATATTTTGTCAAGACTGTGCAACAGTGGAGTAACTTGTCGGAAGTGCAAGTGTGCTCTGTAAATGAACTGTCTTTTTTGGAAATTTGTAACCACCTGTTGTAAAGCCTTCGGTCAGTGCGGGATAATTAATGAATAAAGAATAGAGACAAGTTTTGCGCATGAGTCAGCTTTCTGTACTGCATGTGGAGGTGTAATAGCTACGTTAGACGCTTATGACAGTAGGATGTAACAATATGACGAGTTTGCGGGGAAAAACTATCGAGTCATGCAGACGACAGCTGCAGGTGTGAATGTCGCCTTGCAGGTGTCGCAGAACTGATAATGAAAAGGTTGTCATTTCGGTGTTGTGGATAATGTGGCTCTACGCATGGGTCGTGTTCACTTCCGCCGTCGTAATTCTCCGCTCACCTTCTCAGTCTGACGGAGCCTATTCGCCGTACAAGTCAGAGCGATGTGAGCGCTACGTATGTTGTGGCTGATGATAGACTGGCTTACCTCCACTACAACCCCTGTGTGGGCGATGCCTCTCGCTCCACGCAGATCTCCGCCACGATGGTTGGGCGGCGAGACACACAGCCGCTAACATGAAAAAAAACATTACGGGCTCGTCTCGGCATCTGACACCAGCCCGCAGAGACGGAGAAATCGCCGTAGCCTAGGTGTTCATTTCACACCGCACAGCATTTTAAGACAAATCAGCTTTAGTGTGATGCCCCATTAGAGGACTCTTTTCAGGACGAAGAGGAGGAACCACATACATAATAGGGCCCGACAAATTTAATGCGCAACTGGATGCCCCCGCTCACATGGAGGAGTTGAGAAGGCGTCTAGATGACACTGCGGTGGACCCGGGCATGGTGTTCGTCATCGCTTGGCAGCGCAGGTGGCGACGTTTATGACGGCTGACCTGCGGCGACTGGCGTACGTTGACGGGGGCAGAATTCTCGACCGATCTTCGCACGGTGGATTTTCGTCTCCCGGCAGGCGAGGCTGGCTCGGCCTCTGATAGCTACATACCTGACTCCTCTGCCCCACCGTTCATGCGCGGCCTTCACCTTCAGCTCGGCACCTTTTTTCAAGAAGTCGGAGAATAACTGCGACTTCGCCTCCCTGAAACGGACGCCGGAGTCCTCATCGTCAGCACGTCAACCCCGCATTCCCGCGCGTTGTTCCTCTACCCGTCTCCAAACGCGCTTTTGTGGCAAAAAGGGAACGAATCAGAGAAATTGTAGGCAGGACGGCGACTCCCGCAACGAGATCAACGTAAGCCTGTTCGACCGGCCGTTATTCGCCGTCACACCAGGACCAAGACAGAAAACACATATTGTGAACACTGCGCTTGCATTCGTTGCGTGTTCTCCCTTTCTTCTTCCTTGTACTATTTTCATAGTGAATTTGTCAGTGTTCACCAATCAGTTCACAAAAAAGTACTATTGGAACACAGTAGATTTGTGTCGAGCCCAGCGGGGTACTCTCAATACAGGGTACTAGAATGCCTCACACTGTGAAGGTGAGCTCTTCGTGCCTGCTAATTTTTTTTTGATAACCAAAGGTCAGCAATTTGCCTTAGCAGTCCCGGTCATCGGACCCGCCGCGGTGGCTAAGTGGTTAGGGCGCTCGGCTGCTGATCCGGAGTTCCCGGGTTCGAACCCGACCGCGGCGGCTGTGTTTTTATGGAGGCAAAACGCTAACGCGCCCGTGTGCTGTGCGAAGTCAGTGCACGTTAAAGATCTCCAGGTGGTCGAAATCATTCCAGAGCCCTCCAGTACGGCACTTCTTTCCTCCTTTCCTCTTTCACTCTCTCCTTCATCCCTTCCCTTACGGCGCGGTTCAGGCGTCCGCCCATATATGAGACAGATATTGCGCCATTTCCTTTCCCGAAAAACCAAATAATATTATTATTAATAGTATTATCATCGCAGCCACCCATTTCTGCACTTCCTCGTGAAAGAAAGCTTTCGAAAAAAGTTCACTATCACCTGGCAGTTTGTCCAGCCACGTTCGAGTGTTCTGCACTCGCATTAATGTATGCCTCTATTTCGGTGGTCGTTATGGCGCGGGGCTTATCATAAAAATAAATGCGCATTGACTTGATTATCCGGGGTCAGCTAATCAAAAAGCGCATTTTCATAGCTCATGTCTTGAGAACATGCCGGTCTGTGCTCTGACCACTCTTTACACCCAATAACTTAGCAGCCGAAACTCAGGCGAATAACGTGCCACCTTTATGAGCGACCATAATTTTCCAGAAATTGCACCTGAATGGTTCCCGTCAAGTCCTGGCTTTACAGCGCTGCCTGTGTTTCGATGAAGCAGAGTATAGCGAAGTTTCAATACAGGTAAAGCTAATAGTTGGACGCAGGTTATGTCGTGCAAAGTTCTCTGCGCTGAAAAATGTGCCCCGCCTTCTGGTTACAGTCGTTGCTTTGCTGTCTTTATTGCAGACTTTATTTCACCCTTCGTGGCGGCTCAGTGGTTATGGTGCTCGGCTGCTTACCCGACCGGCGCGGGTTCGACCGCGACCGTGGAGATCACATTGGGATGTAGTCGAATGCTTGAGGGCCGTATACTGTGCGATGTCAGTGCACGTTAAAGAATCCCAGGTGGTCGACACTATACAGAGACTTCCACTACGGCGTTCCTCACAGCCTAAGTCGCGTTGGGACATTAAACCCCTTAAACCAAACCACCGATATTTCCTCCAATTTGCGATGCTCCTATAGAAAGGGATGAAAGAATTTGCGAGGACATCTTTGCAGGCTTGTTGGTACATATTTGGCCGAATACCCAGATGAAAAAGACGAGGGCAAAGAAACGGAGTGGACAGGACACAGGGCTCACTTGTTAAGAGTTATGAGATATATTCTGACGTATAAGAAAACGTTTATTATTTTGCAGGCAAATTTCAGACGAGTCGCCGGTTGATTTCTGGAGGCTGCTTGCCACCACTGGAACTCTTATCGAACTAAAACTTATCCGTTGTTAGTTAAGGGTACGTAAATTCTAGGACTGTGTTTCTGAAGTGGAAAGCTACTATAACAAAAATATCTCGTGCTTCAACATTTGTCGCCAGTTTTTAAACTACATCGTATTTGCTTTAGGCTGCATAAGCCACTATATCGGCAAGGAGGGGAGTGAATTTATTACTTTGGCAGCAGCCAAGTACTGTGTTTTACACTGAGCCAGCTTTCCGGATCGGTATCTCTAACGCCGTTTCGGCGTCGCACATAATGCTTCTCTGATTTTTTCTTCCCATTTTTCATTCAATTTCGTGCAATTCATTTCATTATGGCTTGACGATCATTATATTATGTCTGAAATTTTTGGACAAAAATTTTGAATATTGCAAAATTATAAGTTACTGTTACGGAAATAGTGAAGGTAGTGGTTTGTTCTTGCGGTGTTTAGAAAAATTCTTCTTTTAAAATTTTTTCATCGCTCGCATGGTGCAGTTAAGACGGTCATAGAAAACCATGCGGAACGCCTTTGACAAGCGCAAAAACGTTAATACCAAAAACTTGCAAGCCTGTGAACGGGAGATCTGCGAATATATTATTTTTATAGTGAAATCTTACAGTATATGAAAAATTGCGCTCATAAGCTCTTTTCTCTTCAAAAATGCTTTTGTCCCGAATTAGGTATGCTGTCCAGAATTGGGTAAACCAGCGCAAAACACGGGACGAAGGAAGAAAACGACACACAACGCGCTAAGAACTCAAGTTTAATCCACCGGAAGCGAAATATATACCCAGAAGGAGAAAGATAACAAAACAAAACACAGCATGACAGACAACTCGATACAAGAGATGCAGACATAATCAAGTCAACAGGAAAGACAGGTGACTTCTTTCTCGAGTAGGTGAACAGATGGTTTGCTGACACAATTCTGGCCCCATCTGCCTCGAGAATCACGGTCTCGAAAACATTCCTCTCTTTCTTGGTTTCGTATTTCTTGATCACGCTCGTGCGGTCCAGAGAAGGACTGCAAGTTCTTGAGGGACAGTTCTTATAGAGTACAGCTAGACTGTGCCTCTGCCCATTTTATGTGATCAGGCGTGCTGGCTCAATCTGGTGTTAAGACAACGACCGGTTTTCTCTACGTATGTTTTACCACAAGGTTGTGGCACATCCACCGCACTGACTACTGGTATATCATTTCTGGTGGTTCTTGTCACATGATGGTCGTAAGGGTCCGTCATTGTTGGCACGCCGGCACGTGGCACCCAGCTTGTTCGGGTAGAAAAAACCACTCAGATGCGTGCGCGTCCCGGGCACTTCTTAATGGGACGGTGCTGTGGTATCTAATTTGAATTTCCTGGCTCAGTTCCATATGTTGTTCCTCGTTCATTCTCGGCATTAGTACCTAGGTTTTATTTTTTACGAGAACACGTCTTTGAGATCCTTCTTACTGAAAACTAGTTCCGTTAGCATGCGGTAAGTTCAGTATGCAAGCTGCATGTGTGATTTAGGCCTCTGCAGCCAGAGTACTAAGACAAGTTTGGCGCACGGCCACTAAGAAGGAAAACCACTTCAAGTTAACCTCAGATAACAAGTTATAGAGCTTGCTCACGTTCCAGCATAGAAATAGACTTCACGAATGCATATAACATAAAGGTAGTCCCTACGTATGTCTTCCAATTCCTCGAAATTATAAGAAAATATACCCTGACAACCAACAGTAGGAGTCCTGTCTGGGAGACGCACCACTTGTGTTTAGGTTTACCGCTCATTACAGTGGGTAAAGGTTATAAGAGCTTTTTCACTGAGCTAGGAAGATGAAACACTATGCATTCGTTAATCACTCACGCATGCACGGTATTCGTCCGGAAGGTGGGAATCCCGTGCCGTGATCTGCGATAAGTGATAGACGAGCCTGCAACAACCAGTTCAGATTGACATTTTAATGAACCATCACACACACAAAGAAAAAAATGAATTAAAGAAGATAAGTAGCGTAGTGAAAAGAAGAAGACGTGTATCTGCAAAGAAGAAGACGTGTATCTGCAAAGAAGAAGACGTACATTCGTGCGAAAGACGAAGATTACCGTGCGCTTCAGTCGCATTGCCATCGCCGCGTGTGTCGGTGCTCGTCCCGGCTAATCTCAGGCTGTTTTCCCCACTGCTTCCGCCGTTCCAGTTCCTTTAAATAAACACCCGTATTTCAGTATTATTTTCAATCCCTTCGAAGTGAGAGGTGGTTGCTCACTTAGGGAAGATCGGTGCACACGTTCCATTTGTTCAAAACATGGTTTGGAGCGCTGGAATATGGTAGCGCGTGAGTGCTGACACGTGGTTATATTTCGTATTCCGCGGGCTTTATTTAAATGCCGGAAAGCGTAGGTGGGTCCGTTAGCAGAAAAAAATTGGATCAGTTGTTTTTAAGCCGCTCTACAACTTTGCAAAAGTCATATTAGTTAGTTAAGCAATTGGGCGGAAATTTAAAAACCCTTCGCGCCACATAAGAAGAAATTAACAGTCGATGGCTTCACTCTTCTGCGATCTGCCACTTTTTTAAAGCCATGGCTCCAGTTAGAAACAAAACTTTACATCTAAACTATTAAGTCAGGGAAAGTGCCATACGCAAGTGAAACAAACTGAACTTTGTTCGAAGTCACCTGTAAAAATTTCCAGCATTATTTTTATTCTTCCTAAATAAATATATAATTGCTGCAAATTAGACAACGTTTGCAGTGTTGTTTAAATATCAGCAGCATAGTTGTTAACCATCTTGAAAAACAGCTGGATTGAGTGTTCGGGATATGGCACATTATGCTGGAGGTACAGTCTTGGTTAAAAGTCATAAGGCCAAAGGCTTTTCGCGACAGTCGCATAACAGAGCCCTTGCGGCACTATTGAAGACCTAATGACCTTAAAATGCTAGCAGAAGATTTCATCTTGCGGTAAAGAAGATTCCTGCTTGACTTGTTTTAAATAGTTCGCTCCACGGAGCATTGTAGGAACATTCATTTCTCTGTACCTGAACGCTGTGGGCTTAAGAGTTTTGGCCAAGACTGTACCTTTTGTACGGCTTGAAAATAACGCCTTGGAAACACCAAATATGTCATTTGTCAGTGTAGCTTTGCAGCTGTAGAAGGTTTAAACTGAAATATAATGCGTTCATGAATTGGAAACTACTTTTTCCACTTAACAGCCCCATGCTAAGTTTTCTACCCATGAGGGCAATTTTGTTTTGATTTCTTCGCGAATGAATTGTACAGCTGTCTCAAAGATGAACATGATAGCTCTTAATGCTCGACCCAGAACAGCGGAAATAATGAAAACTACAAAACATTTTTCTCGCTTTTAAGCCTTTCCAGGCCGCAGCATGGTGCGTTGCTGTTTCCTGCGGGATGGGCTGTATGTTTATCAAGACAGCGTGGTACCGCACCAGAGACCCCACAACAGAATTGGGGAACCTCTCCGCAGCGTTCTTCGACCGGATCCGGTGGTTCTTCATTCTGTCCTGGATCACTCTCGCCTGTGCCACAGGACGAGGAGGTATTCAGAGAGGATTTCATTCTCCTCGCAGATTTGCGAAAAAGTTTCTGTGTAGACTAGACAGCAGTTGGGGGCAAGATAAGAAATTTTGCACCACTTTTGTGAGAGAAATATTCTAGCACGAATTATTGACAAGCTCCGACACTAGGGACAAAAAGTCGTTCCAAGTCTCGGAGGAACCACGTGTTTGTCAGAGTAGCTCAACATGAAATTCAAAACGACCATGCAGCCATTCTCTAGGTGCGGCAAAAAAGCTGCAGTATCAATGTAAACTTACAGCTCAGCTCGGTTTAACGGACATACAAAACGCTATGCACTGCGAATTTTGTTAGCGCGTGTGTAGTGCGCGAACTGGCGTCTAAAGTTATGCCTTCCGTATTTCTGTCCAGCAGTTCTTGATACGAGCTCTGCGTGAGAGACGGTTAACAGTCTGGCGCAATTCTGCCACATACACTGTCAAGTAGATCGAACATTTATGCATTCGATTTGCTGAAGATTGAAAACTTTGCCCGTGCATAAAACATGGATTAAGATGTGGAGAAAAAAAAGATGCGCAAAGCATTGCTACCCTCGTCCCCGATTTCATAAGACATGCGAAGCAGGTTTTCTATGATTTCAGCAATCTGGCAAGCGCAGACGGCTTTCTCTTATTGTAAACGATATAGACCTTAGGAATGTCTCAACATCTTAGGCATCTTGTTTTATGTTTCCATAGGCTTCGTGAACACGTTTCTCTCGTGGAGCCCCTTCACGCCTCTGAGCAGGCTGGCATTTGGGGTGTACCTTATGCACCTGCTCTTCATATAGCTCTTTCTGTGCATCTCCCGGGAGAGGATGTTCTTCGCGCACTTCTTTGCGGTAAGTGCCAGGGACAAAACGCTTTCGTATTGCAAGCCTAAACCGGTATGCGCAGCGCCAAAAGTACACAGGCACAATTACGGTGCATTTGTCTGCTCACGGTGCATTTGTCTGCTACCAGATGCAGTAGCGCTAGCACTGCAACGAATGTGTGTCTAGAATACTGTGTGAAGCGGGCAGCACTTGACATCTTGAAAGTACGATAGTGGTAGCCCTCTGAGTAAACTGATGAAATTATTTCATTAAGATAATGTTGAAGAAGAAAATTATGGTAACGCACGAGCATCAATTTCTATAAAATCGCAAATTCATTCAGAAACTCCCCCAAGGCAGTCGTCGTAGAGCAGCGTGTATGGTTAGCTTATCCCTTTGAGAGTTCTTTTTGTTCCTTAACGCGTTTCTCTCGAGTGTGTACACGCATTAACAGGGGAGCTCACTTGTATCTCCACGTTGTTGATACTGTCGATACTGCAAATTTTGGCGCTTCTGTCTTTTCATCTAGGGCGTCCTTTCTAGGCAGCTAGCCCGCAAATTCACGTGTCATTCAAACAAAACTTATAAATGCCACTTGAAATCTAAGGAGGTGAAATGAGCCCAATAAATGCTGAGTTATCGAAAATGAATCGAATGCACCCATTTGACGAATAGCCCATTCGTCCTATAAATGTAAAAAAATCAATGTGGTAATCAAGTGGTAGATGCATAACCATCGGCGTAAATACTGTATAGGTGTCTTTATTTCTAACTAATGCTGGCGTAAAAAACTAAAGAAAGAAACCATTAGCTAAAATTCCACCGCGGTTAAAATGAATACTGTAACACGACTCGTTAGACCATAGCTCTGATTAAGGGGCGTTTACTAAGAGAACCATGGGCAGATCTACTGAGATGCGCGCGCAGAGTCAGACGCAGAGCGCCCATTGATCTGTGCCTTCGCTGCAGCGGCAACAACGGTAGTTGTGCCACGAACAATTAAACCCTGATTGCGGCTGCATGCCTTGCATTGTGCCGGTCAGCGCAGGGGCTGTGAGAGAGGTTCGCTGTGCGCGCAACGAGATTGTCTAATAAGAGTCACGAGAAAGGTGCTACCAAACTGGAATTGACTGCACCTGTCGGGTATCGAAAAATAGTTTGAAGAAAATTACCCCTGGTCTTCAGTGTACAAGCTCAATGAAATAGACCGGCATTTATTCCTTCTTATTTAAAAAGGCTAACGAACTCCAAAATGGTTAGTCAACAACGCTGCGGGTTGTCAGTGGCTTTGGGTGCAGCGATTTTGTTCTTTGCTTTTGACGAAGCTCCTTCGTGTTAGAAGGGAAAAGATAACAGTGCTCTCTTTTCGAACCAAAATAATTTTCCACTTTTCTAGCAGCATGGAAAACTACGCCCAGTGTTCACAAGTTTTCTCAATTGCCTGTCTCCACCATGCGTTCAGAAAGAGAGCCCCAGTAAAACTTCGTGTGTCAAAGTAGGCAAATGGAAGCCTTAGTTTTATATCTGCCAAGCTCATTCACTGGCGCAGGCCAGCAGCAGATTTGTTGGTTCGGCGTCACTTCATTGTTTGCTCCAGTGGCAATCCTTACCGTGTCATATTCACAACTGCATTTTTCTGCATATCCTTCTGAGGATCTACACTGTTCATTATTCTTGAGAAGCTACGAGGCACTGAGCCGCGGAAGGCCTTATAAAAAGGGAGTTTTGTACAACGAGCAATTACGAATGATATTCTCTCTTCCCAGCTTTGTACTCGTACGAAGTTCTGAAAGACATGATGCGTCATAAACGAAGATATCGTATATGCGGCCCGTGCATGCTGCGCTTTCTTTCTGATGTAAAAAGCGGTGTTTCATAGCTTTAACGTAGAAACTCTACATATCGGAGCACACATGAAGCGTTATATATATATATATATATATATATATATATATATATATATATATATATATATATATATATATATATATATATATATATATATATATATATATATATATATATATATATATATATATATATATATATATATATATATATATATATATATATATCGGGAGTATTCCGGATTATTCTATATGTTCTTTTTTCTTCTAAATACGCCTATGCATTGAACGCATATCCTTCCTCACGTTGTATGTTATTTTTCGGTGCGAATAAAAAAGGAAGAATAATAGAGGAAATATTAATAGTTTAGCTGTTAAAACATTTACGCTAGCTCTTTAATTCCATCTATCTGAGGCTTGTAAGCAATCTCCGCGCCTAATAATAGTGAAATATGCGTTTTCCCTCCTTCTTTGCGCAGGTTTCGCTCTTCTTCCCCACAACTGTGTGCAGCTACCTCCTTAGTTACCTCTTGTTCATCTCCTGCGAGGCACCAACGGGGCGGTTGGACAAGCTAGTCTTCGAACCTCAACGTAAACAGACCGAGAAAAGCGCTGGAGACGCGGCGCCAAATGCGAACGGCACGAAGGACGGACTTCCGCAAGTCGTTGCAAAGCTCCGAGATTCCTAACTGAACAGTACAAAAACAGAGAAGAACGCTTTTAATGACTTTCTTCACGATAACTGCAACTAATCAGCTGGAATCTTTAACTCGATTGGTGACGACGTCGTTGTCGACAACGGTCGAGCACTGCCAAGAAGTTAAAGCCAACCTAAAAAACGACAACAGACGGTAAACTTTCTCTATTTATTACTTCAGCATATATTTATAGCGAAGACATGAAAATAATCCTTTCACGACTGCTGCGCAAGTGCTTCTTTCATCTTCGTACCTGTGCCTTTTGAACGAATTCTCAATGAGGCGTATAAAATATGTTGTGACTTCTTTGTGAATGAGAAAATATTAACGTGGCGCCAATAAAGGAGCGCAGATTTTTGGCTATTCCGTTTAAAGGAAAGTAGCGTCTGAAAATGGCGATGACCAGTCTTTTGAATTTTGTTCCTGCAATCCCCCTGAAAAATGGGCTCTGCATGAATGCGGACAAAGAAACCTCTTCTTTCTGTGCGACTGGAAAAATGTTCATACGATTTCAAACTTATATCCGGGAACTTACACGCATCTCAGTTGTACGAGTGCATTGAAAATCTCGTGAAACCATTGCTTTTTTTTCGGGTGGAGCTGGCGAAATTTCGCTCAGAACTAATTAAACCAGAATGAATTTAGTGCATGATTAGTTAAAAGAATACTTAGGTACCTGTTGTAATTTTAACGATACTCATATGACAGCGGCGTTCAGTATTAGAACAGTGCATTTTTCTCTCAATTTCACAGCTCTGCAGTTTTTATTTAGTTTATGAGTATTTGACTTTAGGCGGTGCGCCTTGTCGGTGTAACCTCCTTATGTGTTTTTTTCCCGCAAAACTGATTAGAGTCCAACGTAAAGACATTTCGGGCAATGCGGGATGCTCGGCTGCGGTCTTGGCGTAGGGAGACATATTGGCCTTTCCGGCGAAATAATGCGTAGCTTACTTGCTTAGGGATTAAAACCCTTTGCGAGGTTAGTAAGGACGGTGGCAAAGAGCCACGGTCGTACACCATTCCGTTCAGCTTTTCAGTACTAGAGCTACGGCAGGCTTAAAAGATATATAAAATTGAGTCATCAGCCCGTTCCGACAAGAAGACTTGCCTGGGTTCTGTTCATCGCTTCATTTTGTTACTTTCTTGGATGAAAACACTGCGCGCCTCTTCTCCAGCTCCACTGGTCGAAAACGAAAACAACCTGCTAATAGCGAAAGTGTACTAGTGAAGTGCACATGCGACAGATGGCGGCAGCTGTCAGCCAAATCACTTGCCAGTTCGCAGGCCCAGTTGGCTCCTCATTCGCGCGCCACGATCGTGCTGCTGTCAACCGTGGTTTGAGCGAGAGAAAGAGCGAAATCACCTGCGGTCATCACTTTAAGGCCCCGTTGCAGCGGTGGGCGGATGTTTTTGCGATGATTTCTGCGCCCGCGTCAGCCAGCTGGCGTGCGTGACGGTGCAAGTTGCAGCGAACACGCCGCGCATTTCAGATGGGGATATAGTCCCAAAGTGACGAGGTGCTCAGGTGGCGAAGTACTTTGTCATGAATGAGATCTCTTCATGGCAGTGCTGTCGCTTCCTAAAGAGGAAGCAGCGGCTTGGAGCAGTGGTCAGGCACAGTTTGTGATGTGCTCTTGTGATGCCAGTCATAAGTGAAATGAAATGGTTTTTAGCATAACAGACATGCCATTCACGAATGAAGAGAAAGTACACTGGGTTCTGGCCTTTGGAGCATCTCATTGGAACAGAAGGCCCGCTGGAAACCTTGCGCAACAATAGCGGTCAGGCAGGCTGTCAAGTAAAATCAAAATTCTGCATACCTATACCTAGTACAGAGGGGGCAGTTTTAAGCGGACACGGCACAGAGCACCTTTTTTAAGTGAAGGCGTAGGTGCCCACATTTTGCCTCTATTATATTTGTGTCTCCCATCAAGCGCACGCAGCGTGAGGCGGGACACCGGAGTTTCCGAGTCATTAGCAAGGCAGCGCTGGCAGACAAAGGACAAGGACAAGAAGCGGAGAAAGTGCGCAGAACTAGTAAGTGTTATCCACCAATCTTAAGACCCCCTGTACCGAGTTAAATGATTCTTTTTCCATCCAGAAACACGGCATCTCTATAGGGTCAAACATCGCTCCGGTCCTGGGCGTCCTCAACATGATTATGCATGACATAGATTATATTGGGACTAAAAACAGAAAAAAGAAAAATAGGTCCTAGCCTGCGCCACTAAGTATAACGGGCTTACGGCTACGCATGACAGAGAATTTGGCAAGGAACCTGAAAATTTTCTACTGCTAAAAATTATTAGATACGTAGATGACTGCCTAATCCTTCTATACTGCCACTACGATGCTTTTATGGCCGAAGTACTGTGGGAGTTTCGGAATGTGATATGCTTTCCTGGCCGGCGAGGTGCGCCGTAGAGACGCAGGAACGCGGACCCTTTGCTCCTTCACCACGGGCGAGTAGCCAGAAGGTCAGCTCGAGAGCGCTGCGCCGCCTCCTTCCTCAAATCAGTCGCCAGCGCGCACCGCCTTACGCCGCCAGAGCGGTCGCTGATTGGCCAAAAGTGACAACGGGCAAGTGCGCTGAGATCGGCGGGTACCAGCCGAGGCCGGAACGAGAAGACAGCGAGCCGTGACAGAGAGAGGACGTCAGGTAAATACCTCCCTTCTTCCCTCTTTGTTGCCGCCGTCTTGCCCCGTCAGCCGTAAGACAAAGTCAGACGGCAAGGGCCGCAGATCAAGCAGCCAGCAATTTTGGGAGAGCCCAATAAACGTTTGGGGGGCTCCGGGCAAAGCGCCCTGTTCCCTGTTGTGTTGTTATATCGTATCTCCGCTGCGACGCAGGGAGAACGGCCGCGCGTGGTGTGCGATACCAGGATCTCGGAGTTCACTGCCTAGAGCTTAAAAGAGGCTCTTCGCCCTACTAAGAACCCCCAGAAAAGGCGCCTCAACGTGGTTTTCACGCGCAGACGCGCTCGAGCAACTCGCTCCCGGCGAACATGGTGGATGCGCAAGGTTTACTGCCTGATCTGATGTGGCTCACAGAGCTCGGCCAGGGGTCTATAAAACGCCCTGCCCCAGGCACTCGAGCAGCGTAATCTCCTCAACGGACAGGACGATACACCGCTGCAGGCACGACGTACGCAACATCGTGGACGCCGGCAAGTTCTGTCACACACCACGGTACCAGCACGCCAAGCGTTGCCGGTCATTCAGCATCGGCGCGTGCCGCCTGGGCACCGGCGGGCACACCGCCCCTCGTTTTACAGCTGCCAAACGGGACAACCGAGACGGCACCACATGCGACGTGTTCACCGCTCATCACGGCTCCTGACAACGAGAGACCAGCAAACGCGACAATTCTCGACGAAGTTCTGGCCAGCGCGTTACAGCATGCGCTGCAATCCGAACAGCCCAGACTGCAGATTGGAACTCCGATCCCCAAGTACAGTGGTTACAGCGATCAAACGAGCGCCAAGCACTTTTTGCTGGCTCTCGACAAGTACGGTCAGACATCTGGCACGAGTGAGCGTGATATACTTCGGAGAGTGATCCACGTTGCGGTAGTCGATCAGGCCGCTCGGTGGCACCGGTTGGTCGGCCACACCGCGAGAACGATCGTCGATTTCCGCAAGATGGTCAGGGAGGAGTTCCTGCCTTACGACTATCAGCTGTGGATGCGGCAGGAGTTGGACCTGTGCACGCAAGCCCCTGACGAATCTTTGGTCGAGTACATCGGGGCGATTCAGGAACTATACGAATGCGGAGGAAGTGGAGAGCGTAGTCCGGCGTACCCACCCCACGTTTGCTCTCTATTTGCGGGGAAATCGCTGCGGATACTACAACGAGCTACCTGTGGAAGCGCGCCGGGCGCACGCCGAAATCTCGGCAGCCCGTGCGTACCGGCCCGCACCCCCTACATAAGAATCGCTGGAGCCCAGCTGCGCCTGGAACTGCAGCACGCGCCCACGAGGTGAATCCGCTCGGGCACCGGCTCGGTTTTCGGGTGAAGACGCGCTTTCCGAAGTCTCGGGTCGCGCCTTGGATCCCTACTCATACGGGCTCAGGGCAACAGAGTTCACACTGATGGGAGTCTGGTCAGCCTCTCGCCAACCTCCCGACAGAGATTTCCAAGCTCGGTCAAAAGATCGCGAAGGGGTTACACCTCCAGACAGAGGGCCCCCGACGTACGGGCTGGGGCAGGAACGCCACTTCGGAGGTATCGGCGTCGAACGTTTGTATGTGCCGATATAGGCGGCCGGGTTTTCCCGTGCGCGCCGCAATATTGGGACAAAGCCATCCCCGATAATTTGCTGGGGGAGGTGCCGAGAGAGCGCGTTTGCTGCGCTCATATCGCTCCCTGGAACTAGACTTCCAGCGGCTAGGCACGACGGACCTCAGTGCGCTTGCCGGCGAAGGTGACGGGAGCGTGCGGCTGCAACCGTGCGGCTGCAGGTTACATCTGGAAGACTGATGGGAATTAAACGCCATAAAACGTCAGAAGCAAATGGCGACTTCATTAATGAAATTTGGAGGGAAGCCATGGCTCGACGCACGCCATTCAGTGCACGCACGCCCCGAAGCTGCCGCCGTCAAGTGATTGCCCGTAAAACGCCACACACCTTCATGATGTGCTGGACTTCCGTACGTCGCTTCCGCTCAACACACGCGCTACAACTAGTGTGTCGCTGCTGTGCAGCCATCTGAATTTTTTACAATATCAATCGAGCTTCTGCTGCCAATTGGAGCGGCGCCAAGGCGAAGCAGGGGTGGAATCGCGGGAAGGGAACGAACACGCGCACTAATAATGCTGCTGGAGCAATTGTCGTCTGCTTGGCTGTTCTGCTTCGTGCGGAGCAACTCCCACGAAGCAAGTTCTATGGCCGAGTTCTGAGAGTGGATGTTTCGTGTTCTATCTGCTGCGTGTTTGTGGCTCTGCACTCCAAGCAGGACGCACGGCACCTGAAAGCGTTCGTATAACTAAATTGATGCTCTGATATCGAGAGTCCTCAAAATTAGTTTTTCGTAAGTAACAATTCCAACCGGCTTCTTGGCAAGCTAGGCTGTTTATTGCAAATGTGTGCTTTTCTCGGATATCACCCGCATTACATGCTGCGGATAAAACAATTTGCGAGAATGTTTTCTCGGGCTAGTTGGTGCATTATTGGAATTGAGAACAGATCGGGCAGAAAATGATTTAGAACATGCGAACATGCAACAGTTGCACTCCCGCCCTTGGAGACACCGCAGTGTTGCGTTTGTGCAAGACACAACTAGGAAGAGAGATAATAGGAGCAGATGAAACTGAAAAAGCTGGTAGCACGCGTGTCAGCACTCCCTCAGTTTTTCTTTCAGAAAGAGAACTCAAATATCTTGCGCAGCAATAGCACTGAAATTTTTCAATCCTCGTCGTAAGATGATGGGATATGAGTTGAATTGACATGTTAGTGTGTGAATTCCTTTCTGTAAATTTGTTGATAAGAGTAGCTATTGTATAAAACCAAATGGCTTGTAAATAAACGCCTGAGTTTTTAGCGCTGTGACCTGTCCTGTTCGTTCGTTCTTGTGTGTCTTTCGGCGCTAAAAACCATTTCCAAATAAAAAAATAATTGGTTCTTTAACGTGCAATGACATCGTGCAGTACACGGGCCTCTGGAATTTCGCCTCCATCGAAATTCGACCGCCGCAGCCCGGGTCAAACCCGCGTGTTTCGGGTCTGCACCCGAGTGCCATAACCACTGAGCCAACGCGGCAGCCCCATAGGCATTACAGAGGCAAGTAATTTGAAGAACATTTGTGTCGCAGGCAAAAGGTTTCCTGGTTTTAAAACATTAGCTAAAATAATTGCAAGCTTTGTTACAAATCTTGTTATACAACGTTAGCTAAAGCACTACAAG
This sequence comes from Amblyomma americanum, assembly GCF_052857255.1. Taxonomy (NCBI): domain Eukaryota; kingdom Metazoa; phylum Arthropoda; class Arachnida; order Ixodida; family Ixodidae; genus Amblyomma; species Amblyomma americanum. The sequence continues at coordinate 276,851,259 of NC_135497.1, forward strand.
CGAGAACACGAATGAGCAACACTGGAGGTGAGCGATCCGGGAGGGCGGTTCCAGTCCTGTGATGTACGCGGAACAAGTGACTGAAGGGTCGTTTTTGTGCTGTTAAAAGCGATGTCAACTTTCCACACGTGGCCAGTGCGAGTAGAGGTGTACAAGAAGAAATAAGATTATCATTATTTAAAAACAGGGTTGCAAAAAAAATTCTCAAATAGACAGTCTATAAAATTTAAGACGGGAGGTGAGAAGTGTATTTTTTCATTGCAGTTTTGCAAGAATGAAACGAGCGGGATAAATGAAATTGTCCCTATGGGGGTCTCAGACGGACGCATATTCATATTAATACAGATAAGTGATTTGTACAACGGTAGTTTCACTGACGTAGGGGCAGTGGTAAAGATGTGGCGCATATATCCTAGCATAAGTTAGCGTTGCTAACTAATTTATTAATGTGTAAATACCAATTAAGAGTAGACATGATGTAAACACAGAGGTAAGTTTTTTAAAAATGAATTCCTGGTCATGTTAAGTAAGCCATTGAAGTAGTAGAGGTGCAGAAAACAAGCATACCATTACACTTGGAAATTTTTACCGCCATTAACCAGAGGTTACAGCAATTGGAAATGGCGTTAATATTATTTTGCAGCACGATTATTTTCGAGTTAATTTCACGAAATACTACACAATCATCCGCGAATACGTGGATGTTAGAGGACACATATAGGGCTAAATGGTTAATGTAAATAAGTAACAACCGGGTACCTGAAACAGAACCTTGTGGCACACCGGAATGGACGAAATTTAGCAGGCAGCTGAAATTGTCAGCCGTGATGAACTGGGATCGGTTACAGAGGAAATGTTCTAGCCAGTTTAGAATCTTGTTATGTAAGTATAATTTGCTTAGTTTGAGAAGGAGTAGCTTGTTAAAGAATTTTCTGGAGGCTGCAGGAAAATCAAGAACAACACAATGAGCTATATATGGAACGACGGTCGAGGAAGATATGAAGTTTTTCGGAGAAAGCTGCGTTTCTTAAGCGAGATTCTTGCGGAAGCTATGCTGCGTGTGTGTACAAATTTATAAAAACTTTAGAAAATTGACGATGCTTGCGCAAAGTGAGTGTTCAAGTATATTTACCGGCATGCTTGTTAATGACATAGGGCAGTAATTGCAAGGTGTCTTTAATTCCTGATTTGTGGGTTGGAACAACCATTTCCATCTTCCCTTCTGAGTGGAGGGCACTATCGTTGAGAGATTGTTGTATCGGTTAGCCAAAATGAGAGATGAGTACCATTTTACGCTTTTCGGGAATGTAGGGTTGATTTGTTCAATTTCTGGAATAGATGACATTTCAAAGAATCGATAATTCGCTCGGTGCGTATTGCTTCAATAATTACTGGGTCCATAGGATGAAGTTCATCGCATGGCATGATCGGAAATGTTGGCTCAGGTAAAATGTCAAAGTAACCACAAAAAAGAACTGATTTAATGCTTCAGAGAAGGCATGAGGAGATAAAGTTGCACCGTCGGAGTCACGGAAAGTTACTGCATTCTTCTCAATATTTTTGACAACTGTCCAGAACTTCTGATGATGGGCAAGGGTTGCTTCGAACTGATTAGAACAGCCTAGCAGACCACGCTCACTACAGCGACAGGATTTGTGTGCATGCCTTTGCCCTCGCTCTCTTCCGCCTCTCCTTCGTCTCCAATAGCGCAGCACAGTAGATGCTCTCGCGATTTTATTAAAAATCTCGGAGGCAATACAAGGTCAGCCGTGACGCTACAGCAACACAAAAGGCCGAGATTATACAATTATTTTGTGCCACGCCAAAAAAAGATAAATCGTACGCACACTGGAGGCAGCGCTTTCCAAAGCGTGACGCATGATAAGGGCCAATGTACGATCGTTTTTTAGCCGCATGCGGACGCTTCCTTGCGACCACGCGCACGGGCCGTGCAATGGGACGCATGAACGTATCCGCCCGGGCGCACCAAGTTGGTCAACTTGAAATCTCGGACGCATGAACGGATGGTAGCATCACAGCTATTGGCTGCTGTCCCGTGACATGTCAGCCCACCCCTCTTCTCAATTTTACCTGTGAGAGATCGTCGGGCGCTAAGCGGAGTTAGAAACCAGGCCTAGTAGGTGACAAAAATGTCGAAAAACATATAATGTTGGCGGCATGTAACTTTTACGAGTGTGGACAGCGACTTCGAACATCGCCGTGTACAACAGCGACGAGCGAAAGTCCCCATAAGTTGTTTTGTCTCCGTCTACACCGAGTTGATTGAGCTTCCTTCAAACCTACGCTAGAGTCTACGCAAGATGTACGCAGTACCGGTGCCGCGAAATGTTTATTTGGAGCCGTTTGTGATAGTTTCAAGTGTTCTTAATTCGCGCGATGATCTTCACGAACAGAAGGTAGAAGCAGATCCCCAGATTGAATTTCCTGTGCGTAGCGCAAGCTTCACAGCGAATTGACAAGTTCAGTGCAGTGATTGCGGTCGGAACGAGCGCTTTTGCGTCAGTCAATTATATGACCTGATGGTATAATTAAGTTTGAAAAGATCACTACGCACGCCTTGTTTCGAATGCTCAAATAAACTTCGAGCTGTACAGCAGGCCTTGGCTCTTGTGAACGCTTGTGTACTGTATTTGAGAAATGCCTTAGTGTGAGGTGACGAAATGAACTTCAGGCGCTACTGCTAGTCACATCCGTTGCAGCGGTTGCAGTGATCGCGAGCGCAAGTCATACCTGCGGTGTAGCCTTCACCGATATTGATCGTGATTCGTGTGTAACTGTGTTAGAGAGCCGCAGTGAGTACGACGTGACCATTCTGAAAGCTGTGTTTTGCGTATGCGAAACGACCTCGGCTGCACAGTCGCTGAGCTATTTTCTGCCGGGGACAACAACGGAAGCGTCGCCACCATTCTGCGGCATTGTGCTCCATGAAGGGCAATTTATGACTATGAGTGGCCAGATAACGATGGTATGCCGGCAGCGCTTTTAAGCTGTGTGAAAACCTCCATGTGCATGGCAGCTGCCACGTCTGGACCGTCTGGTTTTACTTCCTGCCGGCTATAGGGGCATATATCTACAATAAACATTTGCATGACAAATTGAATGAATCCAACTTCCCCTGCATGTGACCATGGGCTGAGCCAAAGCAGCAGTGTTATGTTTGGGTTGTGACATTTTATCACCCGATCAGGAACACTTATTTACGAACAAAAATCATTGTCCAAACTTATTCACAGGCGTTTCACAATGCAAAAATCTCTAATAAGTGCCGACTAGTGCAGCGCTGTTTCATGAGCATTTCATTTGAAATCATGCCTAAAGAACTACAGGAGATGCTGACGCTTCTCAAAGCGAGAAACCCATATACAGTTGTGCCTTATCAATATGAACAATTTGGTTCCGGATCAGAAATGTACATAGAAAGAGTTTTCAACATTTGTGTATTGTGATTAAAAACAAATATTTTCAGGAAACCGCTGTGATTAACATTCACTTTTTGCTTAGCAGCAGCATAGACCGAATTTGAATTTTAGGCGAATGCTGGAATATTAAGTGCATTACTGTGTTGGCATAGCCACTGGTAAAATGCAGCGATCTTGAAGTGCCCAGTGTCATGACAGGCGGGATAGAAACTGCACATCGTTGAATCAGCGACTGATCCCATATTTTTGTATTTTCTTTCACTTCACTGCTGTCGCCAAGCTCATAAACAACTCGGCTTTAATGATGTCGAACAGCTGTTAAGCAGCGCTTCCTAGGCAAGTTGCACCAGCTTGTGTGAGATAATCAGGAAGCCTTTATAAGCGTATGTCTTCAATGCACTTGCACACTTGTATCTGCTACGTTCATACACCTGCGACTGCCTGCAATGAACATAATTTCATTGCTGTGTGAAGGTGATGGTGGGCCTATAAAATGTATTTGTCAGAAATGTAGCCTGCTTCGAAGATTTCCTTAGCCTTTCTTGCATTTGCTGCATTTATAAAGTGGTTTTGCTTGAATGTACATGCTTGTTTGCACCTTCCACAATGCCCAGCTATAGGTTGTTTAGGGCTCGTATCTGTTCAAATTGGTCGTATGGTTGCGACAGGGCAATTTTTGTGCATATTGCCAAATCATGTTAGCAAAGTTTATTTTGATTTTTCAAAATGTGCAATCAGCGGTTGCACTGTGGTTGACTCTGCAATGCTGTCGTTAGCCATTTCTGAAAGTCCTACAGTTCCGGTGCGGCAATGTACCTGTCGAGGCTGACACCACAATTAATTTGAACCAAATTTCTTACTGCGAATTTTGTATTTCCAGATTCCCTGCTTTGTACGTGTGGTAAGTTCTCCTCTTGCCTGACATGCTTTGAACTCTGTTAGTTTTTTTTCTTGCCGTGGGCTGGTTTTAAAGAAGCATTAACTTAGTGTTACAAGTAGATATTTGCGAGGCTATAACAAAAAGGCTATACTGTAAGCGAGCGCATTAATTCAATTTGTGCAGTGAACAAAGTGCGGCAGAAAATGAGTCACCGAGCCTTATAGTGCCAATAATTCTGACATCACAAAGAGAAGGGATTTTTCAATCAGAAGCTGTGATCGGAGAAAGTCTGCGTGCCTGGCAGTTCAAGGTTTAACAAAAAGCCGCGCGCTACGCTACAAGTGGTATGATGGCAATTTCAGGTTGCAACAGCCATATTATTCAGTCTCTATTTGTCGCCAAACACTTCTAAGAGCCCTTGTGCTGTGTAATAGTATCTGGTTACCCCAGCTCAGATGGTCGCATTGCAGTCCATATTGCACAGCAAAAATTAACGGGTCCTGACTGGCTTCGTGAATTTTCTCTCGGTGCATTGTGCAAACAGCAAGTTTTCATGTTAACAAGGCTTGCGTGCTTTGAAAAAGTTTAGTCCCCAGAAGAACTGTCCATAATTCATGGCTCTATATTACACCGTGGATACCAACAAGGCATGGTTAAACACTGCAAAATGTAATTTTTTAGTTCTGAGAATATCAAAAGCACCAAATCATTGCACCATTTTTATGACTAGCATTTAGTTCTAATGAAGAAAAACATTATGTAAAGTCATACTGTATATTGCTGCCGCCCATGCAATTGTACTTTCAAAATCGGCGCACTGTTTGAGAAGCATTTCTGTGATAGCCAACATGTATTTTTTTGTGACATACACTTGCATCTTGTCCTCTTTGAGAAAGCATTAGATAAAATCTCTTATAGAATAATTCCTTGCATTATATTGTTCTTGGGTGTCAGCAGATGGCCCATGTTAACATTTACTCATCGTGCCTTTATTTTTCTGGAATCTCAGGCAACCCCAAAGGAATTCCACTTTGGCATTTCCTTTTTCTTACATCCATTAATGCCCCTCTTTTCGCTGTTCTATTCAGCTAGTCTTCATTGATTGCTATGTGGTATGCCATCCGACTATCAATACCAACATACAAACCCTCCAGAATAACCATCTGCGTGCTCGAGAATCGCCTATTTGCCAGTTTTAACAGGACTGCATTAAAAGTTTTTACTGTCAGCCATACTCGTCTCTACTACGAGCTGATATGTTTCAGTATTTACTTTGTGCTTGTATCCTACCCTGTGTCTGACGAAGCAATGCAGAGACTTTCATTATGTGAAGGGGTTAAAATGCTAGGTGGGTATGTTTGCTCCTGCGAATTTTATGTGCGTGTGTCTTTTTATCTTTATCCTCATCTGAAATGGCCAGCCAGGTATGCTATGAGGACAGCTTTTACAGCGTTTATAGAAGGGTGCCTCTATCTCCTGTATAATAAAGCTAAATTCCACGTACAGTTCTGTTCTCATGAATGAAGTCAGGTTACAGCTGCAGTGCTTTTCTTACAATGCCGGCACTGGAACACATGGAAAGGCACAAACCAGTACTCAATACTAATTTGCTTATAGCGTTACTATTTTCGTTACATTAGTAATGCACACGAGTTTTCATGTAAGACCCAAGGGAGGATTATCACTTTGGTGCATTATTTAGAAAAAGGAGGCCACAAAACAAGACATTTGTTTGTCTAATACACGCAGCCCTTCTAGCACGGTTTAAATTCACATACACTTCTTACATGAAGCAGAAACGTAGGCATAGCCAAGGCAAAGATCCTCAAGCAGCTTAGGTTAAGAACAAATATATTTTAACGCAAGGTATGTCTAAAGGAAACTTTGGCAATTTGAAAACCAAATTGGCAGTGATGTAAGATTTACTTTGCAGAAGACGTGGCTCTTAAGCAACCGCTAGAACGTTTCAAAATTTTATACATGACAAGTGGTGCAGACAATGCTCACTTTTCTGTGCTTTTTTGGAAACCAGAATCACTGTTACAATCCCTCATTTTTTTTCTGGTCAGAAAAGAAGTCTTAAACGTGACTGTAAAGCTATATTAGATGATATATTCATATATGCCCTACTCACTTCAATGCTCATTTTTTATTTCATTGTATTTTGTGAAAATCACCCTGAAAATATATTTCGACAAAATCTGCTTGAGATAACCACTGTACATGGTAAGTGGATCATTTGAAAGGAAGAAACGGACACACGAATAAACGACACACACGAGTGCTGCTCACAACTGGAATTTTGTTCTGTTGGAAAGACGCTTAAATAAAAAAAACATAAGAGGGGGTAATAGGGCTGCTGCAACGATAACCAGCAATCAGTGTGGTCGCGTCACAAAGATGAGAAAAGAGAGAGAACAAAATAAAGTTACGTCTTAAAAGACGGTGTGAAGGGCCACGAAGGGTGGTCAGGTAGGTAACATTAACAAAAAACAATGAAAAAGTACCCAGAACGCGGGTATTGTGTACAGACCATAATGGACACAGAAGATATTAAACAAGTGAATACATAAAACCCTGAAGAAAGTAAAAGCTTTAAAAACGTGTCCAAAACTGTCGAACTAGAAGCGTTAATATCATGTAAAACTCTGCGGAGGATAAATCAAGATAAAGGCAGTAACAACGAGGAATTAGTGAATTATTCAGCTGTGTGTGACAATCAAGAAACCTCAGGTGTTTGTCAAGTCACCCAGAAAATTTAGCTGTGTTCTTGACAAGGAGAGGGATAGATTGCTCACGCATCGTTCACCAGCATAGTAGACTTTGAGAGCTTCGACAACTTCCCTCGCCACACTGTCTTGTCCTCAGCCGGTAGTGGTGCAGTAATTAAAGTCAGGGGTGCGGATTTGCACTTCTTATAGTGCTTAGCCAGGTGCCCAAAAATGGCTATACATTTAGCATTGTATTGGTGTTCTTTGAGTCGGATATTGTTACACCTACCAGTTTACTGATAAACTTCTTCCCGCATCACACTGGCACAGAGTAAATTTCTCCTGAATCACAGGGGACATATTGGTCCGAGTGTGTCACTCAACACCCTCGGGGCTCCAGAGGGTTATTTACTTTGGAACAGAGGACGGAAAGCTTGACGGGAGCCCGGCGTGCTGTGCGATTTTCTTGACACGATGGCTGGGTGTGTGGAAGTAGGGCATTACCCCAACATTTCTGCTCTTTTTGTTTGAAGTAGCAGGTCCCACGTGCTGCCGAGACAGGCAGATGTCCCTGGTGTTGAAGCTGTGTGGTGCAAGCTGCATCTGCAAGAATGTCTCTGAGGTGTGGATATCATCTAAATACTTCTGAATTTTGGAGGAACCTATCCTTGCTCTGTATTATATGCTCAAGCACGTTTGGAAGTAAAATCATCATAGTTGGTGGCCTGAACCTTGCTGGTATAAACTGGAACACACTGAATACCAGAAATAGAGAAACCTATTGCATATAAAATTTTATGTTCATCGTTAGCCTCAAACAGCGCAATGAGTTAATTCTCAGATATACAGAAGGTCATTCTCTACTTTACATTCATAGATCCCTGGGAGTCCTCATACCACTCCTGGCGCAGAGGTGCAGCGGTTAAGCGATGCGCCACTGCCCTGCGATGGCAGGTGCTCCCAGCGGTGGGCCTTCTGCGGCCCCGGTTGCTCTTCCGGAGCGACCAATCATTCATTTAACTGCCCCCTGTCATGGTGGGAGGTTGTGAGGATGCTGCAAAGTTACATGACCTAAGTGGCCCACCTGCACCCTAGGTTGTTATGTGGGGACCACCTGCCAAGCCATGCCCGTGTTTTTTTTTGCTCACAACGCTTACAGCAGATGTGCTGGAGAACGGGACCGTTAACGCTATCACGTTAATATAAAGACAGAAGCAGACAGTTATGTTCATTTGAGTGTATTGTTTCACAAAGGGTACAGAAAAATGGAAGGGTCAAGACTCTAGCTGGAGGGAACATTTCAAACTGGCTTCAAATTTATCATGATCAATGGCACACGCAATATAGTACCAGGCAGTTGATTCCATTGACGAATGCGGTGGAAGAGAGGTGAATGAAAATAGGAAATAGTTTGAGGAAAGGTACGTTCGTCTTTTTGTTGGTGAGCAATGCAAATAAAAACATGACAGGCCGGCATGATATGGCACGTAGCAAAGGAAGAATAACTATGCTATGATCTGTGGAAAAAAGACGGAATGGAAAATATTTGCCGTCCTTCGAGCAGAGGTAAGTTCAGATATTTGTTTCATTTCTTCTGCACTCAGTAATCCTTAGATATAAAGTGGGCAGGCTCATTCTGCTGACTCCAGTTTTGTTACCAAGTATGTGTGATCACTGTTCCAAATCAAGGAGGTATATTCCACAAGAACAGAAAACTGGGCGAGTTGAGAGGGATTCATATTTAGCTGCGCAAAAAAAGCATGTCGTGCCGTGTTGTTCTTTGTCGTCATTTTTTTCGCAGTTAAACAAGTGGTATATTCCACTTTGAGCACACTGATGAATTGTACGCTAAAAGTATTGCGTCTGGTTTTGCTAAAGCAAGGTTGCATCGAAGGAATCCAGATGCTTTCGATGCCTGTTAAAGGGGTCATGGTACCATTTTTCAGACTCAAATTGTTCATTGCATGTTGTTTGCTAAGCATCTCTGAAAAAGTAGGCAAAATATGAGCTTATTTGATGCAGCAAATAATTTGTAATTTAATTTTTTAAAGTTATCCTGAACCGTGTGGGTGTCAGGCAACACTGTCGCACCCTCAATCTGTGACGACATAAACCAACGGTCACGTGTTTGCCTGCAACTGAACTGGGCATAGTGAGGGTAGGGCAGTGGGTTGTTGTAGGGGGAAGGGGGGATGTTGGCGAGAGAATGTGGAGCCCAAACCCCACAACAGGGGGACAAAGGCAACAAATGCCTGTGTCATTCTGTTTTATGCCTAGCTTCTGCCCGATCTTGGAGGCTTTACCACAGTGTGCCACAGCGGGACTTGAGTAGGTGTGTTGTGCTCCACACCGACCGTGCGCGGAAGTTTCGGAGTTGACAGTGCTATCAGTTTATGACGTCACTCAGGTTCCATCAATATGACCGTCACTGCCAGGGGGGAGGGGCTTATAGCCGATAACTTCGCGCGTAGGGCCGTACGCCTTTTATGTCTAGTTAATAATGCCGTGGCTTGTGGTTGTAACATAGAATCATGATTTGTTGGTAGAAAATGTCGTGACCCCTTTAATAATCGCTTCTATGTGACTGGTGCAGTCATTTCATCCATTTGCATGATGATGTCTTCCTGTTCCCTTTTCGTCATTTAGACCTCAAAATAAAAATAAAGCGGCCACTAGCTCTCTGCGACAACATGGCAGAGTTTCTCTTCTGTGTGTTGCAGCGAAGAGAGAGTTCAAATAAAGGTGAAAGAATAACTGCAGAACTGCTTGTTGGTCAGCAAAATGACAGCACAATAGTATCACTGCAAGAGAAACACCTGGGCATATGTGCTCCATTCACACCTGTAATGCAGACTTACAGTGACTGCAGTGTGCCGAAGTATTCTTCTGAAGTGGTCATGTGGTTGTGAAGCCCGAATTTGTTCTCACAATAATCGCACTCAGTGGTAACGGGAGCAACTTTATGACAACATGGATGAACAGAAAACTTGATGCTATTGGTCTTGCGGAACGGCATGTTTTTTGCTGTATACATGAATTACCTGCCCACAATTCTCTCTGGGCTTGTGCTTTCATTAAGTTTACATTCAAAATTTCTGAGCCGAAATCAGTGAAAAGTAGAGTCTAACCGGAAATTGAGGAACTGTGCTACTAAGGAAAGAGAATTATGCTCCGGTCTTCTCTGCCCTATTGTCGACATCCAAACCTGGATCTGTGCAAATAAATAATACAACAACAATATGTGGTCATGTCCTCCTTTATTTGATACTACCAAAAAAAGGTCCCTGCAGGCAGGTCCTGGCAAGGCAGTCATGTTGTAAGCACTCGGCAAAGAAAAAGAACAGACTATCATGTAAGCAGCAGCAATAACTTAGCAAAATAAAACGACAATTTGGTTAAAATGAAACAATGTATGCAGAAATGTATAATATATCTACAGCAAGGGAAAAACGTAAAGCAGCAATATCATATAGCGGCTACAAAACACCATGCAGGAACAGGTATACAGCAACAAGATTACCATAATCAAAAGGAGGAAAGAACAGAAAGGTAAAACACGATAAAGCAGCAGAAAGGAATCTTAGAATCCTCTGAAACAAGAAGGAAACCAACATGCAAAGAAGAAAACAAGGCCGTAAAAGATTTAGTCGGTACCAAGATAATTAAAAATCACGAACTGGTTTGACTCAGGCATTGCTTCGTGCCGTAGCCATAGCTTGCTGGCCTGCAGAGTAACCTTGAATATGCAACTGGAAGAAAAATGTGCTTATAAAATGACCAACTCTGTGAAAAAAGCTTGGAGATGAACAAAAACAATAAGTGATGCCAGGCATTGCACATCTCGTTATTAAGCAGATACCGCAAGCTACAGAATTATCCGAAACTGTTGCGCACTTAGATGAAGCAAAAGGAACTAAGGATAGATTTAGGGCATTGGCAAAAGTAGTGAGAGATTCCTTTCGCTTGACTTCCACTGGGGCAAGTATATGTAGGAAAGCGTTTGTTTTAGTATTAGGTGTGGCGGTCCCACCACCACCCGTAGACATGAGAAATACCTGTGCCGTCAAAGCATATAGCATTGTAATAAGGAAGTATTTACTCCCTTATTACAAATCTACTCCACCTTGGGGGATTCCCCTAAACATTTGACCACCATATTGCATTACACCTTTTCACACCACGCAAGTGGCAACAGCACTAGAAGCACCTCTCTCTTGCATGACATCATGGCCAGTTTGTGGTACTGGGCTACAGACTGCAACCATGCAAGTGGTACAGTAGTGGGGGCATCGCTCACTCACGTGCCACCTGGGCCAGTTTGTGCCACTTGCCTAGACTATGAATACATTAAGACCTCGTTGATATCTTGCCAGTTCATACGCTCAAAATCACGAACAGCAGAAATGTCTCCTCCTAGAATTACAAATACAAAACCATGTGACACATTTTCCCGGCTCCTAAATTTACAGTTTTGACGAATTCTCGTCGTTTAATATGTTTATTGACGAACCGTAGGTGTGCAAACATTTAAACGGGCCAAGCATGGCTGGACGCAACATGAAAAACTAGGATGCAGCAGCAGTCACCTACTGCGGTGGCTTCTGTGCAGAGCACTAGAAAAGCGACAGATGCTGAAACATGCGAGCAGACCATTTCTGTGGCAACGAGACAAGAGGAGGCCGTGTTACGCCTCCGCAAAAGTGCAAAAGGCGGCAGTGTGGTGTGCAATGTTGGCACATGCTCTAAAACCTTCAGGCGGTCTAAATTAATCCGGAGCCCTCCAATACGGCGTCCCTCGCAGCCCATGTGTCAATTCACGATTTTAAACTGCTTGAATTAATTACTACTACGATGCGCGTACATACAACGGGGTGAAGTGTGGGGAAGGCAGCATGAAAAAAAATGGCACTAATGCAGTCAACTGCTACAGCGCTTCCGAAACTGCATATCTGCAAGGGGACGAAGCATCTGAAGATGACCAGGAAGAGATTTGGCTGTGTACTGTTTAGCTCGAGAAGGCATTGAAACCTTACGCAAAGACACACCAGCGACATTTCAATGAACTAAAATCGTACCACAGTCAGCAGTTATATTTTTGATATTGAGTAGTTTGCATCACATTTCTGCCTGGATAATGTTTTTGTGTGCACATTTATAAAGTGCATCGCTGGGTTACACTGCAGTACACTGTACGAGCACACTATCACTGGACACCGCCAAAGGTAGTGAGACATTCCCTCAGCCTGACTTCCACTCAGGCAAGGAAATGATGAGGAAAGCCCAGTGTTAGTATTAGGTATGACGGTCCCACCACCACCCGCAGGCATGAGAAATGTCTGTGCCATCACAGTATATGCCATTACACCGGTTCACACCATGCAAGTGGAAACGGCTCTAGCAGGCCCTCTCTCTCGCATGACAACCCGGCCAGTTTGTGGTACTGGGCTAAAGGCTGCGACTGCACGTTTCGTGAGCACACCACCACACGAAAGCAGGACCGCCACTGTAAGCAATTTTCACACTGCAGGGCCCACAAATTCCTCTTCACAAGGCACAGACAGACACTGCTGCGATCAGACAGACTTTTCATGAACTAAACACTGTAAATGGCTGTCGCCCATTCACAATGCAGAATTCGTGCCACCCAAAAGCAACTTGAGCGCAAGTGGCGCCAGCACTGGGGCCACCTCTCACTCACATACAACCCAGGCCAGTTAGTGCCACTGTCTACATAACACAGGTCAGCTCACTCTCTCACAAGTACACTCGTATCGCGTGCCTGTGACACGAGTGTGATAACGTGTGTGTGAGTGAGCGGCTGTGAGTGCGAGTGGTCATGAGTGTGAGTGCAATTGAGTGGATGTGAGTAAGAGTGTGACTGAGCTGCCTCCCATGATGGCGAGGTATGCATAATATCAGGACGGTTACAAGCCTAACTTTTCTTAAAATGTCCCAGACGAGTCTCGACACCAAATGAAAAGCAACGTTTTCAATACGTGATAGTTTCTTGAACTGAGAGTTGAAATGTAAACAGGTACTGCGTTTTCAAGTTCCAGAAGGCATACTAAACTTTTAACTGTGTCATATTATCTGCCGTTTTCTGAACATACAAGTAGGCTCACTATAATGAAAAAACTATTCCATACCGCCAATTACACAAAGCGAATTTAATTTTCAACTGCTGCCTGGCTTTGCAGTTGTCAAACATTCCCATCCTTAGTTTAGTGACAGCTTTGTTCACTGTATTGTTTCCTGTGATATATCAGTGCTGGCCACAAAAAGATGAGCTATCAAACAAATGCCTCACTCCACAAATGTTCATGAAATCTTTCCAAAGCCTTCGTTTTGTAGCTTCATCCCTACAATAATGCTTTCCTTACGATGCCCACAGCGTGTAGGTCACTGGTGACCTATAGCCGCTGTACCCTACTTTTAGATATATATGCATTTGCATACTTGTCACACGAAAACAAAGTCTAAAAATTAGGTGCGCACATAATCGAAAGGTTATATAGTTAGCTAAGCTGCCGCGATGGCTCATTGGTAATGGTGCTTAGATGCTGACCCAAAAGACGTGGGTTCAATCCCGGCCATGGCAGTTGAATTTTGATGGAGGCGGAATTCTAGAGGCCTGTGTACTATGCGAAATCAGTGCATGTTAAAGAACCCCAAATGGTCGAAATTTCCGGAGCCCTTCAGTACGGCGTCCCTCATGACCCGGATCGTATTGGGACGTTGAACTCCCATAAACCACCGATAGTTAGTGAATATCATTTGCCATTTGATTCGCAACACACTTCGACTGTTCGAAGAATTAGAACTTTCTAAACGCTCAAACATTACGAACTCAGAGCCAAACATTGCAACACAACAAAACGACACCCGCCAGTTAGAGTACCTCATGCTTGACACATCAGTTAGCTTGCTATTTCCTAATAAAAATTCTACAGCCAACACATGGTTAATGTTACCTCTCGCATAAAACAAATTTGGGCACTTAGCAGCTGCACAATAGCCTCAGCATGCAAGGCGGCATTGAGTGGAGCTCAAATTAGGGGCATAGGTTCTGATTGACTGACTGGGGCGAGCAGATGGAAGCACGTCAGCCAATTGCTTGTTAATGGTGTGGCTTAACTATGGGTAGAGATTCGTGAGCACACAATAGTAGCCAGACCTGCCTCTTTTAGTTTCTTCGCCACACAGTATATATTTCAGAGTGTAGAAAAAGGGAACAAAAGAACCTTTATCATATGATATAAATGTAATGCTAACTGCTGATTTCAAACTTTTTCCTTCATTTTTGTGGCCTTATATCATACAGGGACGGTCTACTATCGGAGAAGAGTATAGATATGTTTGCATATTCTTGCAGATCTCTCCGCTCTGGTGGCTTGAAGGTTAGGCATTCGATTATCATGCTGCACGACTCTGGTTTGACCCCAGCAACAGCGGCTGCATTTTGATAGAGGCAAAACACAAGGCACCCGTGTACTTTGCAGTGTGACAAAGAAACCACGCCAGAGCGAATGGTTGTGCAGTGTTGCCTTAAAACCTTGTGGCTTTCTAGGCAGTTAAGCAAGATCTTCTCGGGTTATTACACTGCACCTAATAAATAAGACAGAGTGCAAAACGTAGCATTCTTTTGTTTTGCTAGAAGGTTTAGTCATCTTAAAGTTTTTTATCTTGCAATTATAGTCGGATGCAATTTAAGTCTGCAGTGAAGCTCGCCCCCATTCCCGACCGCCGCACAGAATTCCTCCATGACAAAAAAGTATCAAAGTTTAAACTTTTCTTGCTGCCTAAGCAAAAAGCTAATCACAACTACCAAAAAATTGTTCAAGAATTGTCATACCTGGCTTGTTTAATATAGTCGAGCAATGACAAGCTGATTGATTTCGTCAACCATTGTGACTGGCCAGCGGAGTAATACAGTACGCCGTGGACAGTTGCCCAGAGTTAGTAACTGCAGTTTTTTTAGTGGTATCCTATTGTAGTGCAGTTTCTCACACGGTTTAATCACGCTTTCTGAGCATTTCTTTTAATGCATTTGAATACGCAGACAGCCACTGTACTGCTTTTACTACCAATGGCAGCACTACTTCCGTCAAAAGCTGTTCCTGGTACCTGCGTTAACGTGATAATTTACTGACAGTACTTTCAAAAGCACCTTAGCATTCTCAACTATAGTTTTAATAAAAACCTATGCATCCCGGTTAATGTTACACTCAATATTGCCACTGCA
This sequence comes from Amblyomma americanum, assembly GCF_052857255.1. NCBI lineage: Eukaryota > Metazoa > Arthropoda > Arachnida > Ixodida > Ixodidae > Amblyomma > Amblyomma americanum. Next base: position 276,866,532 of record NC_135497.1, read on the forward strand.
TGGTGCCTAGGCAGTGTGGCAGTGGTTGCGTTCCTAAAGGGGTTTGCAGACTCCAATTGCTACGAAAACGTGATGGTTTATGGTTTCTGGGGGTTTAACATCCCAAAGCGACTGAGGCTACGAGGGTCGCCGTAGTGAAAGGCTACGGAAATTTCAACCACCTGGTGTTCTTTAACGTACACTGACATCGCACTGTACACGAGACGTCGTGGCGGAGTGGAAGCAGAAGCGTCCCTGTCTTGAACGAGAAAATGAGACTACCATATAGAAAAATTAGGTCCGCGTTTTTGAGCTCCGAATCAGAGTATTCGTGTAGTGGGGCAAGGAGCCCTTGATTGCTGCTAAACAAAAAGTAGTCTTCAAAATGTCAGTGCATGGTTCCTTCAAATCAGCTTAGCCTCGAGTCATGTCAAGACGCACACCATGAGATAAAGGGCAAGGGAGAGGGGCAGACCTTGTCTGAAGTGACAAGATCAGCAGTTTAAGGTCCAAGTTAGCTAGCTTGACTTGAGAAAGTAATGTCTTAATAGATACAAATTTCTTACTTACGGACAAAGATTAGTGGCTCAGTTTTACAGTCGTATTAATCTGAGTATAGTGGATATGTAAGGTTTTTACAAGGCTTACTGCATTGCAATAGCAAAAAATGCTTGTCACAGTAAAACTGCATTGATGCAATTTCCAGGTGACCACAGAAAAAGCATACACCAGAAACGTAAGAAAAGCGTACATCAGAAACACATAATATATTTGGGTTCAGGAGCACGTTATGTAGTCGTGCTCTCTCAGAATGTGGATACATGAATCATAATTCGCGATGCGGATAGGTGGACCCTGTTGACATTCAAGTTACTGTCTCACATGCCTCCCTTCAGAACATGTTGCAGCTGATGTAGAAGCGGTGGCATTGCTGCGTTTGGGCCAATACCTCAACTGATTTTCTTGTCGCTTATTGGCAGGAGGTATCCTAGGCTTAGGCGGTTCCTCCTCTTTTCACGGCACAGTCCCTGGCAACCTGCACAAGTTTGCCAGTGTATTCACGCACCAATGCTCCCACGTTTGGGTCAGTGGATTTTTTTACTGAATTTGCGTGTAAGAGCAGCAAGCTCAATGGCAACACCGGCAAGCACATTTGAGTCTTGTGACTGAATTATGTCACTTTGAATGCTCTCAAACAGTGCTGCAGGCTCATACACTGAGAATGAATCATCTGCAGGTGTGTCCTCACTGACTGACTCGTGAACAAGTTGTTCATCCAGTGAGAATGAATGGTCTTCTGCAGATGACAAAACAGAAGACGGATCCTCAATGACCGGATCATGAACAGTTGCATCTCATCGCAGCCCCACTGCGCAACTGCATGGACATGAAGGCACATTTTCATGCACGGATAAAAATCCCTACCGCTGCACTGCAACCTATAAAAAGACAAGTGTTACATTCAGGGAAGCCAAGCATTCACCTTTGGCACTGTGTGTCCTTCCTGACAATAGTATAGTCAGTACTTTCTTCAGATGGTGACTGCACCGACCACTTTCCATCAGAAAGACTGGTCACGCCAGACTTTGAGACTTCCACTCCTGCAGCATGCTTCTTTAAGCAGTCTGCTGTGCGATGGTCTGCCCTGCGCTTCACTTGACAGGTCAGTTTTTCATTCATTTCATTTGTTGAACCCTCAGGGCCAAAGGCATTAAAGAGGGGAGTGGTTACAAAACAAAAATATATAAATAGGTGCAATGTATATTACAGAACAAGTATTGTCATCCTCCTTCTATGCAATGTTAGCTAGTGCAGAACGAAAATGCTGGTTATCAATTACGCCGACGATATCTGCGGGAAGGCGGTTCCCTTCGCGTTATATATGAGGCTAGAAAGACTGAAATGCCGTTTTAGTGTTACATGTTTCAATGCCAACTTTGTGACGATGATCAAGGCGATTTGCCACGTACCTGGGGGACGAAATGAGGGAATCGCATAGCGTGGGGTGATGGTATAGTTTATGAAAAAGGCTCTAACGAATTGTCTGCCGGCGGGATGCTAAAAGATGTAAAGAAAGGTTAGCTTTCATGCACGTTACACTTGCGGTACTGTTAAAGTTGGACAGGATAAAACGAGCAGCGTTATTGTGAACCAGCTCAAGCAAGTTATCAGTTTTTCCTGATGCGGATCCCATATCGCTGTGGCATAATCCAGATTAGAAGGTATTAGTGCTTTATAAAGCAATAATTTCAAAGAAGATGGAGTTTTGGAAAAGTTACGGCGCACGTAGCCCAACATGCGGTTAGCTTTGTTAGTAATGTACTGAATATAGCGCGTCCAGTTAAGGTGAGCAGAAATATAAACACCCAGGTATTTATATGAAGTAACCGCTTCTAAGACCACGTTACTTAGGTTGTACACAGGCGGAGAGTTGGAACTTCTTGATATTCGCATAATTTTGCACTTATTAGTATTAAGCCCCATAAGCTATTCATTACTCCAAAGAGAAATGTTATAGAGATCACGCTGGAGAATGTTGGCATCGGCTGGGGATTTTATTTCGCTGAAAACACAGTCGTCAGCAAACAAAAGAATGTTAGATGATACAATAGTAGGGAAATCATTGATGTAAATAAAAAATAAAAGGGCCCCAAGCACTGACCCTTGTGGCACGCCCGAGTAAACTTCGCTGAAAGGTGAGTTAAAATTATTAGCGTAAACGAACTGCGATCGGTTAAGAAGAAAGTAATTCATTTCAGAACACTGTAGTCGATATTCAGTTGGGTTAGCTTTAAAAATAACAATAAGTGGTGACATACCCTGTCGAATGCTTTGGAGTAATCTAGGAAGATGCCGTCGGCTTCTGATGCGCGATCTAAAATATGGTGAAGTTTGATGGTGAAGCTGGCAAGTTGGGTTTCGCAAGAAAATGACCTCCGAAAGCCATGCTGTGCGGGTGTAAAAAACGAATTAGACTAGAGAAAGTTCACAAGATTAGTGAAGATGATATGTTATAATAGTTTGCAACAAGTACTAGTGAGCGAGATAGGGCGATAATTTGTTGGGATGTTCTATTTTCTGATTTGAATAATGGAACCACCTTCCCGACTTTCCATTGTGTTGGCAGAATGGAACTATCAAGAGTGCTGAAAAATCTTTGTTAATTATAAGGAACTGTAGACAATTGTATTTTTTAAATTTATCATGAATGGAGTCAAAACCGGGCGATGAATGAAATTGTAGGGCATCAATAAGTTTAGTATCGCCAGATTAATTGACGACAATTTGAGGCATAGTTGGGAAATTATACCGGAGTGGAACAGGATGTTTGGTGTTTGATGAGCGCGAGAACATCTGAACAAAAGTTTCGTTAAGTTCTGATGCGCATAAATGAGCCAGAATAGGGTCACCTGACGCGTCCGTTAAGTTAATTGATTCTTCGGTATGCGGGTTGATGACGCGCCAAAATTTTTTGATGTTGGTAGATAGCATGGATGGTAAAGTGATAGAAAGGAAGCTAACCTTTGCTTGCCTAATCGCAGTTATATAGGCATCAGTGGTCGTCTTGTATGCGTCCCAGTGAGCGTTACATGGTGATAACCTTGCTGTACGATATGGGCGCTTTTATCTGTTAGATAGGCGTCTTATATGGGCGGTATACCATGGGGCTTGAGCATTAGAAGGCATGGCGCGTCTTGGAACGTATTTCTGAGTTAGTTTGTGAACTTTGGCCGTGAACATATCCCAGCTAGTTTGCACAGAGCGATCATCAAAGTTTCTGAAGACATTTTGAGCAAAACTGATAATTCATTGTTAATGGCATCGAAGTATGCACTAATATAATCTAGTATGGTCTTTTTCTCTCTTCCAGGTTTCGGACAGGCAGTGTTAATGTTGAAAATGAGCAAAGAGTCAGCTCGATTTGTTAGGATCAAATCTATAGTGTTGGCTGCATTGACAGATTCTGGCAGCGTTAGAGGCTAATTGTTTAAGTGAAAAAGTGAAGTGGGTCGTTTGGTAGCGAGTCAAGAACATTCGTTAGCGCATTGGTCAGTGTGCTTTCAGTTTGTTGCCACGTTTCAGATGAATTTCTCAGTCCATGAAAAATCAAATTATTGCGGCGTGATCTGTCTTCCATATCATCTAGGCGTTTTTGTAAAAAAGTTATTTTGTGAAGTTAAGAGTTCAATAGATTCTTGCATGCCAGCAAATTCATGGCTGAAGGTGTCAAGAACATTCCCTTTCTCTTCTGTTTCATCCAAACGCTTCCGAACGTTAGGTATTTTTGTTTCGATGCTTTTCTGGCCAGCCTTAATAGATTTAATATCTGCGGTCAGCTCAGTTTTTGCCTTCGAACTTTGCAATGAGCGGGTGAGAACATCTTTGAGCAGTTGAAAAATTATGGTCATCTTTTGTGACGGGTCTTCAGGGAGCCATTCAATTTCTGAAAGAGATTCGGATCGAGTGGTGGGGCCGGGGTTCGTTTCTATGTCACCGGAGCACAAGAATAGGAAAGCCACAGAAAAGCAATCACACACAGTTTTACACCGCACCCCTGGGCACGGGAACAGCAGCAAGCAGATGTCATCGCTCTTATTAGCGTAGAAGGAAAACGTACACACCTGCATCGGAGCAAAGCGGAAGCCAGGCGCCATGCTTCTTGCAATGTTCCCGTGCCCACTGAATCCGAAGATGGAGAGGCCACAGCTTAAATTCCTTGCGGGCGATGATGAAGATGTCGATGGGGTTGAACGGCCGAAGGCGAGCGATTACATCGCGTGTGCAGGGATGAAAGATATGTTGAAGGGACCACAGTCAGGCAGTGGCATTGGTAGAATCTGAGCTGATGGGCATGAGGGAGATAGCGATTCCGGTATCAGCCAGGTGAGGAAGAGCGTCAGCGTAACCTGCATCGGAGCAAAGCGGAAGTCAGGAGCCATGTTTCTCGCAATGTTCCCGTGCCCACTCTTTACCCGGTCAGCTGCCAATTTCATCAGACATCAGCAGCCTTTCGAACCGCGAGTTCTGAAACCCTCCCAAATAACTTTTCTTGAGCTTTTTATGCTTTGACTCAAGATGGTTGTTAGTGGTCAATCCCGTGCCCTGCCTGTAGAAAAGAGCCCACTGTTCTGGGCGCTTAGCATATACTCTCTCAAAGCCCTCAAAAATCTTAACACACTCATCAAACTCCTTTAAAGTACAGAACTCTGACAGCTCCTTGTGCAAGTCCTCTTCGCTTCTGCTGGTGCACATTGCATTCAGCTTCTGCACAACTTCTCGGCTTTGGCTGTCAGTTACCTTAGTCATGTTGCGCTTCCAGTTCCGTCTGACGTGCAGCACACACAGCAGGCGTTTCACAGGCTTCCCCATGACACTTGTTCAAGCATTTGCATATGCTGGTGCATCATCTGACATGAATGCACCACAGCTATCTTGTGGGCCAAGCCTGTCCCTGATAGCAGTAAAAAATCTTAGCATGACATCCTCAGACACACTTCAGAGAGGATGAAGGCACACAGAATGCCTGACCCATCATTTCCTATCACCATCACATTTGTAAGTTGGTGCTTATAGCGATTTGTGCCATAAGTTCAATCAACACACACTGCTCTTTGACCATGGTTTTGTAGCATGTGACCCTGTGTAGTGTTCATCATTGCCATCACAAATTCACCAATACCTTCTTCTGTCAGTTTATCTGGCTCTGCATACAGCAAAACACCATGATCCTCTAGCTCAACGATCCACTTCTGCCTACTGACATAGTCATCACGATCTTTCTCCGCTTCAATGCTAATACTAAACTTCATCTTTATGTTCTGAACCTCTGGTGAGGTCAAAAGGTAAAACCTGTCCAGTAGAGCTCTGGCAGGCGAACGTGCATCTGAAAGAATAACGCTAAAGGGAACTGCAGCTTCGGCTTGCATACAATGTCCTTCTGGTCAGCAACCGACAAGGGCTGGCACCGTAGCTCTTTCGCACGGCCACAGTGCTCAGCTTGATAGTCTGCTACCACATCCTCATTTTTTTCAATGACATCTATTGTCGTCAAGCAGTACCTCTCACATTTCTCACTAATATGAACCTTCGGTTGGCGCTTACCTTTTCCTTTCTTCACATATGACCCTGAGCGATGACAAACCAGATACTTCTTTGTCCCTCCAAATGCCAGATGTTTTGTACGCCCTGACTCAAAAGTGGACAAGTTCAGTCTTTTCCTCATAATCCTTCCAGCTTTCAAAATCTGTGAAAAAGGAACAGGCATCAATATGAGTTATGCTACAGCGAGCAATCCCCAGTACTGTAAGTAAACTACTGCGAAATGAATGCAGCAATGTTACCTTCTGGCATTGAATGATGCAATTTTTTTTTCACATGCACGCATTCCTGATTCTAGGCTTATTCTCAGCTGGCACATATCCCAAATATTGCAGACAGGTTTTTCTTGTTGCCATATTTGTTTTCAGCCACTTGAATGTGCCCATACCTATCTCGGTTCATTTTGCAATTGTTTAACAATATAAGCCATGTGTATGCACACCTTATAACATGTCACAGCGTAACACAGAACAGTGCGCGTAATCTTGCCCAAACTGCTGCACAAAAAGGGTGAAATGCTTCAAAAGGCTGTTGTGCCACGAAACAACAATAATTCGATAGAGGCGAAATTCTAGAGGTTCGTGCACTGTGCGATGTAAGTGCACAGAAAAGAGCCCCAGGTCGTCGAAATTTCCTGAGCCCTTCACAACGGCGTCTGATAGCCTGAGTCGATTTGGGACGTTAAACCCCATGAACTAAACTAATCTTATAAGCAGTCTATTTCATTACAGTAATGTTTCGAATCTGGTTCATTGCAGACAAAAGGATTGCATGCATTGGCATTAAAAAACGAAATAAGGGGCCTGGAGTTACGGAACACGGAATGACATGACTGCTGCTACAGTTCTGTCCAAACACAGCATTTAATGCAGCATTGCAGTTCTATGCATACAAGACCCTGCATTCCTTTCTGGAGCAACCCCTAGCATCAAATTTTTCTGTGAGGTTTTCATCGCAATAACACCTGTACAAACTAGTGAAATTTGAAGGTTATCGCACCTGCTCCACCTAACCCGAACCAATAAATTTCTCCTCTCATGATGGGCACTTGGTGCGCAACAAATGTGATTACAGGGTATATAAAAATTGCAGTGAACACTTAGGCTCCGTCTTAATGGTGTGACGCAATAGCTTTAATATGTTAAAGTCCATATGGCCGGAATTGGTCATTCATGACTTTATATTCATCCCTGAGCTCAATACCAAGCCTGGCACCGTGGTGCAGTAGTTATGCGATGCGCCACTGACCTGTGATGGCAGGTGCTGTCACAGGTGAGGTGGCGGGCCTTGTGCACCGGTGGAGGTTGCCCTTCCTGAGCAACCTCTCACGACCAATTGTTAATTTAGCTGCCAAAGACGCTGAATTTTCTGCTAAATGGTAGCTTTAACACTGTCGCATTAAAGTATTTGGCTAGCTATGTTCAAGTCGTGGTTGCGACCTTCTTTCGAATATAAATATCGTGTTAGGTCGGTTAATCCAAGTAGATAAAGCATAAACGGATCACCTTCAAATCCCATTAGACTGTAACTATAACATTACAGCACGTACATTCTTGGACAAAAGTTCCCAGGACACGCGATTGTTATCAAAAGCATGTAGCTTTGTTATCCGCCAGTGGTTGGAAATCACAATTGTGGAGATGAAACTAGACCTTGGAATGTATATGTGTTAGTGAAATAAGGCAAACACTACCACACTTCACACCTACAAGCAGATATGATCAGTCGCGCGTCCTGGAAAATGTTGTCCCCAACAGTACAACGGCATATTGGTGAGTAGTTTGTTTTGACACACATTGCATGGAAAGCAGATGGCTTGTTTTAATTAGGCTACGTTAGGTTACAGAATTCAAGTGGCAGGTGCTGTTCTTCCTGGACATAACTTTAAGAGCAGCTGATTCTTTTCAGAAAGCCTAGCGCTCCACCCAGACGGAACAAAAAGATTGTTGTTATAAGTTCTGCACATATGTACTAGCGCATAGCATAACAAAACTTCCAAATGCCAGCAAGTTTCCGAGACGTTTTATTTCAGGTTGTGTGGCTTCCCTATTACCGCATACTGCAACCCCATGACAGAAAACGGTGTTTGTACAATATGGAAATCTCGTTTATACCTCAAATATCAAGGAAGAGAACGCAAGCCTGATGCGCCTCAGCACAAATCCGTGGACCTGTTCGTGGAGCCGCAAGAAGCCACCAGGGTGGGGGAAACGCAACATTAGAGCTAATATCACATGCAAACGAAGCACTACAATTAGGAACCAACGATTCGGCGTCATCAGGGTACGGTTTTCGCAAATGCCTCCTCCGTGCACTTTCAAAGGTGAACGCAGCATTGCACACCGGACACAGATACTGATCTTGTTCAGCGGAGCCCGCAGCAGGGCATTCCGCGCTGCTTGAACTTTGGCTTTCTATCTTGGCGACGGAACCAGCAGCCGGGTAAGAGAAAATATGCTCAGGGCGAATGGTCGGTGACCAGCCAGGATCAATGGTGATAAGCCAAGGCCTTGACAAGGCAAGCATGGTCACATGGTAAACGCATTTACCACCGCGCTGATGGTAAATAGACGAAATGGACGTATATTGTAGGAAGAAATAACTCATATGTTGAGATAAGGTTTAAAAGATTATCTTTAGGCACGTTTGTGGAAGCTTATTATTAAGCGAAACACAACAGGCACAAAAAAACAGGGACGGATAGGGATATCCCCTACCAAGCCGAACCTATAGGTATCCTTCAGCAGCCGTGGGGAAAGAAGGCGGAGCCTCGCAGCTTCAGCTCGGTTTTTACTACGCCCCGTTTCTTCCACCTTTTTCTCAGGCCTCCTCATAATTCTCTAACGTCTAACTCTTTCTATTACCAGAGCCCGTTCTTCATTACTTGTTGTGTGCTTTGAAGTCGCACCGACGGACAGTGGTTTTTATTTTCAAGAAGCGCCCGTTTCTCGTTTATGTGTTATTTTTTTTACTGCAGCTGAATCGCGGTTGTCGATTTTGCTGACTGCGCGTAAACGAGCAGGAGCCTTCTCATGGTTAGTCGGTTGGTGACAAAACGTTTTTTTTAACTATTACGCATTTAGCCACTGTGCATTTTTTGCATAATTTAAAGAAAGAGCATCTGTCAGCCAAAATAAATAAACTTTGGTTACTTCGCTGCTTTTTCTTAAATTACTGATTTGAGATCATGCTACATAAAGCCATGCAAGCAGTAAAATTTAAGCAATTTAATGCTCCATTTTTCTTCACCCAGCTATAACGGCCAATGTATACTTGTCATTCATGTTTTTCGGAATGCATGTTAAAATGGCTCTGAAACACCACATAAACTCGCTTAATCACGACACTGTGTTGCCGTGAAAACCTGAGTCATTCTGGACGCAGCAGAGAGCCCACAATCACGTGCGACAGTTGGCGCGCCCTACCTGGCATCTTTTTCTTGTTCGCACCCTCCTCCTTTGCTCGAACCTGCGTACACAAGTTGAGAGGTGGCGATTGGTTAGATGGTTTCAGGCGACAGGCAGCTACCATTTCCGCGGCCAATAAGCCGTTTACCTGCGGCGGGTCAGGATGCTCCGCCCACGGAGGTAGGGCCGGCGGAGGAGCGCCCACCTTCCAGCGTACAAAAAGAGATGAGAAAAGAGGGACAGGCGCAAAGACTGAAATTTAAATTTCGACTGCAGATAACTTCGCTTCTACAGAGCGCATTTAAAAAATGCTTATTCGACAATATTCGTGAAGAGGCATGCTTTAACACCTCAGGCATACCACAACTTTATTGAGCTCCTTTCAGAGCCCCTTTAAGGGCGCCAGTACTGTGTCTTTTATCAGAACCAGAACACGCCATGGCACAAAGACGTCCTCCCCATTTAAATTAGGCTCTTGATGTCATCGCCGTACAATCCTTGTCGAGGATCGAGATATATCTCTGATATGACTCGCTGCGTAACAAAGGTTATGCCACTCTAAACAAAGTGCACAAAACATACCTGATCAGTACGACTACGCCCTTAAAAAAAGAGAGATAGGAGAAAGGAAATGCTCAAACTGATTTTCGCTAGCGATAGAATTCTCCGGTAAGTGCTTGTCGTCTGCTTTGAGGATAGCGCGGCCCCGCTTGTTGAGCAACTCCCTTCAAGCGGAAGCTTATACTTGCGCCCAGGCATGATGTACAAGGTTTCGGCCTTTTCTTTTCTCCTCGGTGGCCCACTCAGAACAAAGCATAGTGCAGAAATGAGACATCTAAACATGGTCTTCACGCCATGCTCCCTGCGCGAGCAGCGATTGAGCGACGGCGTCCCTAGCGACATCGGCATGCGGAGGGGCCACTTTCGGCACTTGGGGAAACGCGCGCGCTCTTAGCACACCCTAGCAGCGCTTCGCGAAGCGCGGCGGTCACGCGCTTAGTTTCCCTCTAAGCGTGAAACAGCCTGCAAAGTCTTTGTCAAAAATAAACAGCCCAAGGGGCTTGATTCTAAGCCGTGTAGCGAGCCTCTCGAGCACATTTGGCAGTCCTATACTTGGGGGGGGGGGGGGGGGGGTTGAGGATGCTAGTTCCACCCGCTTACGAGAGAACAGGGTCGCTGAGGATGCAAAATGAGCCACGCTGCAGTGCTCAAAGGCAAAATCCTTGGTCTGTGTATTTTTGACAAAGGCTGTACGTTCTCACATAGGGAAAGCTTGTCCTGCAGTGATGCGTCATTGAAGGTTGCACGCATGCTGTGTGCTCTGGGTGTTTATACCTCGATCGGTCACCGCTGTGGCTCCGTTAATGGCTTTGGTGTTCAGCTGCTGAGCACAACTGGCAAAATGCAAAAGCATCCGCGTAATGGGCTCCGTCAGAGCAGGAATTAAAGAACTAAAGGTATCAAAATTAATACCGAGGCCCACTACAGCGGACCATTTACTTCCTTCTTCGTACCGTAACTTCCGGCGTGGGATCTGCACCACGAGGGAATCAGCAAGCACCTTTCCTTTTCCTGTAAAAATCCCCCCTCTCCACAAGGCTGGAGAGCCTTATGTCACCTTTCTGCTTCTGAGCCACCAATCTCCAAATTGCTTTTTCCTAACTTCCACCCCAGATTCATTCACATGACCAATGTTACCTCTAAACAGCAGGGCTTCAGGGGCAGTGAATGTGCCTGCTTCGACACCCGGATGGATACCACCACGTTCAAGTATAAAATGTTCAATTGTTTCTAGAGACTTACCACACATTGCACATGTCGGATTCTTCTTGTAGCTGCGCGTTCTTAGACACCCTGATCTAGCTTCAAAGAATACGGCAATGCCTATTGAGTTATCATAGAACGATTCCTTCATGATCTGATCATTGCACGTAGTGGCAGCGGCAGCAACGGCCTGTGACGGACTATACATAATCCTTTCAAACCGTGTTTTACAGCTGCTTGGCGGTGTGGCCCGACAACACTGCATGACCTGCATCTTTGCCTGCATCCCGATTGGCCCGTCCGGAGCAACGTCATCAGTGACAGCCCATGGACAACTATAAGAAGCGGTCGACGCACCAAGCTTCGCATCATTGCACGTAGTGGCAGCGGCAGCAACGGCCTGTGACGGACTATACATAATCCTTTCAAACCGTGTTTTACAGATTGGTGCTCTTTTTCTTTGTTTGCTCAGATAGAAATAAGCTCTAAACGACTAAGTAGTTGCGAAATTTTTTCTGCTGCCGCTGCTGCTGCTGCTGCTGCTGTGTTTTCTGTTTGCTGTGTTGCGGTGTTTTCCTAGACGCTATGCCTTGTGACGTATGCCTGGCTTGCCAGCAGACTATTTCAAAGGAATCTACGGCTATAAAATGTTCTGAGTGTTCATTCTCTTATCATGCTGGCAACTGCTCAGGAGTGGGGGAAGCAGCAGTGAAATCCAAACCGGATATAGGAAAGTCATGGCTCTGCCCGACATGTAAAGCTTCTAAACTAAGGGGGGGCCCAAGCTCTGCAAAGGGTAAACCTGAACAAGATGCTGATATTGCGGCTAGGCTAATCGTGATGAATCGGAACATCACCGCCCTACTCCCACTTCTTGAGAAAATTGATGATCTCATGTCAGTCAAAGAAACTGTCGAAAGCATTGAGACAAGCATCAGCTTTTTGTCTGATAAGTACGATAAGGTTATCGAAATGGTTGACTCACAAAAAAAGGACATTGACGACCTCAAAGAGAGAGTGGAAAAAATCGAAACACAAACAGCGACTGAAGAAATCAAAGAACTTAAACAGCAACTAAACGACCTGGACCAATATAACCGCCGACAGAACCTTGAAATTCACGGCCTCAAGCAGACTGATGATGAAAATTTGTTGAGCAAGCTGAACGACATTGCACGAGAGTTGAACATTGAAGAAGTCACACACAGGGACATAGAAGCCGTACACAGGCTGCCGTCCAAACCCCCGAAGACACCCATTGTCCTTGTACGGTTTGCTTCGCGCGCCGTAAAAGAACAATGGTCCGAACGAAAAGCACTTCTCCGAACGAAACTTCCCGACCTTAGTTTTTTTGACAACATGACTTCACAAAACCGGGAACTGCTGTGGCTGGCTAAGATGAGGGCAAAAGAACGTTCGTACCAGTTTGCTTGGCAAAAAAACGGCAGGATCCTTGTCAGAAAAAAGCAAGGTGAAGCGGCCATCCACATAAAGTCAGAAGATGACATCATGCAAATCACTTGATCGCTTGAACAAGTCACGTGTCTAGAGGAGCGCCTATCATCATGGCTGAACAGTCTTGTAACTGCTGTTATCATGACACAAACTCTTTCAACAAATTGATAAAAGAGCAACCACGGAGGAAATCTATATCTCTATTCCATCTTAACACCCGAAGTTTGCAAAATAAGCATATCGATGTTGGTACATATTTGGACGCACTGAATCACAATTTTTCCATACTAGCCTTCACGGAAACTTGGTTCGAAAACGCGCAAGATGCTGTGCACTTCGACAATTATAACTGCGAAACACTGTGTCGTCAGCAGCAAAGGGGTGGCGGTGTGGCACTTTATATCAGCAGAGATATTATGTACACTGTTATTCCAGAATATACACTTATCACAGAAAACTACGAATGTATAACAGTTGTAAGTCATGCTTTTGCAGTAGCCGTTATTTACCGTCCACCTTCAGGGTCTGTTTCCGCATTCTTAAGCTTCTTTGAAGAACTCGGCGAATACCTGCTCTCATTACATACTCCATTCGTCATGCCAGGCGATTTCAACATAAACACGCTTTCTTTCGACAATTCTTGCAATGCTTTCCTCGCGATGATGCATTCGATAGGACTTGTTAATGTGATTGGTATCCCAACACGCGTAACACCAGACAGCGAGACGTTAATTGATCTATGCCCTACAAACTGTTTAGAGGACACCGTGTGCTGTGGAGTGTTTTCAGTGAACATTAGTGACCACATGCCATTTTTTTGTTTTTTACCTATCATCCAAAGACATAGCGGACCCCAAACTGAAACATCGCGCACATTTATCAGCGATAATGGCATTGCGCAATTCCGTAATCTTCTATCAGAAACAACATGGTATGACGTCTTGAGCACCGACGACCCGAACGATGCGTATAACTCCTTCATTCGTACAGTAAAAGAATTATATAATATTGCTTTCCCTCTCAAACAAATAAAAAGAAATAAGAAAGGAAGAAAACCATGGATTACAGATGAATACATCAATAGACTGAACTATAGAAATAATCTGTTCCACTCATTTATTGCGACTAAAGATAGCTCGAAATTCCTAGAATTCAAAAAGGTTAGGAATAAGTTAAACGCTGACTTAAAAAAAGCCCGTACATCGTACTACATGAGCAAGTTTACAGCAGCTTATACCTGTCCGAAAGAAACATGGGCACTTATGCGCTCTCTTGTCTGTAAAAATCAAGATTCTGTCCCCCAGCAAATAATCATTGATGGCAAAACCTATTCAGGTCCTTCACTGGCAGATAAATTTAACGGTCATTTTCTAGCATCTGGTGCGTCACAGAGCACGCAGAGCAGTTCATCTAGGAGTTACATAACTAAGATAGAAACTAGTTCCATATTCTTGTCTCCAACCACGCCAAGTGAAATCGAAACAGTCATCAAAAGCCTCAAAGATACTTGCGCATGTGGTCATGACGATATTGCAGTCCGTGCGGTGAAAGGATCATGCGACATTTTGAGCGTACCCCTTTGTCATATCTGCAACTGCATAATGCGTCATGCGTCATTCCCTGATGAAATGAAGATCGCCCGAGTGTGCGCAATACATAAGAGCGGGGCAAAGAACAATATTGGTAACTATCGCCCGATATCCGTGCTTCCAGTTTTCGCGAAGGTGGCGGAAAAAATAATCAACACTAGAATCAGCAGTTTTTTGTCCTCTAAGGGTATAATTTCAAACCAACAGTATGGTTTCCAAAAAGGCAAATCCGTTGAATCAGCACTACTGAATATTAAGGAAAAAATAATAACAAACATAGAGAGACAGCTATATACTCTTGGTATATTCCTAGATTTCAGGAAGGCATTTGACTCCATTAAACACGATATATTGTTTAGTAAACTTTACGACTATGGAATCCGCGGCAAAGCTCTTGATTTGATAAAAAGTTATTTGTACAACCGCCTCCAATTCGTTAGTATTCATAACAGCAGATCAACGGCACAGGTAATTAAATATGGCGTACCCCAAGGTTCCATCTTAGGTCCTCTCCTATTTCTCTTATATATTAATGACATTGTATCAATACCCCAAACCCCCGAAATAGTGTTGTATGCTGATGATACTAATGTATTTTTCCATGGCAATTGTCTAATCACCCTAATGAAGAATGCCAATACATGGCTCGAAGAATTATCGACGTGGTTGCAGCATAGCCAGTTACGACTCAATACAGACAAAACCAACTACATTATCTTTCGGGCTAAAAACAAGGCGATTGACACTAAACTTAAACTAGTCTTCGAGGGGCAAACATTAAACCGTGTTAGCGCTCAGAAATTTCTGGGTGTACATTTCCACGAAAACTTGAACTGGACACACCACATAAACTATTTGACTATGGACCTCGCGAAAACTATTGGAATGCTAAATAGATTTAAGTTTATGCTCCCAGCGTGGTTCAAACGCCAGCTTTATTATACCATGATTAATTCAATACTGCAATACTGCATACTAGTTTGGGGCACCACTACCACTGGTAATTTAAAACGTCTTCATATTCTTCAAAAGAAATGCATCCGATTCATAGAAAATGCAGCGTTGCGAGAACACACAGCTCCACTGTTCGTAAAAAATGAAATACTTGCAATTACAAGTATATTTCGACAGCGCTTGGCACTGAACATATTCACTCACATAAAAAGTAACCTAAATTCATTTCTTGGGAAGTACCGACGTCAAGAATGCGGCTATAACTTCAGGGCAAATTCATTTGTTAAGAAAAAAGTCAGAACTTCCTATGGTACACAATCGTTAGACTACCAGATTCCTGTCCTTTTAAATTTGTTTCCAGAGCTTATTGACATCGCAGTGAATGTACAGTCACCGTATACTTATAAAGCACGGATAAAAAAAGTACTCCTGGTAGAAAAAAAATGACCTGTCTCCTTGTTATCTCATTTAGGTTTGTGTTTCGTTTGTATTGCTGTGTTCCTTGTTAGATTCTTGAAATATGTCGATACAAATGTTGCTTCTTCAGGCTTTTTGACTCTGTAATAATTTTCTGGTTAGGAGCTAATCTTTTGTTGAGATAAATATTTATGCAACTGCGGTTCTTACCTTCTGACACAATAATAACTAACAGGTTGTGATGTAAGCTTTTTTTTTGTGAAGAAAATTTCTCTTGTTTTCTGTAGTACTTACGGTTTTAATTTCATATAATGCTTGTTCACAATGCTTCTGTTTTCTACACGTAATGAATATATTTTTTACAACGGCTTTTGTAGCATAGAGAGTGCAATGTATCTCGCCAGGAGGCGAGGCCTAGTCAGGCGTAGATGAAACGCCTTTTGCCTCGTCTTCCTTGGTAGAATAATCCTCTTTTAAACTCTCTTGCTCATGATGTATACTTGCTTTCTACCAGAAATAAAGTGAATTTGAATTTGAAAACGATTCCTTCATGATCTGCCTTTTCCTATTTCGATATAGTTCTACACTACGCTTCTTTTTCATTGAACTAATCCAGTTTTTACCTCCGCGCTTTCTGCCTATCCTTCAAGGCTCTTTATTCACCGTCCTTGTGTCCTGCATACATACAGGTATAGTTCCCTAGTCCTTTTCCGCCATTGTGAGTGAACGCTCTTTCTATATAAGTATTTAAATACCTCAGCTGCCCATTGTTATCGTTTAATTTCCTCAGCCGTACTTCAAACAATGTTTTACTCTGAGCTTGCCGTGCTTCGAACAATACCTAGTCCATATCCACCTGTACTGCCTCTCTTCTCCAGTATGGAGTAGCTGGCCAGGGTCACCTTACCACCGTCCGACCTGCCCAGTTTTCATTTCGTTATATTACTTCTCTCTCTCTCTCTCGTTTGCGGTTTTCCCGTGGGTACCCAGGGCTAATCTTCCAACAGGTCTCTGATTTATTTCTAATCTCGACTGAACTTCTGCCCTTGGGCACAAAACCTTATTTCCAAAAGTAAGCCCTGACACCTTTATTCCTTGTCAAATACCTCTGAGTACTTTATATTTGTTGCTATACACGGTTTTGCCGAACGTTTTATGTTTTGGAAACACTGCGATTTAGCCCCAGAACACTTCCTGTTTGAAGTGGGCGCGTTTTTCGAGCGAGCTATTACCCCAGGAAAAAGAGAACAATGCAAAGCTGGCACGTCACCTGCACCGGCGTCTTATCAAACACTGCGGAGAATGGTTCGCATGCCGCACTGTTTTATCAAAACCAGCGCGACACGCGTCGTCTGCACCAGCAAAAACCTTTTCAAACGCCGCGCCAGATACCGGAAGCGCTAGTATCATTGGTATCCTCATCAGAACCTAAGTTTGTTTACAAACAAGAGCGTCAGTTCCACCACCTCTTCGCGGCTACGAATCACATTCCAGTGGTGGCGGCGGAGCCGTGCCCGCTCCTCCGAAAGCAGGGACCTCGACCGGTTTGGCATAGAGCTTTGCGCGGCGGCGTTTTCCTGCGTACTCCTCGCAGCCGGTATGTCTGCCCTCCGCCTCAAAGGACCCTGGCTCAGCTAAACACAGGCTCGATAATCGCGCCTCCGTCATGCTATGAGCAATCTGCTATACTGTTTAGTCATCGAATGTTTTTATGTAATGAGTTTCGGCCCTCCACGTCTCTTGCCCGTGGGACTTTGCGTTCCAAAATAAATAGTAACATAGGAAGTAACCTGTCCTCTAGTGCTCTCCCTTTTAGGGGCAGGGTAGGGGGGTTGAAATATTACACACTGACCAGCTTACTGTTCATTGCCGACAAGGTATTTAGTAAGGTAATCACTAATATAGTCATGACAACTTGAGACCTCAATCAGCCAAATGATCAGGCAGGCTTTCGCAAAAAATACTCGGCAACAGACCTGCATCACACTGTCAATCAGTCAATAGAGAAATGCGCAGAATATAACCAACCCCTATATAGAGCCTTCATTGATCACGGGAAAGCATTCGACTCAGTTGAAACCTTGTTCCATGCCCCATATCTTCCCCTCAAATCTTAATCGAAATCAAGAGGAAGAAATGGGCTCGGGCAGGACATGTAATGCGAAGGCGAGATAACCGCTGGTCCTTATAAAAGTAACGGAGTGGATTCCAAGGGAAGACAAACGTAGCAGGGGGCGGCAAAATGTTTGATGGGCGGATGATATTAAGAATTTTGCGGGGATACTATAGCCACAGGTGGCAAAGAACAGCGTTAATTGGAGAGACATGGGAGGTGTCTTTACCCTGCAGTAGGCTTAGTCAGGCTGATGTTGATGGCCAAGCATTGCGCTAGGTTTGCATCACTAAAAATACGAAATACGGTTGGCAACGGAAACAAATTCCCTTTTTACATATGGTAAGTTTTCGCCGTTGCGAAGATTTTAGCCGAGGTTCAATCTCCTCTATGTGCTAACCTCAAAACCTCTGGTACCGTGTTTAAGCCTCCTGCCATTGCTAACTGCGTAAAGGCGCTATGCTTTCAGGTGGGAACATGCCTCCCTTGCCGAGCATTCATAGATTTAATTCACTATAATCGAAATCTACCCCAGGACTTGGGCAGCATGCCCTGCGCACAAAAAGTAGTGCGCAAGAGAACTGCTTACTCCCTTTTTACTCCGTAATTTTTATTTACAGTGTAGCTGGCTCCAAGACCCTAGGCTGGATCTTATGGTGCCTTCGGATGACGGTGTTTGTGTTTTCTGCGCACTCGTGCGGTGCCACGCGTTCCGTTGGAACGAGCACGACTCGAGTGCGTGGCCCCGCGTCAACGAAGAGACCGATGGACCAGAAGGCTGCGAACAGCACAAACCCCACAGAAGCGATGAGGTTTTCACTGCAAGGTGCTGGCCAATGAACAGGAAAACTGCGCCTTCACAGGTAAGGAGGCATGGTGTAAGTACGTGGTCTTGCGAAATTAAAAACGAAATGTCACTGACATAACTAACACTTGTAGAAGAGCAAATAAATACTGTCACATTTCAGTATCATGCACATTATGACAACACCTTCCGAGGGGTGAATTCATATGGGGGTGAATTCAAAAATGTACCATCTGCCCACTGAACACATTGTGTTGTTCCTTCCTTGCGGCAACAGACAGTCCTCTGTGCTTATACGAATCGTTGAGGCACTTGAAATGGAAACAAATAATCACCAAATCCTTGCCACACGCAAAATATATTTACACTAACAACAAATAGCAGCCCTGCAGATGTTACAAGCACACAGTATCAGCCAATTATCGACCACAGCTAGCCAAAGCAGTGGATGCACTGCAAAGCAGTGTTTTAGGCCTTACCGAAAAAACGTAACTAAATACGTTGCTCGGTACGCTAAGAAAAAAGTAACGCGTTTCCGTCCTAAGTTACCTAAACAATAAGTCACGCGATACCGCTACCGAAAAAAGTACCGCACGTTACTTTGCCCTTACATCATGACCATAAATTTTAATTAGTGTGTCTCCGCTTTAAGAACAATGTTATGAAGCTCATATTTCACATAAAGCTTCTACTCAAACAACCATTTTGGGCAAAATCCTGATTTAACGAGAATAATTTGCACAAATGTGCACGAGCTTAGCAATTTTATAGTAGCGTAAAGTTACCTGTAGGGTTACATGTGATGGATTCTAACTCTGTTGCACATGGTGGAGAAATTTTCTGAATGTGACATTAAACTCAAAATTACACTTCATTTATACTAACTTCACTAAGAAAACATCGCTGAACTCTCCACCAATTTACAGTAATTCAAAAAATGTGGTGTTTCAAAATGTTCGGCATGCTTCCACTCCGTAGAGAGTTGTGTGTGTGAGTTGTTCGGGAAGGGGAGGTAGGTGAAGGCAAGTAATTGTGCGAATGCGTGTTCGTGCACGTGTTTCGTGATTTATAGTCATTCTTTTTTTTTTGGTGTGTCGTCAAGGGCAGGTGTTTTCTGGCATGCACGCGAGCTGCAACACAGGTCGTCAAGAGCACCTGTTTATTTTCAGCGTCACTTTAGGTGCTCTGGGCTTTTTTTTCTAAAAAGGGGAGCAGAGTAGGGGACAACTGGAACAAAAAGGAACTAGTATGTGACACCTCACGTTACCAAAAAATGTTAACGTAACAATGTTACCGTTACAGTTACCAAATGGTAACGAGTATGTTACTAAGTTACCGAAAAAAGTAACGCATTACCAGTAACGCCGTTCTTTGTAACGCGTTACCGCCAACATTGCTTCAAGGTGCCTACTGCGCAAGAGTGCTTTGCCAGCAGAGATTGACCTTAAGAATAGTCTATACTATAAATTAGTCAGATATGCTACACATTTAAACAAGTAAATGTCCACCATGCAGGCAGTCAGTGTCTTTATTATATCAAAGCTTCCATAAGTGAACTCGAACTAGTATCTTTTCTTTTAGAGGCTGTCAGAACCATGGCCTCCACATGGAGATAGCACTGGTTCGCAGCCACCGTTACGCTAGCTTTATTGTAGATTTATACCTTCCAATAATAATTTGGGATTCAAGTACCACTCCGGCAATGAGTATCATGCATAACCTTCAGAGTTTCTGCTCAGCTGCACCTGTCGTCAAGAGAAAAATACTTCTGCCGATACTAGCGAGCATGTCAGCACTCCCAAAGATGGAGGACAAAGCATCAAATTGTAGAGTTAGAACTTAAGCTGGGCTACATAATCATCATCATCATCTAGCTACCTGCACTTTATGACAAAGCTAATAATACTCTCTATTTGCCGTTTCCTCTGCCAGCTGTGCCCACCTAACCCACCCTATCTCCACAAATTACCTGATGTCATCTCTGCACATGAAACTCGACCGCCCCCTTCTAACTTACCTTCTCTTGAGGTCCATTGCTTCACTTAAGGCCCATCGGTTATCTGATCTTTACATCACATGCTTTAGCCCTGTCCATTTCATTAGTTGATTTCATTAGGATATCAAAAATCATGCTTTTCTTTGCTTTTTCTGAGAAGGCATTTACGATTTTTACCAGGTGCGCGAGGTATTTCACAACACTATTTCCTATCACTGCAGAAACCAGCAGTCTCACCACATCTGTCCAGGCATGCAGCTTCTTGTATACTGACACCTTATCATTCATACTGTGCGGTTAGTTCCTAGATAGAACCGTGCACGTTGATGCACGAAATGAGCACCACACAGTCCTCATAGGCCTGGCCCCACTCTACAGTGACTTGGATATTGACCCCGTTCAGAACGTAGCGAAGCCTTCGTCTACAAGTTACAGAAAGAACTGGTGTGCTCTGACGGTCACAAGTAGTCACCTCATCAGCGCTTGCACAAAGCCACCTGTAATTATGGTAATTATGGCGGTTGGCTTTTTGGTCTGTGTCAAAATTCTTCTCGCCTGAAAAAACCCCAGGCCATTTCACGCTGCTCAGGCTTGTTCAGCTTGATTAACAAGCGCTTGGACCAGAGTAGACGATTCTCGCGAGTTTAAATGGACATCAAATTTCCCTATTTATAACGTAGGCATGGTAACTCAGGTATGGTGCACAACAAGCCTGACATTCGACACTGCGACTTGGAGCTCCTTGGCAATGTCCCTGATCGACGTTCTTGGATCATCATTCAAGATGACTTGCAACCGCTGGAAAAAATCACGTATTCTGGCGTGGTCTGACAGCTTACTGTGCTTTTTTTTCTTTTCCCCAGAGAATTCATGTCATTGTCAGAGCACATTAGCTCTTTCCACACCTTGTAAACGAAAGCCTTCACTGCATTCAGAAAGGCTGCAATTTTCAAATCTCTGTGATGCACAGCCATGGCTATGAGGACTGCATGGTGTTTCATTTCCTGCGTCATCTTGTACCCTTTCATCTTGGAACAAAGTGTGCGGTAAGAATAAGCTCTCAATATATAAGAAGCTGCTTGCTTAGATAAATGTGGTGAGACTGCTGGTGCGTATGGCGACAAGGAATAGTGTTCTCAAATACTGCACATACCAGATAAAGTACTTTTTTGCGAATTGTACTAATAGCTTTCTTGTTATTCGAAATTCATGCGATACTCTCCTACTGGATGCTTTATCTCTGCCTTCACATTAAAGTCGCCTATCAGCAATATAGCTGCATTTTTTCTTTGTTCACCGCCGCTTGTAAGCGTACAAAGAACTTTTTATTAAACTAGTTATGACTATGTCTATGCATAGACATTGACAGCCTTCAACTTGTACCTCTTTCTAAATCTAAATACAATCACTACACTCTCTTCTTAATTGTGAAGAATTTATTGATATTCCCAGCTACATACTTGCTTATAAAATCCTATACTTAGTTATAACTTGTTTCGTAAGCCATGTTAGCAGAATATGTACCAGCCCTTTAACACTGCACATGTGTCATCTGTCTTAACTTTTCTCGGACTATGGCCTATTACTATCACACCTCTGAAATGTGGCACATTTATGAATGCTACAAAAGCCCCACAGCACAGCTTGGAAGCTAAGCCTTGGGCTATTTCCACAACCGTCTCCAGAGACAATGTTCATACACTAATTGTCTTCTGAGATTGAAAACCGCTTCAAATATTCCTCACAGTAAGCAGCCTGCAATGGTGGAGGACACATACTGCTAACATTGCAGCGTCTAGGCAACAGTGCCTGTGGTCAGTCAAGCACCCTACTACCACCTGCACAATCACAGTTAAACGGCACACTCACAATAAGCAATTAAATGCAATTGCTTATCTGTCCAGTG
Organism: Amblyomma americanum; assembly: GCF_052857255.1. Classification (NCBI taxonomy): domain Eukaryota; kingdom Metazoa; phylum Arthropoda; class Arachnida; order Ixodida; family Ixodidae; genus Amblyomma; species Amblyomma americanum. The sequence goes on from NC_135497.1 coordinate 276,889,016, forward strand.
TAAGCCATTCCAGAAACAAATGTATGCGATTCTTGTTTTTTCTAAACACCTCCGAATTATGATAGGAAGTGTGGGATTTCAGTAGTGTTTCCTGCCCCTGAAAAGTTTGCACACTTGTGTTCTATCAAGTGCAAGAGTGAGAGCGATGGCACACAGCGGCATGCAATGCACATGGTTCGCAGCAGCACAAGTGCATTATCTGGGTTAATGTCCTCAAGGCACATGCTGCATTGCACAGACAGGCAAATACCTTGACAAATAGTGAAAGCAATGAACACCAGTAAAGGCAAATGTAGAGGGGAGCTACTTGTGTGGCTAAAGTCACCATTACCGATGCACCTATGTTCTGCAACACATTTTCTGCACTTTCAGGAATCAAACTAAAATGAAGAGTTTGAAGACTGGACAGGCAGATACACTTATTACTGACATGATTATTGTATTTGTTTTGAAAGTTTAAGAATTGCACTGAGTGCATAGCTGGCTTCAAATATTTTTAAGTACAAAAACGTTGCCCTTATTTTTGTACGATCAAGATTTCAAATGTCACTTCAGCATATGGCAGCACTGCATCAAACGAGATGACTAGAAATAACAGTTACAAGATAGAGTGCTTACCAAGCCAGACCAGTGCTCAATTCTGTCAAAAGAATGTGGGTGCCTGGCTAGGGGAAGCAAGCCAGTACAAGCCCTGGGAATGGGGCCTGCAAAGCAGATTATAAAGTGTTTTAAAGGGAAATGCTAGAAATATGGTTGTGAAGTACACTGCGAAATCGTAACTTACACAGAACTGCAAAATAAACATATTCTAGGTGTTTAACAGTTTAATTTCCTCTGCTTTCTTTATTCCCTGAAGGATGGAGGTAAACAAACAACATAGTCTGTGGTCCTTGCTTCATTTCCGCCTGCACGAAAACTGCACATGAAGCTGTAGGCTACATTCTGAAAGAGGATTAGTACTTTTTAGTCACCACATAAAGCCATGCACTGCGATCAAAAATACATTTTTCTATGCAGCTGAGAGAAGGCTGTACACAAAAGGTAAAATTAATTCCTTGTAAAACACCAACATAAATACATAATTTTTCTGACTTCCACAGAACAATAATACATTTGCCTTCCAAAATACTTCATCTGTGTCTTCTAACATTTTCACTGCAAGCTAAACAAATAGCCATCATCTTAGTTGCAAACTCTGACTAGCCATCCTTTAAGAACATAAGCATGATAGCATACCCTGGTTCTTTCACTGTGTGGCATTGCAAGACGACAATATCAATGTTTTCAATGGATGCAACTGACAAATAACAGAATCACTTGGCTATCACCAAGAATTGCTGAAACTGCACGATAATCATGAACAGGTGCTAAGTTTTTTTCTGAACACCACCTGCCAGGCCTCAGAACTTTGGGTCATAGAATTTATATAATCTAAGTCTGTCCCGAGAAGCAACTGAGATGAGACTAAACAATCCAGGGCAAGAATAAAATAATATAATGGCTCCGTTAACATCCCTAAATGCAGATATTTTACATGAGCTTACTTAACTGGTTTCTAGCCTTTAGTTCAAGTACTGCTCCTTGTTCGGCAGATTGTCTGCAGGCTTAATGAAAACCAAATAATTTTAAATTTGACATTGATGTTAATTTAAATAATTGTTTAACACAGATGAGGGCAGGCAATTTTGAATGTGATCAAGGGAGTGGTTCAAACGACTAAGACACAAAAATAAAATCTGACTGTGATATGCATCAAAAGAAGCTATTTATGCGGATACGTTATTTTTTGTTTTTACTACCAGGCATAAAATGGGAAGATGTGTCAAAGCCTCAAAAGTGTAATTAACCATGCAGTGAATGATCACAAGATGCTTACCCTCTCATTCAATAGACGTATGCCTCAGTTTATGCCATGCTGCCTTGAACTGCCAGTTTCAAGAAATCATTTACCTCATCCTCTAATTGTAAAACAAGTAACTTCCATGCATTGGTGTGCATGTATATGTTTTCACAACCTGCCCTGAACCCAGAGTGAAGCTTCAGTATGCAGTAATGAGTAGGAGACCCCTAGTACAGTTGATTAATACTACCAGAACAATAATTTCAAGATAAGCATTTTTGCTGAAGGGCTCTTTTCTACTCCTATTTGAAATGAAGCACCCCTTTCTTGTGCTTATGACAGCACATTTCCGTTGTAGTAGATACAAAGCAAGTGCTTTTTTACTTCCCCTTAAAAAGGTACTCATAAAATTCCCCTTAAAAAAGAACTCTGGCATAAGTGCTGGTGCTAGTTTCACATAAATGTATTCCATGTAGTGCCCAACAGTTATTTCCATCGCAATCACTTCAGCAGTACACTCAATGAAGAATGAATTCATGCAGTGAAACAGTTATATTTTCTTTTTGCCATCCCTACTACGAATTAACTGCGCCTTGTGAGAAGAGCTGTGAAGTTCTAATAATACTCCTGTTGCAGGCTGTTTAAGTCTATAGAATTGCACACTACCCAACGTGTGTTGTCTGGCAAGATTTTCCTTGGCCTGCTGGAGGCACTGTCAGCAGCTGTTGGGACTTGAAAACTGTTACAAGTAAAACAGTTAAGATATTAGAAACACTAAAAAAATCCCTACGTTGTGCTTTTGAAATCTGTAGAACAAAATGTGGTAAAAAATTCTTCATTATTTCTGGCAATGCTTAATACCTCTGTCTTGCATGTTTGCCTTGAAGCAAAAAAAAGTGCATATTTGTTTTCATGCGTACAATGCATGAAAACACACTTTCACACTATGGCATGTCAATCAAAGGAAAAGGTATTGGCTAGGCACGTTTTGATAGTTTCAGCATTCAAAATGAGCTAAGTTAACAGTACAGATCAATCGTGCAATTTCAAAATTTACATTCTGAAGTAGCAAAATCATTAGTTTATTCTAATTAGTACATTGCAGTGTTTTTATATGTACTTAATTGCCTTTGCTGAGAGAAAAACTAATTGAACTTACTTGCAGACTTTCCAAATCCTTGCATGCACTGTGGTTGCCACTGTAATGCAGGCCTCCTCACTTGCTCTATTCTGACATTTATTATTGTTAGTATGCATGACGGAAGCCAACAGTAACCGAAACCAAGGAGCATAGCGGATTTTAAAAAAATTTGGGGTGTTATAATTAATGGGAGGTTAACATGGTAAATATTTAAGGATATCATTGATTATGTTTAAATATTTACCTTGTTAATTTTCTATTAATGAACTAATCGAATAAAAAACATCGTCTATGCTCCTTGCTTTCAGTGACTGTTGGTTTCCGTCATGCATGCCATAATGAGCCCCTATTTTCCCTTCCCTTGTCTGCTCTGTCATAAGTATAAGTTAGAATTATTGGTGTTTTATTCCATGAGAACACGCCTTCTGAACACATATAACTGGATCAGCACGATGTGTGAGCAAACAAGCTGTATTACACTATAGTAAAGTTAACTCCTGATTGTAATCCTGTCTCTTGAGTACATCATATCACACACTTCGTTGAAGAAGCCCTCAATGTACCTGGAATAAATTAATGATATGAAAAAATGGGTATGTGCACATGCAGGCCCCCGTCAGCCATAAATACCAACAAGGCCCGGTGTTGGGACCCATGCATCCAGATTCTTGTGTCTGGTGGTCGACTGGGGTGGTAATCCTGGCTGCGGAGGTGGAGGTTGCATGCTCCGGGGCAACTTGGCAAAAATTACACGACTGCACTTAAGTCTGCTTAAGAGCGGAAATGCGAAAGTCTTTTCCTTTCCTTTCCCTCCATTGATCATTTCTTATTTTTAAATTTTTTTATTATATGAAGTTTAAGTATTTTTCTATTTTATTTATTATTTCTTTTCTTCATTTTTATTTCGTTTGATTTGGTTTTATTTTTGCAGTTTATTTTTTATATATTCTAAATAAGCCTTCTCACGCATTTACATCGTTTTTCATCAAATAAGTCACAAAAACCCACTTCATGCACATCATTTATTTTCATTAATTCAATTTAACTCATGGCAAATCATCAACCAAACTTATCCCACTTGAACATCTACTCACATGCTACCTAACACAATCAAAACTTTTGCATATTTATCTCCACAGAACGACGTAATCGTGCGGACGAAATTTGCTGACACTTTTTGCGGACGTGACATAACCAACTAATGCTTTCACATTAAAAAGTGGTCTACCATCGGTTCTGTAGCGAGAGAGAAGAAGAAGGGGCAGGTGACAAGAGGAGTCAGCAATGTCCAGGGGTCCCTGACCGCAGGCGTCAACGCAGCAAATATATGACTCTCTTATACAAAACGGCGTATTTTCACAATAAAAAATGTCTGCTATGAATGCTCAAGAAACACAGTGGGGGCATATGCAGCTTCTTTTCTTTAGAAGAAAGCATGCAAATGCCACGACAAAAAATTTCGGAGGCAGACAAACCACAAGGCTGCGTTTAGCCTGGACTTTTCAATCTTAATTGAGTCGCTGTCCTTTGTGCTTTGTTCAAAATAAATGCCGTGCAACCCCCTGAAATTTACATTACGCTGCATATTTGATTTGCACACTAAAGAACAGTTCAAGAAACATGCCTATTGCATTGCAGGCTGCTAGTTTAAACTCAAGGAGGCAGCATGTCTGCATCAGGGACATTCATAGCAAAGTTGGCTGGAATAGTATGGAAAAACTGGTTACAGAGTGACAGCAAAGGGCGATCCAGAAAGAAGGAATTACGGTGATTGAATTGTTCCTCCAGCTGCTGAAAACTTTAATTTGACAAAATTGTCAAGTGTAAGGATCCATATAAAATGTCAAATACATATTTCAGAGTAACATCAAGCAAATTATTTAATTTGCAATTACAATTATTCACATGCAAACAAACAGTTGGATGATTTCCATTTTTTCTTCATTATATCCAATACACCTTTTTTCTCTTATTTTGTGAATTATTCCATGCATGGAAGTATAATACAAATAACAGGGATGACGGGATCTTTCTAATTTATGGCTGCTATGCACATGCCGGCATATCTTAGTGTGGTCATATTGTCATGCTTTCTGTGAGGACACAGGTCATATCAAGCTGTGTTTGCCTTTAGCCCCATTTTCATGTGCATATGGTTTATGAGGGCTTAAAGTCCCAAAGCAACTCAAGCTATGAGGGATGCCGTAGTGAAGGACTCCGGAAAGTTCGACCACCCAGGGTTCTTTATTGTGCACTGACATCGCACAATACACGGGCCTTTAGAATTTCTCCTCTATTGAAATTCGACCACAGCGGCCGGGATTGAATCCGCGTCTTTCGGGTCAGCAGCCAAGCGCCATAACCACTGAGCCACCACGGCGGCTTCATCTTCATATGTGTTTATCTGGAAATTGTAGTAACTGAATACACCTACATTTTACTAGGACGCTGTCTGTCAGCCTATAGTACCATCAAACAAAACACAACGTGGTCTGCACGTAAAGGGATGGGGAGTTCTGTTGCGAGTGACTTGGTGTTCTTTGGAAATAGGTAAAAAGGAGCATGCGTAGTCTGTGTGACCCTGCTGCATGGTGTCATACCATGAGTATGGTATTTCATACACTAAGACAAATGCCTTCTACAGCCTTTGATTGACTGCCATCTATTAGCCTACAATAACACAATGTTGCAGCCTCACCTGTATAACACATTCTCTGCTACATTTTCACAGTAAGAAGCATATGGTGAGAATGGTGCTTCAAGGAAGGCCAAACAGTTTCTGTCTGGTTATTTGCTTTGCAGGTTCTTTGTAATATATTTCTTGTATGGCAGTGCTCTTTACGCGCACCTAATTGCTCCAAAAGCAGCTTAAGAGTCCTTGCCTACGATGTGGCTGCTATAAATTTGAACCTGGCTAGAATGGCTGCATGCACAATACATGCAAACAAATGTCTGCCCTGGATAGGCAGTGGTCCTGTGGCTTCGATCCCTGGACAAGCATAAATTTTCCCACAACTGCGAAGCTTCTAAGAAAGCTTTATGTAGCTTTCCTTTGTAGCCCTATGTCTGCACTCAGGTGGACACAAAAGGCAGTTATTTCCTTATTATCCTAATGAGCTTGCATAGTTTGCAGAGACATATTTATTTTCTGTGTTATAGTTAAATAACACAGACTGCTGGTCGCAACATAAAAACTACAATTAACCATAATTTCATGTGTAACATATGATCATGCTCGAGAAGCACGACCTTCAACTTACTTTCTTCTTTTTTGCATCAAATCAAAGGAAATTCTTATGAAAACGAGATACACGAGTCGGCACACAGGGAATTGTACTCTGCAATAACTGCGAATAAAATGTGACATATGATTCTTGCAAGTTAAAGGTCAGTTCCCCGTTTATTCCCACTCGATTCAGCTCAACTGCAAATAGTCTCCTAAACATCTTTGGCCAGTTGGGCACTGCCCCCGAGTTGAATTCCTAATCTGTTGTTGACACGTTGAGCACTACCGCAAACATTTCTCCTTTAATCAAAGTCATCATCACATAGAGAGGAAGCTGTGCTGGTCACGAATTCGTCACAAAAATATTTACTGCAGGCACATAGGTCCACACAATCGGCAGAAAACAAACAGAAAAAGACTTAGGAGGCTCAAGTGACAGCTGCCATGCACATCGACGTTTTTACACAGGTTACACAGTGCCGCCGGCACACCATCGCAATCCGAGCACACAGAGTCACATAAGTGGCAGTGGCTTAGCTCAGCTATGCCACGATATATATAGCGAAAGCAAGTGTGAAACTCCCCGGTTGACCTTGTTCACATATTCCACAACGTATGAAGCGCAGGCATAAACGTCCACCTTTAGGTCCGTGTTTGATTTCAGCACCGAGGCTATCCAAAGATTGAAGGGGTTGTGTCACTCTTATGCCTATTTTCTAGGCTAACGGCACGTTGCTCTTCGGTTTCTTTAGCCCGCTGCTGAAGTCTCTTGGTCGCATTCCATCGTTCATCACGGGTCGTCTTCAGTGAATTAGGACTCAGGTCTCTCCTCCGGCTGTTGTCGCTGCTGCTAGCTGTCGAGACACCGGACGTTAAACGTGCCTGTCTCGCGGCTGCATATTCACGGCGGCGTTTAGCCAGTCGTTCGGCGCGCTTTTCGTCTGTCAAATTTCCTGGGCGATTCGTTTCCTCTTCATCTCGTTCCGCGGTCGATTCCAGGCCTCCTCCAGCTTATAAGAATTGTCGCCGTCCATACTGTCGCCTCAACTGGGGTTGCGGCGCACGCCAGCTCTCCTTTTCAATCCTGTGACATCTTATCACGCATGCGACGCAGCTGTCGAAGCGAACGGAGGCGAGCGCAACGATGAGGAACTCGGTGCCACGTCCTACCAAACGGCGGCGGCGGCGAGCGGCGCGGTGTGACGTCATGCCAGATGGCGCGGCGAGCGCGCGAAGCACAGTAATCTTCCGCGGCGAGGCGCGCATTGTGACATCTCGTACCTCGATGGAGTACCGCCACGACGAAATCGCGAGTTTGCGGCCAATAAAGCCCCGCCGCGGTGGCTGCGTTTTTATGGAGGTAAAACGCTAAGGCGCCCGTGTGCAGTGCGATGTCAGTGCAAGTTAAAGATCCCCAGGAGGTCGAAATTATTCCGGAGCCGTCCACTACGGCACATCTCTCTTCCTTTCTTCTTTCACCGCCTCCTTTACCCTTCTCTTACGGCGCGGTTCAGGTGTCCAACGATATATGAGACAGATACTGCGCCATTTCCTTCCCCCCAAAAACCAATTATTATTATGCATGTGAAACGAAACCTCGCGAACCGCATCAATTTGCCGCGCCGCTGTTCGCTCTGTTCGCCAATTCGCTTGTATGTGAACCGCCCTTTACACGGTCGCAACGTGCAATGATCCTCCACGCGCGCATGGGCTGCGTGTGGCCCGGGGAACGACGGGAGCGTCACGGAATTGCGATGAGTGCTGTGTGTGACGGATGCGGTGCAGTGGAAACACTAGAGCACCCGCTCCTTTGTTGTGCCGCGTTCGCCGACGATCGTCGCGATATGCTTGCTGCCTACAGCGCGCTGGGCATTCTACCAGACTCCCTCAAGACGCTATTGTGGCCGCAGGGCAGTGCGCGCACCCGTGAGCGAACCTTGGTGAGCCTCTGTGCATTCCTCGAACAGACGGGCTTGACATCCCGTCTGTTCTCCGCCAGATAGTAACACGCAGTTACCGAACGCTCCGCGAGTGCTACCTTGGACAATTAACAACTGGACGCCCCACACCAGTTGTAGTCAACATAATACTGTGCGCGCGTGTTTTTATTTCTGCATCATTAACTAACCACGCGCACATGTGCACATTTCCTTTTGTGTAAATCATTTGTGTATATTACCTCTCCTCCTATCCTCTCTCCCTGTCCCTTACCTCTTTCATTTCATTTCTCCATTCTGCCTGCTATCCTTTGCTTCTGCTGCCCCAGCTCAGGTGCTTCAGTATCGATGGCAGATGCCGGGGCTAGCAAAATTCTTTTCCTTCCTTTATTAATATAGTTATTTATTAAAATAAATTATTATTATTATTATTATCATCATCATCATCGTCATTATTATTATATTTATTATTATTATTATATTATTATTATTATTATTATTATTATTATTAATATTATTATTAATTAATAAAATAGTTTAATTGCCGCCACGGTGGCTGAGGGGTCAGAGTGCTCGGCTACAGAATCGGAGTTCTCTGGTTCGAACCCGACCGCGGCGGCGGCGTCTTTATGGAGGAAAAACGCTAAGGCGCCCGTGTGCTGTGCGATGTCAGTGCACGTTAAAGATCCCCAGGTGATCGAAATTATTCCGGAGCCCTCCACTAAGGCACCTCTTTCTTCCTTTCTTCTTTCACTCCTTCCTTTATCTCTTCCCTTACGGCGCTGATCAGGTGTACAACGATATATGAGACAGATATTGCGCCATTGCCTTTCTCTAAACCAATTATTATTATTATTATTATTAATATTATTACGAACCTCTTGACGACATGAACAAACAATACGCGCTCGCAGCTCCGTACGTGCGTCCGTGTGTAGTGGATTTCAAGAAAATAACGAAGATGCAAAAATAAAAACTCTTACGATGGTTCAGAGAGCAGCTACGGAGCCTTGTGAAAGTTTGACGCGCGATATCGTCCACCAGGAACACGAAAAGTACTCAGAATGCGCACCGAGTCGAACTCAAGTAGTCCGCGGGCTGCCAGAGGCGAAAAACGAACGCATTACTATGGCGATGCGGGCAGCTTTCGGACTACCCGAGAAAATCGTACGCCGGACCGCCGCGGTGGCTCAGTGGTTAGGGCGCTCCACTACTGATCCGGAGTTCCCGGGTTCGAACCCGACCGCGGCGGCTGCGTTTTTATGGAGGAAAAACGCCAAGGCGCCCGTGTGCTGTGCGATGTCAGTGCACGTTAAAGATCCCCAGGTGGTCGAAATTATTCCGGAGCCCTCCACTACGGACCTATTTGTTCCTCTCTTCTTTCACTCCCTCCTTTATCCCTTCCCTTACGGCGCGGTTCAGGTGTCCAACGATATATGAGACAGATACTGCGCCATTTCCTTTCCACCAAAAACCAATTATTATTATTATTATTAATCCGGGAGTGTCCAGGACGCAAATCGAATGCGCCCACAGTAACAGTACGTAGGCTTAAGATTGGCATCGCAGTTGCTATGGCAACGAGCGATCAACAACCGCGAGCCTGTTGCGAGCCACCATGCTGGCTACATTGGTAGTGCGTCGTCATCGGCAGAGAGCACACATTTTCTCAGTATTTACTGAAATTTCTAGCGCGCTTTAGCGCGCTTCGCCATGCTTGGCGCTCTTGCAATAAAGAATCTTGTCTTGTTACGCCAGCTGTTTATTGTGTGCTTAATGGCATAAAATTTTCTGCTAAATTGGCTTGGAAAACTTCCAGTGATGTCTAAGAAAAACTAGCTCATACTCTTAGTCTTTCTCGCTTAACTTGGCAGACACAGTTTGCGTATCGCTGAATTTCTGGGCAGTAGGTCGTGCAGGGATATCTGCATTTAATCTCTTCTGGTGTACTTTATAAGGGACTTCACACGTTATCCGTTATGTAGGGACCCATATGTATACTGAATGCCGCTACCTGCATGGGGCGGTGAAAAGGAAAGATACGTATACTGAATGCCACGCCCTACATGGAAAGATAGGTACACTGAATACCGCGCCCTGCATGGGGCGGTGAAAAGGAATCAAAAGGAAAGATACGTATACTGAGGGACCCATATGTATACTGAATGCCGCTACCTGCATGGGGCGGTGAAAAGGAAAGATACGTATACTGAATGCCACGCCCTACATGGAAAGATAGGTACACTGAATACCGCGCCCTGCATGGGGCGGTGAAAAGGAATCAAAAGGAAAGATACGTATACTGAATACCGCGCTCTGCATGGGGCGGTGAAAAGGAATCAAAAGGAGAGATACGTATACTGAATACCGCGCCCTGCATGGGGCGGTGAAAAGGAATCAAAAGGTAAGATACGTATACTGAATACCACGCCCTGCATGGGGCGGTGAAAAGGAATCAAAAGGAAAGATACGTATACTGAATACCGCGCCCTGCATGGGGCGGTGAAAAGGAATCAAAAGGTAAGATACGTATACTGAATACCACGCCCTGCATGGGGCGGTGAAAAGGAATCAAAAGGAAAGGTAGTTTCGTTCCGCGCTTTTGCTGTGTGGTGTTATATGACGCGGGCTATTGCTGCAGAGTAGACTATAGACAGGAGTTGGCTGCGGCAACTGTTATACATATATGTAATTAGGAAGTTAATGTGGATTAACCGAGATAATGCATGATATGCAAAGCGAAAGATGACACAGGCGTTGACAATGTCTAGACAGCGATGGCATTGAGGAAAGAAAGTGCGCATAACTGGCTGCCTGGATACGCGGACACTTCATTCGTGCTTCGATACATGTGGCGGTGATGAGAGAGAGAGAGAGAGAGATTTGGCCTGAATGCATTAGCGTTGACAGCGCTGTGGCTGTCATGCGGCACTGCAGCAATAGCTAGGCCGCAGCGTTCATTTGGTGATCAATCTCTCGCGATCAACCATTACTGCATGTCACCTCCCAGGGCGGCAGGAAGGGCGCGCTGCCTATCCACTGTGCGGAACGAAATCAAAGCAGGCTTTTGCAGTTGGACATGAAGGCGATGTTGAGGCCTTCACTGACCTCCCGCCGCGGTGGCTCAGTGGTTAAGGCGCTCGTCTACTGATCTGGAGCTCCCGGGTTCGAACCCGACCGCGGCTGCTGCGTTTTTATGGGGACAAAACGCTAAGGCTGTGCGATGTCAGTGCACGTTAAGCATCCCCAGGGGTCGATATTATTCCGGAGCCCTCCACTACAGCACCTCTTCTTTCTTCTTTCACTCCCTCCTTTACCCCTTCCCTTACGGCGCGGTTCAGGTCTTCACCGATATATGAGACAGATACTGCGCCATTTCCTTTCCCCAAAAACCAATTATTATATTATTACTTCACTGACCCACGGAGCCGGTTGTGCGCCTTCCTTTCGTGAAAATGAATGGCCTTAGCAAAGTTGTCAACGCCAATGAACTCTATGAACGGCGTCGGCTCACTTGTTTGGTTTTTGAGGAAAGAAATGACACAGTAACCGTCCCACATATCTCGGTGGACACCCGGACCGCGCCGTAAAGGAAGGGATAAAGGAGGAAGGGAAAGAAGAAAACTGAAAGTTGGACTTTGAGGAAAGGCGCGGCGCTGCGCAGCGGCGGACCACCGGTGGTTCTGTGCTACCAGTGGCGCATGCGCAGTAGTGACTAGGGAGCGAGAGAGAGCAAGAAATATCCGCGGCGAGGCACATGTTGTGACGTCATGTGCCTCCTCGGAAGACCACCACGGCGAACTCGCAATTTCGCGGCCAGTAAAGCTTTTGCTTTAGAAAGCAAAAATAAAAATAAATGCATCCTTAACCTTCGTTTTTAATACTGGGATGCCTCGGCGTGTAACAGGGTTGCCAAGGGGTCTACGGAAAGCCATTGCTCGTTCGGCGCCGACGCCTTGCTTGTTGCACAATTCAAGGAAAGGAAAATGAGTCCTCTCTCAAATCTCAGTGGACACCCGAACTGCGCCGTAAGGCAAAGAATACTTCCGACGCGCGGTGCCATCTGCTACTACTACGACGCGGACGGCTTTCGACCGAACGGGCTGTATACATTGCCGCGTAAAAAGAAACAAAATTGCGGAAAAAAGAAAAATGCAGGGAGAAAGAGGACACGACACGGAAAGGCTTTCGTATTTCCCCTCATAAGCAGACTGAAGTGCAGTCGTGTAATTTTTTTGTCAGCGCTTATGCATGCAGCCCAAATCTCTTTCTCACTACCACGACGTACCTGGTGGATGGATGGAAAAAAAATTGGCGGTGGCTTATGTCAGCTATGCCAGGATATACATACCGAGAGCTGTAGTTCCCCGCTGATTACGCATGTTGTCGAGTTTGATGTTGTGACTAAAATGTTAAGCATTGAAGAAGTAATCGGTGAGACATATTGTTTATTCAGTTGTCTTCACAGAGATAAACACTGCCCCATGATCGGTAAATTAACACGCAGTTGTCTCAATGCTGTCTACACATTATTTAGACTGGTTGCTTTCTCTCAGATACACAATGTCAATCTTTGCGGTCCAGGATCCGGAGTACCCAGGTTCAAACCCGACCGCGGCGGCTGCGTTTCGATGGAGGCGAAACGCTAAGGCGCCCGTGCGCTGTTTGATGTCAGTGCACGTTAAAGATTCCCAGGTGGTCTAAATTATTTTGGAGCCCTCCACTACGACAACTCTTTCTTTCTTCTCTCAGTCCCTCCTTTACAACGCCGGTGTATTTTGATACGTTCAGCGAAGCGGTAGGTGTGATCCATGCGGCGCCTGCTGTGGAGACCGACATCGCGGACCGCGGCCGTAAATTTAAACTTTTTGGGGTTCGAACCCGACCGTGGCGGCTGCGTTATTACGGAAGCAGAACGCCAAGGCGCCCGTGTGCTGTGCGGTGTCAGTGCACGTTAAAAATCCCCAGGTGGTCGAAATTATTCCGGAGCCCACCACTACGGCCTCTTTCTTTCTTCTTTCACTTCATCCTTTATCCCTTCCCTTACGGCGTGGTTCAGGTGTCCAGCGATATATGAGACAGATACTGCGCCATTTCCTTTCCCCCAAAACAAATTATTATTATTATTAAAGGAAATGGCACAGTATCTGTATCACATATTGGCGTACACCTGAACCGCTCCTTAAGGGAAGGGACAAAGGAGGGACTCCGGAAGAAAGAGGTGACGAAGCGCGCTGCGCAGCCACTCCTCCTCGGTTGCCATGGTAACGGCGCATGCGCACAATTGTCCTCTTGCGTGTACCGCGAAATGCTCGACTGGTAGACTAGTGTAGTTCTCGCTACAAAAATTGCTGGTGGTTTAGCTCTGGTTAACCCTGGTCGAAAGCGAACAGCTGCATCTGCCTGGCGGCGTTTGGGGTCGAGCGACTGCCGTTTTACAACTTTAGTTTCCTTTCAGAGAAGCGTTCTGAACGCTGCGGAATGTAAACGGGTTGCGTGCGCTCCGCGAACTGTTCCTTTTTTGAACGGTTAATTGTGCGCCTAGACACTGAGGATGACTGGATACTCTCCTTAATGGTTCTGGTGTGTGCTGGGCAGTTTTTTGGAGCCTCGGCTGTGTTTTTAGTGAACTTTTACTGAACTTCGTGGTGGCGGTGACCTGGGCCTAACTCTGGAATATAGTCTACGCGCCAGTGACCGGAATTCCGGTGCTCAGCGTTGAGCACGGCAAAGTCAGACGCTCCCGCCAGCTCCCAGCATGGATGCAGCTACTTGAGACCGGCGAACGTCATGTTAAAGGCGCAAGTTGTGCTTCAATCCGGCGTCTTGGGGAACGAGCTGGATCGACCAGTCGAATACGACCAGACCATGGGTGACGAAGACGGCATATTTACAACTTGGGAGTGTCGACGCCCCAGCAAGCATCACATGATGACCCGTGAAGACAGGGTGAGTCGAATCCGCTTTGCACTGATAATCAGGCCCACACAAAAGTGCAAGGCAAGAAATATTCCCCGCAACGCAATAGCCCAATCTATAGGAATGATGGCACCGAGCGATTAGTTAGCTGAGCTGGCAACGGCGCGCTGTTACGACGTCGCCAACAGCATCGTTGTCACAGTTTATGCTGAAGTGCGTGCAGGTAAGACGATGAGTATAACTCGTTTTTCTTACAAAGATAGAAACGATATCAGCGTCGTACCAATAGGGGTAGAACGCGTAACATCTAAGAAGAACGCTGTGCGTGGTGTCATCCGCATCGACCCGCAAGACGACAATGAATCCATATTTCGATGGCTTTTCTGCGAACAAGCAGAAATCATGAAAGTACAGAATATGTGCAAAACTGATAAAGCTATCATCAAATTTATTGGAGCTACACTGCCAAAAGTATTCAAGTACTACATGGAGATTACAAGGGTAGACAAATACCGGCCGAAACGTATGGTATGCTATAACTGCCATAACATTGGTCATATGGCAAAGTACTGCCTCGAGGACAGTGTGTGCAGACTGCAGCCACAATCTCACACCCGAGGAGGAGTGCGGTGATGAGCCATTTTGCGTCTCGTGCAAAACATCGGGGCACACTACGGTGAGCCGCGCTTGCCCCAGCAGAGTGCCGCCAGCGCCTTCTGAGACACCGGCAACTGCTCCAGAGACGCCTGCGACCGGAACGGCATCGCAAAAAGCAGGCGTTCGGTGGGCTGACGTAGGAGCTGGGAGACACTCAAAATTGGCTCGTAATAGTCAAGTTAATGTTGTACAAGAGAGTAACCTCGTCGTCGCTCTTCGGCAGGAGATAGCGCAGCTGCGCGCAGAAATTCAGTCTCTAAAATCCCAATCAGCCAGGAAAAGTGATCGATCGCTCTCATCGTTACGCAGCTCCGTCACAAGACCGAGCAGATCTAGAAGCGTGCGTAGAAATGTCAACGAAAAACACGCGCCAAGCAAAGCACCATTGAATACTGCGACTCAGCTCTCACAAACAGCAGCGCAAATCAAATACGAGGCCACCCGTGAGATTCAAAAAGAAATCAAGGTCCTCCAAGAAGACTTCAAGTCTCAGTTTGCCACTCTCGAGCAAACCATGAAGTTTTTGTCACCACACGTTGAAATTCTCCTGAATAAGAAGCAGCGTGAAACTCTACGCATAAAGAAGGCCCAATCTCAACGACCGGCCCAAGCTCAACAACCGTCCTCATAACGGGTCGGGGAGAATACCGTTCTACAGTGGAATTGCCGCGGAGCTTTCGCCAAAAGGGGCCTATCCTCAAATCTAGGATTAAAATGTGCAAGCCGGTAGCCATCCTGCTTCAAGAAACGCGAGGACCATGTACCCTTCCAGGATACAGGGTTTTCACAATCCTGCTATAGAACATAAGGCAAAGGACACGAGTGAAGTTATAGGAACACGTCAGGCTGCAGTCCTCATACGCACAGATTGCAAGGCGACGCAGATCCGTCTTTCTGGAGCCAGTAATGAATATCGAGAGGTCGCCATTGTGAAGATGAGGTCTTCGGGCCGTATACCCATAACTTTGGTGTCTGTTTACTACAGGTTTCTTACAACACAGCTCAGGGTGGACAAATATGAATGGCTTCAACAACTGATTGCAACCGATCACCGCAGTCCAGTTACTGTCGGCGGTGACTTGAGTGGAAAAAAGTTCTTTGGGGTTACTCCACGACCGACTGCAGAAGGCGCCGTCTTGATGAAGCCATGAAGTTTTCTAACTTACGCCTTTGCAGCGATCCACATGTGCCCACAGACAAACCGAGGCTACACCGGACCAATTTCTTGCAAACCCTTGCGCGGTGAAACATTGGGAAATTTTAGATACTACAGGGAACAGTTATCATTTCCCCATTGCCATCCGTGTCAATCACACACGGCTTCAAGCTAAGAAGACGTTGCCCTCACTTGTCTGGCAGCGCTTTCGTGAATTGTCGCAAAATTTACATGCTATAGCATCCAACAATTTGTCCATGAGGTTACCACAGCTAAAGCGATGGCGACAGAAGAAATAGAATGTAGCGACGCAACCACTCATCTCGACAACCACTTAGTCAACCAGTGGAAACGTGCCTCTGTCCTCAAGAACCGCTATCGTACACGTGGCAAGCGCCACAAGGATCTTCTAAAACTTCGTCGCCACTACAATACCATACGGGACTACACACTTCGCCTAGACGGAGAAAACTAGCACCACGTCGGCGCTGAGATGGGGCAAGGAAAAGGGCTCCGTAAACTATGGGCCCTTTACAGAAGCATGGCTGGAAAAAGGAAAAAGCGGACTGCCATTTTCGCAGAGCTCTCCTTA
The DNA here is from genome assembly GCF_052857255.1 of Amblyomma americanum. Lineage (NCBI taxonomy): Eukaryota > Metazoa > Arthropoda > Arachnida > Ixodida > Ixodidae > Amblyomma > Amblyomma americanum. Next base: position 276,905,484 of record NC_135497.1, read on the forward strand.
CAACAACCGATCTCCTCGGCAGAGGAGCAACTTATCCGGACTTTCTTTCCACACGCTGCAGACCAACCTCCTGATGATTACATTCTTCCCGTTACTGTGTCTACGCTAGATCCCGAACTTGACAAGCCGCTCACAATAGGAGAACCGTCGGTAGCGCTCGCTCAAGGAAAGAGCCACTCGGCCCCACGGCACGACGGCGTCACCTGGCAGATGCTTAGAAATCTTGGTGATGCCGCCAAAGCGCAGCTCCTAGAAACAGTAAATAGCTCATGGGAGACAGGGGATGTGCCGGAACAGCTCAAGCTAACACTGGTTAACCCCATACCAAAGCCGTGAAAAGATCCTTCTATCATTTCCAACCTCAGACCAATTGCTCTCACTTCCACCGTCTGCAAATTGATTGAGCGACTAATCAACAATAGGATTCAATATTGCCTGGACTACGCTACAACTTGGTACCACCCTGCGCAAACCGGCTTTCGCCCCACTTTGAGTACACAAGATTGGTTATGGCTGCTTCCGCGTGTCATTAGTCGTACCTTCCCACACCTCGTGCCTGATTACGCCCTCGCGGTCGACATGAGAAAAGCTTTTGACAACGTCGATCAAAACGTCATCCATGCGGACTTTGCCCAGGCCTGCTTCAGTCAAGGGGCTCTGAACTGGATACGGAACTTTCTCCAGAGCAAACCCGTGCGTCTCAACTGTGGTACCCAAGGATGGACCCCTCGGACATACTACCTCGACAGGGGAGTTCCTCAGGGCTCAATCCTCGACCCTTTACTGTTTAACTTGGCGAAGGCGAAGGCAGCAAGACACCTAGAACAAGACAGTGCAGCAAGATTCGCGATCTATGCGGACGACGTAACAGTGCGGTTGGAGGCCAAAGATTTTGAGTCCGTCGATTACATGCAAGTCGAGCTGCAGGTAGCGGTGCATAGCTTGGAGTCCTCACTAACAGAGCAGGGACTTGAACAAGACTGAATTTCTCAGCATTGATGGCATGACTCGTACCAAGCCGTCCCAAAACTTTCATCTTCTCATGGCAGGCCAGGCTCTCACATCTCATAACGCATCACTCAAGCTTCTCGGTATTCCCGTAAACAGCCGTAACAGTCCTTGTACTTGGATCAAACGCCTCAAGAGCACCTTGAAGAGTGCCCTACATCTCATCGCTAGTATGTCAAACAAGTACGGTGGTGCAAGGCAGGAGGCTTGTCAGATGCTGGCTCGCGCGGTAGCAGTTGGTAAGATTTTCTACGGTGCCCCCTCGTATACGCACTGACCACAAAAATCCACGAAGACCTAGCTCGTCTGCAGAGGGCCACGTTGCACACCATAACAGGTCTACCACGACATGCGCGCATCACGGCTCTAGAGGAAGAGGTGGCCCTTCCTCCTATACACAAAATCATTGAGGAAGCTGTAACTAGGCACGAAACACGCAGCACTTGCACGAAACAGGGACGCGCTTTGGAATGCTGGGACCGCCAACTCTCAGCACCGGTTGATTATGAAGGCCGACCGGCTCCGCACTGGCTTCGTCCACACCTTGGCCGCTACAGACGTACGGCTCCACCCAGAGCACATACGGCGGCACGGTTCCACCTAGCTCGACACACGGCCGCTGATAGAGAACAAGATGAGGAGGACATATACGTAGATGCATCCCTGAATGACGGAGCCGTATCAATGGCATGGCGCAGCCGCGAGAATCTCGATTTCAACGGCTGCCGTACTATTCGTGCGCCCGATGGGTGCATAAAGGAAGGGGAGCTGCTTGCTTTATACGGCGCTCTACTGCAGGTGGAAAACGTTTTGGTCGGCAATCATTTGCTACAAACTGACATGTCCCGCCAAATCCGATACTATCTGACTCAAATGAAGCTGGGCGCGAGCTCCGCAAACCATTATCGTCCTAACAAATTGCACAGCAGATTACTTCTATAATCTGAACCCTCTCAACACGCAACGTGCGCAAACGCCTCGCGAGGATCCCTGGACACGGGCGATGACGACGGGAACCAGTCCGCTCACAACGCGGCTCGGGAGATTGTCTCGTTCCTTCCTCCGCTGGGATAAGGTGCTGTTACCTACGACCCTGCTGATATATCCAACTTCGATGTCCTAACGTGCAGACTAGAGCGTGCCAGACAGAGGAGCCGTGCACGACTTTCGGCCGTTAAACCACCGGGCTACTTTGATACCGCAGGTGCTCTCACACGGCATGAGCAGATCTTCATTAATAAGATCATCGCCGATGCCGCCTACACGCCAAAAATCATCCGTAAAGGGCTTACCGCACTCGCTGGCATCAAGGGGGCAATATTGACGCTATAGAGTGCCCGTACTGTGGCTGGTGGTGTCGTGCTGACCTGTACCACCTAGTTTGGCATTGTTCATAGTTCCACAAGGGACGCGACGACCTCGTCGCCAAGCGTGCATTGACCAGAGCCGGAGCGAACGGCGTCTGGGAAATTGCTGGCAAATATGCTTGCTGGCTTCTACAAAGAAGTATAAAAGCGTGGCTAGAGTTTTTCCTTCCTTAACAACCCAATTCCCCAACTAACGGCGTTCCGTCCCTTTTCTAAATAAACAGCTCGTTTATTCACTCATTTTCCTTCGCTTACTGTGCGGTTCGGGTGTCCGCCGAGATGTCTGAGACAAACGTAGTTTCCTTCCCTTAAAACCAATTTTCATTTAATTTTCATTCCCTTCCGGGCGCGGTTCGGGTGTCGGTCTCCACGGCAGGCGTCGCATCGAACACGCCTAGCGTTCCGCAGAAAGCATCATGTGCACAGGCGTTTTATGCAGAGCTCACTTTCACGACCTGCGCATGCGATGCTTGCAGACGCTTTCCCACTTCACCGGAGGTCAGGGTCAAAGGTAAAGGTCAAGGCTCAGGGGTCAAATTCGAGACAGTTGGTGTAACAGCCGCTGGTGTCGCTGCTGTAGCTGACGTCATGTGTCGAACCTGACTACCACCAGTTATGCTCATGGTTTGACCTCTACCTACATTCAAGTGAAACTTGCGGCTTTGATGAAGGCTCGAAAAGCTGGCGTAGTGAAGTTTTTCGCCTCAAAACTTTGTTTGCGACGTATTTAGTGTTCTTGACCCTTACGGGTCACTAGGCGCCGTGGTCGATCCTTGGTCCAGGATGCCAAACTCTACTGCTGCCGTCGTGGCTCGGCGTACTAGAAATCGTAGCGCTTCCTCGTCCTGGCTGGCCAGCAAGTGCTCCCACTGCGTCACACTCCGGTGGTCTACTCTAGGCTCTAAGGCTGCCTTAGGGCAAGTCCATGTTTGAGTTTGAGTTTATTTCCACAAACAAGGAGATACAATGGTTGTGGGGGATACAATGAGAAGCTGCTCAGGGGCAGCTCGACTGGCCCCAAATACCGTTACAGTGGCTGCTGCAGGGCGGAGAGATGGCTCATGAATAGACTAAAAGTTAAAACAAAGGCAAACAAGAAACACTAAAATATACAATTCAAGCAGTAAAAACAACATAAAGAAAAAACATAAAAATACCGCCGTACACAGCGTATTACAGAACACAGTCATGCGCACAAAACATATTTCAAGCGGATTGCTTACAGAACAAGTGATCACGTCGATGTTACTTTGAGTAAGGTCATTTAGTAACTTCGGCAACCTGTAGCTTAACATTTGTTGACCATAATTAGTTCGCGGATGAGGAACGCACCAAGTCTTCGGAGCTCGAGTAGTGTAGGGGACTACGCGTATTATGAGATAAGCGAGAGAGCCAAGATTATCAATTCTATTATTCGTGTATATACAGTAGGATAAAACCAGGCGTTGATTCAATAAGGCGGGAAGTGTCAGGGTTCTAAAATCACGGAAAAGGGGACCAGAATGAATGCCGTGAGGCCTATTGCGTATGACGCGGATAAATTTTTCTAGATGACAAGCAGTCTGTGAATGTTTGTGCAAGTTGTCCCCCATGGAAGACAGTAGTGCCAGGACATATTATGATCAAAGTGAGCGCCAATAGATTTGAATGTTCGTACAACATCAATTTTAAAAGTACAACCGTTGTCAGTAAAGTTCAAGACTGAGTCCATTAAAAAAACGCGTTTAACGTTGAAGTAATTTGTGCAGCACCCCTTTGAAATGGTCTACCTTGCAGTCTTTACACAGCTTCCAACGCTTCTTTAGGTCTTGAAAACAGTTGGAAAACGCTTATTTTGGCAGGGCTGTCAGCTCCTTTGTCGTGGCGTCTTGAATGGCCTCCACGCTCTCCATCCAGCGACCTTTTAGAGCTCTCTTCACACAAGGAAACAGGAAAAAATCTCATGGGGAGAGGTCAGGCGAGTATGGCGGATGAGGAAGTACAGTAATGCTGTGCTTGGCGAGAAATTTTGTCACGCTGAGAGCAGTGTGCGGCCTTCGTTATCGTGGAGAAGGCTCCATTGTCCAGATGCCCATAAGTCAGGGCGACGGCATCGCAGTGCATCACGCATGTGTTGGAGCACGCGGATATAAAACTCCTGATTCATCGTTCGGCCTTGTGGGAAGAACTCGTGGTATATGACACCTCTGGAATCGAAAAAAAACTCTCAGCATCGTCTTTGTTTGGTCTTCTATCGCCGCACCTTTCTCGACGCCGGAGAGCTTGTGGAGCAGAAAGCACCCCGCGAATACCACTCCATCGACAGATCTTAAAGAAAACAAGGATGCTTCTATTTAATGCGCTCCAAAAGAAACCGAAGTGCTTGTCAAGTGAAACAAGCCCAAAGAAAAATTTTCACAAGAGTGTCCTCACAATAAGACACTGTCTGATTTATGCAATGCGGCTAAATAAAAGTATAAGATAATCACGATACATATCAGGCAAGTGAAGTTAACAGCCCATTACGAATCCTATCCTGAGTCTAGCTGTTTCGTATTTCAAGCTAGCTTCGTTACGACGCCTTCGAAGTTTCGCACGCCTTCGGACAATTGTGTGTGTACATTCTTTGGAGCACAGTAAAACTAGCGGCATGCATTCGGACGGTTCTTCGACTACGGGGAGTATGCACTGATATGAAATCAGAAAAGTTAACCGGATATAATGGCTTCGGTTATAGAGTTACATAACATAGTAGCTAAACGGCTCAACTAATTTTAGAACGCTCGACTGAGACCGTCAGCACTGGCGTTTAGCTTCATTTTCTTATAGCACACTTCAAAGTTGTGCTTCTGAAAGGCTATACTCCACCTTAGTAGGCGGCCATTCTTTGATGACGCTCTGCAGCCAGGTTAATTGGCAGTGGTTCGTCTCTACCGTGAACTTGGACCCTGCAACGTAGCATGCAAGCTTTTGCAAGGCCCAAACGAGACACGAACATTCCTTTTCCGATGTGCTGTACGCCTCTTATCTGACGCTCAACTTGCGGCTTATGTACAGAATGGGTCGCTCTTGCCCATTCGAGTTTCTCTGAGAAAGCACAGCTCGCAAGCCTCGGTCACTCTCGTCGCATTGTATTACGAAAGGCTTTGGAAAATCTGAGCCATAAGAACTGGCCTTTGACTCAACGCTCCGCTCAAACTCCGGATTGCGGCCTCTTTCTTAGTGTCCCATTTATTTTTTACGGGCTCTGTTTTACGAAGAGAGTTTCAAGGGACTTGCAATCTCGGAATACTGCTGGATGTAATGTTGGTAATAACCAGTCAGCCCGAGAAATGCCCTCATTTCACTTTTAGTTGTGAGGCGGCGATAGTAGACCATCGCAGCTATTTTGAGTTGAGATGGTCGGCGTTTAGCCCTCCCAACAATATGCCCCAGGTGAGTGAGTTCCGCGCAGCCCAAGTGACATTTCTCCGCTCTCCCCGTGAGTCCTGCTTCTATCAACCTTTCTAACACGATCCGCAGATGATCTAGATGATTTTGCCAGGTTTTGGAAAAAGATCGCTCCATCATGGAGGTACGGAAGAGCGAGCTTCTCTACTCCGTGTAGAACGCAGTCCATCGGACGGGAAAATCCGTAAGAAGCATTCTTCAGCCCAAAGCTGAGCATCACTGGTCGGAAAGTCCCTAGCGGTGAAACAAAAGCTGCATAGCGGCTCGCACGCTCAGTAAGCGGAACTTGCTAGTATCCGCGAATAAGGTACGAGGTTGAAATGTACATGGCCTTGAATACTGTTTCCACCCTTTCTTCAATTTTGGGTATAGGGTACGACTGATCGACTGTTACAGAGTTTGAATGCCGGTAATCTATGCAACGCCTCGGGTCTTTGCCTGACATTTCAACAAAAATCAATGGTGATGTAAAGTCACTCGCAGCTGGGTTTATCACACTCGGGTCGCACATCCGGTGAATTTCAGCCTCCATGATTTCCCTGTGTTTCCGAGATACACGGTACGGCTTGGAACGGATTGGTTTATCCTCCGTCAGTTCGATATCATGCTTTATCAGGTTTGTTTTGCCTAGTTTGTCTGAAAAGACGAATGAAAAATCTCGGACGACCTGTTCTAAGTCGCGCTTTTGGGTTTCATTTAAATTTGGTTCTGCCTCAATCTCGGTCAGCAGGACGCTGCTCGCAGTGTCTTCAGTTGTCATTCAAGGAATCTCAGCGATTTCCTCTTCTAGTAGGTTAAGTGCTTGCTTTACCACCGCCTCTCGCTGAATATAAGGCTTCATTAGGTTTACGGTGGTACGCTTTAGAATGCTTTCTTCCAAGTTTCACCTCATAATTTGTGTCTGAAAGCTTGGACACCACATTTGCCGGCCCTTCCCTTTGGACATCTAGCCCTGTCCAGATACCCTGATACAATGAATAATATTCTAGAAGTATTTAGACAGCAAGGCCATGGATTGAAATTTACCTGTAAACATCCCGAAGGCAAAAAGTTGCAGTAAGCGCTTGTCCGGGTCACTTCTTACGTCTTGTCTCTGTTGGCGCTTCTTAGTGTCGAACAAGGCTGCTCCAGAAAGAACATTTCGTTCTATGAAAAAGGGGGTCTGATGTACCGCCTATACTGTGACACTAAAAGACGAGCGTACGATCAATTGTTGGTTCTGCAACAGTATCGTAAACAGCTTCTCGACATTGCAGACAGCAATGCTTAGACAGGCCACGAATGTGAGGTTAGTGCATGAGTGCTACTGGCCCGGTTGCTGGAAGGACATCGAGGAGTTCGTTCGCTCGTGCGACACGTGCCAAAGGATTGGAAAGTCCACTGACAAGTGGAAGGCGCCCATGAAATTGGTCCCCATAATTACTGAGCCATTCCGTCAGCTCGTTATTGACATCCCAAGGCCGCTGCCTGTATCGGAGTCGGGCTGCCGCTGCGTTTTGACCGCGCTATGCATCGCCACAAAATTCCCGGAAGCAATCCCCTTGAAAGAGTCAAGTTCAACCTGCGTTGTCGATGCCCATGCTTTGTCCAGATTTAGTTAAGCTATTCTGTCTTGCACCCAGAGTCTAGTCTCCCCCGATGTTCCTTGATAGAATTGCTCTAGGCAAATGCAATCGACCACTTTGTCGCGATCTTCATATGCACCTGCGCTCTTCAGCAATTCTTTCAGGTTAGCTTTAATCTGGTAAGAAAATTCTTGGGGGGACCCCGTACCCTTCCTCGCATGTCTAAACCGGTGACGAAAGGCTTCAGTCGACAGACGGTAGTTCCGCAGCAGCGCCGCTTTCACCTTGTCGTAGACCTCTGCGTCGTCGTTGCTAAGGCATGCGGCTACCTCAGAGGCCTCGCATGAAAGTACGGTCAACAGTTTCTGTGGCCACTCGTCCTTTTCGAAGCCGACTTTCTCGCATGTGCGTTCAATGTTCACGAGAAAAAGTGCTATGTCCTCGTCCAATATAAGCGGCTGCAGGAGGTCCTTCAATCTTGACTGTCTACCTGAAGAAACAGTGCGCCCCGTAGAAATTCGAAGAGTTTATATCTCGAGTTTCTTCATCTGCAGTTCATGCTCTCTTTGTTCGGCTTCATTTTTTCTCTCTGCGCTCTCCGCTCTACAAGACTCTCCTTTTTCTCTTCGCGTTCTTTCCTGTCGAGAAATCTCTTCCAAGTCTCATCGGCTTCTTCCTCGGTCACCTTCTCTGCCTGCATTAGGTCCAAAATTCGCTTTTTTGCGTGTTGCTGAGCCAAGTGAAACACCCAGATCCTGGCAGATTTGAAGAAGATCTTGTACTTTAAGCTTGTCCATGCTGACTTCGCACTCTGTGCTGTTTGCCCTGTGCTAAATTTTGTAAACAGACCACCCGATTCTTGGCCTGTGGAAAATGTTCAGCAAATGATCGAAATGCACTAAACTCAACAAACGACTCTCTACGCTAGAGAAATCTGGCGAATCGAGAAGCAAACACGCGACACTCACCACACCAGGATAGCTGACGTCGGCTGATCCCAACGAGCTGCAATCCACTGTTGTTGGGACTTGGTCAGCGACATCGGGGCCTCACGCGTGGTGTCGAGCCCGAGTCAACAGAGATGCGAAGTTGCGTGAAGACGAAGAGCTTTATAAAGAAGGTTACATATTGCGGGTTGTCTACAAGAGAGAGCTGATACATGATGGTGCTCTGTATAAGTAGAGTAAAAGTTCCCCAGGTCCCCACACGTTGTCTCTATGTATTCTGTAGCATAGCCAGGGCGTGCTCGCAGTTACGCCAGACCAGGGAAGCAGCAGCGTAGTCAGTAGAACCAAACATGAATCGTCCATTCACAGATGTAGGGCGTATTTATAAATAGCCTGGTGACAGGAAGATAGGAAGGAGCCCGTGTTAGTCGTGATAATCCGAAACTCTGAAGGATCGCCAGATAAGGCGATAAAAGGTGCGCGCACTTCGAAAACACACATGAAGTTGCAACGTTCCTTCCTCCTCAGAAATGAAAGCGTTGCACTGGCTTGCGTTCTCTCGTTGATCGCCTCTGAGTTTGTTGGGTGACACCACACCTGTATTCAAAGGGGCCACCGGAATATCTGGTGCCGGAAGATCTGGAGAACCGGTGCCATTTGGGGTGCGCCGAGCAGTCATGCCTTCATCTGGGCTGACCGTTTATGGATGCTGTAGTTGTGCTGTAGTGTTGCTTGGTCTGGCTCACTGCAATGTGTGGTGGTTGTAGTTACTGCCGGGTTATCCCCTGGTGCTTCTGGTCGCGGGCAGACCTGGTCTACGTGCCGCTGGACGACTCCGTCCGATGTTTCCGCGGTCACCATTCTCGCTCCAGACGTCGTCTTCTCATGGCCGAGCGTCCATTTGCTCCTCGCACCGTAATTGCGGGCATGCACCTCACTTCCAAGTAGTGGCAGCCAGTCAACGTTGCTCTCTTATGGTACCGGAACGGCTGGAGGAAAGCATGTGTCCAAGCGTCAGCGTGTTTGATAGGCCAAAATCACCTCTGCTGGGGATTTACCCGATTTTCGCGGAGTCCTCCGGTACTTAAAAAGCAACCGTACTAGGTTCTCTTCCATGTTCTCTTCCCCCTTTTTTTGAAGGCCATCTTTTATAGTTCGCACTGCCCTCCGCCGCACCATTAGACTGGGGATGGTATAGAGCACATAGAATGTGCACAACGTTGTTTGCCAAGAAGGGCGCGAAGCCTTTAGTGGTAAATTGGGTTCCGTTGTGAGAAACGATCGTGCGTGGTATTCAAAACCTGCTGAAAATGTCACGCAGACAGTTAAGGGTAGTCTGCGTTGAAGCGTGTGACAAAGGTATTGCTTCGAGCCATTTGGTACGTGCGTCGACTAGTACGAGTATCATTTTTCCGCAGATCGGACCCGCGTAGTCAAAGTGAATACGGACCACCTTTCGCCTCTTTCAGACCAGTTAACGGAGGGGACGTGGCTGGGATCGGAAGATTTTGCACACAGTTCTGGCTCTGCGCAGACAGCTCTTTAATATTTCTGTTGAGGCCTGGCCACCAGAACAAAGAACATGTGACAGATTTCATTGTCGGTGAACCCTGGTGCGTTTCATGTAGAAGATGCAGCGCTCGCTCCATAGCTTCGGGCGGTATTATGACCCTATTACCCCAGTACACCAGTTCATGTGCTATGGATAGTTCGAGCTTACGTTCAAAAAACGGCAGTACGGCCCGGGTCATTCCGTTTGCGTTTCTGGGCCACCCATGTAGTATGTACCGTTTGACCTCTACCAGGACAGGGTCAGAGGACGTTAATGCCTTCAGCTCACGCGAGGTCACGGCGCCATAATTCAGGTGGTTCAGCGACAGCACATATTCGGGCGGCTCACCGTTGCCGTCAGCTGCCGGAGATCGCTGCGGAAGTCGGCTCAGGGCGTCAGCGTTCAGCATCTGTCGTCCTGGTGCGTACTGTAGCCGGTACCGGTAGGCTCCCAGGTGGAGCGCCCAACGTTGTATCCGAGCGGCGGCCATTGGGGGCGTGTGCTTGTCTGATCTCAGCAGGCCCAGCAATGGCTGATGGTCAGTCACCAAGGCGAATTCCCGACCTAGAAGGTAGTCACGGAATTTCGTGACGTAGAATACCAGTGCCTCTCGTTCGAGCTGTGAATATTTGCGCTCCGCCTGCGTTAATGTTCGCGAGCGGAACTCGATGGGCCTGTGATCGTTACCAGTCGTGTGAAACAAGACAGCTCTCACACCGTACGGAAACGAGTCACATTCAAGTTTAAGCTCCTTCGAAGGGTCGAAATGAACGAGAACCTTTGCTGTTTTAAGGTTTTGCTTGGCACAATCCAATGCGAGCCCTTGAGGCTGTTTCCATTGCCAGCGTGGATTCTTTTCAAGCATTTGATGCGATGGAGCAAGTGTGGTTGACATGTTAGGCAGAAACCTCGCGTAAAAAGTAACCATACCCAAAAAATAACGTAGCTCGCCGACATTACATGGGCTGGGTGCCTTCATGATAGCGTCAAGGTTTTTCTCAGTCGGATGAAGCCCATCGCGATAGATGCGATGCCCTAGATAAAATACTGCTGGGCTGCGCAACTTGCACTTATCGAACCTTAACTTTACCCCACGCTCTCGGAAGTGCTCTATGACGTTTTTCAGCCTCTCACCGCTGGCACTCGCTCTTTTGGAAATGAGCAGATCGTCCAGATAAGCCTGTGCTCCTGGAAGGCCAGCCAAAACCTCTTACATTTTTCTTTGGAGTATCTCGGGCGCAGAGGCTATCCCGAAAGAAAGCTTGTCGTAGCAAAATAGCCCTTTTGGCGTATTAATGACACAAACTTTCTTAGCGTCACCATCTAGCGCCACTTGACTGTATGCATCCCGTAAATCCAGAGTGCTGAAATAGTGCCCATCGTGTAGTTGGGCAAACATATCTTCAGTGATTGGCAATGAGTATTGCTCAGTTGCACACGCTAGATTTACTGTGGCCGTGAAATCGCCGCAGATCCTTACTGCTCCGTCTTTCTTAAGCACTGTGACTATAGGCGTTGCCCATTTAGAGTGTGCCACCGGCGACAGTACGCCCAGAGAAACTAAACGGTCTAGTTCAAGTGACACTCGCTCGCGTAGCGCGTATGTAATGGATCTGGCCTTACAGAACTTGGGTACGGCGCCTTCGTTTATGTGCAGGCTGGCTGAAGGACCCTTGATGAGTCCCAGTTGCCCGGACAATACGTCGTGGTAGTCATGGAATATGCTGTTCACGCTGGAATCACTTGCTTCTTTTCTTGACGCTGAGTCCTCGACAAAACGAACCACCGGAACACCTGCGCTGTTCATCCGCTGGATTAAATCGCGACCGCAGAGGCTTAGTCCCGCACAGTCCAACACGGTCAGCGCACACTTTACTGTCGCCACTTTATGACAAACCTGGAGCTCAAGCTCCCCAAATACTTAAAGACATCCTGTGTAGGAGGATAAATTCATACTGGACGGTTTCAGTTTCTGCCATTGGCCGCGATGCTTATCGCACAGTTGGCGCGAAATGACACAAACGGGCGACCCGGTATCGACATCCATGCTCCGCTGCACACCGCCTTAAGCCAATGTTCGGTGGATCGGCGGTTCCAGACAGCTTTTTCGTTGTGATACCAAAGTCCAAATGTGGGCGGCTTCGTGTTCCTGGTCTGCTGAGGTTTCTGTCCCCAAGAGGGCGTTAGTTTGCGCCGTCCTCGCCGTGCGTTGTTCTCGAGCTCCGCGGCTTCTACATTTCCTTGCGAGGTGACCCCGTCGTCCACAACGGTAACAACGAGTGTTAGACCAGGAGCAACATGCGTCATTATGTTTCATACTACCGCACCTTAAGCATTCTTGATGTGCGGCAGCCCTCCTTTCGTGCAGCAGAGTTTCCTTCTGATGCGCCTGTACTTTTAACACGGGTGTCGTGGCCGGTCCGATGATGCGTTTTACGCCACTATCCACAGCCTCATCTGAAAGGGCCATTGTCTCAGTGTCTTTTAGCGTTAATTCCTGCTTTGCCAGTAGCCGCTTCTGCAGGGCTTCTGACCGTATACCACACAAAGTTCGGTCTCGTAGCATGCGATCCAAAGCACTCCTAAAATTGCAATTGTCAGCTGTAGGGCGAATATCTGCCAGGAATTCATTAATCGGCTCGCCCTCGGCGTGACAACGACTGAAGAAGTTGAACCTTTAGGTGATTTCGTGTCTCTTCGGACTGCAATGCTCACTCAAAACTTTGACGACTTCTTCATACGTCAACGCATTTGGTTTGCGCGGAGCCACCTTTCCTGCCAGCACTCGGATCGTATCCGTATTTAACGCGGCAACCAGCAATGCTTTTTTCTTTGTCGAGTCTTCAATCGCATTAGCTTCGAAGTATGCTTCTACCTTAATAAGGTACGGCTGCCACTTTGTCTTCTTCGAAGTCCGGAAGGTGGTGAGCCACGATGGCCTTGGTTTCTCGGTTCTGCGTGGGTTCCTGTCCAGTGTCGACTTTCACTGCATGGGCGATGTCCATTCTAGTCGCCACTGTAGCATAGCCATGGCGTGCTCGCAGTAACGCCAGACCAGGGAAGCAGCAGCGTAGTCAGTAGAACCAAAAATTAATCGTCCATTCACATCTGTAGGGCGTATTTATAAGTAGCCTAGTGGCAGAAAGATACGAAGGAGCAGGTGTTAGTAGTGATAATGTGAAGCTCTGAAGGATCGCCAGATAAGGCGATAAAAGGTGCGCGCACTTCGAAAACACATGTGAAGTTGCAACATGTGCACGTCGCATTACGTACCCTGGGTGAAGGTCAGAAGGACCATTCAGGGTCGAAGGGCAGCTTGGCGAGGGTTTTGTTTATGAGCCGCGCAAGCGTCGCGGCTCTTCGTTGGTTGAAGCCGTGCTTCTGGAAACAGACTGCGGCGACGGTCGAGTTCTTTCCGCTGCTGGAAAGATGGCCCCGGAGCCATGTCTCAGCAATGGCGCCAACAAAACGAAGCAGAGCAGCCCGAATGCACGGCGCAAACAAAGTTCTTGTGCGGCCGTCGCTCACTGCTCAGTGTCTCTTCCCGGTCGAGATCGCGCAGAAGCCACGAAATTAGGCTGGAGGGGATTCACTGTGCAAGAGCTGTTCACTGCAGCCTTGTGCGAAACACTTAGAGCCGTAAGTCACATTGAAACCGCTCTCCGGATACAACACAACCTCGTTGGACAGAGTGGTAGCAGTAGGAAGTCCGGCCTGGAATAATGCTGCGCACCGGCATCATTACTCGGAGGAAGTACAACGCTCGAATAAACAGTCTGCCTCTTCTTCGATTCCAGGATTGAATTCGAAACATCCTTCACAATGTTCAGAGCGACGACAAGGACATTGTAGTTCCTTGCAACCTCATGGAGTGCCAAGCCTAGGCAGTGGCTACTGCAGTGCACAAATATTGACGATGGTTCAGAGTCCGTAATCCTTTTCTGCACGCCAGTAAATCTGCCTGCCATGTTCGCGGTCCCATCAAAACAATGGCCCCTTTGGTTGTAAATGTCAAGGCCCAGACGGAAAGTCATGTCCCTCACGGCTTTATACGAGGTCTCGGCTCCGCTGTCAGGTGCATTGTACATGGCAAGAAATTCCTCACGATTTTCCAGTGCCATCCCGTCTACCCAACGCACACAAAATGTGAATTGTTCATTGCCTGTTACGTCAGTAGTACCGTGAGCGATGATTCCGTAAAATGTACTACATCTGTCGTCTTTGATGATGCTGCGCTAAACACTCTGAGCCATAATTTCTATAAGCTCGCTCTGTATATCTCTTCTCATCCACCTATCTCGCTGTTCCAGCCATTTCTTCGAAGCAGGCACGTCTTGCGATCGTCCATCCAGCAGATAAAGAAGGTTTCCTTCAACATTCGTTTGCCCTTGCAAAGCTTGACCTGTGCGGCATTGGCAGCGCACGGAACTCACTATTGCGCGCAGTGCCTGCCTGCAGCTTCTTCCTGCTGTCTGCAGCTGTGCTGAGATAACAGCTGCTCTACACGCATTCCCTTTTCTCTCGACAGTTGGCGGCTTGCGGAGACGCAGAAAAATTAGCTCTTTTAATGGAACTGGAATTTTGCATTAGTCTTTTTACGGTTACTGAACCCGTTGTGAATAAAGCACAGTTCTGTTGCTCGCAACGTTTACAACTCTTTCTTTGAAGGCTATTTGACACAAGTGGCACAACACGACGCCGCTTCATACTCTTACGATAGCCACGTGAATATCTCAAACCATGCATATTTACAGGCCCTTCCGGTCTGGTTGCTTGGAAATTTGTAGCTCTTTGGCGGCGGTGATTGAACGTCCGGGGTCATGTCGTCGAGGCTTGCGATTTCCAGTGGAGCGCAGGCGCCGGAATTTGAGGTTGCCGAGAGGGGCTGGATCGCTGTGAGATAAAAGGGATTCTTAACACTGTATGGATCCTTATTTACAGATACTGCAATTCACAAGAGATTTTAGCAGGGTGTGAATATAACAAAGTACAAAAATATTCTCAGGCAACAGAACCAAGTACACTGCCTGGTCACTACAACAAACGTAATTTTTCAACGCAATGCACTGTAAAATAGAAAAAGAATGCACTGCAAAAAAAGCAAAAAAAGGTATACATGTGCGTTTGCGCCGTCAGCAGAGACTGGCGGCAAACAAAGAACGCGAAGGGTGAGTCAATGCCGTATCTTTTAGGGTATTCTAGTCAGTTACTGCCCTGGAAAAAAAAGAATATTTAAAACAATTTTTTACACGGAATTCGTTATAGTTAGTTGATGACTCTGCGTGATGGCATATCCGGAAGAAAATGTAATTATATTCGAGATATTAACGTTGCAGTGTCTATTTACAATCTGATACATAAATTTTAGTCGCGAAACTCGATTACGCTGGTATAGTTGCGGCAAGTTGGCTCGTTTCAAAAGTTCCGTGACTGACGTGCGGGAGTAGTTGCGGATAAAGCGAACCGTCTTTGTCTGCACCCGTTCAAGCTTTTTTATGTTAGTTTGTTTAAAAGGGTCCCATATAATTGCCGCGTAATCGAGTACCTGAAGTATATTTGTGTTATATGCAAGTAAACGGACAGTGTTTGTGGACAGTTTTAAGGTTCTAAGAAATAAAAAAAAATGATTTACGGCATGCGTTAGTTTATTAATGTGCAGATTCCACTTAAGGTTGTTAGTTATCCACAAGCCAAAGTATTTGTATTCTGTTTTTTCAGAAAGAAAAATATTGTTAATCAGCTAATCAGCCGATGTGGAATGTATGTAAATCATGAAAGCAGATCGTTTTAACAATAATGTCGAGAAATGTCATCTACTCTCTTGGCAGGCCGTCGCCCACATAATGTGCTAAGAGGCATGAGTTAACTGTGCGCTCTGGTGGAAATTGAATGCAACAAAATGAATGACACTTAAGGTTTTTGCTGTTCCATAAGATTTGTATAAGCAACCAGGGCATATGCATTTACGACGGGCAATTTATGATGATGGAATGCGAAAGAGCGACAGGTTATATTGGCTGATAACGAAAGCGCAAAAGTGGCTTTCTTCCTTAGGAAAAAAAAGTAGACTTCCTCTGTTATTGCGCGGCTCTCATATTGAGCGAAAACGCTGCGAGAAAATTAAAGTTAGATCACGAAAAGCTGTAGTTCGAGAGCCGCTTTCTTGACGATATGCGACCGCATTCCGATTTTTTAGCGGTTTATTTTTGATATTAACATACCTTTAGCAAAGCGCGTACCGCCATCACTGCCAGTTTCCGCGTAGCACCCCGTCCGGTAATTCGTATCCGAAGATTGCACCAAACGGTCCGTACCTTCCGCCTTGGAACTATATTCGACAAGCGCACTGACGGCTGCAAGTTCAATTAGTTGAAAAAGTTGGTCACTTACCTCCAGATTTTCTGTAGGATGAAAGGTCACTTGTTGCGTGCGTACCAGGCGTTCCTAGTTGGTTTACCAAGGCTCTCGTGCAGGGAAGAGTAGGCGAAGGAGTGTCCGCGACTCGCAAGTGTGGATGTGAATAACTTTGCGCAGTGGCCGCTCACGCGCACCTATTTTCGAACAGAGCCTGAACATTAGCGCGCGAGCGTTGCGAACTTGATTGCTTTATGTATTTTGTAAATAGCGTACAAAGCTCTCTCTCCTGTCCTTTCTTGCTGTCGCTCCCCTCTATACTTCTCCTCGCTATCCTCTCCCTTTCCCTTTCACCTCCGCCGGCTGCAGCTCGGGTGCTTAATATATTAGATTGCAATTGCCGCGGCCGGTAACAACCTTTTCCTTCCGTTTTTTAATATTTATTTTTAAATACTACTACTACTACTACTACTACTACTACTACTACTGCTACTACTACTACTACTACTACTACTACTACTACAACTATGTCTCCTACTAAGCGGACTACAGCCTATCTTCGTTTCCACAGTGTCGTCTGGAAACGAGACTAGGCTAACGAGACAGTTCGTTTGGAAAACGAGGCCTGCGGAGAAGATGTCACGCGGAGTTCACTGGTTGTCCATTGCGCCTTGCGTCGGCCGACGAAAACCAGGAACAAGAACGAAAAGGGGAGGGGGGGGGGGGGAGTGGCGCCAGCTTTCGTGGGCGCCTGGTCGTAGACAGCCACGCGCTTGGGCCGAAGCGGCGAGCACCGTTGTTTCGGGCTAACCTCGTCAGCTATCCGGAAAGATCTATTCATGGGGACAACAGTGGTGGCTTGATGCGCTCTTCTAGGAACAAGGTACGCAGTCTAACAAAGAGGATTCGCCTTCCCGATTACTTCATTACGCGTTCCTTAACTAAATCATTCGATCGGTTCTATCTGCTGGCACATGGAAGATAACTTCCCAGACAAGCATCGGGCTAGAAGTAAGAATTATAAGAATCAAAGGTCCGAATACAAAATTTCCTATCCCCAATGTTACAGCCTACGGGGTTAGAAAACATATTTACACATTGTCCATCAATCGGGAGTGGTTCAGTCCCCGGGCGTTGCCGCCCGCCCCGTGGTAATGTTCCTCCTTGCCGACGGCGAATGACGTCAATCGCGGTCCGCCACACACCGTTGACACTGCAGTCGTTCCGTCACCAGACTGGCCTCAGCTGCCCCTTTCAGGAGTTCTCGGAAGGCTGCTCTTGCCGTAGCTGCCCTCGACACCACCGCAGGCATCGTCGCTGCCTCCACCGCTGTTGCGCCTTTGTGTTCCGCGCCTGCACGAACCATGTCCGTGCTGCGGCATCCGCTGCATTCGCTGCATTACACCACCTGGGCACAGCGCTGCGGAACAAGCCAGCGAGCATCATGCTGGGTAATTGACCCGGGAGCCACCCGGCACGCGCCGAGTCGCGCGAGGACAGCTCTAATCCTTTAATCCCCTTTCTGTCCATCGGCGCCGTTTGGCTGAAGCCGCCACAGGCGCCCGTCCCTGTGTTTCGCTGGCACGTGCAACAAGGGCGTCAGTCCGGCTGCCTCCGTAGTCTTCGCTGGCCCAAGCAGATAGCCTTCTCTGTGCAGCGTCGCACATCACCGCGTACTTGTCGACTCGCCGTACGCTAGACGAAGCGTTCATTGTTAACGACGTTGACCTTGCACCAGGGCTGGCTTCAGAAAGCCGCGAAGGAGAGACGAGCGCGGAGCAACAAAGGTAGTGTGGAAGGATCGACCCGTTAGGGTTCGGCGCAGCGGCACCGTCAGTACAACGCGCAGCTTCCGGCAGAAGGAACGTTGGGAAGAAGCTCCGAGGAGCAGACAGCCCGAGATAGCTGCCGTGTTGGCACTTTCATCAATTGCGGTTGCAATTACCGTGTAGCATAGTTGACAGGAGTCAGTTGGCTTTGGCCCACCGTTTTCAGGAACGTGGAAAGAGAGGGTGTAGTCGCAGAGCTGGCAGAACGCGCTCCGCGCGTAGAAAAAGATTTTCGTTTTGCTGTGCCTTTTGCTTCGGCACAGCGTCCAGAGTAATCGCGTTTTCGAATTTCTGAAAACTGATATGTCTTTTACTAACAACAGGCTAGCAATCTATATTTCAACCGAATGCCTAGCTCTAATAGCTAAATGTTATGTTACAAGGAATTAGTTGTAACCGGCTACAGCTGACATTATTCACCTGTGTTATGATGTCCGCCCACACAGGTAATATTGTGCTGCAGGAACCATCGTGATGTCTCTAAAGCCTTTATTAAAAAAATTATTAGCCTGCAGTGAAACAGCTAAATTTTATCTCGTGTATAAACCGCCATATGTGTGTGAAGAAATGGTTGGTGAAATAAATAAATAAAACAGATTAATTAATAAGTATCGGATAGGCCATATAAGTTAAGAAAAGATAAAACAATGCGGATTGTAAAATAAAAGAAAAGAGCTTTTAACAAAAGAAAGGGAACAGAAAAAACCGTTGTACTTCTGGATACGCCATTGTACCTAACTCATAAGGTTTCCATTCAGTAGCGAAGGTTACGTTACCAAGGGCTGGCTGCCGAGATTGGGGGAGTTTAGGCTTGGTTACGAGTTCTTTAAGGGCTTGGTATGTGCCCTTGTGTTTGAATATTTCATACACCCGGAGTTTGTATTTTGTGGTGTTTGGACATTTGCGGGTCAGGAGTAGTCTTTCCTTTTTTATTAGGGTGCAGTCTATAAGTTAGTCACGGATGTTTTGTGCATTTGCAAAAGTTGCGGCAAGTTTTGTTGGATCTTAAGAGGTACTCCGGAAATATGCAGTTGTGACGTTCCTTGTGTGTGCTACGAGGTTCCGCGTTCGACGGCGCGGCGTAGACGGAGACCCAGATGACAGCGGCATCATCAATTACCCAGCCATGCTCGTTGAGAGTGACGACCAGAACGAAGGGGTTTAAGCCCAACCGGACCCCCTTTTCATAGTGTCGGCACGAGTCGAACGCCGCCGCCGCCGCCGCCGCCGCGGGGAAACGGGCTTTATCCTCCCCAATTACCGTGGCGGTTCCAGGGGGCCTCGTTTCGGCGGGCCTGGCCCCGTGGCAAGACGGTGGGCATCATCAATCAACCCTCCCGAGCACATCCCAGGACAAGGGACCACTTTCCCGGCCTTTTAGTGACCTCGCGTTCCGGCCTTGAGGGCCGAGTGTCGTTTGATGGAGAACGGAGGCCGGTGACCCGCGGGAACTGTCAGCGGGCCAGAGCGCGCCTTACCACAGCCGACGCTATGCGCTACCTCGAAGACAACCTTCTTTCCCTCGGACTCAACACGTGAGGGGGGCGAGACCATAAGTGCGGTGGTATGTTTGTGCGTCCAAGTGAAAGCCCTAGCCCCCCTCCTTCCCCTCCGGCGTGGGCGTCCTCACCCTAGGGAGTGTGGGGAGAAGAGGATATAAAAATCGACCAGCAGTACGGAAGAAGGACGCTCAGGACGACATCGTTCGCCAAGAGGGCCTTCAGCGCCGAAGCCCGACGGCGTGCAGCTTCTGCCAGCAACCGCTCGAGCTCAACTCCGGAGCCCCTCCATCGTCCCCATGAAGTCGTCGGCACGTAAGCTCGGACGCCCCAGCCTCTGAATCTTAATCATGTATAATTATTGAATATATCTGTTTGTTTAAACTGAGCCATACGGTGTCTCTTTGCCTTTCCGTCCCGTGTGGACCTGCGCATTATGGGGGTCGTCACACTGGTGTCAGAAGTGGGGTCTCAAAAGCAAATGTCCTCTGAATGCTGCGAAATTCATGACTTCAAAATTGTAATCAAAAGGGAATCAAGGGACTGATTGTGGGACTTTTACCCCCATTTGAGAGGCTTGAGGCACCGGAGGGCTTGAAAAAAAATGTCTTTATCTGAGGGAGCTCCCACTCCACAGCCATCGCTCGGAGCAAGCATGCTGGCATTAGGAAGCGTCATTCCGACGTTTACAGGAGATAAGACAGGGGTTCCAATCTGCGATTTCTTTTCCATGCTAGAAGAGATTGGGAAAATGGGGGGATGGTCCGATGCTCAAATGCTGGGAATGGCGAGGTGTAAGATGGCAGGAGCTGCTCATGATTTTGCATGGCGAGACGAAAAAGTAAAATCCACAAAATCATTTGCGGAATTTAAGAAGCTCGCGTTTGAGCATTTCGACACTGAACCACGTCACTTGCGGGTACAGAGGTTCCGTGACGCCGGACAGATGGTAGGGGAGGACGTGCGAACGTTTGCGTCGCGGCTTCAGCGCTTAGCGCGCGATACGTTAAGCAGGGAGGAGGAAGGAGACCAGCGAAAGAAGAAATACGCGGAGGATATACTTAAAGAGGAAATGACCGCTTTGTTGGTGGCTGGTCTGCAAGACCCCGTGCGCCGGTTCGTGCTCTCGCGCAAGCCGAGCAATTTCGACCAAGCCGTGGAGGCCGCATTGGATGAGGAACGAAATGAGGCGTTAACGACAGCCGCAGCGAGAGTACGCGTCATAGAGATAGAGGTGCTAAACCCTGAGGTTGCTCTCTTGACAGCGGTTAGATCGCTTAGAACAGCTGCTATCTCAGCAGGTAGAACACCAGGTTGAAGCGCGCGCTCAACAGCGCCCATTCGCTGGAAACCGGAGACCGCCACAAAGCTACAGGCGCGGTATGCGAGATTTTGAAGAAATCGTATGCTTCGCTTGCCAGGGTCGCCGACACATCGCCAGGTTCTGCCAAAACGTGCGCCGTGGGGAGCCACAAAGAGAAGCAGGCGAGACACGCCCTAAGCAAGCCTACAGCGGGGCTCCAGATACCGAGACAAAAAACTAGGTAGTCCTCCCCAGCCTGAGGAGCGTGGGGAGGGAGCAGTGGATGATGAGGTGGTGGTAGTTTGTGTGGCCGACGAGGCATGCCCTGTTGTGCGTTGCAAGTTAAATGGTTGTTGCATGGAATTGTTGATAGATACGGGGTCAAAGGGTGACATTGCTTAAGGAGAGCAGTTTTAACACGCTTCGAAGGAAGGGGGACCGCGAGTTGTTGGAAGCGTCTGGTGGTATGGCAACCAAATTTGTAGGCATAACGGGGGATCCTCTTGACATAAGTGGCCTCTACCGGTTACACTTCTCTCTCGGCGGAATTGCATTGGAGCACCCCTGCTACGTATGCCCGGACACGGTGTCTCTGCCAAACGGAGTGTCAGGTATATTAGGGCAGGATTTTTTGAGAAAAGGGAAGGTAGTAGTCTCATTCTCTGAGGAAGAGGTTAATGCGGGCGGATCAAAAGTTCCGTTTTTGAACAGGAGAGGGGCTGAGATTCGCATTACGGATATTGACACCCGTCAAACAGTGGGATCATTGGAGAAGGTATATTCGCGGGTTGCCGTCAGGCTGGTCGATGAGGCGGTCGTCCTTCCTTGGTCGGAGCACATTTTGTACGCGTTTGTGCCTTCAGATGTAGAGAGCGGCGCCGTGGGAGTGCTTGAGCCGGTCGACTCTCTCAGCAATGGCCTGAAGGCAGCCGCGTGCCTCGTGACAGTTAATGACGCCCACAGAGTGCCCCTACGGGTGATTAACTGTAGCCAGCAGCCACTGAGCCTTCCCAAGAAGAAAGAAACGTGAGCCCACCGATACGGTACTCGCAACTGTAGAGCATGCTAGTCCTTCGGCTGCTCCAAAGGTGTCGTTCGATCTTTCTCACGTAAAATCCAGGGAGAGGGAGGCTCTGGCTGGTTTGCTGAACGACTACTCGGAGGTATTCGCCGCGTCCAACCTGGATTTGGGCTGCTGTGGCGTTATAAAGCACTGGATAGAAACCGGCACTTCATCGCCCGTTTACCAGCGTGCGTACAGGATTCTTTACTCCCAAAGTGAGGAGATGGAGCGGCAGGTGCAGGACCTGATTAATCGCGGCATTGTCGAACACTCAGTCACCCTGGGGAGCACCAGCACTATTGGTGGAAAAGCCAGATGGCTCGTATCGATTGGTAGTGGACTACCGCAAACTAAATGCCGTAACTCGCATCGATCCATACCCCATCCCCAATATACAGGAGACGCTTTCTCAGCTGGGCTCTGCCAGGTACTTCACGGTAGTGGACATGGCGGCGGGATTCTGGCAGATAGCAATGGATCCGGCAGATGCCGAGAAAACGGCATTCAACACGCCCTCAGGGCACTATGAATGGAAAAGAATGCCGATGGGTCTGGCCAACAGCCCTGCTGTCTGGCAGAGATCCGCTGATGTTATCCTGGCAGGTCTTCTGGGGAGGCTGTGCTTCGTGTATATGGATGACATAATCATATACAGTGACAGTTTTGAGAACCATTTGCGCGATATTGAGCAGGTTTTGGTGCGCCTAAGAGGAGCGGGTCTCAAGCTGAAGCCCTCTAAGTGCCAATTCCTCAAAAAAGAGGTGAAATACCTCGGGCACGTTGTTTCAGCTGACGGCGTGCGACCGGACCCTGAGAAACTAAGGTGAGTCTCGGATTTTTCATCCCCGACTAGCGTCCGCCAGGTCCGGCAGTTTCTCGGCCTGATCGGTTACTACCGAAGGCACATAGAGGAGTTCGCCAAGCTCGCTAAGCCGCTCACCGCCTTAACAGCCAAAAACGTCGCCTTTCGCTGGGACGAAAACGCGGAGGATGCTTTTGGGGCCCTGAAAAGGAAGCTAATGAGTGCACCGCTGTTGCGCCACCCGGATTTTAATTTGCCCTTCGTTATGGCCACAGATGCGTCAAAGTTCGCAGTTGGTGCCGTGCTATCTCAGGTTATCGAGGGCAAAGAACATCCCGTTGCTTTTGCTAGCCGACAGCTGAGCCCCACAGAGCAAAAGTACGGAGCTACGGAAAGGGAGTGCCTCGCCGTTGTCTGGGCAGTAAAGCACTTCAGATGCTACCTTTACGGCCGCAAATTCAAGCTAGTCACAGACTGCCATCCTCTGAAATGGGTGATGAGTGTCAGGGACCCTAGCTCGTGACTCGCTAGATGGAATCTACACCTGCAGGAATACTGCTTTGAAGTTGTGCACAAGTCAGGAAAGACACATCTGAATGCTGATGCACTCAGCCACACAGCTGCCGTGGCAGCTATAGATGAGTTTGTCCCCGTAGTCGACCCCGCCGAATTACGCACAGAGCAGTGCAAAGATCCTGACCTGAAGTGAATAATCGAAAGCTTAGAGGGCGCACCGTCTCACCCCGAACAGCTAGGTTATTTCATTGGCAAAGACGGCACCCTGTGTCGGCGCACGAGGCCAACCAGGAAAGGGAGACCAGAGAAACCGCTTGGGAGAGAGTCGTCATAACTCGGTAATGGACAGAAAGGGTTCTTCGCGCGTTTCACGATGCGCCATGCGCCGGTCATTTTGGCGTAGCGAAGACACGCAGGCGTGTGGAGCGTTTGTACTTTTGGAGTGGCATGCGACAGGATGTTAGAGACTACTGCGCGAAGTGTCATTCCTGTCTCGAAAGAAAAACACCCAAGGGACGAAGACCAGCTCCAATTCAACCGTTCTCTGAGGTTTCGGCTCCCTTCGAGCGGACAGGTATGGACATAATGGGCCCATTGCCCACGACCACTTCCGGAAACAAGTACATTTTAGTATTTGTCGATCACCTTTCAAAATACGCGGAAGCGGTAGCACTCCCAGATCAGAAGGCAGACACGGTTGCAAGAGCATTTGTCGAACAGATCGTGCTCCGACATGGACCCCTGAGGCAACTCTTGACAGATAGGGGAACGAACTTCGTGTCGCAGCTAATGAGGAGAGTTTGCGAGCTGCTTAAGATCACTAAGAAGCAGACAACACCGTACCATCCGGCTTGCAACGGCGCGGTGGAGCGACTGAACCAAACCGTGGCCGGGTTCCGGTCGCATTTTGTTTCGCGCGACCAGCGGGACTGGGACTTGTGGCTCCCGTATGCAATGTTTGCCTACAATTCCGCAGCACACGAGAGCACGGGCGAATCGCCATTCTTTCTTCTCTACGGCCGAGACGCGGACCAGCCTAGTGAAGTGCCAGAGGGCCCCCGTCGTGTCCCATACGCTTCACTGGAACAATAAGGTTGAGCTAGAATCGCGCTTGCAAGTGGCGAGGGACATCGCAAAGGAGGCCTTAAAGAAAGCGGCGAAGCGCAGGAAGGAGGTGCACGATCGCAGTGCTAGAGACGCGCCGTTTGATGTGGGGGAAAGCGTGTACATTGAAAACTGCCAAAGGCAGATTGGGCTGGCTCGTAAGTTCCAGACGAAGTGGAGAGGACCGTGCGAGGTTGTCGAGAAGCTTTCTCCGGTAAACTTCAGAGTCCGAGACGTGAACCGGCGCTTGAGAAGGATACACGCAAATCGCCTCAAGTCGGCACCGGTTCAGTATTCACGAAATGAGGAAAGGGAAAGCGCGGATTTTGATGGGGATAGAAGTGAAGCGGAGCGCGCAGATAGTTCGCAAGAAACGCCCTCTCCTGCATTTGTTCGGCAGGCGCCAGAGGTGACGGCCGGAATGCCACCGGATTTACTTCATGTATTGCTAGAAGAAGAAGCGCGCGAGGTTGCCGTGCAGATAACGCCAGGAGAGGCTCCTGCCACGAGCCCTCGCGAGTCCCAAAGCAGACAAAGGGTCACAGACTTACTTAGTATGACTCATGAAGGCCGATATCCGCTGCGAAATCGGAAAGCTAAGTCGGACTAATGGCGTAAACAGAGCGGAGTTGTGAACTGGTTAGAATTGTGTAATGCCGCAGCTCATAACATTGCTATGTGCTTATGTGTTAAGTTATCGGAGTTGGTAGTTAAACTCTGTCATTAAGTAACACCTTCACAGGAGAGCATGCGGAGCGCATGCAGAACCTGCCCTACTTCCTTTCGTTATCTATATTTTTGTCTGTGCCGTGATCGTGCTAGAAGTGGGGGCTCCTTTGTAACTGTGGTAATTTTATTTCGTCCAGTTTGGACTAGAAAGGAGAGGCTTGGGTGCTGAGTTTCATGTTTATCTGTAAAAGATCAGTGCTGCCCCTGGAGACTCCAGTTATGACAGCGGAGGCATATGGTGTTGTGCAGTGGTGTTGAGTGCAGCAAAAAGTGTTTTGTCGGACGCACTGTGCGAGGCGATTCAGAAAGACAAGGGGAGCTGCATGGACTCAAATGTTCGGAGAACATTCTTCTGGAGGGTGAGCGAGTGTGACGTTCCTTGTGTGTGCTACGAGGTTCCGCGTTCGACGGCGCGGCGTAGACGGAGACCCAGATGACAGCGGCATCATCAATTACCCAGCCATGCTCGTTGAGAGTGACGACCAGAACGAAGGGGTTTAAGCCCAACCGGACCCCCTTTCCATAGTGTCGGCACGAGTCGAACGCCGCCGCCGCCGCCGCGGGGAAACGGGCTTTGTCCTCCCCAATTACCGTGGCGGTTCCAGGGGGCCTCGTTTCGGCGGGCCTGGCCCCGTGGCAAGACGGTGGGCATCATCAATCAACCCTCCCGAGCACATCCCAGGACAAGGGACCACTTTCCCGGCCTTTTAGTGACCTCGCGCTCCGGCCTTGAGGGGCGAGTGTCGTTTGATGGAGAACGGAGGCCGGTGACCCGCGGGAACTGTCAGCGGGCCAGAGCGCGCCTTACCTTGAGGGGCGAGTGTCATTTGATGGAGAACGGAGGCAGGTGACCGGCGGGAACTGTCAGCGGGCCAGAGCGCGCCTTACCACAGCTGACGCTATGCGCTACCTCGAAGACTACCTTCTTTCCCTCGGACTCAACACGTGAGGGGGGCGAGACCATAAGTGCGGTGGTATGTTTGTGCGCCCAAGTGAAAGCCCTAGCCCCCCTCCTTCACCTCCGGTGTGGGCGTCCTCACCCTAGGGAGTGTGGAGAGAAGAGGATATAAAAATCGACAAGCAGTACGGAAGAAGGACGCTCAGGACGACATCGTTCGCCAAGAGGGCCTTCAGCGCCGAAGCCCGACGGCGTGCAGCTTCTGCCAGCCACCGCTCGAGCTCAACTCCGGAGCCCCTCCATCGTCCCCATGAAGTCGTCGGCACGTAAGCTCGGACGCCCCAGCCTCTGAATCTTAATCATGTATAATTATTGAATATATCTGTTTGTTTAAACTGAGCCATACGGTGTCTCTTTGCCTCTCCATCCCGTGTGGACCTGCGCATTATGGGGGTCGTCACACAGTATCCAGTGATTGCCTCGCTTGTGTATTATTTTGTAGGGTAGTGCGGTGCTATGAGGGCAATATTTCTTATCCATTGATGTGTGGTTATTCCTTCTCCACGTGTAAGCGAAATAGTACGGTAATTTTTGTGCATCTGTTGAAGTAGTTGTGATTCAATGAAGAGTGGTTGCTGGCAAGTTGAGTGGCGTGCCTTAATTTGTGGTTTCTTATCCGGCCATCGTGCCACCGTTGTACGTCCAGATTATCATCATTCTTTTGGAAAGCACTAGACTACACAACCACCAGATTAAAAATTTAACTATAGCTGCTGTGAAATATGAAAATTGAAAAATTGTTTTTTTTGGAGAAAAGAAATAGCTCTATGTACAAACTTTAGCGCAAAATAAGACACATTCACAAGAAAGGTGGACAAGACAACGCGCTACTGACGACTGATTTTTTTTATTGACAGAAACACATAATATACAGGCTCACCGTCGCACCACCTATAAGCTGCAGCAAACGTCATAAAAGACAAACACTAAAAACATGCTTAGTTAGAAACGGTAAGATCAGAGAAAGAACATTAAAAGGCATGACACGTGGCGTAAAGGGCCAAAGAAACATGACCTAATGAAATCTGAAAGTATGAAGACAAACCCAGAATGCATTAAAACCGCAAAAAACCAGAAAGAGCACGTGAGACAAGAAAACCATCTACAAGCATTAGCGCACTGAACCCTTCAGATAACACTGGGAAAATCCACAGCACCTGTACACGTGTTCGTATCAGGAAAACTTTTCTAAAAAGGCTTCTTCGGTTTTGTACAAGAAGATAGAAGCATCGCTAATGGCACTCAGGCCCGTTTTCCTAATTAAAAAGGCTTCTTTTAATTCCCGGGACACTCGGTCACGGCCTCTACCTAAAACTACAGTTCTTTCGAGAATGGGCCCAAGGGTGCTTTGTTCACGGTCCTTACAATGAAGAGGCGGATTAGAACCTGTTCCCGTCCCCATCGAACGCCCATCGAACGCTCATGAGGACGAAAACAGGTTCTAATCTGCCTGTTCACTGTAAGGACTGTGAACAAAGCACCTGCGGGCCTAATCTTGAAAGAACTGTAGTTTTAGGTAGAGGCCGTGATCGAGTGTCCCGCGAAATAATAGAAGCCTTTTTAATTAGGAAAACGGGCCTGAGTGCCGTTAGCGATGCTTCTATCTTCTTGTACAAAACCGAAGAAGCCTTTTTAGAAACGTTTTTCTGATACGGACACGTGTACAGGTGCTCTGGATTTTCCCAGTGTAATCTGAAGGGTTCAGTGCACTAAGGCTTGCAGATGGTTTTCTTGTCTCACGTGCTTTTTCTGTTTTTTTCCGGTTTTAATGCATTCTGGGTTTGTCTTCATACGTTCAGATTTCATTAGGTCATGTTTCTTTGGCCCTTTACGCCACGTGTCATGCCTTTCAATTTTCTTTCGCCGATCTTATCATTTCTATCTAAGCATGTTTTAGTGTTTGTCTTTTATCGCTTTTATGACCCTATTCATCTTTCTGATGTTCGCTGCAGCTGATAGGTGGTGTGACGGTGAGCCGATATATTATGTGTTTCTGTCAATAAAAAAAATCAGTTGTCAGTAGCGCGTTGTCTTGCCCACCTTGCTTGTGAATGTGTTTTATTTTGCGCTAACGTTTGTACATAGAACTATGCACCAACTAGGCCAGCAACAAGTTTTACTTGAGAAAGGAAATAGCGCAGTATCTGTCTCGCGTCTCGGCGGACACCTGAACTGTGCCGTAAGGGAACAGATAAAAGAGGGAGTGAAAGAAAACAGGAAGAAAGAGATACCGTAGTGGAGGGCTCCGGTATAATTTCGACAATCTGGGGATCTTTAACGTGCACAGACATCGCACAGCACACGGGCGCCATTTATGTTTCGCCTCCATCGAAACGCGACCGCCGCGGTCGGAATCGAACCCCGGAACTCTGGATGAATAGCCGAGCGCGCTAACCACTGAGACACCGCGGAGGGTTATAGCTCCTGTCAAAAATTTGATTTCAGAGTAAACGATCGAAAAATGGGGGCGGAGCGGACCTGCCCCCTTTGAGAAAATGTTGGGGAGGGAGGAGGGCGACACCCCCCCCCCCCTTCACCCCGGTTCCGGAGTCCCTGGGTAGCCCACCGTAATTAATATCCATACCAGTTTTTCGAAATTCGGAAACGCGGTTACCCTCGGCGCTGTGTCCTGTTGTGCTCGCGCTTACTTCCTGCTGTTGAGTTCGGCGAATTTGGACAAGGGGAGGAGTCTCTGAGGACAACCGCGAGGGCGGGTGAGCCCTCTGGAGGAGACGTGGCTGCAGGAATGCCGGAAGCAGCGACGATAATAGCGTCCCCACGTATTCGGTCCGGTCCTCAGATGACGAAGTACAAGACCGGTGTTGCCCTCTTTAGTCACGCTGGGGTTGAACAATTGCCCGAGTGCCGCACCTTCGACAGAGGTTCCGCGTTTCGGTCATCAGTACAAGATCTTTCAACCCCTGCTGGGAGACAGCATGCATTCATGTGTCACTCAGGCGCCTTCCGGGTCCACATGGGCGCGGTCCGGACACACGTGCGCGCCCACCTGGAGGCCGCGTGGACGACAACGTGACCGGGTCCTGTTCTCTTTCCCTAGACCGAGCTGCGAGAGAACATCAGGACCGCCCTGCCGTGGGTGGTTCCATCAGTGCCATCGTGTGACTGGACATCATTCTTCGAACTATATTCCCCAGCTAGGGATCTGGGGAATACGTAGAGTATTTTAGGATCTGCTGGTTTGGTACCAGAGGAGAGCCCCCTCTTGAGAGATACCCTTTGCTGGTAGAGACTCCCGACCGCTAAGAAGCTTTCTTTACTCAGAGGCACTATCTGTTGCCCTTGCTTGTACGTTATGGAAATAGTCTTTGTAAAAAGTTTCCACGTTTTCTTCCTCCGATTCTCCTCGTCTCTTCTCCGGCCCGACCACGCTATCCCATCCCAACAACTGGTGGCAGCGGTGGGATGCTGCTACCTGCATCCTAACTGGTGATCAGCGGTGAGATACGAAGCGCCATGGGCGCGCCACTGAAGACAGATGTCCACGTCAAGTCACCGGTTCCAACGGACCCCAGCAGCTGCGTGATTGACTGATGGCATCAGCTACGGTTCTGAAGACCGAGAGATCGACAAGTCAGGTCACCGGCTGCAACGGACCCCGGCAGCTACGGGACTGATGGCGTGAGCTGTATCTCGGCAGGGTGAGTGCCCGATGTTTTCCATTCATTTCGCCAGACCGCATTAGCACAAGCAGATGTCAGTAGTGGGATTTTGAGTATCTGGGGAATGAAATTTGGAAGTTTTGTGTTTTGTTTGCTTCAAGATGGCGCTTGTGTTTTAGCGGGGATAAGCGGCACGAGGTGCGTTCCGTGAAGGAAAAGTTCAAGGTAAAAGACCTCCTTGAAATTTTGGGAGAACTAGGGATTTCGCTACGTTCAGCGAAAAGAAAAGAAAGAAATTCTCGAGGTTATGCGGCAGGAGGAGGTGACTACTGAGGAAGTCGACGAGGCTTTGGAAACGATTGTTGGATGCAAGAAAGAACAAGAAGAGCTTTGATTGGCTCAAGAAAGACGGGAGTTAAGTGAGCAGAAATAAAAAGAAGAGCTTCGGTTGGATCAAGAAAGACGGGAGTTGTGCGAGCAGAGAGATAAAAGAAGAGCTTCGGTTGGCTCAATAAAGACGTGTGTCGTTCGAGCAGAAAGAAAAAGAAGAGCTTCGGTTGGCTCAAGAGAGACGGGAGGTCCGTGAGGCAGAGGAAAAAGCGAGAGAACATGCTCGAAAAATGAAGGAGCTCGAAATCGCGTCGAATTGAGGGAATATGGCGCGTCTTAGCGTTGTAGCTTCGGTAAAGGAGCAAGGGAGGCAGAGATTGCAGGATCTCGTCTGATCATACCGCGTGGGAGGCGATATTCCAATCTTTTTGGTAAATTTCGAACGTGCATGCCGGAAGGTGCACGTAGACACGAGCGCTTGGTCGGAGAAGTTACTTCCTCTCCTTCCGTGCGAGGCGGCCGAAGTGGTGGATCGCCTCTCACGGGAAGAGTGTGATGACTACGAGAAGGTAAAGAGCGCGCTGCTTAAAAAATACTGGCTTTCTGCTGAAGCTGTTATGCAGCGATTCAGACAGGCAAAGAAAGGCGGAGAGTCTCATACTAACTTCACGTACCGACTTAAAGTCAACCTAAATGAGTGGCTTAAGACCGCTGAGGTGCACGGAAGTCATGACAAGGTACTGGAGTGCATCGCACTAGAGCAGTACTAAAGCGCAATTCCAGAAGACCTGAGGATATTGCTGCAATATAGGCTAACAGATGTAGATCTAGATACAGCGGCACAGCTTGCAGACGAGTATTACGTTCGCCGAAACCTCCAAAGCAAGGCAGGGTACGATAACAGGTTCGGAAAGAGAGAAACCTGGTTAAAGAGAATCCCGGACCGAAGGGTGTCACCAGCACGCCGGGATCACCGAACAGAGGATGCGGGATCAAAAGGAGGAGGTAACGAAAAAAAGATGGAGTCACCCAAATCTGCCGATTCGCAGAAATAGCAGGCACCTGGAGCTCGCGCGTTTGAAGTGCGAAAGTCCATTGTCTGCTATAATTGCAACAAGGAGGGCCACATCTCATTGAACTGCAAACAGCAAAAGATGGCGTTCGCGTGCATGCGAGAGTCGGGGGAAAACCTTAAATTGCTGGAGCCATACATGCAGGACGTGGTGATAAATGGCAAGAAATTCAGAGCACTGCGGGATTCAGCGGCTACCATGGATGTTGCTCATCCGTCCTGTGTTTCCTCTACGGACTACACCAGCGAATGCGCCTGGATTAAGCAGGTCGCCGAAGAACAGAGTGCATGCTTGCCTATAGCGAAGGTGACTCTAGAGGGGACTTTTGGCAGGCTAGACACAGAAGCGGCAGTTAGCGCAAACTTGCCGACACACTTGCCCACATGTTTTCGAACAAATCCGAGCAGCTGCTGAAAAAAAATGGTCTCTCTTTCACCTCCGGCTTGGCTTGCATGGCGCTAACACGTTCTCGAGCGCGAGAGCTCGCAAAGAAACCCGACTGCGCTCCGTTAAATGAGCAGGCACCGAACCACTCTCCCGACCAGCCGGGGGATTCTGGCAGGAAAACTGATCCGTCTAAACCGCATGAGCATCACCATGAAGGTTGTTCCCGAACCAGCGGTAGCTCATCAAATCCAAGGAATTGCCGATTCCGTAGAGAATGGGGCAACATGAACCAACGCGAAGGGTTCGACATTAACACCTGCTTCGACTTGTTGGGAGGAGTTGACTAAGGTTGATAGGAAATCACTCATTGCAGAGCAGAAAAGTGACCCATCGTTAAGAGCTCTAAGCAATAATGTCAGAGCAGCGAAGCCACTCTCTCAAGTATACTACGACAAATCTGCACACAAGCGCACCTTTAAACCTGGCGACCACGTGATGTTGCTGCGTCCGTCAAAAAGGAACAAGCTTGAGGCGCAATGGGAAGGGCCAGCTAAGGGGGTGTTCAAGCTTTCGGACACCAACTATGAGGTAAAATTTAAGAACAAACACAATCGGATAATCCTCACTAATTTGATGAAGCCTTATGTGCAGCATCAGACTATGGTTAACATGGCGCTGAACAAGCCAGAGGAAGAGATCTCAGACATACCTTATGTCCCACATGAGGACGAGCAAGCAGCGGATGAACTGCTAAATTCAATCGACAGAGAGCCACGTTTGACGGAAAGTCAACGAGGAGACATGAAAAACGTCGTCTGCGACTTTGAGGCGGTGTTTTCAAACAAGCCAGGAAAAACAACCCTCATCGAACACGACATTAAGCTGTACAGCGAACAGCCGATCAGTAGCAAACCGTACCGTGTCTCTCCAAGACAAAAGGAAATCATTGAGACTGAGATCCGCCGTAGGTGCGAACTTGGCGTTATAGTGCCCTGTTAAAATGACTATACGTCACCAATCATTATTGTATTGCTTCCAGGCAAGGATCCGAAACCTTGCTTGGACTACCAGAAACTGAATTCAATAACAGTGGACCAGACCTACCCCATTTAGAACATCGAGGAGAGGGTTGAAACAGTCGCTAATTTTGAATATATATCCACACTGGATTTTGTTCGTGGTTACTGGCAGGTGCCACTCACTGAGTGCACCAGCTGGTACGCAGCATTCGTGTCCCCCGCGGGCACGTTTCGCCCTGTAATGTTGAGATTCGGCTTGAAAAATTCCCCGTACTGCTTTTCAAAGTTAATGGACCAAGTGCTGCGGGGACTTGCAGATTTCTCTCTCCCCTACCTTGACGACGTGGCCGTTTTCTCACAAAAGTGAGAGGAGTACATTGAACACCTGCGTATTGTGTGGAGCCGACTGCTTTAGGCTGGTTTAACGGTAAGGGCGGGAAAATTCCACCTGGGGTGCGCGGAAGTGAACTATCTTGGGCACGTGGTTGGACGAGGCCGACGCAGACATGCAGAACTTAAAGTGGCTGCCGTGGTGGAGTACCGTCGCCCAACCACAAAATCGGAACTCAGGGCTTTTCTTGGCCTAGCAGGCCATTATCAAGATTATGTAAAGGGCTACTCTGATTTATCCAGCCCCTTGACCGACGCGCTGAGAAAAAGTGAGCCTACCAATATTTCTTGGGACCCAAAGAAAGAGAAGGCACTTCGGAGTCTGAAAACGGCCCTAAGCGAGCGCCCAATATTGGCAGCGCCAGATTTCTCGAAACCCTTTATGATACAATGTGATGCCAGCGACCGCAGGTTAGGGGCTATTCTTTGTCAGAAAAGTGGTGGCAGGCACAAACGGCCTGTCCTTTACTTGAGCCGCAAGCTCACCACGCGGGAAGAGGCGTATAACACGTCCGAAAAAGAATGTGCATGCCTCATTTGGGCTATTGACAAACTGGCATGCTACGTCTCCGGGTCCCGTTTCACAGTAGAAACGGATCATTGCCCTTTGACTTGGCTGCACAACATGTCGCCCAAAAATGGTCGTCTACTGAGGTTGAGCTTGGCACTCCAGCACCACAGCTTCGAGGTTCGCTACAAGAAAGGCAAGCTCCACACAAATGCCGACAGGCTAAGCCGAGCCTTTTAGCCGGTAAAGATTTTTCCAAAAGGGGACGTCCCACAATTTTTAGTTTTGGAGATTTATTTCATATTCTCTTCCTAATGGAGAGCGTATATCTCCCACTTTCTTCGCTGTATTGTTGTCCATAATCAGGTAACATACCTAGGAGTACGTTTTCTTTCCTTCAACCGAGGAGAAGAGCGAGTGGTGTAACGTGCCTTGACTCTGAGGTATTGGGGCGGACAAAATTGAACGCCACGTCGGCCAAATCCAGTCACCTATTCCCGTACCGCGTGCCCTCTAAGCACCAACCTGATTTCATTTAGCGAATTTTTTTCCCTATCCAAGTGCGCCTCGAGCGGGAGCACACGCCTTGGTCAGGTGCCCTGTTTAAACTCCTCGTTGGGAGACACCATGTGTTCATTCAGGAAAAACATTTGATCTCTTCAAATTTTAGTTGAACTTTTTTGCTTAGTGCAGTTTTGACACTGAGTTTTGGTCTGGCGGAATGAGTGGGTTCTGAGGGCACTTGCTTTTGTCGGGTGGTTTGGCTTCTGTGATCCCTTTTGGCTAGCATTGCAGAGAATTTCCTAAAACGGCCATCTGACGAGGGGAAGCGATGCCGAGCATCGGCACTGAAAGTCATCTGAAGACTCCCACAGCGCATCTCTTTCTCAACACGCCCAGTCAGCCGAGCTACGTGCGAGCAATTCATCTTACGGGTGCAATATATGGCGGCGGGGGTGCTGTTGTGCTCGCGCTTCCTTCCTGCTGTTAAGTTCGGCCTATTTTGACATGAGGAGGATTCCCTGAGGACCAACGGGAGGGTGGGTGAGCCCTCTGGGGGAGAAGTGGCTGCAGGAATGCCGGAAGCAGGGACGATAATAGCGTTCCACGTATTCGTTCAGGAATGCCGGAAGCAGCGACGACCATAGCGTCCCCACGTATTCGTTCCGGTCCTCAGACGACGAAGAACAAGATCACTGTTGCCCTTTTTAGTCACGCTGGGGTTGAACAATTGCCCGTGTGCCGCACCTTCGAGAGAAGATCCGCGTTCCGGTCATCAGAACAAGATCTTTCAACCCTTGCTGGAAGACAGGCTGCATTCCTGTGTCACGCAGGCGCCTTCCGTGTCCACATGGGCGCGGTCCGGACAAAAGTGCGCGCCCACCTGGAGGCCGCGTGGACGACAACGTGACCGGTTCCTGTTCCCTTTCCCTCGACCGAGCTGCGAGAGAACATCAGGAGAGCTTTGCCGTGGGTGGTACGATCAGTGCCATCGTGTGATTGGACATCATTCTTCGAACAATATTCCCCAGCTAGATATCTGGGGAATACGAAGAGTATTTAAGGAGCTGCTGGTTTGGTGCCAGAGGAGAGCCCCTCTCTTGAGAGATACCCTTTGCTGGGAGAGACTCCCGACCGCTAAGAAGCTCCCTTTACTGAGAGGCACTCTCAGTTGCCCTTACTTGTACATTATGTAAATAGTCTTTGTATAAAGTTTTCCACGTTTTCTTCCTCCGATGCTCCTCGTCCCTTCTCCGGCCGGACCACGCTACCCCATCGCAACAACTGGTGGCAGCGGTGGGATGCTGCTACCTGCATCGTAACAGTCGCAACAAATTTTGGCTACATCCCGCCAAAATGCAAGCATTTTCGAGAAGCTTGCAGGCAAAGCAACCACTCCACTTTTCGCGGCGGGCTACACGCCTGTCAATAATTAAGGGACCTAAAAATAACAGTTGAAGAGTTAACTATTCAGTACTAGTTGAAGTGCCTGCAATAGTTAGCACGTTTTAGCTGCATTCTGATGTACTACACCGCTGAGAATGCAGTGGCAAAGAAAAAAAAGGGCTCTTCTAACTCAAAAAGCCGATTTTTAAAAATTGTGTAAAGCCTTAGATGAAACACCCCGTATAGTTTCTGCGCGCAAAGGGCAAAAAATAAACAGATAACAGCCGGGCTCAAGAAAGTGTTCGGGCATATTCCGTAAGTGTTGCATTAAGCTCATCCTATCCATTCCCGCCGTAGTGTTTTTTGGCGTTTTCGTAGTGCCGCCGTTAATTAGTGCGCGCTAAAAAGAGAATTGAATTCTTTGCTGCGGACGAGGATTCTTGCCTTTCCTTGCGGTAATCGAGAAATGCACTGACGCCTTATGTATCGGCATAGAAATTTTCATACCTGTATTGTGCAGTGGTAGGAGGGTCTTGCGAAATCTCACTGTAGTCGTGCAAGATTGGCTGAATATGAGGCTATCACTAACATTGCTTGTTTGGCGTCAGCTCGGGAAGGAACAGAAACACAGTATAGTCGCCTTTGACTTTGTTACGGATTGTGTTTATTCGATTGCGGGGTCTATTTCTACGTTCTACGAAATTTCTAAAGTGTGTGTTTGGTTTCGGTCGGCCCCAATAGGTGGAGCAGGATCTGTCTATCACACACGAGGCGCGCGCCTTCTTCCCAGTTGAGCTGAGCTCACATTAGTCGTGCATATTCAGTGTTCCCCACACTCTAAATAGAAAGGAGTAAAAAGGAAGTGAGCGGTCCTCCCGCGCACTCGTTTTTTGTAAAAGAGAGTGCGCTAGTGGACAGTTGACTTCCTTTTTTCTTTCATATAGGTGTATTCGTGTTTAGAGTGCAGGAAGGGAATGTGCGCAATCCTCCACCAGCTGAGCGACAACTGTGGCTGCGTTTTTACATGGGGCCATTTCTCTCGTTTCAGTTTGTTAGCTGTAGAGGCCCATTTGCCACTTGCCACGTTTGGTAGGTGACAGAGTGGAGAGGGAAGTTCCCTTGTCTACTTTCACATGAGAGGGGGAGTGAGAGAGAAGATGAAGAAAGCTTTGGAGGCGACGGGTGGCGGGTGGAAAAGTGGAGAGAGGGAAATATCTTTCTCTATTTTCAGAGAGATAGTGACAGGGAGGTGGCAAAGGAAAGACGAAGACAGGATGGAGACGATGGTTGGCGAATGGGGACCTTTAATAAATGTCTCTGTCTCACTCATTCGCTGCACGAAGGTAACACAAACACACGTAAGGTAAGACAAAGAGAATACGCGACATTGTAACGCATTTCTGCCGCATGATCGCCACTACTTTTTCTTCCAACACTGATGATAAGAGAGCGTTTATTCGTTTGAGAAAATAGGTGGCGGTCTTCTTGTGGGCGGCCAGTTCATAATGTGATGTGAGTGTGAGACTAGTGTACGAGATGGACGATGCACAATGAGCTTCAGTGCATTCCGTAGGCGCGGTGGTGCGACGGATGCTGCAGAGACTGCAGACATATTATCGAACTCGGTTCTTTGTCCTCAGAATTCGGCTTGCTTCCTTCATGGCCGTTCGTCGGCGGCTTCCCAGTAGACGTTGGAAGCAATGCTGTTTCATGCGACAGAGCAGGTGACTCTCCGACTCGCCTTTCTTCACTTAACGGTGCCGCCAGCAAAGCTGGGGAGAGCGCCGTGCAGAATGGGATCTTACACCGCAATTTCAACATGCGAAGATTGGAATTCGACTGCCTGCGCGGCTTAATGTCTAGCCGGCCAAGTCTGGCTTAGTGCATGCTGATGGGCCTCTGCGTAGTTAAATGGACACTAGACAAGTCCATACAATTTTTGTTCTCAGTAAAGATCCATTCTCTTGCTCTTTTCGCCTGTGTTGATCTTTGTTGGAGAAGAAAAGGCGCACCTATTCGTGTCAAAATTAAAGTTAAATATTTTCCCGCCACTTCAGTCGAACTGGTAAAGCTAGAGATGATGAAGAGCTAGATGATCAAATTTATGGCGTAAAGGGCATCTGTGGCCAAAGAGCACCACGGTACAAGGTAGTTTTCATTGCACAAGGTGGGGCCAATTACTCATTTCCCAAGCATTTCATCCTAAAGAAGCCGATCACCAGGTAGGGGAAAGCTTGGACACATTGTATCAGCGGTGTTTATCCGGCGGCAATGGGGATCTAACACCACACCTTCCGCATGCGGGACGGATGCTCAGACCACCAGGCCACCACTGCAATGAAGAAACTGGTTTCGCGTCAGTACCGAAAACGATTCGGAGATCACTGTGGAAGTCAATGACGGTACAATCTTGCTGCAGGGACCGACGTTCAAAATGCTGTCTTGGTGTCACAGCACTTCGCTTGCGAAACGACTGGGGGCGGCTATACCTGTACACATTTAATTCTTTGTATAGCTTATAAAAGCTCCGCTCTGAGGGACAGAATTCTTTTTGTTTTCAAAACGCAATCATCTATCGATGCAGGCTGACTTCATTTAGTTTAGGTGTCCCTCTACACACAGTTCTGTTCGCAGCCCAGCGGTGTGGCAGGACAGTGGAATATTTATGGAGGTGGAGCGGCACTGTTTGCACAATGGACTTCTTTAACTTCTTTAGGAGAAGAGAGTGAAGAATTGGGCAAGTGATATCATTTTCTTGCGAATATTTTCTCTCTCCTGAGAGGAGATGACGATGCTTTGTCAACTGACTTTATTGTTTCAATGTTTCTTTATTCATTTTCGTGATTCGAAAAGTGTTTGTTCAAACTCAGTTATCTGAGCTTTTGAACTTTTCGGCCATTCCGCGTGGTACGTGCTGCAATATCAAGGCGAGCTGAAGACAACAAGGAAAACGAGACAGCCGCGCTCCTGTGCCACGCGCACTTCTGACCCTGGCTGGCCCCGCGCACCAACGGTCGGCCTGGGAGGGCTTTGCCGTTCGAGGCCTGTTCCCCAGCGTCTGGCCCCACATGGGCGAAGGCGCCGCCGGCAGAGTCGCTTTCTGGTCCTCGCGAAGCTGAGTCCGGCGCCTGGTTTGCGAGAGGCTTCGACGGCGACCGCCGGAATCATCGCAACAGGAGCCAGCGCCAGCTGCCCGCGAAGGCTGACCTCAGCGGATCATGGGAAGCCAGAAGTCCGAGTGTTCCAGGAAGGCTCCAAAGCGAAAGACGACCCCGAAGAAGAACGACCCCGGAAAGCCGAAGGCCAAACAAACGAGGAAGCACGCAAATGTAGCCGCGGACACGGTAGACCCGTCACCTCAGAAACCAGGCATAAGCCGCCGGAAGGCTGATCTTTCACCACCGAAGGAACCTGTCGCGCCCAAGGATGACACAGCGAAAGTGGGTGCTCGCTCGTTAGGCGAATCAGGATTGCAGATATTGTCTGTCGACGCCAAAAGCCGCTCGGCAGAGAAGGCGCCTGATGTCCCCGTCACCTCTGCAGGGCAGATGTCAGCCACCACCAAGGGCGGTGCACGCATGCCTAGGGCCCACCGCCGGTCTGTTATCAAGTCTGGCGGTGAGAAACGCTACGGGAGCAGGCATCACCGGTCGCAGAGCAGCGGGGGCAGCCCACGCCACTCCCTATCTCGTCGTCGGTCAAGTACCAGGTCCTCTAACAACAGCGCCTCAGGCAAGCGAGGGCCCAAGAAGCGTGACCGTTCTCGCTCAAAGTCTTCAAAGCGCAGCGCCAGCCGGAAGCGCAGAGGGAGTCACCATCGCCGTTCATCGGGCGCGTCTTCGGACAGCGATGCTGGAAACCAAAGCTGGAAGAAATCCAGGCGATCAAGGTCAGGCAGCCGGAGGAAGCGCGGGGCCACCAAGAATTAGCGGAAGATAACCGCTATCGGGCAGTGTGATCTGAAAGTGCAATCAGGACAAGCACAGGTTCCCTCCAAAAATCAAGCAAGAACCCCGTAACAGGAGTGGACTGATAGTGCTTAAAATCTGCTTGAAATTCTCCGAAACCAAAATCTCGGCCATGAACGCTGCTAGCGTGGAAAAGGCACCGATATCTCAGGAACCCCGCGAGCAGACGTGCGAAAAGAGCGGTGATGTTGCACTGCGGAAAGGAGTGGCAGCGATGATATTGTGAGCCACGTGGGAGCTCGGCTGTTGCTGTCGAAACAAGACCAAAATTTGATCGTGATTTTCTTTTAATGCTGATAAATTACAATTACTTGCCAGGAAACTAGTTTCTTTTCTCATATAGATATATATATATATATGTGTTTTATTTGTTAGCATGAGATTTTAGGAAATTCAGTCGGCCAACTAAGTGAGAAAACATCGCTATCACTCGCATTTGGTTTCACTCTCGAATTTGTCAGCATAGGCATTTTCTTCTTTTCATTGTGATAGTTATGCATAATTAATGCTGGCTATGTAATGCACTCTGTGTTGTGCGTTTATGGAAGATTTTACGATATTTTTAGGCGTTTATTGTTTCGGAACATTAACTAAGAAATCGGAGCACGATCCACAAGGAGAAAAAAATAGATTTCTTGGTAACCGGTTTATGTAGCACCGTCATTAAAGCCGTAAGCTTATTCACCAAGCAGAGCGTCTCCTGCCCGTCACTACTTCGGACATGTCCAGAATCGAGGCTGAAACTCCACGTAGATTAGACCTCCACAATATCCGAATCATGAACCATAGCGACGGAGGCAGGTCGTGAGACTGCGCACTGCGCTGTCTCCTGACAGCAAAACGAGCTCGCCGCAAGCGGGGAAACAAAAGCGTATTCTTGTATACAGTTGGTTTTAGGAATCATTTGGCACATTTATAGTTGCCAAAACAATG
The DNA here is from genome assembly GCF_052857255.1 of Amblyomma americanum. Lineage (NCBI taxonomy): Eukaryota > Metazoa > Arthropoda > Arachnida > Ixodida > Ixodidae > Amblyomma > Amblyomma americanum. The sequence continues at coordinate 276,945,624 of NC_135497.1, forward strand.
TAAATTTGGCAGGTTCAAACTTTTCTGAGAATTGCTTCTCGTAAATTGCAGTTAATGGGACCAGTGTCCCTTTAACTGCAGTAGGAGTTCCTGGCGTAGCCCACAAGCTTTGTGTGTTCCCGCCTCAACAGTCATCAATTAAGCCATTCCAAAAGACAGTTTGAGCTTCCCCCAGTACGTGTTCCCATGCGACCACCGCAAAAGAAAAGCGGCGCCCGACACGACGAGTCTAGCCGACTCGTTTCTTCCACGCGCCTTCGCAGTGGCGTAACTGTCACCACATGTGTCCCCGACTGCGGTGGTTTCCTTTAGGCAGCACAAAGTGCAGCAGCAACCACCCTGCGACCGTGCAGCACCGCCAGGGAGGCACCGCTTAACGCCCGGCGCCACGCACGGGGACGGGAGTCTGTCGATCTTCCGCGCTTCGCTTTATGTCGACGGCGCGGGTGCCGCCGTTGCAGGCGTTCGCCTTCGGCCGGACCTTGAACCAAGGTACTGGACCCCCTGATTGGCCTCCTGTAGAGGCATATGTGCTCTTGATTAACTAGGATATCTGCGTTTGGTTATCGGCGCGCCTCCTTGTCGGCGAGGAGGTGATCTCAGGAGAGGACCCTCTCGGAAGATTTATCACTGTGACTTGGCCGAGATAGATGGTGAGAGAAGCGCTATCAATGAATACTCGACTTAGGCAAGCTGTAAAGGGAGAGGCTACATAAAGGGCTCAACACGTTAATCGAGTAGCGATTCCCTGAGAGATCTCAGTTTTTAGTTTGTTTGTATTTGTTTGTATCTAATGTTGTAAATACTTGAATATAGTTTTCTCTTGCTTCTCCTTTCCCGCGTCTCCGGACCACGTTCCTTCCTCTATCGGCACATTGGCGTTGTTCCTCTACCCGTTGCTTGATAAAAGCGTTAATAGCACGGGGACTCCTAATAGCTAGTTGCCTGCTGTGGGATGGAAGACAAGCCGTAACACCACTGCTGCCGGCCAGAGCTGACGCCGGGTTTCGTTGCCGATGAGCCATATAATGCTTCCGCATTTTTAACGATTCATTCTATCATTGTCACGTGGTTTTGAAAACTTCGTGCGAAAAGAACGAGGAGACTTAAGTGGCGCTGAAACGAATTCTTTATTGAACTGACTTGCGCCCACAAAGTTCTCAAAAACTCGGCGGCAGCTATAGCACGAAATGTGCTCGGCGCTCGTCGACGAAAAGAATGAGCACCGCTGTCAGCCGCCGTCAATTTAAAGCTGGCAGAGAATATCCGAGATAAGGTGCAAAGAAGAAGAAGAGGACGGAGCTGTGCTGTTCTGTGAGGCATGAGTTTCCGTCTCGAAGCCACTTTTCGGCAGAAAGATTCAGCCTTAGGGCTAGAATGTTTTGGGAAACATCCGGACCATCGACCTGTGCCTACTTAAATCGGAGTTTTCCAACCTGCGGGCACCTAGGCATTTTGCCGGCCGACTGCCGGCCTAGCCGCCGAGAGATGCGTAGCTCGTCAGCTCTTCGCTGGGAACTGAGCGCCCAGGGACCCGACATGATGGAATACGCCGTGGAAGGCGAGAAGAAAATATCACCAACGGAGCTCACGGACGGAAAATGGGAAAACAATTTTCGGTACTAAGACCGAGAACGAGGCCTGAAGAATAAAGGGTCCGCATCGACCGACGAAGAGCCTGCGCAGCGGCATTGCCAACGCAAGTCGAACTCAAATTTTTCGTCGCCATAGAACGGGAAAAGCTACTCGGACTCAGCAAAAAAGTCCTTCACCCGCGCTTGCCGGCCGATGATTACAAAATCGTCTGCCGACCGCAAGGTTGGCTTCTGAGGGACTTTTCGCCAGGATTACTACTCTTCTGCGTCTACGAAGCGGCCAGGCTGCCGTATGAGCCAGTCAAGAATGGAGCTATTTTCAGAGTCAATTTGGCCAATAACGCTCTCACGCTATGCACGCCCGACCGTCAACTTTCGACTGCATACGCCAAGATCTAAAAACTGCACGTCCAAGCTCAAACCTACAACGTGCCCGAAGACTCGGTCAAAGTGGTCATTTACAACGCCTACGCGGGTGACTCGGCCGAAGCGGTCCGCCAAGTGTTCGGAAACAGAAACGAAGGAATAGAAGTTGTGAATGCCCGAAGGATCGTACAATCCAGAACGATACAAATCACCTTTTTCGGAAAGAAGCTACCCAGCCAAGTAATGTGCTAGTGCGGTGTCTTTCGAGTCCAGCCCTTTAGGGAGCAGCATGAAGTTGGATTCAACTGCAGGAGAGTAGGACACCGGGCCTTTGTCTGCTACAAACCTAAAACGCACCTTTGCCGGCGTGATGGAGAAAATCACTCACCTCCGCATGAGGGCGAACAGCCAGCCAGCCAACCCGTCTTCGTCGTCTGCAACGGGGGCCACAACACAGGAAGCCGGAGCTGCAAATTCCGGCCCATCAACACGAACAAAGGAACACCCCATGGCAACCAGACAGCCAGGCAATGGGACAACCATTCACCACTAACGGACACCAGACAAGGCCCAGGAAGAAGGAACAGGGTACTGCCGGGAAAAGAGGCAGCCAGAGCCGGAACCAATCCATCTCCTTCCCGCCCCTGGGGAACCCTGCAGGGAGCGAGAACAGAAACTCAAGCCACGGAGGCAGCGATAACTGCTCCAACAAAATGGTGAGCTGGCCGGCAGGGGCCTCCCAATCTATTGACGCTCGAGAGAAGGAATTTAAAATCCAATCACAACCCCGATACGGAGAAGTTGCCAGCCTTAGAAAAGAGCTTGCTGAAATTAAACGCCTCTTACAAGCGCGTCAGGTAAAGGCAGCCACTGCGGCTAGACAGCCACCTACCGCGTCCTAGGCTTCAACCAATAACGTGATGGAAACAGACGCCATTGTCCCCACTCCCCCCACCGCGTGCCAGTTTTCGGCCCGTAACGCGACGGAAACAGACGCCAGAATAGCATCTAAGAGACCGCTTCCTACAAAGGAAGGCGACGAATCCAAAAGAAAGGCCGAGGCGTCGGAAGGCGACACACCGCAGCCATTGAAAGCACCTACCAAACTCAGGGCAGACATCAATACTCTTTCAGAAAGAACTAACGCTATAGCTATATCAACAGAACAAGCAGCCTTCCCAGGCATTGTTACCACCAGATTTGCAGAGATATATATTCGCTTTGCATCACTACCGGCACAAGTGTCCCAAATAGCCACCCGCATGCAGTAAATAATGGACAGACTTGCACCCATCGAGGCTCTCCTATACCCAACCTTGGATCTATCCACGATGCCACAGCCATCTACAAACCCAACATGGTTTCATGCCAAAAATTAGAAATTTGGAAATAGAACTGCAGAGGCTTCTGCCGTAAGCGGGCCCAATTGAAGCTCCATATCCAACAATCACCGTCTGTTACAACCCCATACGTGATCGCATTGCCAGAAGCTAGAGGCAAGGCTACACTGCCAGGCTATAAATCATATCTACCCCCCCATTATGACACTAGTACCGCAGCCGGCTCTATCACAGCCATGGTCGTGCATAGAAACATCACCGCGATTCAAGATTTTATAAACGAATCGGACGAAGATTACATCTTACTTGAGATATAACCAAGGCAAAAAGGAGACACAAATCTCTTTATCTTTAATGTATACAGCCCACCCAGAAAGAAAAGGCAACGGACTCCCACACTTGTTGGTAAACGGAATAAAGCTGGCTGCTAAAGCTCAACAAGTAATTGTGGGAGACGAACTCTCAACACCCAGCGTGGAGATATACCAAACAGCTCCGAATGGGAATCTGCTCTGGAAATCCATTTTGTCACTGGGGCTCACAACGCTGAACAACCCGAGCGACCATACTCGCATGGGTCACAGTGCATGTGTAGACACATCTCCAGACTTATCCCTCTCTAAAAACGTGAAGGACGCAAAGTGGGTCAACACCGGGCAAAAACTTGGTAGTGATCACTTCATCCTTAGCAACACCTTCCACAGGACAAAACTCAAAAACAAAGAGAAAGTAATACGAACCACGGATTGGGAAAAGTTCAGAGAACTCCGCCACAAAACAGCTCCAAAGGCGATCTCTAACCTTAGCGACAGGGTGATCTCCCTTAATGAGCATGTCAGCTCCACTAGCCTTGTGGTTAAAGCGGACCAGATTGCAGACTGAAAACTCTTACACCTGTGGCAGGCCCAAAAAGGCTTCCACAAACGGTGGAAAAAGTGAAAACGCCTCAAGCGACTCCGCAAAAAGATGGCTGAAATCGAGAGGCGAATCGACGAACATACACTTACACTCCAAGCACAACAATGGAACCAAGTACGTGAAAGCATCAACGGAGAGCTCGGAAATCAGAAGACATGGGATCTTTTGAGACACCTGCTTGACTGAGAACAAACACGTCCCGTGCTACAAAGTCAACTGTACGGTCTCATACATAAATATGACGGTACAACTGAAGACTTAAGGAGCTAACAATAAACTATCTGAACACGGCTGAGGCTACCATACAACCACAATACCGGGGGAGTCCTAATCCAAATTTAGACGCGACATCACTGACGCAGAGGTATGGTACGCAATGGGAAATCTGCGGACAACATCTGCGATAGGACCAGACAGAGTAACAAATAATGACTCTCAGGAATTTAGACAAAACGTTGATCGCGGAGGTTACACACCTTATGAACAAATACTGGCATGCAGGCAACATACCACAAGAGTGGAAGCACGTGAAAATCACTTCTATTCCTAAAGCGGGTAAAAAACTTAGCACTGAGAATCTACGCCCAATTTCATTACATCGTGCCTAGGCTAACTAATGGAGCATGTCATTCTCAACAGACCCGAAAACTATACGGAGGACATGAGCCCCCTACCTGAAAAATGTTAGAATTCAAGACCAAACTATATACCCAGTTCATATTTTTGCAGCTTAACAAGGACATAATTGAAGCTGACAAGGGAGCAGGAACGAAAGCAATACTGGGTTTAGACCTTATTAAAGCTTTCGACAATGTGACCCACAAAGTCATTTTGACAAACTTGTAAGAAATGAACCCCGGATAAAGGGTGTACAGCTACATCCGATCCTTCCTCACTAACAGAACAGCAGTGATAACGGTCGGAACAATAGAGTCTGCCCCAAACACACTAGGAATCAAAGGAACACCACAGGGCTCCGTCCTGTCCCCTTTCCTTTTTAACCTCTCCCTCATCAAAATTCCCCCAGATTGGCACAAATACCAGACCTACATCACACGTTTTATGTAGACGACATCACGCTTTTGGTGTCCGAAGGATGCCAAGGCTACATAGAAGACACACTCCAAGAAGCAGTGAACATCTCTGAGGCATGCGCATGGGAATCCGGTCTCACTTGTTCAGAGCAAAAATCTGAACTCTTCGTGATGCGCCATAAACAAAGAGGTAGGAGAACTACAACTCCCCCCTCCTCCTGCAGATAAACGTCTATGTGAATGAACTATCCGTCAAAGAGGTACAAACCGTGGGAATGCTGGGGTGGTATTTAAGAACAAATGGCAAGAGTAATGACATAATCACTAAGCTAAAACGCAAGGTAGAAACGACGGCGGAATTAATCCGCCGCATCGCTAATCGATGACGAGGTGTGAGGGAAAGAATGTTAAGCCGAGTAGTGCAGGCCTTTGTTGTAAGCAGGATACTCTATGCCACCTCTTATCTATATTTTAAGAAAGCAGAAAAGGTCAAATTGGATAGTATGATACAGCAGCCCTAAAAAGCTGCTTTAGGACTCCCACTAAATTCCTCAACCGAAACGCTTATGAGCTTAGGAATACAAAACACCTACAATGAACTGAAAGAAGCCGATTTAATGGCTCTAATAGCGAGATTAGCCAATTCCATAACTGGCAGGAGCGTTCTTACAAGGCTTGGAATTAACTTTCAACCTATGAATAAAGACGCCAAAGTAGACTTTCCCTGCGACTATAGGACGGCCTTACTAATCAAACCACTTCCCAAAACCATGCACCCCGTACACCATGAGGGTAGAAGACAAGCACGAGCCAAAGCATTACAGAGTAAATACGGACAGTGGGCTCGAACAATTTATGCAGATGCGGCAGAATACAAACATACGAATGCCTTTGCAATTATGGCTGTCAACGAGAATAGTGACCACATCGTCTCGGCAACAATCAAAACGAAATCCTCTGAAACGGCAGAAAAGACGGCTATAGCCCTCGCCCTAGCGCATACCCAAGAGAGCATCATTCTCAGCGACCCTAAAGAGGCTGTCAATAATTTCGTAAAAGAGCGAATTGCAACCATCTCCCTTGGAATCCTTAAAGCCACCAAATTGTCATGAAATTGTTCGGAAATGATATGGGCCCCATCCCATTCGAGGAATCTGGGGAACGAGGCAGCCCACAATAAAGCCCGAGGTTTCGTCGACCGGGCAGTGGATGAGTCTACCTTCCTGAATTTCACGAAGGACTCCATGATCACATATCATGATCTCACCAATCATTTTAAACTAGAGAGGAGAACTCTCCCCCCTCCGGACAAAAGCCTGACTAAATAACAAGAGGTTACGTGTCGTTCTCTGCAGACCAGATCGATACTCACTCCATCATTCCTCGCGCACATTTATCCGGATCTATACAACCCGAACTGTAAATACTGTGGCCAACGAGCCAACTACAATCACATGCTGTGGGATTGTAATATAGAGTCACCTCCGGGTGATCCAGTTACCGCTCCTTCTCTCCAGTGGTGGGAGGAGGTATTGGCCAGCTCTGACCATAGAACGCATCCATGTTCCGGCGGTGGAGTGGGCTGACAAAGTCGTCGAGGGCTATGTACTCTCGACCACTAACGTGACCTCTTGCCAAGCTCTTTCCGGCGAACAAAATGTTTTACAATCAATGAGGTTCGAATAACATCTACGAACATCACGTATAAACTAGGAGTTCTGCCTGGTTGCGGTCATTCGAGGTAAATCACCTAGTGTCATGTCGCATCACCAAATTAAGTGATAATGCCGCGTGCCGGCGCTTTAAGCATAAACAGACAAACAAGCAAACACTACTAAGCTTCCCGCTCTGGTTAAGAGCGAGTGGCTGCGAGCTCTTTTTTTGCGTTCCACGGGCTATGAGTAATCCGCGTGTTCTTGAGTCCAATTATACGCCTGCGAAGCTTTTCTTACAGCGAAAACTGTTGCCCTCCGTTCTACCTTGTAATCTACAGCGCCGGCCGTAAGACCGCAATTATTTAGTAGATTAATTTTAGTTAACACATTTAATGGAATCTAATTTATCTTAAGGTACCCTAATCCTATTGCTTTAAATTGCCACCCGCCAACCCAACTGTGGCAGGTAGTGGCCGCCTGCCATGGATGGCAGGTGGAAAATGGGGGGAGAGAGAAATGTCCCTCTTCACTTTTAGGTTACAGAAATGCGAAAGAGAAGGGAGAGAGGGTGGTAGGCGACGGGTGGCCAAGAGACTTGGGAGGTTATGGTGAGAGCGCAGGAATGCGCGACTGCAAGGTGGCTGCGTCGGGAAGAACCCAGAGGGAGGAGGTTATGACGATGGCGAAGGAATACGCAACCTGAAAGTGGATCCCCGGCAGAATGCAGGGTTACATGGCTGAATCAAAGCAATAACAGCTTTCGCTGATTCATGCACTAAGCCGGTAAATCTAGCTGTAGAAATTTTTGCTCCTGTTCACAGCTCTGAAAGTGTACCTCGCGTTGTATGCGAGTGTGTACATTTTTGCGGATTTTCACATTACCTGCTTTTCTTCACAGTCAACTCGGGGCTCTGCCTTTATGGTGACAACTGAATTACGCATCAAATAACTGGTCTAAATACGACATGCATTAGGCGCCTGCTTTTTTGAGGGCGCATGCAGCTATTGCTTAGAATTTAATCAGCTCGTAAGTTCAGGAAACGCGAACGCCCAACACGACTCATCTTTATACTTACTTTCATTTTTAATGGCTAGAGCGAGAACAAAGGCAATATTTAGCATCTGCGCTGCTGAGAGTATTTACCTAAACTTTGGTCTGCCAGCAGCGCTTCGATCTGCGCTTCAAGCAGGGCTTGAAAATCTAGGACCCGCCATGGCTCTATTTATGCCTGAAATTATCTCTCTGCTGTATAGTGCCAACATTGTTTACAAATACAGCATAAGAGGAGCAGGAGACTTTTACGCAAAACAGCGCATCTGCCACCACTAAACGACAGGTATCAGTAATCGAAATGAGTTCCGCTTGAGTCATGCATAAGGTGCGCCGCTTCATAGTATCAAAACGTTTCAAAAAGGCGAGTAGAGTTGCGTAAGCAGTCAGACCCAAGGTTGCACTCGCGTCCATGGCACACAGTATACAGGGTCTTTCGCCTAAGACTACGCCTGTTTTAAAAATAGGCTTTTTGAGTTAGAAGAGCGCTGCTTCCAGCATAGCATTGTAAGCGGTGTAGTACATCAAAATACAGCTAAGACGTACTAACGAGCAGGCTGGTTAGCTAATATTTAACAGTTAAATTTTTAACTATTACTGTTGGGCTCCTAAATTATTGAGAGGCGGGTAGCCCACCGTAATTAATATCGATAGCGGTTTTTACAATTTCGAAAACGCGGTTACCATCGGCTCTGTGTCCCAACAAATTTTGGCTACATCGCGCCAAAATACAATCGTTTTCGAGATGCTTGCAGGCAAAGAACCTCTCCAATGCATTAACCTATAGTCTAAACGGGGAAAATATGCTGGGCCACGATGGCGACAGTAAGAGCGTTTTCGAAATTCTAATGACTGATATGGAAATTCTTACGGTGGGCTACACACCGGTCAATAATTAAGGGACCTACTATTAACAGTTGAAAAGTTAACTATTCAGTTCTTGTTAACCAGCCTACAATAGTTAGCATATTTTAGTCTGCATTCTGATGTATTACACAGCTGACGATGGTGTGCCAAAGAAAAAAAGGGCTCGTCTAATTCAAAAAGCGTATTTTCAAAAATTGTGTAAAGTCTTAGGTGAAACGCTAAGTATAGTTTCTGCGCGCAAAGCGCAAAAAATAAACAGATAACCGCCGGCTCAAGAAAGTGTTCGGGCATATTCCGTAACGTGTTGCATGCAGCTCATCCTATCCATTCCCGCCGTGTGGTTTTCTGCGTTTTCGTAGTGCCGCCGTTATTTAGTCCACGCTGAAAAGAGAATTCTGTGCTGCGGACGAGGAGTGCGCCATTTCCCGGCGGTAATCGAGAGATGCACTGGCGCCTGGTGTTTCGGCATAGAAATATTCATACCTGTCTTGTGCAGTGGTAGGAGGGTCTTGCGAAATGTGATTGTAGTCGTGCAAGATTTGCTGAATCTGAGGCTAGTACAAACATTGCTTGTTTGGCGTCAGCTCGGGAAGGAACGGAAACACAATATAGTCGCCTTTGACTTTGTTACGTACTGTGTTTGTTCGATTTCGTGGTCTATTTCTGCAATCTAAGAAATTTCCAAAGTGTATGTTCGGTTTGAGTGAGACCCAAGAGTTGCAACAGGATCTGTCAGATAGTCATGCACGATTCGTTGGCCTTCTTTCTGGTTGAGTGGAGCTGAAATCACTCGCGCACAACCAGTGTTCCCCTGCATGGAAGGGAAGATGCACAATCCTGCGCCAGCTGAGCGACAGCTCTGGCTGCGTTTTTACACGGGGCATTTCTCTCGCTTTAGTGCGTTAGCAGTATCGGTCCCAGTTGCCGCCTGCTACAATTGGCAGGTGGCAAAGTGGAGAGGGAAGTTCTCTTGACTACTTTCACATGAAAGGGGGAGTGAGAGGGAAGACGAAGAAAGGATTAGAGGCGACGGGTGGCGGGTGGAAAAGGGGAGAGAGTAAAATATCTCTCTTTTTTTTAGAGGGAGAGTGACAGGTAGGTGGCAAAGGGAAGAGGAAGACAGGATGGAGACGACGGTTGGCGAATGGGGACCTTTAATAAATGTGTGTCTGTGTTCGAAGAGAACACAAACAAAAGTAAGATAACCAAAACAGAACACACCAAATGCTAACGCATTTCTGCCGCATCATTTCCATTGATCACCAATATTTTTCTTGCAACACTGATCATGAGGCGGCGTTTATATGTTTGAGAAAATAGGCGGTGGTCTTCGTGTGGGCGGCCAGTTTACAATGTGATTTAAGAGTGAGAATCGTGTATGAGATGGACGATGCATGACTTACTTCAGTGTATTCCGCATTCGCGGTGGTGGGAGGCATGCGCAAGAGACTGCATACATTTTTGCGATCTTGGTTCACTGTCCTGAGAAGGCGGCTTGCTTCCTCCATGGCCGTTCGTCGGCGGCTTCGGAGTAGATGTTGGAAGTATTGCTTCTTCATGCGGCGTTAAGGTGACTTTCCTACTTGTCTTTCTTCATGTTCCGGTCACGCCACCAAGGTTGGGGGAGAGCGCTGTGCAAAATTGGATCGTACACAGCCATCTCTGCATGCGAAGATTGGATTTCGGCTGCCTGACTGGCTTAATGTAGAGCCGCGCAAGCCTAGCTGGGTGTATGCGGATGGGCCTCTGTAGTCAAATGGACACTAAACAACTCCATACAGTTTTTGTTCTCAGTAAAGATCTATTCTCTGGCTCTTTCTAGCTATGTTGATGTTTGTTGGACAAGAAAATACGCATCTATTCTTGTCAGAATTAAAGTTATATATTTTCGCACCACTTCAGTGAAACTGGTATAGCGTCAGTACCGAAAATGTCTCGGTGATAACTGTGGAAGTCAATGACGGTGAAATCGTCCTTCAGAGATGCACGTTCAAAACGCTTTCTGGATGTCACAGCACTTCAATTGCGAAAGCGACTGGTGACGGCGATACCTGTACACATTTTTTTCACAGTGTGTAGCTTATAAAAACTCCATTCTTATTGAGAGCATCCTGTTTCTTTTCAAAACGCAACCATCTATCGGTGCAGGCTGACTTCAGTTTGCTTTCGGTGTCCATCCACGACAGTGTTTTTCAGAGTCCAGCGGTGCCGCAGGAAGACCGTGGAATGTTTATGGAGGTGGAGCGGTACTATTTCCACCATGCATTTCTTTACTTCTTTAGGCAAGAAGAAATTGGCAAGTGACGTCATTTTCTTGTGAATAATTTCTCTCTCGTGAGATGGGAGGGAGATGCTTTGTCAACTGAATATACGGTTTCAATGTTCTTTCATTAGTTTTCGCGATTCGAAATGTGTTTACTCAAATTCAATGATCTGAGCTCTCCGACTTCTCGGCCATTCCACGTTGCACGTGCTGAAACATCGGACCAAATCGTTTGTGGCTGCTGCTGCTTCGTCACGGCCTGCCTGCTTCGCTTCCTGGTGGTGCCGGGCGTTTCTTTTGGGGAGGCCGTTCCACATTCGTGAGGTTTTTATCAAAGGTTTGGGGTAGATGTGCTGACTCGGGTGATGCAATGTTGCCGGCGCGCTGTGCGCAGGCATGTCTTTCGCCTACCCTGGAGGAGGCTCGGCAGCCTGGTTCGCCAGCCTGCCGGCCGAAAGCTTGCCTCTGAATTCATTTCTAAAAAATGGTGTCAATTCAATTCCCGTTGCGCTTGTACCGATAGGAAATGGAATTCTCAAAATTAAGAATCCGAAAACAATACAGCATCAACTGCAAAATCTAACCAGTCACTATCTCGACATGTCTGACGTGCGACCTTTTGGGAGGCGTGGCATTGTTTGTAAGTCGGCAAACATTGAGTGTGTGCCGGATCTGCTCCAGTGTAATACCTTCACTTCTCTGCCGGTTAAAGCCTTCATTGCTGTGCAGCTTGTGCGCGCTAAGGGCATTGTACGTGGAGTGGACCCGTGATCTTCAATCCAAGAAATTTTGGAGGAGTTCCAGGAAGCCGGGGCGGGAATTACTTCTGCATGCCGCTGATCTGGCGAGATGGCTGGAGTGTGTGTTGCAACGGAGTCAGTCATAACAACTTTTGCTGGTCGCACATGCCCGTCGGAGTTGAAAATTTGGCCAATTGTCTACCGCGTCGACCCGCTGCATCTTCGACCCCTGCAATGTACCAACTGTTGGGGATTTGGACATAGTGGTGGAGCCTGTAAGTCAGCGACCAGATTCAGATTCCGGGTGTGTGGCTAAGGTCACTCTCTCGACAGCTGCACCGCTGAGCAACGAAGCTGTTCTCTATGCAGTAACAGCCACAGCGCCGATGATGCCACTTGTGCAAGTCCGTCACAGGAGCAAAGTTTATTGGAATTAATTGAGCAGAATCTCTGCTCACGGACTGACGCTTATGCACTCCTTAACCGCAAAAAAACATTCATATGCCAGCCTTATGCGTTCCTCTACTCCTGACCTCGAGGCCACATTGTCTGCCACATGTGTCAACCACCGAAAAAGCACTCTCAGTTGTTTTCGAGCGCATGCTCAGCAGCTTCACGCAGGCGTTGTCTGATATTGTTGTAAATCAAGCTATTTCTCAACCTCAGCTTGCCGTTCTACCAGTATCAACATCACAGCAAGCCTGTGCTCAAAGTTCCGTTGCCACGTCATCACCTAAGGTGACGTCTCACGTGCCGCCTCTCGACAGCGTCCCTGTAACTCTTTCTCGCAACACCGCTGGCACTAATGATGTAGAAATGGCTTTTCCTACGCAGAAGCGTCGTGCTTCAACCTCTCCTTCTAAGTGCTCCGTTCTTCAGCTCAAGACAAAAAAAGGCCTTCTAGAATGTCTTCCAAGTCATATATGCTACAAGAGGCTGTTTCAGCCTCTATTCTCAAATAGGCATCATGGCGGGTGTAAAGGTTTCTCCTATGGAATTGGCGCTGTATTGCATCTTCTCTTCCTCATATAAAAATTCTTTTATCCTCTCATAACCCAGATGTTGTGCTCTTGCAAGGGACTTGGCTCTCCCCTGTTAAGTCATTTTCATTAAACAGGTTTCGTGTTTTCCATGCGAACCGCATAAGTTGTAGGGGCGGTGGGTTAGTTACCCTGATTTCGTCAAAATTGTGTCACCGGGTATTAATAACTAAAAAAGTACTGGATTCTTATTGCGAGCTTCAAAGCAAAGATCTCACTTTGCCGCACTGCGCTACTGTCACGGTCGCAAACGTATATTTTCCAAATGGAGTTTGCCGAACAGACCACCTAGAGAGCTTACTTGCAAACTCTAGCAGCGTAATTATTGCAGGGGACTTCAACTGACATCACGTCGTCTGGGGTTCCTATACTGATTCACATGGACATAAGTTATGGGCATGGATGCCAGCAAATGATGTGCGGGGTTGCAATTCTAGTGCCATAACCTTCAACCACAGATACTCGCGCTCAGTTCTCGATTTGTCCTTGGCAGCAAGAGGAGTAGGTATAGGGACATGGTCCATAATTGAGTGCGGAACATCTAGTGACCATCTTCCAATTACTTTCGCCATATGGGTGAGCCCCCTCCGAGATCATGGTTCTGTCCGAAAATTAGTTATTCTTGAAGCCTACAAATCATCTTTTCGCGCCTCTCTTACATCTGATCCTTGTTGATGTAGGACCGACAGGGCTGAACGAGTGTTTTCTTCAGTTTTGAAGGCTACGGAAAGCTGCCAGTTCACTGCGCGTTCTGCTATTTGCAATATATCACCATCCCCATGGTGGAATGACGTGTGTGAGACAGCTTTCCGTCGAAGGAAAGCAGCGTGCGGGACACTTTCGCATGATCAGAGCCCGGCAAATTGAATCAACTATAAATTTTTCTAGGCCTCGTTTAAACGAACCATGGCAAAGGCAAAGGATGACTACATTCAAAATTTGAACACATGTCTCTCAAGCCCGAAAAATAGGAAGGCTTTGTATCGTATTATAAAACGGAAACTGAACTCCTAAGCCATGCAGTTAACAAGCTCGGTGGTGCTCTCTCCACATGAGGCGAAAGATTAGTTAGAGCGAATTGCTCCAGGGCTTGCTTAACGTTTTCAGGAGCAGCGTTAGAGTCCCTCTGTTCTCCCCCTACCCCTGCTCAGACTATGTTGTGGTTGAAAAATCTGGGTTATACAACTGCAGTTTCTTTAATGCAATCCTCAGCTCCGGTTTGGAATGGTGTTACGGCCGGTATGTTGAAAATCTTAGCGCAAGACTTCACTCATGACCTCCTCGACATGGTCAATACATCATTTGAAACTGCATGGGTGCCGCACTCCAGGAAGGTGGCGAAAATAGTATTGCTCTTAAAGGATACAAAGAAAGGCTTCCATATTGGTAACATTCTGCTGATAGCTCTAATATCCAATTTGTAAAGCTCATAAAAAGAATTGTGCACAGCCGCCTATCAGCGCATGTTTCAGAAGTCAACGCATTGAGCTCTGTCCAGATTGGCTTTCGCTGCAGATGCTCCATTTGGTCCCCCATGTCCTTTTAGACGGCAGACTCCGCCTTGCTGTGCGCAAGAATGAAGTATGAGCATTAGTGACGCTTGACATTACTAAAGCGTACGACAATGTTGAATATTCGATCCTTCTCTCCAAATTACCATTATTACACCCGCTGTACTACATTTATGCATGGGTCCGCCAAGTTTTAACAGGATGGCAGTTCTTTTGCTCTGTGCCCAGACCAGAAGCGTGCCACAAGGTTCTGTACTTTCGCCACTTCCATTAAATCTGCTCATGTGCGACATTCCAGTACACCCTGATGTTACAGTATATGTTTATGCAGACGACATAGCCTTCTTTGCTTCTGCAGCAGATATTCATGCCCTATATCGTTCTCTCCAGGATTAACTCAATGCGCTCGAGGTTTGACTTTATACATTAAATTTGGTATTAAATGCGCACAAAAGCAGCGTGCTAGTTTTTAAAACCACCATGCCTCTATATAAATCGCTACACTATCGCTTGGACAGTATACCTCAGGTAGAATTGCTGAGGTATCTACGCGTCATTTATGATGCTAGTATGGATTGGCGGCCCCACATCAAGACTAACGTTGAGAAAGGTGAGCGTGCACTAGGTAGGCTACTACGAATAAGTAATAGGAAATTTGGCATGCGCCGGGACACGCTTGTACTTCTCTACAAAGCCTATGTCAGACCCATTTTGGAATTTGGTTGAATACTTTTTTCTGGCTCCCCTAAATATAAGCTTCATCCGTTGCTGCTGTTAGAAATGCGCGCACTGCACCTCTGCCTAGGTCTCCGTCAATCAGTTTCCACAGCAGTTCTCTACCTGGAGGCTCGTATTCCCGGCCTTAACTCGTTTTCACCTTTTAACTCTCCGGACTTTTTTGCGGGAATTTGAGTCGGCTCCTTGTGTAGCTACGCCTTTTTTCGTCTCGCACCTAGCCCTCTTTCTCTCTCCTCATTTGCCAAGGTTCCGCCTCCCTCAACTTGTTTTCACTGAGAACCTTTTGTCCAACATTGGTGTGGATCTCAAATTTGTATGCAGAGTTGGTTGGGCAGCGTTCCCTGTGGATATTGCGTTCGATTATACTTTCCCACTTAATGCAAAGCGTCTGCCTGCAAGGACATTAACTGGTCTCCTCTTTGATCATCTTGCCCATTTCCCGCAGCATACTGTGATTGCTACAGATGCGTCTGGGGCCGGCCGGAAGGCAGCGGATGGTATTTTTTCAGTCTCTCTAGTGGAGCTTTTTGGTTAGAGTCCCGGATTACACAACCATATTTCTAGCAGATTTTATGGCTCTTGGGCTGGCTGCTTTGAAAATTCCCACAACTGTTTCTCAGGTGATATTGCTCTCAGATTGTCTTTCTGTTTTAATGGCGCAGGAGTCCACAGGAAACGCTTGTTTTTGAGACGCCCAGTAAAGTTTTTTATTCCTGAACAGGTGAAAGAGGTGCGCTTCGTTTGGATACCAGGCCACTGCGGTGTTTTACAAAATGAAGCAGCAGGCATTTTGGCAAACTCAGCTCTAAATGCACCTGTTGCCTGTAGCGTACCTAATCTTGTTCTTTTCGATATGACTCGATTTCAGCGTTTTCAGTGTATAAACGCCACGTACAGGCGCGGACTGAAGCAAACGGAGCGCGCCGCACAAGAAAAAACTACGTGTCAGCGCCGCCTAGTCAAACCACACGTAAGCTCAAAATCGTGACGCACATATGCAGGCCCCCTACCGGCGTAACCCTCATTGCTCCTCTTGCCTCGCATTCGGCCGGCTTCGGGGTCAAGCTGATGATGATTATGGTCGGATGGTTGCGCCCTTAGTAGCGAGCGGGCATATCGGAACGCACAGACCGCTGTCTTGATGCCACAAATCCCGCGGGGGCGACGCTATCATTATGCCGTTTCATCTGAGACAGCTGTAGGCGCGTTTCCATCGCAAATAGCGCGCATCCTTCGAACTTTAGTTGCCTCTGGGATTCATTTCCGTCTCGCTATAGACCAAATATACTCAAAACACTCAATCCACCACCGCAGTTTCAGGTTCTTTTAATACAGTTACCGCTCATTTTCGGCTTGCTCCTACGAGGAACCGATGGAGCGGCAAAGCATGCGCCCTGTGTGTCTGTCCTGCACCACATTGCTCCTGCATTGGAACCTCGCCTAGGAGGTCAGCTTAAAATGAGACGGAACCGCCGCTCTTGGCGCTTTTTGCAGCGCGATCCAGCGTCTCAAGGATAGTGACTGCTTCCAAATGTGCTGGATGCAGCTGTCAAGTTGCCACGCCTATATTGTCAAACAGACCAATGTCTATATGTAACCGGTAGATGTGGAGTACTACAGCTCGCTCAGAATAGTTTGGATCGCTTGCCGGGTTCTGTTGTGGCTCATACTCTGATTAGTAGGCGCACACGGGTACCTATATGCCGATTTTCGCACGCGGGGCACGCAACAGTGACTCACTGCTGCGGCGGCATTCCCGTGGGTTAGACAGCGGGTGCTTGTAGTCATCCTAAGATCCGAAGGTGCATGCAAAGTGATTACCACGACCTCTGATCCGCACATGACAGCGCGATACGCAGCGCACTGTCTCGGTGGCGATAAGAGCAGGATCCAGTATAGGGACAGTGTGTCTCGCGGGAGACAGGTAGAGTGCATGCAGTAGTGCTGCGTCGTCGCCTGGCAGGGACAAGGCGAATCATCAGTGATAACTGTAGAAAATTAACCCAAAACTGCGGCAGTACGCCGAGTGTTTCGAGCGCGCTTGCTTTGCGAGCGAGACGCAGAAGAGTCCCAGTGGCAGCAAAAGTTCGAAACACGCGGGTTAATTGCGGCGCAAACGCGCCTCCAACTGTCTCACACGAAGCGGCTTAAAGGTAGAGCCGTCCCCGCGCGATCAAGACAGCGGCAGCGGTCTGTGTATTCTGATATGTTCGTTAGCTACACAGAGCGCGACCATTCGATCATGATCATCATCAGCACGACATAGATGCCGGACGAATACAAGGCAAGCGGAGAATTGAGAGGGTCGCGCCGGAAGGGGGCCTGCACAAGCACGCGGCGATTTCGAGCTTTCGTCTGGTTCGGCTAGGCGGCGCTGACACGCAGTTATTTCTTGTGCGGCGCGCTCCGTTTACTTCTGTCCGCGCCTTTACTACGATCACTTACTCTCTCCTGTTGACTATCAACATCTCATGTACTCATAAAAGGCTCGTGCGTGCAAAACCCGGCAGTGTGAGGTATCGATGACACTCATGCGGCGCAGGATTCCCCGTTTAAATATTTACTTATGCAGATGCGGGCTCAGTCCCACAAACATTTGTGCGGCTGGTGGTGAAGTCGAGAAATTGAAGCATTTCCTACTCTCTTGCCGGAGGTTTCCACATCAGAGGAGAGCACACCTAGAAATTCCCACTATAAAGTTGGGTATTGCTTTGACGGTTCCCCTCGTCCTCTCTTTCTGCGCCAGCGCCAGGGGTTTTGCCTTGCATCAAGTTTTCGAATACCTCCACAATTATATAACAGCTACCGGCAGATTCCCTTGCTAATTGTTTCTAAAATTTCCACATTTAAAAGAGGATTTGGGTATTTGCATATATTTAATTATTTAATTCTCAGATATTCTCTCCCGATATTTTGTTCCTTCCTTTTCTTTTAAATTACTCTGAAATTTCAGCCAAAGCTCAATCATTAGCTTGATACCAGTCTACCCTATTCATGGGGTCTCCCCACCGAACCCTGGCCAATCCCCGTCGTGGGTATGTGCCATGTGACCAAGGCAACAACAACAACAACGACCGCCATGCCAGCGCAACTGCATGAAAAGCGGTCGCAGTCGTGCAGTCACCCTTGACCATTGTTACGGCAGGGGTAGCTTGGCCGGATGTTGTGATGCAGGGTAGCATTGTTTTGCCGGAGAAGAGATGAGGAAGAATGGAATCTTACATTTGGGAACAATAAACACAAACATATTCACTGGCACTTGGGGAAACCTTTCTACATATTTTATGAAAGAAAGAACAAACAATCAAGAATTAAAAGTACATAGCGCCGAGCGACTCGGTAAACCTTCTCGCCAAGGCCCAGAGGGTTCGTTCCGGCTCAGGATGCTTGTTAAATACACTAAGGCTCCACCCCTTTCACCAGGCAGTAGCCCATTGAACACGAGGCACATGCAGACCGGGAGAGTCAGCGCACATAGCACGCTGTCGCAACGCATGCCTATCGAAGCTCGACCGACGTTATTATTGGGTAGCGTGGCGTCGTCGGCGGGCTGCAGGCATCTGGTAGACCATGGCGACCGAGCAAGGACGAGACGATTTCTAGTGCGAAACTTGCACAGTTTATTCCAAGGTTGGTGAACGATGAAGAAAAGAAAATGAAAGAATATCAAAAGTACATATAGGAGCCCCTTGAGTATGATTGGCGGAAAGAAGTCACGCCTCGTTGCGACGAGTCATGGTGAGAGAAGGTCGGGTGAAATTCCTTTCTGCACGTGGTGCCAGACGCCAACCTTGTCAGAAGTCACGCCTCATTTCGACGAAGGATGGTGAGACACGGTCGGGTGAAATTCCTTTCTGCACCTGGTGCCAGTCGCCAACCGTAGCAGCATCTCCGGCGGGGGAGGAAGATCCCGACGCGTAGGGGCCAGCAGCCGCTGTGCGAGGGATCGGCGTTTCAGTAGCAGAATTCCCATTAAAGGTGACGACCCCTTAGTTCGTAGCTGGTAGGTTCCTGGGAGTTGTCATCAGTCCTCGTGGTGCTCTTATGGCTTTTCTCTCTGGTCTTGTCCGGTGAAATGGGTCTTGCAAACAGGTCTCACAACTTTTCGTCTCCGGCGTGGGCAAGCAATCCCTCAGAATAGTGCCGGACCCGCAACCACAAAACAGAGAGCACAAGGCCACCCTCCTCCAAGACACACCAGGCTTAAAAAAAAGAAAACCCGCTACATCTTTCCCATTCCTTACGCGCGTCCCTCCCCCCTGAACACTAAAAACAGCCATTTCTTGAAAGCGCTAAGACGTGGTTAGTAAAATCAGCTAACAATCGGCTACACTTCGAGAAAAAAAACGCATGAACGAACGTAAAAATACCACGGAAACCCGGATGAGCCTGAGACTATTGTTACTCTAGGGGCAACGACTCAAACCGTCGGCATTGCCGTTAAGCTTACCCTTCTTGTAGCGAATATCGAAGGAATACTGTTGAAGAGCCAAGCTCCAGCGCAAGAGACGGCCGTTTTTCGTAGACATGGACTGCAGCCAGGTGAGCGGACACTGGTCAGTCTCTATTGTGAACCTTGAACCAGCAATATAGCAAGCTAGCTTCTGTACCGCCCATACTTCGCAGGCGCATTCTTTTTCTGATGCACTGTATGCTTCCTGCCGAACTGAAAGCTTTCTACTGGCGTACAATATAGGGTGTTCGTTCTCGTCATCTCTCTTTTGACAGAGCACCACCCCCATACCCCTGGAGCTGGCATCACACTGAAGAATGAATGGCTTAGAGTAGTCGGGTGCGTTGAACACTGGCTGACTCGTTACTGCTTTCTTCATCATACTAAAAGCCTTTTCTTTTGCGTCATCCCACTTTACCTTTCGTGGTTCTGTTTTTCTGAGAGCATCCGTTAAAGAACTCGCAATCTCGGAATACCGCGGGATATATCTTTGGTAATAACCCGCCAAGACAAGGAATGATCTGATGTCCCGCTTGGTGCGTGGTTGCGGGAAGTTGCCTATTGCGGTCAGTTTAACCTCGGAAGGCTGACGATGACCTTGCCCTATTGCAAGACCTAGATAAACTACTACCGCGCGCCCTAATTGGCATTTGGGAGCCTTAACAGTTAAGTTGGCCTCTCGTAGATGACCCAGCACGGTCGCAGGTGTTGCAGATGGTCCGCCCATGATGAAGAAAAGATCGCTATGTCATCAAGATACGGAAGTGCAAAGTCCTCCATTCCTCGTAGCACCTTGTCCATAAGGCCAGAGAAGCAATATGGCGCATTCTTCAATCCAAAGCTCAGGACTTTCGGACGACAGGTTCCCATCGGGGCAGTAAACGCCGCAAGCCTGCTTGCCCTCTCGGTCAACGGAACCTGCCAGTACCCTCTGACTAAATCGAGCGTAGAGATGAAATTAGCACTGCTCACTTTCTCAAGCCTTTCCTCGATATGTGGTATTGGATAATTCTGGTCCTTCGTGATTAAATTGAGCCTGCGGTGGTCGATACATGGTCGCGGCTCCTTTCCTGGAACCTCAACCAAGATAAGAGGTGAGGTATAATCACTCTCTCCTGGCTCGATTACACCTAGCTCTAACATCTTGTTTATTTCAGCGGTCATGATTTCGCGCTGTCGAGGCGAAACGCAATAAGCTTTCAAACGAACTGGGTCCGACGAGGTTAACTCTATATCGTGAACGATCGCAGTGGTCCTGCCCGGTGTGTCTCAAAATACGTCTTTAGATTCAAACACAAGTTCCCTCAGTTCCGCCCTCTGTTTGGGATTCAACTCCGCCTGTTCTACCAGCTTGTCAATGGTCTCGTGAACGTCTTTTGCCTCCGCCACGGCTGTTAACTCCGGAAAGTTGACAGGAATCTCCTCACGTTGGTTAAGGGACATGTTCACAATGGCCTCCCTCTGCCGGTAGGGTTTAAGTAGATTGCTATGGTACACTTGTGGTGTCCTTCGTTTTCCCGGTACCGCGATTACGTAGTTTGTTTCAGATAGTTTCTGAATTATGTCAACCGGTCCCTCCCATTGAACCGCTAGCTTGTTTTTCAATGAGGGTTTCAGGATCATAACCTTTTCCTCAACTTCAAAGCGTCGCGTGTGAGTCGTGCTGTCATAGTAATGCTTTGCATTGATTTGTGCCTTACGTATTTCCTTCCCTGCTAATTCTTGGGAGGTGTGCAGACGGTCCAACAGCTCTAGCACGTAGGCCACAACCGAAGGATCGTCTGCCCGGCCTTCCCAGGCTTCTCGAACAATGCGAAGAGGGGAGCGAAGGCAGCGTCCGTAAACGAGCTCTGAAGGTGAAAAACCTGTCGATTCGTGCGGTGCAGTTCGAAGCGCGAACATCGCTGCAGGCAAGCAACTCTCCCAGTCGGCTTTGTGCTCATAACACAGGGCTCGCAAAAGCCGTTTCATGACTGAGTGGACTTTCTCTACCGCGTTTGACTGCGGGTGGTACACTGAGCTATGAATGAGCTTAATACCGTACCTTTCCAGAAACGTCGAGGTCAGTGCGCTGGTAAAGACGGATCCTTGATCTGACTGGATTTCTGCGGGAAACCCTACTCGCGCGAAGATGGACAAAAGCGCGTTGACGATATCCACCGAGCTTAATTCTTTGAGAGGCGCTGCCTCGGGAAATTTTGTTGCGGGGCATAGTGCAGTAAGAATATCTCGATAGCCAGACTGCGTTGTAGGAAGTGGCCCCACTGTGTCTATGATGAGGCTGCGAAATGGCTCCGTGATAATGGGAACAAGTCTCATTGGTGCTTTAGCCTTGTATCCGGGCTTACCTATGCGTTGACATGTGTCGCAGCTTCTTACAAATGCTTCTACGTCTCGAAAGCAGCCGGGCCAGTAAAATTCCTGCAATTAGCGGTCCTTTGTTTTACGAATGGCCAGATGCCCTGTCCAAAAGCCACCGTGAACCAGGTGCAGGAGCTGCTCGCGATAGGGATGCGGCATCACGAGTTAGTCTAATTGCACTCCCTTTCGACTGGTGTACTTTCTATAGAGGACGCCAGCCCTCTTGAGGAACCTTACGTTCCGTTTGGCCACACCTTCTTTAGCGTTCGGCCTTAGGTTACGCAGTGTGGAATGCTTTTCCTGCCCAGCAATCAATGTGGCATCGCTTACATCCAATAACGTTTGTCTGCATTCTGCCTCGCGAGACATTTCAGGCTCCGCTGCTTTCCTGACCCCTTCATTAGCTGGTGTGCTTTCTGCATTATCCCCTACAGGGCTGTCCTGTTTGGTGCTGGGTGACGAATCCTCCGTCAAACCTGTTTCCTCCACTACTGGGCACTCATACACTTCCTTGGCCGCGAGCTTCATTGCCTTGAACGAGTTAAGGCTTGCACTATCCCTTCACTAAACCCGATTCCCCTGCGTCGCAGCAAATCCTCAGATTTGTTAGACAACAAATATGGATATTGAGGCGGGAGATGTGCCGAGACGGCAGCTTCAGTGTCCAGTACTCCAAAAGGGCCTTCGATACGAATCTTGGCCACAGGGATACAAACACTGGAGGTTTCCACGGCTTGCCTTATCCAAGCACATTCTCCCGTGAACTGGCCTTCCTCTACGTACGACGGATGCACCACGTTCATTGTGGCTGCCGAGTCGCGAAGCACTCTACACGGTTTGCCATTTACCACGAGGTCTCGATTGTACGGTTCTAGCAATTTCAGATTTTCCTCGTTACTAGTTAGAGACATCAACACAAGTTTGGGGTTCTTGCATCCCTCGGAGATATGCCCTGTTTGCTGGCAGTTGCAGCAAACTATTGGTTTCTTGGCATCGAAAGCTTTCTTCTTTTGCCTTTCTGCCCTCTGTTCGGGTGACTCCTCCCTTCCCTTGCTGTTCTCGTCACTACTTTTCACCGAACCTGATCTTTCCTTTGATTTATACTGTTTCGACTTTGACCATCGCTCTGGCTTGTCGGGTCTGTATCTAGTCACCTCCTTTTTAGGAGCTTCGTTGCCTTCGAACGCACGGCGGGTTACGTACTACTCAGCGAGATTGGCCGCTTTCGTGATAGTGTCTACGCCTGGCCTATCCTGAACCCAATACTTGATGTTTACTGGCAGCCGGCGGTAGAACTGTTCTAAGGCAACGCACAGCATTGTCTTTTCGGCGTCGCCGAGGGCACCCTCTTCTCTGAGCCATTCCTTCATGTTTACCTCCAAGGTGTATACAAAATCTGAGTATGACTCGCTTTTGGTCTTCTCGACTTCCCTGAATTTTCGCCTGAATGCTTCTGCTGATAATCTGCACTTTTAAGCAGATTTGCTTTGACTTTATTGAAGTCCTCTGCTCCTTCTTTCCCCATGCGGGCGATGATATCAGCTACCTCACGTGGCAGTAACGTAAGCAAGCGTTGCGGCCACGTGTTTCTGGCGAATTGTGCCTTCTCACACGTGCGCTCAAACTGTACCAGAAAAAGACCTATGTCCCCTCCTACTGCGTAAGGTGCCATCAAGTCTATCATTCTGCGCTCGCTTTCACGTGCCTCTGTGCTAGGTCTTTCAGTATTTTGAGCTTTCAGAAGCTCAATCCCTAGGCGTTTGATTTCGAGGTCGCGCTCTTCTTTGGCCTCTAGGCGCTTACGCTCTTCCTCATTCTCTGCGATGCTCCCTCGGCGTTCCTCTAGTTTATCGTCGTCTGCCCCGATCGCTTCGATCGCCTCTATGATCTCCGGCTTTCTCTTTGATTCGGAAATTTGGAGGCCCAACTCTTTGGCCAAGCTCAACAATTCCGGCTTCTTTAGTGCCTTCAAGTTCATGGCTGCCATTAGTGCTGCTAACTCTGCACTCTATAACAACCTTGACGTACTCAAAACTTCCGTCAACGGTTAAAGAAAAATCACTGCACTGTACTTCCACAAAATACGTAAAGCCAAGTGATATCTTAGTGAAGAAAAGCCCTGCACTCACCATATGCAGTCATGAATACAGACACCTTTCTTCCGAACGTTGTCACCAGGACGAAGAGGCTACGGTCTCGTAGTTGTCGTCCTAGTTGGGGTCTCCAGGGTTGCGTATCCCACCGCTGCCAGACAGGTGTTGCAACGCATGCCTATCGAAGCTCGACCGATGTTATTATTATAGCGTGACGTCGCCGGTGGGCTGCAGGCATCCGGTAGACCATGGCGACCGAACAAGGACGAGACGATTTCTAGTGTGAAACTTGCACAGTTTATTCCAAGGTTGGTGAAAGATGAAGAAAAAGGAATGAAAGAATGTCAAAAGTACATATAGGAGCCCCTTAAATTGGCTCTCTACAATCGTCGGAGGGATTTGTCATTTCTGTGGAAATAAATTATCTGCATGGTCATTCGAGTCTAAACTATGTTCCCTGCCGATAGTTTCAGAATCTGATCAATGGCTTAGCCAATAAAAACAGCATAAAAATTTTGGCTCGATCAGTGGATTCGCAGATAACACATAATTATATGCAGACTTGCAGTATACCGAACAGAAGTAAACCAGTGTACTGATATGAGCGATTCTCTACATTTAGGAATTGAACGTCGAGTGAAGAATTTCAGTATGGAAAGAGCGACGCACATTAAGAGTTTATTCTGGTCACAATCCAAGCAACCGTGAATATAACGCACAACAATCTGTTTGCTTACATCTTTCCTGCTACAGCACAGCTTCTCGTTTCTCTCATCAGAGAGCGTTCTCAGGCATTTGACATTGTCTTTTAGCTCACGATTTTAAGCGTCCGTGGCAGTCGAACGTTTTTTAAAGCTCCCCTTTCATAATTCTGAGCTGAGCGGCAACGATGACCAAGATTTTAAGATATATTTGTATGCAGTCCATTATAAGGCGCTGAACACGGGAACGCTCTGAAAACGCGGAAACGAAAAGCCATGGATGATTTTTTTTCCTTGAACATTTGTTCCCTCTGCTTTGCGCTTTGTCTTTCAAGCATATGGTCGCGAATCTTTGTGCTGTTTGTTTACGTTCAGAGCCACCAGATCTCGAATTTATGATTTGATTGTGACTCGAGATGCCACCAGACTTATCTGGAATAATCGCGGCCACACGCCACCGCTTCTACGTCGACCAAAATGGTTGTTGTTGCTTTGGAAACTTACCTTGATGATTCTTAGCCAGCTTAAAATGTAGCGGGGCCGACAGCGGCATGCAGTTTGCTCGGCGACTACCGAACACAGTGGTTCCTATAGCCGCTGCCGGGTAATTTTTTTTTGGGCGCCGGTCAACCCAATACATATTTTCTTGACGACGAACTTTTCGCTGCCTTTCTGACTGCTGGACTGTGTCAATACGTGACAACATAAACATGGTTTTATGAGTTTCCCGCCATAGGTCGCGTACTGTAAGAATGAATTTGTTCCACCTAAAAAAACACGACAAGTTTAGGACTAGTGTTCAGAGTGTAAAGCAATAATTCCATTAACTACTAGCCGACGCCATTTACTCGCCTTAATCCATGAGAATACCGTCTAACTAAATGATGGAGCAGAAAGCAATATACCTGGCTTGGGAGAGCGAGCCTGAGTAGATGTTGTCGTGAAGGATATTGAAGGCGGTAAAACAGATAAAAAAGGCACAACACACGAAAAAAAAAACACATGGTATGCACAAGTTCGCCAGCGTATGTATCGTAGTTTACAAAATAAAGAGTGACGCGACGCTATCATATTTTTGTTTGCAGGTGCCTTGCTATCTGTTGTGACATTCCGTGTGTGATACGAGGATCCACGTTCGACGGCGCGGCGTAGACGGGGAACCGTGACAGCGGCATCATCAATTGCCCAGCCATGCTCTTTGAGTGACGACCGGAAAAACCGGTCCCGCCGCCGCCCCGGGGAAACAGGCTTTGTCCTCCCCAATTTCCGGTTGCATTCCAGGACAGGGGAGCTGTCAGCGGGCCAGAGCGCGCCGTACCACAGCCGACGCTATGCGAAACCGCGAAGACGACATTCTTTCCCTCCCCCCCTTTGTCGTGGGCTATCGCCGGGAAGGCACCCACAGCTTCCCAGAAGGGCCGCGACGGACACCTGTCATGGCGGACAGGCAGTACTCGCCAAGAATGTGGAAAGACAGGCGCTAGTGAATTAGCTCCGAAGAGAGAGCCTGTGTATACTCTCACTTGAGAGAGAGTGGTGGCGTTTTTGTTGTTTATTTAGTTTGTATTGTTAACAGACTCTGGGGTCGAGGCTAAGCCCAGCCCAAGGGGTGGTCCCCATCTCGCATGTTATTTTGGATTGGAGAATTGATGCTTTGGGCGGGCCACTGGAAATGACCGCCCTTAGTCCTTTGTTAATCAAGTGCTTAAAAGCGCATGTAAACGGATGCAGTTCAGTCTGAGCTGGGGCTCCATGCTTGGCATGTGATGTGATGCTGCTTAGGCACTGGCCTGCCCGGTCGATGAGTGAAGTGGTGCAAAGTTTGTTCTTTTGTAGATTCAGTTCTGCTTTTTCCAGTTTGGCTCTCTGTATATGTATGTTGTAAAATTGTGCTCTGCTGTCATCATCTACAAGCTCGCCTCCTGTTCATCTTCCGGGCCGGGCGACACTGGAGGAAGGGTTTGTGAACCATCCTCGAAGAAACGGACGACTATTGAAATTCTACTGCAAGCACGCTCAGGACGACATCGTTCGCCAAGAGGGCCTTCAGCGCCGAAGCCCGTCGGCGTGCAGCTTCTGCCAGCAACCGCTCGAGCCCAACTCCGGAGCCACTCCATCGCCCCCATGAAGTCGTCGGCACGTAAGCTCGGACGCCCCAGCCTCTGATGTATAATCTTCATCATGTGTAATTATTGAATATACCTGTTTGTTTAAACTGAGCCATACGGTGTCTCTTTGCCTCTCCGTCCCGTGTGGACCTGCGCATTATGGGGGTCATCACACTGGTGCCAGAAGTGGGGTCTCAAAAGCAAATGTCCTCTGAATGCTGTGACATTCATGACTTCAAAATTGTAATCAAAAGGGAATCACGGGACTGATTGTGGGACTTTTACCCCCATTTGAGAGGCTTGAGGCACTGGAGGGCTTGAAAAAAAAAATGACTGTATCTGAGGGAGCTCCCACTCCACAGCCGTCGCTCGGAGCAAGCATGCTGGCATTAGGAAGCGTCATTCCGACGTTTACGGGAGATAAGACAGGGGTTCCAATCTGCGATTTCTTTTCCATGCTAGAAGAGATTGGGAAAATGGGGGGATGGTCCGATGCTCAAATGCTGGGAATGGCGAGGTGTAAGATGGTAGGAGCTGCTCATGATTTTGCCTGGCGAGACGAAAAAGTAAAATCCACAAAATCATTTGCGGAATTTAAGAAGCTCGCGTTTGAGCATTTCGACACTGAACCACGTCACGTGCGGGTACAGAGGTTCCGTGACGCCGGACAGATGGTAGGGGAGGACGTGCGAACATTTGCGTCGCGGCTTCAGCGCCTAGCACGCGATACGTTAAGCAGGGAGGAGGAAGGAGACCAGTTAAGGAAGAAATACGCGGAGGATATACTTAAAGAGGAAATGACCGCTTTGTTCGTGGCTGGTCTGCAAGACCCCGTGCGCCGGTTCGTGCTCTCGCGCAAGCCGAGCAATTTCGACCAAGCCGTGGAGGCCGCATTGGATGAGGAACAAAATGAGGCGTTAACGACAGCCGCAGCGAGAGTACGCGTCATAGAGAGAGCGGTGCTCAACCCTGAGGTTGCTCTCTTGACAGAGCGGTTAGATCGCTTAGAACAGCTGCTATCTCAGCAGGTAGAATGCCAGGTTGAAGCGCGCGCTCAACAGCGCCCATTCGCTGGAAACCGGAGACCGCCACAAAGCTACAGGCGCGGTATGCGAGATTTTGAAGAAATCGTATGCTTCGCTTGCCAGGGTCGCGGACACATCGCCAGGTTCTGCCAAAACGTGCGCCGTGGGGAGCCACAAAGAGAAGCAGGCGAGACACGCCCTAAGCAAGCCTACAGCGGGGCTCCAGATACCGAGTCAAAAAACTAGTTAGTCCTCCCCAGCCTGAGGAGCGTGGGGAGGGAGCAGTAGATGATGAGGTGGTGGTAGTTTGTGTGGCCGACGAGGCATGCCCTGTTGTGCGTTGCAAGTTAAATGGTTGTTGCATGGAATTGTTGATAGATACGGGGTCAAAGGTGACATTGCTTAAGGAGAGCAGTTTTAACACGCTTCGAAGGAAGGGGGACCGCGAGGTGTTGGAAGCGTCTGGTGGTATGGCAACCAAATTTGTAGGCATAACGGGGGATCCTCTTGGCATAAGTGGACTCTACCGGTTACACTTCTCCCTCGGCGGAATTGCATTGGAGCACCCCTGCTACGTATGCCCGGACACGGTGTCTCTGCCAAACGGAGTGTCAGGTATATTAGGGCAGGATTTTTTGAGAAAAGGGAAGGTAGTAGTCTCATTCTCTGAGGAAGAGGTTAATGCGGGCGGCTAAAAAGTTCCGTTTTTGAACAGGAGAGGGGCTGAGATTCGCATTACCGATATTGACACCCGTCAAACAGTGGGATCATTGGAGAAGGTATATTCGCGGGTTGCCGTCCGGCTGGTCGAGGAGGCGGTCGTCCTTCCTTGGTCGGAGCACATTTTGTACGCGTTTGTGCCTTCAGATGTAGAGAGCGGCGCCGTGGGAGTGCTTGAGCCGGTCGACTCTCTCAGCAATGGCCTGAAGGCAGCCGCGTGCCTCGTGACAGTTAATGACGCCCGCAGAGTGCCCCTACGGGTGGTTAACTGTAGCCAGCAGCCACTGAGCCTTCCCAAGAACAAAACATTGGCTT
This sequence comes from Amblyomma americanum, assembly GCF_052857255.1. Lineage (NCBI taxonomy): Eukaryota > Metazoa > Arthropoda > Arachnida > Ixodida > Ixodidae > Amblyomma > Amblyomma americanum. Next base: position 276,974,518 of record NC_135497.1, read on the forward strand.
TCTTCACCTCTGCGATAGAGCAACGTGAGCCCACCGATACGGTACTCGCAACTGTAGAGCATGCTAGTCCTTCGGCTGCTCCAAAGGTGTCGTTCGATCTTTCTCACGTAAAATCCAGGGAGAGGGAGGCTCTGGCTGGTTTGCTGAACGACTACTCGGAGGTATTCGCCGCGTCCAACCTGGACTTGGGCTGCTGTGGCGTTATAAAGCACAGGATAGAAACCGGCACTTCATCGCCCGTTTACCAGCGTGCGTACAGGATTCCTTACTCCCAACGTGAGGAGATGGAGCGGCAGGTGCAGGACCTGATTGATCGCGGCATTGTCGAACACTCAAAGTCACCCTGGGGAGCACCAGCACTATTGGTGGAAAAGCCAGATGGCTCGTATCGATTGGTAGTGGACTACCGCAAACTAAATGCCGTAACTCGCATCGATCCATACCCCATCCCCAATATACAGGAGACGCTTTCTCAGCTGGGCTCTGCCAGGTACTTCACGGTAGTGGACATGGCGGCGGGATTCTGGCAGATAGCAATGGATCCGGCAGATGCCGAGAAAACGGCATTCAACACGCCCTCAGGGCACTATGAATGGAAAAGAATGCCGATGGGTCTGGCCAACAGCCCTGCTGTCTGGCAGAGAACCGCTGATGTTATCCTGGCAGGTCTTCTGGGGAGGCTGTGCTTCGTGTATATGGATGACATTATCATATACAGTGGCAGTTTTGATAACCATTTGCGCGATATTGAGCAGGTTTTGGTGCGACTAAGAGCAGCGGGTCTCAAACTGAAGCCCTCTAAGTGCCAATTCCTCAAAAACGAGGTGAAATACCTCGGGCACGTTGTTTCAGCTGACGGCGTGCGACCGGACCCTGAGAAACTAAGGTGTGTCTCGGATTTTCCATCCCCGACTAGCGTCCGCCAGGTCCGGCAGTTTCTCGGCCTGATCGGTTACTACCGAAGGCACATAGAGGAGTTCGCCAAGCTCGCTAAGCCGCTCACCGCCTTAACAGCCAAAAATGTCGCCTTTCGTTGGGACGAAAACGCGGAGAATGCTTTTGGGGCCCTGAAAAGGAAGCTAATGAGTGCACCGCTGTTACGCCACCCGGATTTTAGTTTGCCCTTCGTTATGGCCACAGATGCGTCAAAGTTTGCAGTTGGTGCCGTGCTATCTCAGGTTATCGAGGGCAAAGAACATCCCGTTGCTTTTGCTAGCCGACAGTTGAGCCCCACAGAGCAAAAGTACGGAGCTACGGAAAGGGAGTGCCTCGCCGTTGTCTGGGCAGTAAAGCACTTCAGATGCTACCTTTACGGCCGCAAATTCAAGCTAGTCACAGACTGCCATCCTCTGAAATGGGTGATGAGTGTCAGGGACCCTAGCTCGCGACTCGCTAGATGGAATCTACACCTGCAGGAATACTGCTTTGAAGTTGAGCACAAGTCAGGAAAGACACATCTGAACGCTGATGCACTCAGCCGCACAGCTGCCGTGGCAGCTATAGAAGAGTTTGTCCCCGTAGTCGACCCCGCCGAATTACGCACAGAGCAGTGCAAAGATCCTGACCTGAAGCGAATAATCGAAAGCTTAGAGGGCGCACCGTCTCATCCCGAACAGCTAGGTTATTTCATTGACAAAGACGGCACCCTGTGTCGGCGCACGAGGCCAACCAGGAAAGGGAGACCAGAGAAAACCGCTTGGGAGAGAGTCGTCATACCTCGGTCGTGGACAGAAAGTGTTCTTCGCGCGTTTCACGATGCGCCATGCGCCGGTCATTTTGGCGTAGCGAAGACACGCAGGCGTGTGGAGCGTTTGTACTTTTGGAGTGGCATGCGACAGGATGTTAGAGACTACTGTGCGAAGTGTCATTCCTGTCTCGAAAGAAAAACACCCAAGGGACGAAGACCAGCTCCAATTCAGCCGTTCCCTGAGGTTTCGGCTCCCTTCGAGCGGACAGGTATGGACATAATGGGCCCATTGCCCACGACCACTTCCGGAAACAAGTACATTTTAGTATTTGTCGACCACCTTTCAAAATACGCGGAAGCGGTAGCACTCCCAGATCAGAAGGCAGACACGGTTGCAAGAGCATTTGTCGAACAGATCGTGCTCCGACATGGACCCCCGAGGCAACTCTTGACAGATCGGGGAACGAACTTCGTGTCGCAGCTAATGAGGAGAGTTTGCGAGCTGCTTAAGATCGCTAAGAAGCAGACAACACCGTACCATCCGGCTTGCAACGGCGCGGTGGAGCGACTGAACCAAACCGTGGCCGGGTTCCTGTCGCATTTTGTTTCGCGCGACCAGCGGGACTGGGACTTGTGGCTCCCGTATGCAATGTTTGCCTACAATTCCGCAGCACACGAGAGCACGGGCGAATCGCCATTCTTTCTTCTCTACGGCCGAGACCCGGATCAGCCTAGTGAAGTGCCAGAGGGCCCCCGTCGTGTCCCATACGCTTCACTGGACGACTATAAGGTTGAGCTAGAATCGCGCTTGCAAGTGGCAAGGGACATCGCAAAGGAGTCCTTAAAGAAAGCGGCGAAGCGCAGGAAGGAGGTGCACGATCGCAGTGCTAGAGACGCGCCGTTTGATGTGGGGGACAGCGTGTACATTGAAAACTGCCAAAGGCAGATTGGGCTAGCTCGTAAGTTCCAGACGAAGTGGAGAGGACCGTGCGAGGTTGTCGAGAAGCTTTCTCCGGTAAACTTCAGAGTCCGAGACGTGAACCGGCGTTTGATAAGGATACACGCAAATCGCCTCAAGTCGGCACCGGTTCAGTATTCACGAAATGAGGAAAGGGAAAGCGCGGATTTTGATGGGGACAGAAGTGAAGCGGAGCGCGCAGATAGTTCGCAAGAAACGCCCTCTCCTGCATTTGTTCGGCAGGCGCCCGAGGTGACGGCCGGAATGCCACCGGATTTACTTCATGCATTGCTAGAAGAAGAAGCGCGCGAGGTTGCCGCGCAGATAACGCCAGGAGAGGATCCTGCCACGAGCCCTCGCAAGTCCCAAAGCAGACAAAGGGGCACAGACTTATTTAGTATGACTCATGAAGGCCGATATCCGCTGCGAAATCGGAAAGCTAAGTCGGACTAATGGCGTAAACAGAGCGGAGTTGTGAACTGGTTAGAATTGTGTAATGCCGCAGCTCATAACATTGCTATGTGCTTATGTGTTAAGTTATCGGAGTTGGTAGTTAAACCTTTCTGTCATTAAGTAACACCTGCACAGGAGAGCATGCGGAGCGCATGCAGAACCTGCCCTACTTCCTTTCGTTATCTATATTTTTGTCTGTGCCGTGATCGTGCTAGAAGTGGGAGCTCCTTTGTAACTGTGGTAAATTTATTTTCGTCCAGTTTGGACTAGAAAGGAGAGGCTTGGGTGCTGAGTTTCATGTTTATCTGTAAAAGAAGATCAGTGCTGCCCCTGGAGACGCCAGTATTGACAGCGGAGGCATATGGTGTTGTGCAGTGGTGTTGAGTGCAGCGAAAAGTGTTTTGTCGGACGCACTGTGCGAGGCGATTTAGAAAGACAAGGGGAGCTGCGTGGACTCAAATGTTCGGAGAACATTCTTCTGGAGGGTGAGCGAGTGTGACATTCCGTGTGTGATACGAGGATCCACGTTCGACGGCGCGGCGTAGACGGGGAACCGTGACAGCGGCATCATCAATTGCCCAGCCATGCTCTTTGAGTGACGACCGGAAAAACCGGTCCCGCCGCCGCCCCGGGGAAACAGGCTTTGTCCTCCCCAATTTCCGGTTGCATTCCAGGACAGGGGAGCTGTCAGCGGGCCAGAGCGCGCCGTACCACAGCCGACGCTATGCGAAACCGCGAAGACGACATTCTTTCCCTCCCCCCCTTTGTCGTGGGCTATCGCCGGGAAGGCACCCACAGCTTCCCAGAAGGGCCGCGACGGACACCTGTCATGGCGGACAGGCAGTACTCGCCAAGAATGTGGAAAGACAGGCGCTAGTGAATTAGCTCCGAAGAGAGAGCCTGTGTATACTCTCACTTGAGAGAGAGTGGTGGCGTTTTTGTTGTTTATTTAGTTTGTATTGTTAACAGACTCTGGGGTCGAGGCTAAGCCCAGCCCAAGGGGTGGTCCCCATCTCGCATGTTATTTTGGATTGGAGAATTGATGCTTTGGGCGGGCCACTGGAAATGACCGCCCTTAGTCCTTTGTTAATCAAGTGCTTAAAAGCGCATGTAAACGGATGCAGTTCAGTCTGAGCTGGGGCTCCATGCTTGGCATGTGATGTGATGCTGCTTAGGCACTGGCCTGCCCGGTCGATGAGTGAAGTGGTGCAAAGTTTGTTCTTTTGTAGATTCAGTTCTGCTTTTTCCAGTTTGGCTCTCTGTATATGTATGTTGTAAAATTGTGCTCTGCTGTCATCATCTACAAGCTCGCCTCCTGTTCATCTTCCGGGCCGGGCGACACTGGAGGAAGGGTTTGTGAACCATCCTCGAAGAAACGGACGACTATTGAAATTCTACTGCAAGCACGCTCAGGACGACATCGTTCGCCAAGAGGGCCTTCAGCGCCGAAGCCCGTCGGCGTGCAGCTTCTGCCAGCAACCGCTCGAGCCCAACTCCGGAGCCACTCCATCGCCCCCATGAAGTCGTCGGCACGTAAGCTCGGACGCCCCAGCCTCTGATGTATAATCTTCATCATGTGTAATTATTGAATATACCTGTTTGTTTAAACTGAGCCATACGGTGTCTCTTTGCCTCTCCGTCCCGTGTGGACCTGCGCATTATGGGGGTCATCACACTGTTTTCAAATCCTTTTCTGTTGCTTCGAATACACGAATGATGCTTCACGTTGCACGGGACAAGAGCTCTGACGCCTGCAGCCTGAGGTTCCTGCATGGAATCCGCTTCTTCAGCATTGTCTGTGTTGTGATAGGACACTCTTACTGTTCTCAGTTTGATGTATGGTGTACGTGTGTCCATGGGGCAACATTTCTCCCGCGAATTCTTTTCGTACATGAGTCCATGAAACACGAGAAACTAGAATTGGCAATAAGCGTACTCGTCCGCCTTAGCTTACAAAAGCACAGATAAGGTGATGATAGAGTGAGACGGCCACCTATGTGCACTCACATTTTTTAGGCTAACAAGCGCGGGTGACAATTTTCTGGTCTGAATGAAAGAGCTCGTAATTTTGTGTTTCTGGAATCAGGATTACTGGCTTTTGCTGCCGCTTGCGGTGATAACGTATTGTGCATGCGTTACTGTTTTCACGCTACAACAAATAAAACACGTCCTGATCCGCATTCGATCATTTAGACATGCCAGCGTTGTATCACAATGGGGATTGCCTTTTTGCGGAGTGTTTAAGGATGCTTAGAGAGCGAATTGCATCCATCAATGCTGCTTCGCCCAGGTAGCAGATTTCTAATCGCGTTTGTTTGGTTACTTCCTGGCCACAACCCTAAATCTAGGGACCGTGGCAAATACTCATATTGCCCAATGTATAGTTCCTATCGATTACTTCATATAAACAAACTTAGCAAAAAAATTGTAAGTCTCATGAAATCTACACGCTTATACGCCAAAATTCACAATGTGTATTGAAAGTTCAGCGCTAGCCACAGCGGCCGAGGTTTGTGTGGGCACTTGGGTCTAAAAAACCTGGCGGAGTAATATTTGTAGCGTGGCTAAGGCTGCATATGGCTGCTATACTTCGTAGAAAATATTGGAGTCTGCTAAGATTGGACTTTTGTGAACAATTTATTGGAGCTGCGTAAGCGTTCAAAATTACACTCTGCATATTTCTCCTTGAAGCCAGAATGATGAACATGGTAATATACGCTGATCAGTGGCAAAGCATGATCCTTAATGCTGGTTTCATTGGCGTTGACCGTTTCTTCTTCCTAGAGTGCGTAGAATTAATTCATCGATCCCCTCATCACATTAAACGCTCACAAGTCCGAGGTGTGTGCGACACGAAAAGCCGAGAGTAACATTATTACGGTTAAGTCATCGCAGTGATCACCATCACATAGAGGCTCATCCACGGCGTTGTTAGAGCGCCATAAAGTGTAAACACTGTACTGACGTTCGCGAGAAAAAGAAACAAGACGCACGGGATTCAGGACGCTTGAGGCACAAGACGTGAGATGTGAAAAAAGTCACAAGAACCAGTATGTATGAAAGATGTCCTTGGAAATAGATGTGACCAGATGGGATTGAAAATCTGATACGGGTGGCAGTAGTGAAATGAAACAGGATTGTTGGCTATAGGGCCAAGGGCAGACAAGTATGTATTCTACGGTCCGCGCGAGTAATTCAAAATATAAACTTTATTATGCCGGCCAGAGGTGGCGAAGTTTCAATGAAAAGGTTGTAGGCCACTGAAAATAATTTCAGCAGAAGCAGTGTTTATGAAAATTCCATCGTTCTGAACGGTTTTTCTCTCCCCGATGCGAACCTGGTGCGTAGAACAAGACTGCGGCCGCTGGAGCGACTACGCAGTTATTTTAAATAAAGCCTGTCTCATTTTCAGCATTTAGAGAGCTCCGGACAAATTTAGCCAGTTAATCACAATGACCGGATAGAAATAATGCACTTCCCCTTTCGTGCACTTGAGCTGACATTCGAAAAATAAAGCCCGCTTGGTAGGCGTCAATCGCCGAGACGAGAAGCAGTGGAAATTGCTTCATGTACGCAGCATGAACGTTATTTAAACCTGTGTGAAAGATGGCCACTCGCCTCTCATTTGACGGTTGAGTTTAGAGAAAAATCGAAAAAAAAATTCCCCCAGACCAACCGCCCGCTGGTTCGGACTCAAATTTCGCACACAGGAGGAAATCCGTTGTCAGTTTTGTTTTATATGTATACGTCTGGGTTGGATACTTGACTGATTCGGACAGAATTAATCACAAATCTCCATCGTCTGCGGATCAAAACAGCAAGCTTTCACTGCAGGGGCACCGGTAGCGCCATCTGCGCCCACCGGAAGAATGAATGTTCTGCTTTTAGCTACACGTGAAGCTGCGGGGAAAGGAAATGGGGAGGAAGTGGCTTTGTGTTTGGTTTGAAAGTGCTTTATCGAATACTGTACCAAGATTGGGAGAAGAAAACAATGTTTGCGTGTGACTGCCTCACTCTCAGGACCTAGCCTTGCTTCCATGCCTTTCTCTGCAGCTTCGGTAAAGTCCTCATTCGTGCGGAGAGCACGTGATTGCCGTAATGATCTCGACAGAGTAGGAAGTTCATAGGACGTATTTTGTTTATGTTTATGCTGTGATTCTTGTATTCACTTTCTGAGCACACAGTGACAAAGTTGCGTGGCTGCCACAAAATGGAAATACGATGCCTTATGTCTCTTTGTTTTCATGCTAGGAACCCAGAATGATGAAGAGTTATTTGTTCACAAAGGATGGCTTTATTTGCCCCTGATTAGAAATAAGCGTAAGAAAGAAGATATTGTCATCCTCCAAAGTATTGTGGCATATACTTGAAGCTGCTGGCTGCCCAATCCCGTGGCTCGCACTCTCCCATCGTATTAGCATCGATCGCAGCTCATCTCTCCACTGCAGAATATCAGAAAGATGATGACAGGAAATATCAACCCCCAGTTCTCACTGTATTCGTCAAATGCAAGCTGCTAGTGAGATGCCCCTTTTGCGACGGAAAAACAGAACAAAATGAACATACCATTACCCGCTATGTTCTTATCCGCAGCCAGTGTTCGGTCATTTTTGGTACCTCTCCATTGACTTCCAGTTCTTCCTTGTGGCCCTGGCGGTACTACTGCTGCTGAAAAAGTAAGCACCGAATCTGCATTTTTGTAACGTTTTAAAGGTTATTCACTCAACCAGCAGACTTCAGCGAGCCTACCTTAGCACTACTTCTGCCTCGGCACACTTGTGTCTATTTTGTGTAAATGAGCAAGTATGTTGTGAGGGCAGAACTCGCGGCCTTTATTAACAACATGTTACGTGCCACGAGGCTGGCTCAGGCAGCGTGATAATCATCCATCGCATATACAACTGGCGACTGCAGCGCCGCCAGTGGCCGCCAGTTGAAAGGCACGGCAGTGCAGGTCATGCTGTTATTCAGCATCAGCGCTGTTTGACTCTTAGGCGCGATGATCTACCTGGAATCAGAAATTTCTGGCGCTTTCGTGCGCTTGTGCAGTGCTTCAGTGACCAGCTTTTGCATAGAGAGAGAAAGAGATGGATAACTTTTATTTATGTGATTCATTCGCAGAAGCCGGGTGGTCGGGACCTCTAGTCCAGGTCCGCTGTCGACAGCTGACTTGCGGACTAGCTGGACTATCCAGGCTTGCTGGTCCAGGCTGTCGCTGGTGAGGGCCTACCCCGCTGCTCGTGCGTCGGGTGTGGCACTTTAAATTTTCCGTCCGGTTTGTCCTGGCATTCACAAGATGTATGGGAGAGAGTGGAACTTGCTCCACACCAAGGACAGTAACATGGGCATTTTGTGGGTCTGATGTTGCGTAAAATGTGCAGTGTTGTAGTCTGTCACCATGTGGTCCTAGGAGAGGGGTGCTGTAGGGATGGGGATCCGCCCGGTTTGTGTGAGCACGGATCAGATCATTCGCTTGTTGGTTTCCGGCTAGGCCTTAGTGAGTGTCCATGTTATTCTGTGTGAATTTGAGAGTAATTCATAGTGTGCTCGCCCTTCGTTGAGGTTTTCCAGCAAAGTTGTCCCTGCAGGCTTGTTGGGAGTCCGTCACGACGTGCGATGACTTGTCCTGTTGGTCTTGAGCCCTGATGGCGATGGCTATAGCCAGTGATTCTGTTTCCGCGATTGAAGTCCTAATGGTTAGCCTCTTTTCGTTGTCGATCGCAACAATCGCGTGCCTGCCTGGCTCAGCATAATCCCCAATGTCCACGCAAACTGCTTGTATCTCTTTTGATAGTTTTTAGCCAGTGCTTTGACTCTGACTCTTCCTACCCTTCTGCCGCCCGTGCTGTATGTGTCTGGGTATCGGGTTTGCATAGCTCTCCTTTCTTGCAGGTATCTGAATTAGGAACTTGCTCTCACTAGTTTGTATTGCCTGCCATAGTCCCAGTCTCGTCAGAATATCCTTACCCGCTTGTGTTGTGGTTCGGCGTTTTTTTGACCCTCCAGAAACGCCTTCCTGAGCTCCTCAAATGTTTTGCGTACTCCGCGTGCAAAAAGACGTTCCGTTGATATCGTTGGTCGCATGTTTAGAACAGTTTTATAGACTACCTTTATGACGGTATCAATGGCCCTTCTATCAACTATTCTAATCTCTTGATATGGGAGCCCTACGATAATCCTGTTTACGAAAAAGGCTTGGACTAGGTGGAGGGTGTCTTCCTTCCTCATTCCTTTCAGATGCGAGGTTACCCTTCTAAGGATTCTTTATATTTGGTTGACCGTGGCCTTGATAGCTTTCATTGTAAAATCTGCTCTCAGATTACGTTATGATCAAAGCACCAAAGCTCTGATCTTCTCTGTTTCCTGAATTTATTGATTTCCTAGGTAGATTTCAATATCTCCTGGGGAATTTTAATTTTTCCTGTGTAACCTGATAAGTTCGGATTTCTTCGGAGAGTAATTAGGACCGCTCTCCCGGGCAAATTGTTCGACCATACCTATTGCTGCTTGCAGAGCTTCTTCCTTCTGCACCAATAATCCGCGCGTAGTCCTTTTGGTGATGTCCGCGTAGAAAGTGAAGCCGATATCTTCGCGGGTTCAGAGCTTTTTGGCTAAGATGAGCACTCCTGTATTGAACAGCATGGGAGACACTACAGAGCCCTGCGGCATGCCTTTGTTCGGCATGGGCACCGCGGGTGACCGGATCTCTTCATTTCCTACGGTGGCGGTGCGATCCGAGAGGAATGCCTTCACGTGGTTGAAGATTTTTTTCTGCAGTTGATATTTAATTCTTGTATTATGATGTGGTGGCCAATATTGTCGAATGCTCCTTTCAAGTCTAGTGCGAGTAGGATCTTTTCGCCATGTTCGGGGATGGTATTTATGAGTTTTTTGATACGGAGAAAGGCGTCTTGGGTGCAGAGTCTGTTGCGGAAGCCCAGCATTCAGGGAGGATAATCGGTTGTTTTCGTCTATGTAATTTTGAAGCCTAAGGTGGATTACTCGTTCGTAGAGCTTTCCCAAGCAAGGAGTCAAGGAGATTGGACGGAGACTCTGTATAGCTGGAGGCTTTCCTGCCTTAGGTGTAGTGATGATGTCCACGTGTTTCCAAGCCGACGGGAGCTGGCCCTTCTCCCACAGTTCTTTGTTGATGTACCCGGCTAGGTCCGTCAGGTAGTCTGTGCTCAGGTTCCAGTTTATACCCTTTGTAACCCTGTCACCTCCCTGGACATTGTTTCTTGTGGACATACGGGCTGCTGCATAGACCTCTGCCAGTGTTATGGGGGAGTCGAGGGCGGAGTTTTGCTGGCCCTCATATGGAGTTTTCAAGCCGGGAACGGTTCCCCAGTGTATTTTTTGTGCACGAGATTTATTAAATCTGCATTCATGCTCGTGTATTTATGAGGTATGAAGTGGGCTGTTCTGCTTGAGCCCAATTTTACTTTGAATGGGTCTATCAGGTATGGTAAGGTCGACCATGTTTTAGCCATACTTAGGCTACCTTTCAGCGAGTCACAAAACTCTACCCAGTTTTTCTTGCTGAGCTTTATACTATATTTCGAGGCTTCTTCTGTAACCTTCTCTATTTTTAGTTGTAGTTCTCTATTTATTTTTTGCTGTTTCCACTGTTTTACTAGACCTTTTCGGGCTTCCCAAAATTGGAGACGATGTCTGTCTACCTGAGGTGCCTCTGTTGTCGTTTTTATGCTTTGAGTCGTCTTTGCATGAACGTATTTTATGCTTTCAACCAAGTTTTCAATTGTTGTGATTCCCCCTTTTTGGCGGTTTAATAGTCCTGAATTTATCCCAGTCCATTATTTTTGTAGAGTCAATTGTCCGCCTCATGTGGGCTGTCGTCAAGGGTAAGCTAAGAATTTCTTGATCGCTGCGCACGGTTCCTTCCAAATTGTTCCGTGTGCAGTGGCTTATCTTTTTTGGTGAATGTTAGGTCAGGGCAGGCATCTTCGCTAACACTGTTCCCTACTGTAGTAGGGGACATGATGTCCGTCATTAGGCAAATGTCCAGGTGTCTAGCCGCACCCAACAGGTTGGTTCCCTTCAGGGTGTCCTTGTGGTAGTGTCATGCTGTGTGTACAGCGTTTAATTGCCCCACAATAATTAGAGGGTTCTTTCCTGCTACACATGTGCATTCGAGTAAAATTGGCTTGAAGTCTTATTACGTGTTGCTTGGAGGACGGCAGGTGATTAGGATGAGCACGCTCTGCTTTCTTCTTTTTAGAGAGACAATCTCGATGACGACTTTATCAATTTCCCGGAAGTGGAGATCGTGCGATATAACTGTTAGTGTGGGTGCCACTAGTGTAGCTACTCTAGGTGCCGTACAGCGGGTGTATGTGAGGTATCCCTTGGCGCACGGTGCGTTTCTCGTTTCTTGGAGGCAAATGACGTCGGGGGGCATTGGTTGATATTGAATAAACATCTGCAGGGAGTTGCTTTTCCTTTTTAGGGAGCGTCAGTTTCACTGCCAGACTACTAGAGGGTCTGGCTGCCACTTAGGGGAGGAGGCCATCAGCGTTGCTTGTCGATGATTCGCAGTGGCTCAGATCTGTCTCACCAGCGGGTCTTCGTTGGGCATTTAGGTGTGGGATAACGGAAATCTCTGAGCGCTTTCGCATCCCATGGGTTACCATGTGGAATTTCAAGGTGAATTTTTCTTGGACTGCCACAAATTGAGCCAGCGAGGCTGTTTTTTGGGCCTTGAGTTGTTGAATTAGTTGTGTCATTGCCTGCTGCATTTGAAGAATATTCTGCTTAACCTGACTTATACTCCTGTCTCACGGGCATTTCAAAGGCCCTCGTACCGATAGTCTACCGACTAAAAGGCGATCGAGCGCTGCTACACGGGCAGTTTCAATGGCCATCGAGTAAATAGTCTATCGAGTCAACGAAGCAGCGCGGAACTCCATAGAGATTTCAAGGGCCTTCGAGCGCTGTTCAAGATTGCTAGCGTTGCTTAGAGCGGCGCCAAGCGCACTTTCGTACACGATACATTCTCGGTACAAAAGCATGAACAAACATTATTCCCGAAACTTTAATGCAAGCACTCTGTACAACGATTTCAAAATTGTATCAGTCTGGTTTTAAGCACATTAAGCGCATTATTTTTCGTTGTGGTCTTTGCGTTGCTTGCGTACTTAGCGTTGACAACATGGCGGCGCCCCACCCGCCCGCTTCACAGCAATAATAACTGCGTCGCTAATCCCTCAAAGCCATATCGTGCTCTAAATTGTTGTATTCGCCTTCGATTTGCTCATTATTACCCTCGCATACAGTTTAAAGAGACAAATGACTTTTGTTATTCAGATATGAAGGTGATTTCTCAGGTGTTATGCCTGACAAAGTAGCGCTCTGACGCAGTTGGACTGGCTTGGTTTTGACTTGTTTTGTATTAGTGTGGCTACAGCAGTGTCTGCATCTTTCCGTCGCGTACGTGCAATTAAAAGGGTTTTAAACGACATGCGCGTTTGCATGTATTTCAGCATTTAGTATACGTTTATCAAATATTTTCGTTATTTTTGCAAAATCTAAAGCAGCGATTGTGGCGCCACACAAGCTTGGCGTATGACACGAGAACGATTTGAATGGCCATTAAGATTTGCCGTGTGGCAGCGGAACACTGCTTCGAGTTCGATGGCGATTGAGAATTTCGAAGGCCCTCGACTCGATGGCCATTGAAACTGGCCGTGTGACAGGGTATAAGAATGATTTGTGTGTTTTGAAGAGTTAGAAGGGTAGGTTTTGATGTTGCCGGATCCTGCTGTTGCGTTTGCATTACACTGGCCTTCTCTGGCGCGGTGGGAGGCGGGGGTGTTGAGGCGTTGTCTTGTGCCGATTTTGGCTTTAATGGCACTACCTTTTCCAAGGGTTCAGGGGCTGTCTCTTACTGGCCCACTTGCAAGAACAGTTGTAGTTTTTGCTTAACCCTGTTAAGACATTTATGTTGTTCGGATAGCTTGATATTTCGTTGCGGATTTTCCTCCTCAATCCTTGCGCAATCCTGTCATGGGCCAAAACACTTTAAAGCAGCCGGAGTAACGACCTCAAACCAGCTTACCCTTTTGTGGCTTGGCGTCGACGCTCGGGAGGATGTTTGCCCGTTGTAAGCATTATTTTTTATGGTGTATCTTCTGTTGAGGACGGATGGAGTCCGCCCCCATCCCTCCGCAGTGGACCTCTGGAGTTGGATCTTCTTCTGGATCCGGTCCTGGATCTCAATTGGGACTGTGGTCCGGGCGTCCATGTCAGCTGCCCCTTCTTCCGTCGCGAGCCAGCGCTACTCGACAGGGTTGAACTGTTGGTCTTTCCTGTTGACGCGTTGCCGTGAAGACTTTTATTGTTGTTGGTTGTCCTATTTGACGGCTTTGTTGTTGTGGCTGTGTACGCTGATGTCTTAGGTTCCTTGCAGGCCCTGTAACCCGTTTTATGGTTTGCCTGGCAGGCCACGCAATTGGCTTGTAATAATAATTTGTAATAATTGGTTTTGGGAGAAAGGAAATGGCGCATTATCTGTCTCATATATCGTTGGACACCTGCACCGCGTCGTATGGGAAGGGATAAAGGAGGGAGTGAAAGAAGAAAGGAAGAAGAGGTGCCGTAGTGGAGGGCCCTGGAATAATTTCGACCACCTGGGGATCTTTAACATGCACTGACATCGCACAGCACACGGGTGCCTTAGCGTTTTTCCTCCATAAAAACGCAGCCGCCGCGGTCGGGTTCGAACCCGGGAACTCCGGATCAGTAGTCGAGCGCCCTAACCACTGAGCCACCGCGGCGGGGCGCAGTTGGCTTCGCTGGCGCGGTTTTCTCCCGGGTCACAAAATTCGCAGATGCGGCGCACTTTGGTGTCCGAGGTTTCGGCACACGTCCACTCTGTGGTATGCTTTGAGACATACTTCAGAAATCTGCTTAGTCGGTCTGTATGGGGAGCACGCTGTCTCTCCACCGTAGTAGATTACGTAACTGGGAGGACGGGGCCTAGGAATGATAGCACTGCCGTGCGAGACCTTCCTACACACTAAACACAAATCACCCCAGATGGGTGTTTTTGGCTTGTCCTCTAGCCTCCTCCCAAATCGAGGTTCGATATACAGCGTTAGACTTGGAGTAGATTTCAGCACCAAAAAATACGGAGGACTTACGGTTGGCGAAGAGAGCAGATTGGGTGTAAATTTTTACACCAAAAATTCGAAGCACTCGCGGTTGACAGTGGGAGTATATTTGGTGTAGATTTTTACACAAAAAATACGATGCACTTCCGGTTTGCAATGGGAGGCTTCAACCGCGGCAATACGGTGAGCGGTGGCTGGGGTGTCGTGTTTATGCAGGCGCCGATTTTGCAACGCCGGCATCTAAGAGCAGGTGATGACAGCGGTCCGTTTTTCTATATTCTATATTTCTTACAGGGCTACCTGAACTGCTAACTATATAGGCGGAACGGTGCTAGTTAGTTAATAACAATAATCAGGTGCGAATGCGCTTTGTAATCATGAACAAAGCCCAATCGAACTTAAATTTGAGATATTACAACGAGCCCCGTTCCGTCCATGCCGTTGCGAAGTAGTACTGTAAGGAACAGGGCAAGAACGCTGGATACAAAGTGCATCGGACCCGCTGCCTTCACCTCCTCCTGGATGCCTGCGTTGCACGATCGTGGCGCCATGCATACACACAACGTCCCAGTCACGTCGCAGCGTACTGCCGTACATCGCGGAAACAAAACGAGACCAGCGGTGGCGGCAAGGAAACGTCTTTAATCTGACTCCGCTGAGTATACGGCACTTCCGTAAAAAATACACAAACCATGGCTCCGGCGCTAGCCGAAAGTATCTTGACGGGGTGGTTCGCAATGGGCAAGAAAAGCAGAGTTGGGGAGACGACAGGCAATGAAACTGAAAACAAGACCGTGGTAACGGATCCACGTGCCAAACTCCTCCAACATATTTTTCTTCTCGTAAAAGTATACCATCTCTCCACTGTGGTGCAAAAACCGAATCCCCGAAGTTAAAGAGCCTGAATGGTGCACAAGCCACTTGCGGGCAGCTCCACATTGGACAAATAATGTTTGGCATCTCTCTGCCTTTAGAAGTTTTTAAAAAGAATGAATTTGTATATTGTTTCCTTAAAATTTATTCATTACTGTAACTTATTTTTGCAGTTCATAATAGAACTTTTTAAAGAAAATTTTGAATTCCGTGCTCCACTCGCGCATTGAAAATATTTTAGGAGCACTATTTTCATCCAGTCTCCTCAAAGTCGATAAAAGCAGGATTCGCAGTAAGGATTACACAAAAACTTTGCATATAGCTTGTGCTCCGTGGTATTATTTTTGAACAAAAATATAGTTCTTGGATTTTACCTTCATAGTGCAAGGTAGCTGTGTAAGTTTGTTAGACATTTTTTTTTCGAGACTGCAGTTTTAAGTACTTTACAGAACATTGTTACTAGCACGTCCGCAAAACACTGTTCGCAATTTAACTTGTGCATGCGACTTACATTCATTTCATTGGATGTTCGAAAATACTGAATTACACAGACCACTGCTACAAATAGCACTGGATTATCACAAATGTCTGTTACTAACCTACACACATATCTGAAATATTAACACCAGCAGCATTAAAAGGATGCTTAACCTGTCACGCTTATTCAATTGAAAAAAAATTGAAGAGCCTGCGATAAGTAAAGAAAAGTTCACAAAGACCTGTGAATTACAATTTTATTTTTTTAAATGAAGGACAATAAGCAACATTTGAAACCACAATTCTTGGACAGGTATTAGAGATAAGGACTAACTTGAAATCCGCACCTAAAAGTAATCAAAACGATACAATAGCAAATCTTGAAAAACAATGCAGAGTTGACTTGAAAACTTCTTTGCTACACTTCAGGCTAACTGGTGCTGTCAGATAAGATTAGCTAAAAAATGTTATGCACCAGACAATTCTCAGTGGCTAATTCCAAGTGGCTAACTTCAAGATGCAGATTGCAAACTAGAATAAAAGAAATACTAAACAGACATCCTAAAGCAGCCCACTAATTCTACAGTAAAATATCACAAGTATCCAACCTCTAATGTTTGTGTTTGTTCTTGAGAAACACATAAGATGAACATAACCTTAGAAAATGTATACAATACATTCAATTTAGCACAATCACATAAAAAGAACACAAAACAAAACTTTACACACAATATATGAAGGCCTATGCTCTAGAGAAAGTTTATGTGCCCCGAAAGATATGTTAGCCACCCATTTGAAGGAGCCTGTCGGAAATAAAATGCAGCACTCATAACTTATATGGAAAAAATGAGAATACAGAAACACATGCACATATGCTTTTCAATCTAGCTAACAAGTAATGTTTAATGCTGAAACACAAGGAATTAGTCAACCTAGTATTACGTGACTGTGCGCACTACAAGCAAAGCAAAAACACATGGGCTAAAGTCAAAGCGCTCAGGATACAGGCATTCTCTTTGATCGCGAGAAAGGCATTCATCACCTTCAGTTTAGGACGAAGTGAAGAAAAATTCCAGAAAAGTTCCCATGGCAACTGATCAGACTAAGGGCTAGTAACTTTGTGATGAAATAAGTAATTGAATTTCTGAAGACCTGTGTCTAAGCACATATTTGCTTGAAAACTTAATTGTTCACCAAATCCATTATCACCGTTATTTTTTTCTAATTAAAGGATATGTATCATCATCATCATCATCATCAGCCCTACTACACCCACTGCAGGGCAAAGGCCTCTCCCATGTCTCTCCAATTAACCCTATTCTTTGCCAGCTGCATCCACCCTTTGCCTGCAAACTTCTTAATCTCATCCGCCCATCTAACCTTCTGCATGCAGTGTACAACAGCATAATCTTACCGGTACTCACCTACGGGGCAGAAACGTGGAGGCTAACGAAAAGAGTTCAGCTTAAGTTAAGGACAACGCAGCGAGCCATGGAAAGAAAAATGATAGGTGTAACGTTAAGAGATCGGAAGCGGGCAGAGTGGGTGAGGGAACAAACACGGGTTAATGACATCCTAGTCGAAATCAAGAGAAAGAAATGGGCTTGGGCAGGGCATGTAATGCGAAGGCAAGATAACCGCTGGTCTTTAAGGGTAACGGAGTGGGTTCCAAGAGAAAGTAAGCGTAGCAGGGGGCGGCAGAAGGTTAGATGGGCGGATGAGATTAAGAAAGGATATGTATAAATGCTATCAAATGGGTCATGTGGCAGAACGGGAAGTCTATTAAAAAACAAAAAAAATTACAAAATGCTGACAGTGCTCCCAGGAAGCTGTCCGGGCTAGATGAAAAAAGATAAAAACCATAACTAGCCCATGCAGGGACAAGAAACCAGTGGGGTGTTAATTCTTAGGGTCAACGAAATGTTGCTGTTCCTGTTTGTCATGTCTTTCCATGCTGTCACATAATGCGAGTACAGCATTTGTCGAAGTTTAGAGCCCAAGGAATTCGCTCCTGAGCCTTGTTGTGCATCGCTAGCATTCCAGATCTCTTGATGGTACAGGAAATCTTGCCCTGACCACCGTGAATGTTGGACATCCATGGATGCTCAGAGGCCTTATTACACGGCTTAGAAGCCAAACCCTTTGGCTCTGTACTTTTTGACAAAGGCTATACATCAGTTTTCTCACAGATTCATGCTGATATTTTCCTTTTTCTTCGCTCTGGCCACCTGTATCATGTAAACATTGATAAGTTATAGCAACACATATTGTGTTCCACTACCAGTATTCAAAACAGTACTAAAAAACTAGACATGTAAAACATGTACAGGAAGATAGAAGAGGCAGCTGTGAAGGAAATATGAAGTGGTTTTTAAAAACCGATGAGCTCAAAAGCATCAAAGCGTGGTTTATTTTAAGCCAAATATATAAAAGCACTCTAAGAAAGGCCAGCAGACAGAGTGCCTTCTTTAGATTTTCCAAACGGAAAACCCAGAAGGCTGCAAACAAAAGAATGCGCACAGAAGCGATGAGGTTTTCACTACAGGGTGATGGCCAATGAACAGGAAAACTGCGCCTTGATAGGTGAGGAGGCATGCTGTAAGTGCTTGGTCCTGCAAAATTAAAAACGAAATATCACTGACATTTCTATCACTTGTAGAAGTGCAAAAAAATACTGTCGCATTTCAGTATAATGCACATGACTACACTATCCTAGGGATGAATTCATGAGGGGGCGGTCTCCCCTCCTCAAAGTGAGAAATTTTACATAGAAAAACCATGCTCAACCCAATTTTTTCAAGAATAAAGTCAAAGAAATGCGAGGTTTAAACATGTCACTGACCGATTTTTAAAGATAATGGTAACCAGGCTAATGTACTTGGAGCTATCAACACTGTCTAGCTTCAACTTCATTGCCCACCAATATGTGCAGGAGACCTTGGTGACAAGTTTTGTATCAAAACTTTTTCATTCATGATTCGTTAGTATGGATGAACCACTTTGCGAGAATTTTGCTCAGAAACCAGTGTCCATATTACAGAGGTGCAACTGTACATATGATTTGTCCATTAGTGCCATGATCACATTTATTGGGCCACCATAACTATGCAAAAGTTAAACAAAATGCTGCAATGGCCTTCCTGCCAAACCTCTGAAAACCATATTCTAGCTATGAGACAACTCAGCTGCTCAATCTCATTTAATTGCAACCAGTGCAGCAACAGCCTAACTGTAATCGAACTAGAGGCTAAAGAAACAATGGGGAGCCACTGCTCATAAGGGAGTGTGATACAAAGTGCGTATTAGAAAGGTACAGCTGCACACGAAATCTACCACTCTTGCTTTATCCGTGACATTTGATACATATGGCGACTACAGGAATTTTTGCTGAGCATCGAAGAAGCAAATGTTCTCTAGGGAATCACATCTTGAGCACCTATAACAGCCCGGGATGCAACAATCAGTACTCCCCATGAATCATATTTGCGTGTGTATAATGAAGACCTAAAAATACAAAACTGGTATGATGTTGTTCAAAGTGTATATCGCCATTATACCAGCTTGTGAAGTAGCACTCCACAATGATTGGATGCCATCGAAGACTACAGCACACAACACTCTTTTCCAACTGAAAATAAAAATAGCTGCACCGTATCCAGACCTCATTACCATTTGTCAATAAAATGAAAAAAAAACCACAGTCGCAAAAGCAAATAATGGTGATCGCCTCTGCATAATTTCGTGCAAGTCTAAAGAAATCACAACCGTCTCAACATTGGATTATTGGTTAGTTGAAAAGAGTGGTAGTGAACACGCGTGAAAATGAGACAGTGGCAATGCAAATCCCAAAATAGCAGCGTGTCAGTACGCTGTATCTGGTTTAGTCAGGAAAGTACTCTATTTTCAGAACTGAGCATAGTTGCAGCAGTTACACTGGCTCCTTATTCCTACTATTGTCTTTTTTTAATTGCACAAGTAACTATGCGTGAATTTTAAAGAAAATCCCTTGGGGGTCAGCAGCTCCTGACTATCACTGCTTGCATCCCGCCTCTTTGCAAGATAGCGAAACACCAAGGCTTTGTGTCAGCCCCATTCTAAAAAAATCACAAAACCTAAGCTTTGCTAAGGCTCGTGACTTCAATGCCTAAATTTGAGTAAATTCTGTGCCTAAAAGGTAGTCATCAGATGCTCAGGTAAATACTGAGCTGCTATTTTCATACAAAAATTTCAGTTCCTGCCTATGTCCACCAATAGTTTACACAAAATTACCTACAAGTGTTGCAGGGGGCATCTTTCTTTGCGACTTAACTCTGAACTGGATGGTACTGCTTGTAGATTAAACTGATGCAACCTTGGAGTTCTTCATAGATTAGAACCTGTATAGAACAATGTCCAGTCAGGTTTGATACCAAACAAATCATTATGAATAAAATGTATGTCGTTCGAATTACTGACTCCAATAATGATAGGTGAGCAAGGCAATGAAGTATGTGATGCTTTGAAATTAAAGCAGCTGTTATATTTTCACAAATAGTGACAGCACGTTTATACTGCACCCATCGAAGTCATGCCGCAACGAACCGCAGAACATAAGGCAAGAACTGACAGCCGTTGCTTTCTCGCTTTCACTCGTGTTCCAGTGACAAAGAGATTGCGCCATTGACTGAAAGCAACAAATAATCAGATTGGAATTCTAAATGTGCCGGCCGAATCTATGACGGCAGAATACAAGTACGCACTTCAGAAGCTTTGAGCACATTCATTTGCTGCGACACGCACGATAAGCAAAATTATGTTTTTTGTGGGGAACCATGGCATTTTAGAAAAAGCGACCTGATTTTTTTTATGTTAATAGCGATGCCGCATACCTCGTTCTGCGAACATGTATGAAAGTAAGAGTGGCCAAAAATGCTGCACATATCCAAACTAAAATTACACAAATGCTTCGGAGGGCACTAAAATAACAATGCCGAAAACATACAGCCGCTTGAAAGGTGTACTTCAGTGCAGACGCAAGCAGACTTTTACTACAGAGCGCTCGTGCGGTGCTTTGCGGAATGAAGGCGAACTTATAACGCAGGCAGTGGGATTGACTGACAATGCAGGTGCTCAAGCGCTGGCGCATAGTCATATAAAACAACCCATACAATGGCAGCGCGTCGTTAAGAAAACTGCGCTAATGTTTTGCTCCATTCCGCAGTGCAATGCTTCAGCGCTCCACACAAGCCTGCTCACGTCTTTATCGTACAACGATATTTAAGACGCAAAATCACTTACCATGACGGCGAGACGGATGTGAGACGGCAGGGATTCAAAAATATCCTTCCGGGCAGCAGTGTCTAGGTAGAAATTCCTCTCCCGCTGGCCAAGGGCGCGGAAAATCCAGCGCTTGTCTCAATTCGCTCACAACGGCGCCATACCGCCATTCGCAAACCAGAGCGAGGGGCAAGGTAGGCCGTCATTTACGATATCCACTTCGGTGAACTCGGTTAAGCATCCATCTTTCCTTTCTCCGTCGCGCATCGAAAAGCAGCAGCGGCAAACGCACGGTCGCCGCTCACGATATCCGCTCCAAGAGAGGCTCCAGACAACCCGCCGCGCTCAATTCTGCGACGCAATTCGAGACGGCCCCGCTGGCGCTGCTAGGCCTAGCGCCTACGCCGCTTCGGTCACAGCGTCAGGCACTCACGAGTCACGACCCTCTCGCCGTCTTCTGATCTTTTGCGCCGCCTGCTATCGATTGCATCTCGACCGAAACCAAAACTTGCTGCTTCGTTCCGGAACTAAGCGAAACAGATAAAAGTACGCAGTTCCACTGGCGCGCTCTTTTGGACAGCAGCAGGAGTTCGGCCTCGCGCCGTCTCAGTTGGCGTAAGGTGTTTTTTTCTACACCGTTCGGAAGGTTCCGAATGGCGACAACTACTCCGTTAGAGACGGCTGATGAACGATTGCGGACCTCGTTAGCACACCGTAAGTTCTAGCTGGTGTGGCTTCGGTGTTTATGATATCATGTGCACCGTTTTACCGGTGTTCTCGTCTGGCGATGCGGTGTTTTAAAACGGACGAACACGGATAAACCTCCCATCTCGTGTCATTCGTGTTTAGTGTGTAGCATGCGTGTTTGAACGATCTCTACCCCCTGGGTGAGCAGTCGAAGGCTGCCTAGGAGTTCTTCTGATGGAGTGTTTGGGTTCACTCCATGAATAACTCTTCTGATGACGTGATCAGGCACTGCCAGATAGAAGTACTCCATAAGTATTCCCTTCCAAGCACAGACTCGTGACGTGCCGTACGGCATTCGCGGTCTCTTCATAGGGAGTGCTAACTATGATGATGTTTGATCCTTTGCGTGGTCTCACAATAAAGTGGTCGCATGACATTATGTTGTTGCGGGCTGTCAGGATGGCTTTTTAAAACTGGGATGGAATGAATAGCTTTACTTCTATGCCCTTTTTTGGTCTTACAATTATCTTGCAGCCATTTTTAGGAAGCGGCGGTAGTTTCCTCTTCTTCTGAGTCTTCTGATTTATTGCCGGCTGGCCTAGTGATGCTGTCGTCTCCTGAGGTTTTACGACAGTCTGAAGTGGGTGCGTTGGGGGAGCATAAATCTTTGCTGCGATCACGACTTGCTCACCTTTTGCTAACCTTTGACGATTCTTCTTGCATATATTTACGTGCCAGTTGTAGCGAAGGTCGCCTGGCGTCAATTAACTGCCTTCTTCCATATCTTGATGACTTTGGATTTGTGCGTCTAACTTCATTTCCTGGGATTCCTGGGGATTATTAGAGTTCGTATAGTTCAGTGGTTGGTAAGCACAGACCACAAGGACCCGCCCTGTTTCCGTTTGATGCATCCATGTTGATTGGGTCGCCTTCACGGGGCCTCGCCATGCCCAGCGTGGCAGCCACCGCCTCGAAGCCTCACAGGTCCGTGGAAATGACGTAAAAAAAAACTCACGAGATTGAGAAAGGCATAGATGAATACCTGATGATGTCGCAAAGCTCCTCGAAAGAAAATTTCCGAGAGTGAAGGGTGAGGATCCATTGCGCACAGTGTTCAAGGGACACAACACGAGTCCTAAACTTCCTCTAAACGATCTTTATTTGGCGCTGAGAGCCTTATAAAGATCACATATTGTACAGGCATAGACGATTAACAACGATTATTGTGTCAAGGTGATGATGTGTCAAGGAATGAGAACAAAAAACACAATAAAAACCACCAATCAGTGAGCATGTTTGACATTATCGCCCGGTGCCTTGAATCGGAGAAAGCGTAGTGTTTTCTTGATAAAGGCACCGAAGAATCATTGACACAATTTTCCAATCCATCTTTTTGCACTGCCACAGTTTCAATTACCTCCCTCGTTTTTCGATAGCTATTTTTTCCTAACATTGATCACTCCTCGAACTTAGGCGCGAACTTCTGACCTCGGCAGTGACGAGCCAAATTACCTGGCCCCTCATCTGTAACATTTCTGTGGTGCTCGCTGAGATGCTTATTCAGGCAACGGCCTGTCTGCCCGATATGCAACTTTGCACATGAAAGCGTCAACCTGCATACAACGTTACCTTTGCAAGTGTCAAAGGGGTTCTGATGCCTTAAAGAGAAGGCCTTTCTATCCTGCTCGTGCGGACATGTGCCCTCACACATGCAGGACAAGTTTTGTGGGGCTTACATGCAAATTTTAACTCTAATTTTCTCTCCAATCTTTTTGAGGCCGTCGAAATTGCTATGATTATAAGGCATTACTTCAATTTTGTCGGAATCTTCTTTTTTATCTGTCAAGGGGTGCTTTTTCTTTGCCTGCGCATGCTTTCTGTTACTGCTATTACGGGGTACCTCGAGTTACCCGCTTCTTGAAGGCGATCAACCTGATTACTGAAACATGTTGCCATTAGGCAGGTGGATGACTTATAGACTGCATTAGACAGGCATGCTTTTACTACTACTCTCTTAACCAACTTTGTATGTGCCGAGGTATAAACTAAGAGAGCCTTAATCCCTCTAGGCTCATATATTAAGTAAATTCAACTCAATGGAACTAGTTTTAAATAAAGAAAACGGATCATTCTCTCAACAGGAAGCTCGTGAGCAATTGACGGTGCCTCAAGACACATCGCGAAGGTAGATATTGCACTTTCTGCTATCTGAAGAAGGCTTCGATTGCTCTTCCGAAGAACAACCAAGTAGTGTTCATCTACAAACCGGAACATTTTTATCACCACTCTATTGTCTAGATTACTCTGGATGCTCCTATCTGTGCTCGCAACAAAGTCGCTAAGAGCAAGCGCTATGCACGAACCAATACGCACTACTTTTTTTGCAGATAGACTTCCCCATTCCATGTAACAAAGGTTGACGAGAGGTAAAAGGACACTAAATTCTAGAACCCAGCAACTGAAATAACAGTTCATTTTGAAACAATACGGCGCCAAATTTATCAATACAGTCTTAAATGCTTTCTAAAAGCTCCTGATGAGAGAAAGAGTAGTACAGGTTATTTATAACTATTGAAATAAATCTCTAGATCTGCAACATGAAGCATTCTCATGCAGTCAAGAACTTGGTCTGAGCTTTTGATTAAAAATGGCGCCCGTGTGGGCGGTTTGTTTACAAAAGTAAGGAAGTGGGGTGGGAGTGCATGCTAGGCCAGAGCACGAATGAATACAGCATGCACTGATTGCGTGGTGCAGTTTTAGGCCAAAGTCTTGCGCATTCATAAAACCTTGGGCCTCTTTATTATTCTGACAAATTCGTACAAATTGTTCTTCGCGTGGTGAAACGCATTCCAGGAAATATTCTTGCGCAGGCGCGGCGTGGCGCCCACTTCAAATCCTTAAAGGGTTTTTCAGAGAATTGAGGACTACAGTTCGTTTCGTATTTTTGGCACCTGGACCATTGACAATGATTGACTAGGCACACAACACCCAAACTTGTGATAATGGGGTACATAATTGGGGCAAACTGTCTGCCGACGTTCGATCGCCGTTTATTTTTCACTTTGCGTACCAGCTGCAAGGCATCACCATTTGAGACTTGTATTTTCTTTTCTGCAAGCACTAGCGATGCGTTGACTACCTGCATTTTGTTCCCTCTGTTAATGCTTTCAGGTTTGCTTTTATTAAGGAACGCATTTATCTTTGTATCGAGCCTTTCAGTGCCATGCTGGTCTTGGTTTGAGTGTAGTCTTTATGTGCTCATTATTTATGTTGCCCTGTAAAAAAGTTTGTCAACACTCAGTCTGTTTATTAAATACTGCATGCTGAATAACCACTTTCTCCGGATAGAAGACAAGCGCTCCAAACAGGAAGAACCTTTGTTGATTTATGAATCCATGCCTCTCTGCAGTACACACACGTTATTTTTGTGCAAGTTACATTGAAAAATTTTGGTACGACCAAATTTGCAGAAGGGATTAAACGAGGCATTGTCCACCTCCGGCCAGAGGCAAGCTTGGGTAAGCGCAAGCACTTCGAAATTTGCGCCAGTGAAGCCGAAGGAAGAATTTTGTGCCACTAGGTTTTACCAACCGCTGGGTGTGCTAAAATCTATTCGGCGGTGCGTAAACAATTCGAAATTCTCTCCAGTGAAACCAAAACAAGAAGCGTGGGCCAGCTGTCTCATCAAGCGCTAGGTGTATTAAAATTGATTTGAGCGTCACGCGACCAAACAGAAATTCGCAATAGTGAAACCGAAACAGGAAGTGTGGGGTTGCACTCACGAACCGTTAGGCGCGCTAGAATCGATTGGGCTGCTCGCGTCTATAGGAGTGTCCTCTCTTATTCAATCTTTCTCTATGGTACTGGCTAAGAGAGTCCTCGTCGCTGTCCATGTTGCGGTGCTCCTCAGGCAATCCAAACGAACATGATCCCACTTCTAAGGCAGTGCGCGGTGCACGGTAATTTGTTTCGTCTATCGGCCTAGTATTTGAGCGCTCCCCGTGACATGAGGTGCAGATTTCATTCGATACAACACGCAGAGAGCCAGATTAAACAGCTGCATCACCTTGCTAGTATACACTTCAAGATGCTTTCCGTTCACTTTGTGAGACATGTACAGCTTGGTACAGACGCAACATCCGGATACCTCTTGCCGGGTAATCACTTCATTGTCACAGCTTATTCCCTATCACGCTGACTGATATGTGTTTCTGCATTTCGTTTGGTTTGCTATGCGCCCATTCACGCTCTTATACGGTTGGTCCCTTTTTTCTATTTTCTGCCTCTTTCAGCCGCCTGAAAGTTACTCTTGGTGTGCTCGCCCTTCTGTCGTTGGTAGGATGCTCAATAGCAACATGGCCAGTCACCGGTAGCACGAAGACACCTTTCATTGTGTTAGTCACGGAGTCCTCATCGTAAGTACATCTCCATTGCATATTTTACCCTTAAGTACTCAAAACCTTACCAGCTTTCGCGATGCCTCTTTGGGTAGTCAGGTTTGAGATACTCCAGTAAAACTCGTCTCATGGAAACAGCCACATTAGTAAGTCGCGAAAGTTTTACTTCTGAAATAACCTTGAAAGCTGACTAGTCATATTCAATCAATTTGCTCGGTTTCTCTGTCGAGGCAACAGAGTTGGCAGACGACGCAATGTTTCTCATGACACAGAGCCAGAAAGCAATTTCAAGAATGCGCGTGTACATGGAACCTGTCTCCTAAGTCCTGTAGGTCACAGGTGGATGAAATGTACTAACTAGCAACGCGGGTCCTTGATCTTCAAAACTTTGGAAATGCACCGCGCTAAGAGAATCTCAAATGGCATCTGTTTTTTGCAATAGATATATAGAGTCCTGCACTAAGGCTCTTATAACTTTATGTGGTACGCAGTTCTTCTGGCAGAAAAGAAACCGCTGTCGAAGAATGTAGCCAATCGGTGACAACCTTCATTCGATCGTGCACGTGCCGTCGCATGTGCAGTGACCATCTTGCGAGGTGGTGCGTCTGCTGCACATATCTTGACGAAGCACGGTTCATAGCTGCATTGAAGCAGAAACCACGAAACTAGAGCTGGATGTTTACGAAATTCATTCCAGCACTCTGCGTTCCGATGTGATACGTTTTACCAATTCATAATTCCTGATATAAGGATGACCCAATCCTCCAGCGCAGACGTTCTTGAGCCATACCATTGTGTCACCTCCATGAAGAAGGCCAGTGAAATTGCTGTTTCACTTTTCATGAAATGCAAAATGCAGTATAAACTTTCCGCGAGTATGTTGATTATATGAATATGCGTGTTCAAGTGAAGATAATGGCCATGTAATTTTGCTTACTACGCTAGATCTATCCTTTGAATGTTCTACAGGGTGGCTAATATCTTTTTATCAAATAAGAATCGTTACCAACGCTCCCAACTTGCAGTCCTTCTGTGTTTTCAATAAAAAACTGCTAGAAAGGACAGTTCGCATCCATTGACGGGCAAGTTTAGCTCTAGGCACCATATTGGAGTGAGTTAATCTGTGTTTAGTGCAGCTTCAATGGATACAGGGCTCCAAGAGAAAACAAACAAATAAATCAACTTAGAGCTTGTGCCTATTCATTACGAGTGGAGGCAACGAGTATGATCTGTGTGCCAGACAGAATTTCATGATTTCCTTCTTCATAATCCATGCGGAAAATCACAATTGTAGTTTTTGGACGACGTGCTCGACAACAACCACCTTGTGCTCTCTGAAATCACTACGGGAGGCGTTTATACTTAAACAACCCTGCCTCGCGGTCCTCGTAGCCCTAGAAAAAGGCTCTTAAACAAATTGAACATAAAAAATTCTGGGCAACCCGGCTAACCCAGGAAAACAGTCAAACATATAGCAACCTCATCCCATGCTTAACTTATATCGAAAGCTCGGCCGGCAACAAGAACTGGAGCAGGTCACTTTGATCGAATTTTGCTTCATAATGCTGCTACTGCGGCGAGGACGGGAATGGCGTTGCTGATGGGTGGACAGCAGGATGCGACTAAAAAGCATGGTCTCTACTAGGGGCTCACGCCTGATCCATAACATGGTTCTGCATCGTTGGCTACCCTTTTCAGTCGTTCCCTCCCGTCAGAGTCAAGGACCCGCTTGCACTAAGCAAATTAGACAGACTAGTTCGGAGTTTACCCTTATTCGCAGTTTAGCCCGTGGTGCTAGAATTGGCCTAAATATTCTTCTCGTTCTGAGCAAACGAAAGACACGTAAGGTGCTCCCGTTGCTTGTGGACACTTCAATCGCGCTGTGAGAGAAATACATGAACTCAAGATGGAAACAAGCTTTCAGCCGGCGTTCCTATCTTCCTCTCAAGGCGCTGCTGTGGTGTCTACCAGCAAAGAGCAAAGTGAGCAAGTTATGCGTCCTCCCATTCCTCAATTCCAGCGGAGGTTTTAGACTGCAATATTCGCGGTCAAAGCCTTCTCTTGGTTTTGAGGAAAGGGAAGGCACATAGATAGTTTACTTTGTACGCGGACACTTGGACGACGCAGCAAAAAACAATACCGCCGGCTCGACTGCGTTACGTGTGTGATGCTGATGCACTTCACGCTTGCCGTTGTGCCTCTTATTTATTGCGCTCGGCTTGAGGTGCTCTTTACTGCTACCGCCGGCTAGACCGCGTTACGCGTGTGATGCTGAAGCATTACAAGACTTCCGTTGTCCCTCCTTATTGTGCATAAATTGATATCCTCTCCATTGCTACCACCGACTAGGTCGCTTTACGCGTGTGATGCCGATGCATTACAAGACGTCCGTTCTACTTCCTAACTTAATATGCTTGGCTCGAGGTCCTCTCCACTGCTACCGCCGAATAAATAGCGTTACGCGTGTGATACTGGTGCATTCCCCGACTTCCGTTGTACCTCTCAACTTATTGTGCTTGGCTCGAGGTCCTCTCCACTCCTACCGCCGACTAGATCGCGTTACATGCATGATGCTAATGCATTCCACGAATTCCGTTGTACCTCTTAACTTATTGTGCTTGGCTTGAGGTCCTCTCTACTGCTACCGCCCACTAGATCGTGTTACGTATAAGATATTGAGCCATTACACGACTCCCGTTGCCTCTCAACTTATTGTGCTTGGATCGAGATCCTCTCCACTGCTACCGCCGACTAGATCCCATTATGTGCATGATGCTAATAGATTCCACGACTTCCGTTGTACCTCTTAACTTATTGTGCTTGGCTCGAGGTCCTCTCCACTGCTACCGGCGAATAGGTAGCGTTACGCGTGTGATACTGGTGCATTCCACGACTACAGTTCTACTTGTCAACTTATTGTGCTTGGCTCGAGGTCCTCACCACTCCTACCGCCGACTAGATCGCTTTATCTGCATGATGCTAATGCATCCTACGACTTCCGTTGTACATCTTAACTTATTGTGCTTGGCTCGAGGTCTTCTCCACTGCTACCGCCGAATAGATAGCGTTACCCGTGTGATACTGGTCCATTCCACGACTTCCGTTCTACCTCTCAAATTATCGTGCTGGGCTCGAGGTCCTCTCCACTCCTACCGCCGACTAGATCGCGTTACGTGCATGATGCTAATGCATTCCACGACTTCCGTTGTACCTCTTCACTTATTGTGCTTGGCTTGAGGTCTTCTCTACTGCTACCGCGGAATAGATAGCGTTACGCATGTGATACTGGTGCACTCCACAACTTCCATTGTACCTCTCAACGTATTGTGCTTGGCTCGAGTTCCTCTCACTCCTACCGCTGAGTAGATCGCGTTACGTGCATAATGCTAATGCATTCCACGACTTTCGTTGTACTTTTTTACTTATTGTGCTTGGCTCGAGGTCCTCTCCACTGCTACCGCTGACTATATCGCGTTACGTGCATAATGCTAATGCATTCCAGGACTCCCGTAGTACCTCTTGACTTACTGTGCTTGGCTCTAGGTCCTCTACACTCCTACCGCCGACTAGATCGCGTTATGTGCATGATGCTAATAAATTCCACGGCTTCCGTTGTACCTCAACTTATTGTGCTTGGCTCGAGGTCCTCTCCACTGCTACCGCCGAATAGATAGCGTTACCCGTGTGATACTGGTGCATTCGACGACTTCCGTTCTACCTCTCAACTTATTGTGCTTGGCTCGAGGTCCTCTCCACTCCTACCGCCGACTAGATCGCATTATGTGCATGATGCTAATGGATTCCACGACTTCCGTTGTACCTCTTAACTTATTGGGCATGGCTCGAAGTCCTCCCAACTGCTACAGCCAAATAGATACCGTTACGCATGTGATACTGGTGCATTCCAGGACTTCCGTTGGACCTCTAAACTTATTGTGCATGGCTCAAGGTCCTTTCAACTGCTACCGCCGAATAGATAGCGTTACGCATGTGATACTGGTGCACTCCACAACTTCCATTGTACCTCTCAACTGATTGTGCTTGGCTCGAGGTCCTCTCCATTCCTACCGCCGATTAGATCGCGTATTGTGCATAATGCTAATGCATTCTACGACATGTGCTGGGCTTGAGGTCCTCTCCACTGCTACCGCCGAATAGATAGCGTTACGTGTGTGATACTGGTGCATTCCACGACTTCCGTTGTACGTCTTAACTTATTGTGCTTGGCTTGAGGTCCTCTCTACTGCGACCTACGACTAGATCGCGTTACGTGCATGATGCTAATGCATGCCACGACTTGTTTTGTACCTGTGAACTTATTGTGCATTGCTCGAAGTCCTCACCACTGCTACCGCCGACTAGATCGCGTTACGTGCATGATATTAATGCATTCCACGACTTCCTTTGTACCTCTTGACTTATTGTGCTTGGCTCGAGGTCCTCTCCACTCTTACCGCCGACTAGATCGCGTTACGTGAATGACGCTAACGCATTTCACGACTTCCGTTGTACCTCTTAACTTAATGCACTTGGCTCGAGGTCCTCTCCACTGCTATAGCCGAATAGATAGCGTTACGCGTGTGATACTGGTGCATTCCACGACTTCCGTTGTACCTCTCATCTTAATGTGCTTGGCTCAAGGTCCTCTCCACTCCTACCGCCGACCAGGACGTGTTTCGGATGTGATATTGAGGCATTACACGACTCCGGTTGTACCTCTTAACTTATTGTGCTTTGCTTTGCTTGAGGTCGTCTTCACTGCTACCGCCGACTAGATGGCGGTATGTGTGTGATGCTGATGCATTACACGACTTCCATTGTACCTCTGAACTTATTGTGCTTGGCTCGAGGTCCTCTCCACTGCTACCGCCGACTAGATTGCGGTATGTGTGTGATATTGATGCATTGCACGACTTCCATTGTACCTCTTTACTTATTGTGTTGGTTAGAGGTCCTCTCCACTGCTTCCGCCGACTAGGTCGTGGTATGTATGTGATCCAGATGCATTACACGACTTACACTGTACCTCTTGAATTATTACGCTTGGGTTGAGGTCTTCTCCACTGCTACCGCCGTCTAGATCGCGGTATATGTCTGAAAATGATGCATTGCATGACTTCAATAGTAACTTTTAACTTATTGTGCTTGTCTTGAGGTCCACTCCACTGCTACCGCCGAATAGATAACGTTACGCGTGTGGTACTGGTGCATTCCACGACTTCCGTTGTACCTCTCAACTTATTGTGTTTGGCTCGAGGTCCTCTCCCCTCCTACTGCCGACTAGATCCCGTTACGTACATAATGCTAATGAATTCCACGACTTCTGTTGTACCTCTTAACTTATTGTGCTTAACTCGAGGTCCTCTCCAGTGCTACCGCCGAGTAGATCGCGTTAAGTGCATGAAGCTAATGCATTCCACGACTTCCGTTGTACCTATTAACTTATTGTGCTTGGCTTGAGGTCCTCTCTACTGCTACCGCCCACTAGATTGTGTTGCGTATGTGACATTGAGGCATATCACGACTCCCGTTGCACCTCTCAACTTATTGTGCTTGGCTCGAGGTCCTCTCCACTCCTACCGCGGACCAGATCGCGTTACGTGCATGATGCTAATGCATTCCACGACTTCCTTTGTACCTCTTGACTTAATGTGCTTGGCTCGAGGTCCTCTCCACTCTTACCGCTGACTAGATCGCGTTACGTGAATGACGCTAACGCATTTCACGTCTTCCGTTGTACATCTTAACTTAATGCACTTGGCTCGAGGTCCTCTCCACTGCTAGCGCCGCATAGATAGCGTTACGCGTGTGATACTGGTGCATTCCACGACTTCCGTTGTACCTCTCATCTTATTGTGCTTGGCTCGAGGTCCTCTCCCCTCCTACCGCCGACCAGGTCGTGTTACGTATGTGATATTGAGGCATTACACGACTCCGGATGTACCTCTTAACTTTGTGGGTTTCTCAGTAGGCATAGGCCACTACCCACCGTGGGTTCGAGCTTCGCGCGAGCCAAGGGCCCCGATCAGCCGTCACCACACGCACCCTGGGGCATCGCTGCGGCGGCGTTCAACCTCTAAAGAGAGGAGAGCGGCTCGCCGCAAGAAACAGGCCTCCAAGTTCACGAAGGAGACGTTTATTGACGCCGTCCTCCAGCGGTACATACACACACTCAACAGTCACCCCGTCCCGGGGCGCGCTCAGAGCAAGGCTCCGGTGCGCGCTCGGGGCAACAAGAGAAATGCGCGCCGCTAGCACGCCGCTGCAGGAGATTGTCCCCGCGGCAGTGCTGTGATCTCTCTCGTGTCGGCCGATGGGCCGTTTGCGAGAGAGAGTGGGCAGTCAACGCAAGGTGCGCCTGTCAGAGGTCGTTGGACCCCTGGACAGGCTCGAGCCGCGGCGGATCGAGGACCCACGCTGGCGAGCTCGAGTATGAACTCGTCCGAACGGCAGAGGCCGGCTCGTACGAACAGTAACGTACGCACCTTACGCTGTCTCGGAGGGGTCTCCTCTCTCTCTGGGCCCCGCTCGGAAGGTCGCGCGACCACCCCAAACGGGTCCCGAATTACCGCCAAAAGTCACCAATGGCAAAGGCCCTTGGGAAGCCGGGGGCGGAGCTGCGGCCGAATGACAGCGATTAACCACCAGCCGTCTCTCCGCCGCCCGAGGCGGGAGAAAGGGAAAGAGAGCGACGCGGGATGCCGCGCAGACGCCACGGGGGGAATCTAGCAGGCTTCCCACATCCTCCTCTCCTTAAATGCCCTCCTACCCATCGGCGGAAGCGTGCGGCAAAATAATAAAAAAAAAATAAAAAAATAAATACATATAAAACTACCACACTTCAGTTCCAGCCATTAACTCAAAATACAAACAAACAAGAACAGAAACAAACAACACTTGCATACGTTGCAACAATTGCATACAAAACTAACTACACTGTACACTGTACACAAGGCCAGCTTACAGGTGGCCTGCAGCCTCCTAATGTTCGATGGCGCGGCCCATTGGGCCTGTCGGCGGCCAACTCACGCTTTTGCTGCCTTCAGGGTCCCGGCGGACGATTTATTGACGGCGGTCCCATGTCCTCCACAGGGTCATCAAAGTTGAGCATGGGGACGTTGACGACGCTCGACGATCCCGAAGAGGACCCGCACGGCAAAGGGTGCTTGTCCGTGATCAGTCTTTCCGGAAAGCCGAACCGACAGAACACTTCCTGGAGTTTATCCAGCACCGCTCGTGCTGACACTTTCCGAAGCGGGTACAACTCGACCCATTTGGAAAAATGGTCAGCTACTACCATCAGGTGAATGAACCCCTGCTTACTCCTGGGGAAAGGCCCCATCAGATCGCAGGTGGCCATCTGCCACGGACGCACACTGTCAATTGGTTTCATCATTCCGGGCGGCTTGCCGCCCCTTGACTTCACCGCTTGACAGACATGGCAGGAACGGCAATAGCGGAAAATGTCACGCTTCATGCCGGGCCACGTCACCGATTGACTCAGTTTTGCAAAAACTTTGGAGCCACTCAGGTGACCGGCCAGTGGTTCGTCATGAGAAAATCGCAACAGTGCGCCTCTCAGACTTTTGGGGATAACCACCTTGAACGGGTCAATGGACTCATCATCGGTGGCTATGTATTTCAGCACGAGCCCGTCATGGCCCAGCAAATATGAATCCCCCGGGGCTCGCCGCGACACACGCTGGCTTTCACCCCCTGCGCCCGCTACAATACAAGTAGCGTCCCGGCGCTCCGTCTCCCTGAGACCGTCGCTCATCTCGCGACACATGGGGTCATTTTGCTGGGCTTTCAGTAGCTCTTTCCGGCTGAAAACGATTCCTGTTACCCCAGAGGGGGGCCTGGTCTCGTCCCCCTTCAGGTTTGCAGCCAAAATTTCCGCTCGCGACGGCGTCTCCGAGGCGCTCACGCGGAGCTTTGCCTCTCGCCCGCTTTGCGAAGCGCTGCTTGCCTGGTTAGCGGAATGGGTTAGCCCGTTTGCGGGCTCCCCCTCCTTGCCGCCCGGCGGCTCGTCCGCTTTTTCGCCCGCTCCGCCTGCTGGCGTCAAGGCGCCGCTGGCGAGTGGGGCACGGGATAGCGCGTCAGCTACCATGTTCGTGCTCCCCTTTCGATATTGCACCGAAAAGTCGTAATGCTGTATCAGGAGAGCCCAGCGCGCCAGCCGACCCGCAGGCTCGCGGAGCCGTATCAGCCAACTGAGCGCACTGTGGTCTGTCTACACCACGAATTGCGTTCCGTCAAGGTAGACGTCGAATTTCCGCAGTGCAAATACGATGGCGAGGCACTCCTTCTCGGTCACGGAATAATTCCTCTCCGAGGGTAGCAAGGAGCGGCTGGCAAAGGCCAGCGGCTGCAGCACGCCATCGAAATCCTGTAGAAGAACTGCTCCTAAACCCAGATCGCTCGCGTCAGTCTGGACTACGAACTGTCTGGTCAGGTCGGGTAGCCTGAGCTGCGCTGTCTCGGCAATGGCACTAGACAGGAGGCGAAAGGATCGCTCTTGCTCAGGCCCCCATTGCCACGCAGCAGTCTTTCCCAAGAGCTTGGTCAAGGGTGCCTGCACGCGGGCACAGGACGGGATGAACGACCGATAGAAATTGGCCATTCCCAGAAAACGGCGGAGGCCGCGTACGCCCTTGGGCACGGGAAACTCGAGTATGGCTCGGAGTTTGTCCGCATCGGGCTCAATGGAGCCCTCGCCCAGCGTGAACCCTAGCAACTGAACTCGGGTCCGCGCTATTTGGGCTTTCGCAGGATTCAAAGTCATCCCAGCAGCCCGTACCCTCGCGAGCACGTCGGCAATGTGGCCTAAGTGCTCATCGAAGGTTCGTGAATAAATCACGATATCGTCCAGGTAGCACATGGCATGAGACCATTTCGCTTCCCCTAGGACGCGGTCCATGAGCCTCTGAAAAGTCTCAGGACCATTGCAGAGACCAAAGGGCATACTAGTGAACTCAAACAGCCCTCCGGCCTCTGAAAAGTCGCAGGACCATTGTAGAGACCAAAGGGCATGCGAGTGAACTCAAACAGCCCTCTGTGGCACGTGAACGCGGTCTTAGACCGGTCAGTGCCCGCCATCTGGACCTGTAGGTAACCTTTGGAGGCATCTAGCGTGGAAAAGTACCGCGCACTGCCCAGGTTTCCTACGATTGAGCTGATCGTCGGGAGCGGATAGGCATCCTTTTGAGTCAGCGCATTCAGACGGCGATAATACACACACAACCGGTGGCTGCCATCTTTCTTAGGCACCAACACAACCGGAGACGCCCAAGCGCTGGACGAGCGACGGATAATGTCCGCCGACAGCATCTCATCCAGCAACCCATCGATCACCTGCCTTTTTGCAAGGCTGACGGGTCTGGGGTTGCACTTCAAAGGAAGCGCATCTCCGGTGTGGATCTTGTGGCTCACTAAATTAGTACAGCCAGGTTGATCCGTGAAGAGCTCATCGTACTGACGCAACAGTGCTGTCAAACGAGCCTTCTGTGTGTCATCCAACGTTACCGCAAAGGCGGCCAGCGGATGTGGTGCCTGGTCGTGCCGCGCCGCTCGGTCCCAAAGGGGAGCGTGAACGACGGAACGCTCGACACAAGGGCTTGGTCCTGGTCGCTAAGCGTGGCACTCTCCGAACGCCTTCACTGCGCAGGCAGTTATTGACGCCGGTGGGCAGATGAACGGCTTCAGCTGGGAAAATGGTCCGTCGCGATAGCCGCCATTCGCAATGTCCACCACGATCCCGGTTTTCAGGAGAAAGTCCCTTCCGAGAATCACGGGCACACTGAGCCCTGGGAGGTGGATGAAACGAGTGCGTCTCGTCCGCTCTCCCCACCTGACAGTCAACCTCGCGGCGCCAGCCGAATGGGCTACGCCTTTCGCAAGGTTGAATGTCGTACGGCAGTCCCGCAAGCGCACCGAGTGCTTTTGCAAGTGGGACAACACCTCTTCACCGAACAAGGAGGCAGTGGCTCCCGTATCCAGTAACGCCAAAAATTCGCGGCCAGCAATGGTGACCGGAATAAACGGCGCGTGCGCATTAGCAAGGCAGCTTGCTCTGTACGCTGAGGGGATTAGCAAGGATTGGGCCGGTCGTCCCTTAACGACCGTCCCGCGCCGCCATTTCCCTGCCTCAAAGGAGACCTGGTTACGGGGCATTCTCTCGCTAAGTGCCCCGTCTCTTGACAGCGGAAACAGCGCACACCGCCGCGAGCTTGGTCGCGGAACAATGGCGCCTCTCCCTGCCTGGTTCCGCCCGTTGCACGGCCAAAGGGCTGGCTGATTCGGGCTTCCCCCTCCGTCTCCTGTAGGAGTAGGGATCGAGAGCTCTATCGCTCAACTCCCATACTTCGTTTTGCCCGCTAACGGCTGCAGAGGCAGCGTGTGCGGGTGGTCGCCGGTTGGGTAGAGGCATGGCCCCTCTCCATGAACAGCGTGGCTCGAAGGCCTCGCTTGCCGGCGGTGGCGGACGATAGGCGCGCGCGGCGAGAATGTCGCCTTGAATGCGCTTTGCCTCGGCGGCCAGCTCCTCAAACTCTCGGAACCGGCATCTGCGCAGGTATGCCGAAAAAGTCGGATGTGCCTGCCTGATAGTCCTTTCCACACGTTCCTCGTTCGAGGCTCTGGGCTCGGCGATTGAGAAAAGGTCCTCCATCGCACGTACGTACTCCAGGAGTGACTCATCCGGAGCCTGTGTACGGAGCTCCAACTCTCGCCGGATCCTACGCTCATAGTCAGCGGGCAGGAATTCGCGCAAGAATGCTGCACGGAACTCCTCGAGAGTCGCTGCCCGGTGGCCGGAAAGCCGATGCCACCTAGCTGCGGTGTCAGTCAGTGCTGCGGGGATGATGTGTGCAATCACAACCTGATCAGTGAGACCCATAGCTCTCTGGTAATGGGTGAGGGACTCAAGGAAATCCCGGGCACTCAGGAGGTCATCATACCCGCGGTATGTTGGCATGGGCAACTTGACCGCGGGGTGAGACACCTTCGGCGCGGCCAAAAGCGTCTCAACCGCCCCTGACAGCGACTGAATCATCTGGGCAGCACTTCTTAGCAGCGACTGCGCCCCGGCCTCAGAGGAGGCTTGGGCGGGCTGCACGAACACAGGAGGCAAGGCGCCCAGTTCGATGAGCGGCGCGGTTTCCACAGGGAGCCGGGCCAGCGCCTCACCGTTCCCAGAGCAGAATTGATTGCTCGCGGGGCACGGCTGCTGCTGTGCAGGACGGCCGGTTGCGGCAGCGTCGCACGCACCGCTTTCGCACTGGGTGCAAAGCACGCACAGCGGAGGCATGTGATTCACGGGTGCACCGCAGGGTGCTCCCGATACAGCTCCAATGGGAGCTGCGTGATCTACGTTGGGGGTTGTACCGCCGTATGCCCCAATGGGGGCCGCGGCCAACAACGGTGTTTGGCTATTTGAAGAAACAGCCGCCAACGGATCAAAGGACGCTACGACTCCTAAGGGAGCCGACACGTAGCTGCCGAATGCCCCGATGGGGGTGGCAGACATGGTGCGCAAGCGTGATCGTCAAGGCGACCTGCTCGGCAAATGTGCTATCAAAGGCTAAGAGCCAGTGACTTAGCACGTTGGGCGCCAGTTGTGGGTTTTTCAGTAGGCACAGGCCACTACCCTCCGCGGGTTCGAGCTTCGCGCGAGCCAAGGGCCCCGATCAGCCGTCACCACACGCACCCTGGGGCACCGCTGCGGCGGCGTTCAACCTCTAAAGAGAGGAGAGCGGCTCGCCGCAAGAAACAGGCCTCCAAGTTCACGAAGGAGACGTTTATTGACGCCGTCCTCCAGCGGTACATACACACACTCAACAGTCACCCCGTCCCGGGGCGCGCTCAGAGCAAGGCTCCGGTGCGCGCTCGGGGCAACAAGAGAAATGCGCGCCGCTAGCACGCCGCTGCAGGAGATTGTCCCCGCGGCAGTGCTGTGATCTCTCTCGTGTCGGCCGATGGGCCGTTTGCGAGAGAGAGTGGGCAGTCAACGCAAGGTGCGCCGGTCAGAGGTCGTTGGACCCCTGGACAGGCTCGAGCCGCGGCGGATCGAGGACCCACGCTGGCGAGCTCGAGTATGAACTCGTCCGAACGGCAGAGGCCGGCTCGGACGAACAGTAACGTACGCACCTTACGCTGTCTCGGAGGGGTCTCCTCTCTCTCTGGGCCCCGCTCGGAAGGTCGCGCGACCACCCCAAACGGGTCCCGAATTCCCGCCAAAAGTCACCAATGGCAAAGGCCCTTGGGAAGCCGGGGGCGGAGCTGCGACCGAATGACAGCGATTAACCACCAGCCGTCTCTCCGCCGCCCGAGGCGGGAGAAAGGGAAAGAGAGCGACGCGGGATGCCGCGCAGACGCCACGGGGGGAATCTAGCAGGCTTCCCACAACTTATTGTGCTTTCCATTGCTTGAGGTCGTTTTCACTGCTACCGCCGACTAAATCGCATTATGTGTGGGGTATTAATGCATTACACGACTTCCATAGTACCTCTTAACATATTGTGCTTGGCTTGATGTCCTTTCCACTGCTACCGCCGGCTAGATTGCGGTATGTGTGTGATATTGATGCATTGCACGACTTCCGTTGTACCTCTTAACTTATTGTGTTGGATAGAGGTCCTCTCCACTGCTACCACCGATTAGATCGTGGTATGTATGTGATGCAGATGCATTACACTACTTACACTGTACCTATTGACTTATCATGCTTGG
The DNA here is from genome assembly GCF_052857255.1 of Amblyomma americanum. Taxonomy (NCBI): domain Eukaryota; kingdom Metazoa; phylum Arthropoda; class Arachnida; order Ixodida; family Ixodidae; genus Amblyomma; species Amblyomma americanum. The sequence continues at coordinate 277,013,164 of NC_135497.1, forward strand.
CTTGAGGTCCTCTCCACTGCTACCGCCGTCTAGATCGCGGTATGTGTCTGACAATGATGCATTGCATGACTTCAATTGTACCTCTTAGCTTATTGCGCTTGTCTTGAGGTCCTCTCCACTGCTACCGCCGACTAGATTGCGTTACGTGTGTGATGCTGATATATTGCACGACTTCGGTTGTGCCTTTTAGCTTAAGGGCACGGGGTAAGCCCTATACTTCCCATGCATTTTAGGCCATGTTGAGGTACATGTTTCTCACTAACTAATAACAGTAGCCTAATAATACATATATCATTGTTTGCCAAATGTTGTGCTCGTTTTACTGAATTAGAATATTTGAAATGTGTTGAAAATTCGATTTTTAATAAAATTTTTTCCGGTAGTACACAAATCTGGCCTTTCTTTGCGCATTTCAAAATTCATAACAAAATAACTGCTCAGTGAAATTGCTTAATTCTAGTTCAGTAGTTGGCAACATTTATGTAGATGATTGCAAAAAAAAATCAACCGTCTGTCTTGAAAGGCATTGGAAAAATGGTACCTTTGTAAGAAAAAACACTGTTTTGAGATAATAGAGCGTAAAGAGAAAAAAGATGTGAAAAACCTTTTTTTATTCGCAGAAACGCCTCCGTAGTAATTGGTTTAATAGCCCCCTGCTTCGTAGTCACTGTCGCCGTCATTTTTTCGCTTTTCGGCTTGTCGTTTTGACTGTCGGGCCTCTTTTGTAAGCTGTCGTGTTGCTCGGTCCGCAAATTACATGCGCTTATGGTCAGCTTCCCTCAGAGTCTTGATGGTGTTGCTCCCTGGGTTCAATCCACACGCCTTCAAAACGTTGGCCCGTGCGATGCTACCATCATTAAATGAAAGAACAGCATCCAGTGTTGCCATCCGTAGGGTCCGAAGCCTAACAAACACATTCTTTGGCGCGCGTTCCCAAACAACATGGTTGAACGACTCATTTGCATTTTGAGTTCGCCCATGCAGGCACTTCTCTAGGAGCTCAGCCTTCGATAGCTCCCTATAAATGGGCTTGATAGCCTCCAAGACAGATGCAGGCAAACTCTCCTTGTGGAAAAATGGCTTGCCCTCTGACTGACTTCTGTTGAAGGCACACCACGTATCAGGTCCCTTTGGGCAAAGTCCATGGCATGGGTCATCGTCTGTGGCCGATAAGTGGAAGAAGGTTGCCCAAACTGCCTTTCGCATTTCATCCAGGTTTCCTACATTTCTTCTGATGGCCAAACCATAGTACGTCTGGAGCTTGTCTATTACTGCATCAGTCAGTCGGCCTCGGCCCGAGAGGCTCTTTCCATCAGAGAGTTTTCCTGCTTTGTTTCATTTTTTTAGCCTTCGTAACCTTGTGCCCATCCTTTTTTGCACGTGCCCTATGCACTCAACCTTGGATATTTCAACGGAATCACCATATGGCATTTGTGCCTTCACAGCCATAAAAGCCTTGCTGTCCCCATCCCCAAGGTATTTGACGTATCGAACGCCGTGAAGCTCCTCACTCCTGCCGAAAATTTCAGTGCTCCTGCGACTTCCATTCCACCGCTGGTGCCTTGGTAGTTGCTTTAGCACACCTCTCTATGAAGGGGGTCACTGTTTGTACCCTTGATGTTGCACTTTGGACAACGTTTAGACAAAACCTCCACATCCAGCACTTTCCCAGAGTCTACACTGGTCGCAGAGACTATGCCGTTATTGGAAGTATGGCCTCGCTTCTGCCAGCTTCCATCAAGAGCAACTGCGATGTCTTTATCCCCCTCATTCAGCTGCACAGCTTCGTCAGCTGCCCTTTTCATCGACTCCTGAGCAGCAGCAGCTTCGATGTGACCTAGAAGCTCTTGATTGTATTTCGCAAACTTTGTCGGCAGCTTAGGAAGGTTTAGCATAGCACAGAGTATATTTCCTGCAGCCATTCCCTTACCAATGGACCTCAAGGCATACACTAACCTGAGGTTGGCTTCATAGAGGCCAGAAGTAGTTTTCTTCGACGTCTCAAATCGTTGTGCGGCACTACACACTTCACAGTTCAAACTGTAAACGCTTGCAACACCTGCCCGTTTTGTCACAATTTCGATGAGCTCAACACTTCCACCGCACTCTCTGCACACACAAATCTGTGCAATTGCGGCACAAATGCCGTCCATGTCCATTAAGGCATATTGGCTGCTGCTCTGTAGCACATCCTCTTCCTGGAAGCACAGATAAAATCTTGAAAGCTTCGATGTCGAGGAGCTGGCGCGTTCGGCGTTCGGGATCTCAATCGGTCGTGGACATCCTTTTGATTTTTCACGATGAGCGTAGCGGTTGCCGTGAAATTCACGCCTGACGAAGGCCTTCTTTGCCCTGGGCATCTCAACTTATCAGCAGCAACCAACACCGGCACAATTTACAATACTGATCGAAAGGGATAGCACTCGGACGCAGCTGCATGAAGGTTGCAGAAACGTGGAAAAAAACGTGCAAAGCGTCTCAGGATTGTCTTGGCTAAAAAAGAGGAGCTGTACAATAGTTGCCAGACAATTTTTTATATGTAGCTGATTTTAGACAAGTTTTGAAATCAGGTGGTGGACTTTTTGGTTGAAAAAATTGACGTTAATCCTGAAAGGGGGCGTGGCCGCTCACTACTTGGTTTCGGAAAAAGCGTTTTTCAGCCGTAAATTTGGCTTTCTGAGGAAAGTGCGATCATGGAACATGTGTAGAAAGAATTGAACTTCTAAAATTCGAAAAGAAAAAAAACGATTTTTTTCTAATTTTACCTTACCCTGTGCCCTTAATGTGCTTGGCTTGAGGTACTCTCCACTGCTACCGCGGCTAGACAACGTACGTTACGTGCGTCATGCTGACGCATTACACGAGTGCCCTTGTACCTCTTATTGTGCTTGACTTGAGGTCCTCGCCACTGCTACCGCCGGTTAGACGGCGTTGCGTGTGTGATGCTGGTGCATTCCTCAGCTTCCTTTGTACCTTTCAACTTATTGTGCTTGGCTTGAGGTCTTCTCCCTCTGTAGCGCCGGCTAGACCGCGTTACATGTGTGATGCTTATGCATTAGATGACTGCCGTTTAATCTCGTAATGTGTTTGGCGTGAGGTCCTCTTAACCATCACCACCAGTTAGACCGCGTTACGTTTGTAATTCGGTGACATTACACGATTTTCTCGGTACCCCTTAATTTTTTGTGCTTGGCGTGAGATCCTCTTCACTGCTGCTGCCGGTTAGCCCGCGTTACGTGTGGTGCATTATAAGATTTTGTTCTACCTCTTAACTTATACTCTTTGGCTTGAGATCATGCACTGCTACTGCCGAATGAATCGCGTTATGCGTGTGATGGTGATGCATTACACGACTTCCGTTGTTCCTCTTATCTTATTGTGCTTGGGCTGAAGTCCTCTCCACTGCTACCGCCGGCTATACCGCGTTGCGCATGTGAAGCTGATTCGTTGGCTTCCGTTATCTATTTAGCTTTATCTTTGGCGGTAAAACAGGTGCTAGTCGGTTGTTCACTAGGAAAGAACCATGCTGGAATGCTTACCACGAGGCGAAAACAGACAAGGAACAAATAAGAGACGAAGCTCATGGTCACAACTGCTTCAATTGGAAGGAAAAGAGCTCGAGCTCGATTTTGTACAGAAACATCAATCCGATAGCGAGATACAAGGTTAAAGTCGAGCCGAAAACGCCGCAAGCAAAAGAGTCTAAGTGTGCCCATGTCATGTCATCTGCACAATACGCTGGGGCAATGAAACTCGCGGTCGAAAAGATCAAGGGATTCATGCTGACGCATTTTTTTTCGGGCTGTCCTAATCCTGTACTCATCAATAAGTTCAATTTATATTTTAGTTTTGGCATGATATAGAGTGTTACTATCTTACCTCATCCAAAGACGAAAGTCGAAAGGAGGATGTTTGCCTCAATTTGCCTAGAATGAAAGCAAAAATCAGTCTCTGCCCGAGAACTTGTTAGGCGAAAAAAGAGGGAAATTGTTGAAAAGTATTAGAGCTTGTTTTGATTTGAAAGCAGTCCCGGCTACCTAGAACGGGGAAGTAAAACATCACTGCTTTGAGAAAACTACGAAAAGAACAGGGAAATATAAAATAAATTCGACGGTATAAAGTTGATGTGTACTTTCAGCGGCCTATTGTCTTGTTTGCATACAACTTCTCTGACACGAACGATGTTCTATTTATTTTAGTCTCTTTTTATCATTTTTATTATTTATTTATTTACCGTAAGCCACACAAAGCCTCCTTTTAACCAAGTCGAACGAACGTTCCTCAGTGGTTGAGGGGTGGCCCGCCCGACTCACGACCCAAGGGGCAGCGGCTTGTGTCCCGGGTCAGTCATTTTTGTTTACAGCGCAATTGCTTGTCTTCAGAGGAACTACATAGTAGTGCTGGAATGACTGCACGACTCTGTAGACCAATGAGGAACTGCGTAGTGGTGTCATCAATACTTTAAATGTGATTGTACGGGTGTCTGAATTACCTGTGCTAGGTCATGTAGTTTTGACGCCGGGACATTCTCGACCAACCCCGATCTTCTCGACACAACAGCACCAACTACGGCCGTTCCTCCGCAGAACGGGCCCTTATACACTATCGTGTTAAAAAGAGCAAGCAGTAAACGAAACGATTAAGCATTGAATTCTGGCCCTGGGTTTCGCAGCTCTACCTGCAAAAATGTTTTATTGTTGGAGAGGAAGCTGGCTTCGCCATTCTACTGCCTTGTTGGAAGGAGTAGCCTGTTTAATGACGGCAATCTTGACCACCGCCAGGTGGCACGACTGGACGATGTTCCGATATCCTGAGCATGACAGCATACCGTCACCATCGAACCGGAGTTAGCAGCGGTTCTTAGGGGCGCTTTTTCGAGTCTTTCAGCACAACTGAAAGCCCTAAACCCTTGCATGTGGCGACATATTTAAAAGAATTAAACTGTCCTTTTTGTTTATTGCACGGAGCTACGGTCCCTCGTACTGCTACAGAATTCTCAGTGTCCTTGTCTCCTTGCAGGACCTTCTTGGAAACTGGTCACTACTACTACTTCTACCCGTTCTACCTCGCTGAGTGCTACTTCACGGGTTGCATAACACTTTTCCTCGTTTGGAGGTTCAAGACAAGAAAGATATCATTGGTGAGCAGGTTACGAAGTTTTCCTTGCGTAATACACGCTCAGAATTGTGGCAACCTGATGGGTCAGATTGTGCTCTTCTAACATTATGCAAACCAAAAGGCGCCAAAATGATATTCAGGTACTTTGTGTGCTTCATGCTATAGGCCCTGAAACACCATTACGAAAAAGCGCGTTTGCTATTTGGTGCTGAGGGTCAATGTTGCGCTACCGCAGTTCGTTCGTACAGCCTAGTTTATTTATTTATTTATTTATTTATTTATTTATTGTACCATCAGGGCTAAAGGCTTTACAGAGGGGAGTGGGTTTAGGCTAAACAACAATGAAATAGAATACTGTGAAAATAGGTATTACAAAGAAATTTCCTTCAGAATAAAACAAATAACATCCATAAAACGTAAATAGTATAGAAACAATGTATACAATAGAGTGAAAAAGATAAAACACAATCAACTTACTTCAGAATAAACAATATTAGCTACAGCGTTATGAAAGATATTATTATCAGGAATGGCTGCAATATCGGGGGGAAGGCGGTTCCATTCCACAGATGTGCGGCGAAGATAAGACTGAAAAGAAGATTTGGTGTGGCATGTTGGGATGCCAACCTTGTGGCGGTGATCGATGCGACATGAAATGTATTCGGGGGGTGACATGAAATAGTTGTGAAGCGCAACGTGATGATATAGCTTGTGAAATAGCGTTAGGCGACCAATTTTGCGGCGAGATTGTAACGGTGGGAGCGAGACGTTAGATTTCACGGCTGTGATGCTTGCCGTACGGTTGTAATTTGAAAGAATGAGGCGAACGGAGTTATTTCGGACTAATTCCAAGAAATATGTGAGGTTTTCATGCGTAGGGTCCCATATTGATGCTGCGTATTCTAGTTTAGGACGTATGAGTGTTTTATAGAGTAAAAGTTTAAGGAAAGAGGGAGCGGTAGAGAATTTGCGACGTAAGTATCCTGCTGCACGATGCCCAGGTGAACCTGAAGGAACCAGGATAGTAGCGGTTTCAAAACCAGGCCACGTTAGTTCTAAAATGCCAAAGGAAAAAAGAAGCTAATTCAGGCTTAGTGTTTGAAATGGAAAATGTATTTGAATACAGCAAAATGTGCCCACCTTTGCTTTTCACGAAAAAAAGAACAAAATTCTGGCTGAGTATCACATAAATAGTGCATTAGTTATTCTGAAATGCACATACAAATACTTAGGTGTTACAATGTCGAACAGCTGTTCATAGAGTGCACATGTGGATCATGTGGTTGGCAAAGCCGGTGGAGCGCTGATTTTTCTTCAACGTAAATAAAGTGTTCGCTACCAAACCTGAAGAAAACTGCTTTGGTGTCGTGTGTGCGACCTATCATGGAATATGCCTGTGTTGAATAGGACCCTGAACAGCAATCGTTGATTGACAAGCTGGAGAAAATTCACAACAGGGCACCAAGGTTTGTCTCGGAAAGGTACGGTCGAAGAGATAGCTGTACGGAAATGAAAAAAAATATTTGCAATAGAAATACCTTGCTCCTCGTAGAAGAAAGGTAAGGCTAAAATTAGTCTACTCAATATTTCACAATAGAACCGGCATTAATCTGGAAATTTATTTTAAACAGCCCTTTTACATTTCAAAACGACATGATCCTTCATGCAAAAATCGAGAGTACCGTGCCAGGACAAACTTGCTTGCCATATCATTTTTTGTCAAGACTGTGCAACAGTGGAATCACTTGTCGAATGTGCTAGTGTCCACTGTAAATGATGATGTCTTTTTTGCAAATTTGTAACCCCCTGTTGTGAAGCCTTCGGTCAGTGCGGGGTAATTATTGAATAAAGAATAGAGACAAGTTTCGCGCGTGAGTCAGCGTTATGTGCTGCATGTGGAGGTGTAATAGCTACGTTAGACGCTCATGCCAATAGGATGTAATAATATGACGAGTTTGCGGGGAAAAACTATCGAGTCATGGAGACGACAGCTGCAGGTGTGAATGCCGCCTTGCAGGTGTCGCAGAACTGATAATGAAATGGTTGTCATTTCGGTGTTGTGGATAGTGTGGCTCTACGCATGAGTCGTGTTCACTTCCGCCGTCGTAATTCTCCGCTCACCTCCTCAGTCTGACGCAGCCTATTCGCCGTACAAGTCACAGTGATCTGAGCGCTACGTATGTTGTGGCTGATGATTGGCTGGCTTACCTCCACTACAACCAGTGTGTGGGCGATGCCTCTCGCTCCAGGCAGATCTCTGCCTCCATGGTTGGGCGGCGAGACACACAGCCGCTAACATGAAAAACATTACGGGCTCGTCTCGGTCGTTGCAAAGCTCCCAGATTCCTAACTGGACAGTACAAAAACAGAGAAGAACGCTTGTAGTGGCTTTCTTCACAATAACTGCAACCAATCGGCTGCCATCTTTAACTCGACTGGTGACGACGTAGTTGACAACGGTCGAGCACTCTCAAGAAGTTAAAACCAATCTAAAAAACGCCAGCAGACGGTAAACTTTCTCTATTTATTACTTCAGCATATATTTATAGCGAATACATGAAAATAATCCTTTCACGACTGCTGCACAAGCGTTTCTTTTTTCATCTTCGTACCTGTGCCTTTTGAAAGAATTCACAGTGAGGCATATAAAACATGTTGTGACTTCTTTGTGAGTGACAAAAGATTGAAGTGACGCAAATAAACAAGCGCAGATTTTTGGCTATTTCTTTTTAAAGGGAAGTAGCGTCTGAAAATGGCATTGGCAATTCTTTTAAACTTTGTTGCTGCAGTCACCTTGAAAAATGTGCTCTGCATGATTACGGAGAAAGAAAACTATTCATTCTGTGCGACTGGAAAAATTTTCATACGCTCTCAAACTTACATCCGCGAACTTATACGCATCTCAGTTGAACAAGTGCAGTGAAAATGTCGTGAAGTCATTGCTTTTTTTTGGATGGAGCATGCGAAACTTCGCTCAGAACGAATTAAACCAAAATGAAATGAGTGCGTCATTGGTTGAAAGAATACCTAGGTACCTGTTTGTAATTTTAACGATACTCGTATGACAGCGACCTTCAGTATTAGAACAGTGAATTCATAATTTCAAAGACCTGCAGATTTTTATTTAGTTTATGAGTATTCGAAGTTAGGCGGTGCGCCTTGTCTGTGTAACCTCCTCATGTGATTTTAGTTTTTCCCCGCAGAGCGGATTAGAGCCCAGTGTAAAGATATTTTGGGCAATGCGGGATGCTCGGCTTCGGTTTTGGCGTAGAGAGACATAGTGGCCTTTCTTGGGAAATAAAGCTTAGCTTACTTGCTTAGGGATTAAAACCCTCTGCGAGGTTAGCAACGACGGTGACAAAGAGCCACGGTCGTACACAATTGCGTTCAGCTTTGTCACTACTGGAGCTACGGCAGGCTTAAAGGTTTTATAAAATTAAGTCATCTGCCCGTTGCGACAAGACTTTCCTGGATTCCAATATTCGCTTCATTTTGTTGCTTTCTCGGATGAAAACACTGCGCTCCTCTTCTCCAGCTCCACTGGTTGAAAACGAAAACCACCCGCTAATAGTGAAAGCATACTAGTGAATGGAACATGGGACAGGTGGTGGCAGCTGTCAGGCAATAACTTGCCAGTTCGCAGGCCTAGTTGGCTCCTCATTCGCGCGCAACAATCGTGCTGCTGTCAACCGTGGTTTAAGCGAGCGAAAGAGCGAAATCACCTGCGGCCATCACTCTACGGCCCCGTTGCAGCGGTGGGCCGATGTCTTTGAGATGGTTTCTGCGCCAGCGTCAGCCAGCTAGCACGCGTGACGGTGCAAGTTGCAGCGAACACACCGCGCTTTTCAGATGGAAATACATTCCCAAAGCGACGAGATATGAGGTGGCGAAGTTGCTTTGTCATGCATGACATCTGTTCATGGCAGAGCTGTCGCTTCCTAAAGAGGAAGGAGCGGTTTGGAGCAGTGGTCAGGGAGAGTTTGTGATATGCTCTTGGGATGCCAGTCATAAGTGAAATCAAAGCTTTTTAGCATAACAAACATGTTCACGAACGAAAAGAAAGCACACCGGATTCTGGATTAGGAGCATCTCGTGGGAACAGAAGGCACGATGCAAACCTTGGGCAACAATAGCGGCCAGGCAGGTGGCCAAGTCCAATGAAAATTCTGCATACCTATACCTACGACAGAGGGGCAGTTTTAAGCGAACACGGCACAGAGCACCTGTTTTAAGTTAGGGCGTCGGTGCCAACATTTTGTCGCTATTATATCTCCAAGCAAGCGTACGCAGCAGGAGCCGGGATACCGGAGTGTCCGACTCATTAGAAAGGCAGCGCTGGCGGACAACGGACAAGGACAAGAAGTGGAGAAACTGCGCTGAACTAATAAGTGTTATCCACCAATCTTAAGACCCCCTGTACCGAGTGAAATTGTTCTTTTTCCATCCAAAAACAGGGCACCTCTATAGGGTCAAACATCGCTCCTGTCCTGAGCGTCCTCTACATGGTTATGCATGACATAGATTTTATTGGGACTAAAAACAGAAATAAGAAAAATATGTCCCAGTCTGCACCACTAAGTATAACGGGCTTACGGCTATGCATGACAGAGAATTTGGCTAGGAAATTGAAAAATATCCACTGCTTAAAATATTTAGATACGTAGACGACTACCTAATCCTCCTAAACTGCCGCTACGATGCTTTTATGGCCGAAGTACTGTAGTAGTTTCGGAGTGTCGTATCCTTTCCTGGCCGGCGAGGTGCGCCGTGGAGACGCAGGAACGCGGACCTTTTCCTCCTTCACAACGGGCGAGTAGCCAGAAGGTCAACTCGAGAGCGCTGCTCCGCCTCCTTCCTCAAATCGGTCGCCAGCGCGCACCGCCAGACGCCGCCGGAGCGGTCGCTGATTGGCCAAAAGTGACAACGGGCATGTGCGCTGAGATCGGCGGGTACCAGCCGTGGCCGGAGCGATAAGACAGCGAGCCGTGACAGCGAGAGGACGTCAGGTAAATACCTCTCTTCTTCCCTCTTTGTTGCCGCCGTCTTGCCCCGTCAGCCGTAAGACCAAGTCAGACGGCAAGGGCCGCAGATCAAGCAACCAGCGATTTTGGAGAGCCCAATAAACGTTGGGGGGGGGGGGCACCGGGCAAAGCGCCCTGTTCCCTGTTGTGTTGTTATATCGCATTTCCGCTGCGCCGCAGACAGAACGGCCGCACGTGGTGTGCGATACCAGGAGCTCAGAGTTCACTGCCTAGAGCTTAAAAGAGGCTGAACGGCCTAGTAAGAACCCCCAAAACAGGCGCCTCAACGTGGTTTTCACGCGCAGACGCGCTGGAGCAGCTCGCTCCCGGCGAACATGGTGGATGCGCAGAGTTTACTGCCTGATCTGCTGTGGCTCACAGAGCCCGGCCAGGGGTCTAGAAAACGCCCTGCCCCAGGCACTCGAGCAGCGTAATCTCCTCAACGGACGGGACGATACACCGCCGCAGGCGCGACGTACGCAACATCGTGGACGCCGGAAAGCTCTGCCAGACACCACGGTATCAGCACGCCAAGCGTTGCCGTTCATTCACCATCGCCGCGTGCCGCCTGGCCACAGGCGGGCTCACCGCCCTTCGTTTCACAGCTGCCAAACGGGACAACCGAGACCGCGCCAGATGGGACGAGTTCACCGTTCATCACGGCTCCTGACATCGAGGCACCAGCAAAGTAATTGCTGCGTTTTCAACTTTCCGTTCTAAGATTTTGAGGTGTAGTTAGTGAGGCCCTGTCTAATGACGGCGAGGCGCCGTTTCTCGCACATAGCTAAGCCTCGCTATAGAGCCTTTGTTCGGGTAATTCGGGAAGAAGTGTCCGTCATATTCGATCGTAGTTGCTGCTACCGACTCCTGGACCATGGGCCAGGTGCCCACAGAAGCCGGCCAAGTCATTACGCAAGTTATGCGCAGTGACGAGGTATTACAGGTGACAAATAGATACGTATTAGATCCGAAACTAAACCGCATTATTGAGCTATGAAAACACGTTTGTTTTGAATGTACGCAGGCGGGGATGAAGATGGTTCCGCTCTGCCAGCCTTGTCAGTGGTCACCAACCAGAAACATGTAAAACTAAAGCGACATTAAACTTGAAATGACTTCGGTGGCCGCATTTCGATCGAGACGAAATTCAAAGGCGCCCATGTGCTGTGCGACGTCAGTGCACGTTAAGAATCCCAGATCGCCGAAATTATTGTAGAGAACTCCACTGCAGCACCTCTTTCTCTCATTCTTCCACTCCCACCTTCCCTTACGACGATGGGGTTCATGTCATTTGGTCATGATGGGGTTCAGGACATTTACTGCACTATTTCCTTTCCTCCAAAACCGGTTTTCAGTTTCAATTTTCATTTACCCCGGCAGTGGCCTATAGCAATCAATTTGATCATCCGCCTCGTATGTGAGAGATGCGAGACACGATCGGCATTCAACGTGTATCCAGAGTTTTCGAGTGCACAAACTTTTTTTAATCCGGTCGAAAACTGCATGGCACTGAGATTCGAATCTCGGTCCTCTTGCACGTGAGGTGGATCCTCTAGCTCTATGCCATCACTCTAGATAGCCTCAACGGCCTAAGCGTAACGGACTGGATTGCTAGCGAATGCAAGCGTAGCATTCGTTGGCATAAACTTGGCGGATGAGATTAAAAAGTTTGCTGGGATGTGGTGACCACATATATAGGAGCGGCTTTTTCCCTGCAGTGGGTGTAGTCAAGCTGGTGATGATCATAACAAACCTTTTCCGGTTAAGCGCATATAAAATTCGGTCGTTGGTCGCACTCCGTGCAGGCCAATAAGGTTATCTTTGTCTCTTTGGTCAAGCTGCCGAAGCGAAATCATCGATATCAACGTCACCAGCTCTGCTACGTTTATATAAAATACCCTGTTATTTAAAATTCATTATTCAATAAAACAAGTCACGGGGCTAGTTAGTGATACATTGTTTCTAGAGAAGTAATTCAGCGCTCTTTAGTTGAGACGAGCACATATACAGGCATGACAGGGGAGGCGCTGGTGGAAGCTGTTCTCTACATTGATCCTTGGTGTCATTACCTGCACTCAGTGGGAGCCTATCCTCTTGCGTTTCCATGTGCAGATGTCCCCTCCTGGACCTCATGAGGCCTCCGCTGTGTCTGGAAATGCAGCGCGTTCTGAAGCAGACCAGCTCGAAGATGCAGGAAGTTACGAAATGTTGATCAAATAGTTCGTCCGAGACCAGAGGGATCAGTTCATGATGGAGGAAGCTCTGCCGGGCCGCTCTAAGAAGCAAGGTTAGCCGACCACACCGCTGCACTAGCGTGGTTGCTGTGAGTAATAGTATAGTGCAGCGTGCAACCTGCTTTAGGAAGGAAGCAGCGAGATTGTAATTGCGAGAGGATGATGAAAAGTTATAGACCATACAAGAAGGAAATAATGAAAATTTTCTTGATTGAACATATTTAGCCCGACATTCCCCACCCTTTGCACACCTCATCAGCAGTTTTGTTTAACCCTGCAACACAAAGTTTTCTTCAAGTAACCGAAAATTGCTGCCGTGCCATCCACCGCTTTATTTTTAACCCTCCAAGGTCTTTTATGATGCTTGGAAACAGGAAGTAATCATAGGAGCATTTCGAAAGCAGCCTAAGTTAAAACGAGGAAAGCTGCGAAACTGTGTCTTCCTCTTGAGAATATATGGACGATTAAAGTCCTGTCAATTAAGTAGATGTAAAATTTGAGCCCCCGAGAAATGCTGTTAGAGAAAAAAATGGTAGGATTTTAACGCCATGAAACCGACTAGGAGGTGCTGAAGCACTTGAGGCTGCAACACCTTCAACGCAACCGCAACCATTGCAAGATCGGGGGGAATGCCAGTACCGCGCCTTGACGGAGCAGCTGTGCAGGGCCTCCGCCGCTGGCGCTCCGCCAAAGGGCAAATGTTGAACCTCCACACATACCTCTGGTCTTTCACTTTTGCTATTGAAGGAGTGCTTTCACTCCAAAAGGCCAGCTGAAACTCGCCCGCATTCACACCTGATGAAGGAACCGAGTGGGTTCCGAAACGTCATGTTTTTTCATTGTTTATTTGGCGTTATTTTTTAAGTTCAAAAGCGTTGAAGTTCCATGCGCATTCCAACCATTGTGCATGTCTGACAGAAATCGCAGGTGCAAAGAACAGAGTCGATGGCGAGAACGAAGGAGAAGAACGGGAGGAGGAGTTGCCGCACCGCCGCCGCCGCAAACAGCGCGCGATATTCAAGAGCTTGGGAAGCGTATTGAGGCCGCTTTACCGGGCCAAGGTAGTCAAAGAAAAGAACCCATTTGAATGTTACCGCTGCCACGGCAACTTCACGTTCAAGCGCGAGCTGGTGTACCACTTTCGAGTGGACACCGGAGCAGCACCGCTTCCCTGCGACTTCTGCCCGCTGGAGTTCCCGACGGGCCGCATGCTGTCCAAAGATTGCTCCAGGAAGCACGGGCGCCCATAGCTCTCGGGTTTGACAGAATGCCGCCATTGAAAATCAAAGTTGGATTGAAGGGGTTTTGTGAAACAGGAACATCGAACGGATCCCGTTTTAGTCAGGTCATGTTTAATATAGGCAGATTCCATTTGGATGTGGACCAGTTTTGAGCAGGATGTGCTTTGTCAGGGTGTATTCGATATACCGCAGCTTAAACTGGGACATATTTACGTTCTCTTCTGTAATGATGCAAACATATGAGAACAGTACTGAATAGAAGGCATTCAAGACCAAAGCGCAGTGTCTGTGTCTAGCTGTTCTGTTTCTAGCGCTTTTACTCAAACGGCTTCATAACTTTTTTGGATATCTTGTAGTAGCACACCGAGACAATGGTACGCTTTCTTTTATCTTACAGCCACACTGACTTTCTGTGTTGGATGATATGTCATGGAGTGCACAAACACACCCGTAAATATAAAGTGAATACTCTGCCGATGTTTTTCTTGTGTTGGCAGTGAATAATTTTTGCAGGTACAACAGAATTGCAATTATCACTAGGCTACTCCAGAGAAAATAATCTTGCAAACGGGACAAAAACGATCGAATTTCATTAGAAAACCGCATGAGATGCAATTTGAGAGGCTTAAAAACTACCACATACCATGCAGTCCTGTGTTCCTGGTCATAATCCCAGCAAGTCATATGGTCTGGACATTCAAATAAAGCCGCAACGCAAAGCTACTATTGGGTCAATGCAGCTATATGTAATTTTAGGTCTAGCGTGGTCTAGCCCCAGTTTCTTAACCCCTTCAGGCGCTAGCTGACTTGCAGGGGCTTCGTGAATTTGTTACACTCAGCAGTTTCCTTTGTTTTAGACGAATTTCGTGTCTTTGGCATACGAAAAAAAAATTGTGGTCCAATCCACGCTGTGAAGGTGGTTGTACAGCGAAGCTGTAAAATGACGCCCAATTACCCATTGCGTTGTCGCTTGAAAATTGACACACGCGGCTCTACAAAGAGTGAAGCCAGTCAAGTGAAATGGACGTATATGACGCTTTATTCCTTCACAACGACACTCATGACTGCTTTGTGATCAGTATGATATACATTAAGACTTTCAGTTATAACTGTACAGATATTCTTCGCTAAGTTTAAATCTGTGTATGAATCATGAATGATGGCTGGCTGAGTTGCATTCGTGAAACGGTATTCCCCTTGTTCACACGCACGTCATCATCTATCGTGGTTATAATATACGATTTCTATGCTGTTCGGTAGTTTTCCACATGAAAAAGCATTCAATTTTTAGCCCGGAGTAATTTGCTTATGGCGCCGACGACATGCAAATTTCCTGAGTGGTAGAGGTATACAGCTTCGCTGTAATATGCTTTCAACCGCTACATTTGCGCCTGTCTTTGTCTTTAAATTCGGTCCGTCCACCTTAAGCCCTTCTTCAGGACTTGCATAGATGCTGTTGGAACAATGTGCGAAAATTCAGAAAGTTTCCTTCTAAATGTTAACGATACCGCCAGTTTGAGCAGGACCAAGTACGCAGGTTTTTAAATAATCACCGACCGTAAAGCGTTGCATACACATCATCTGAGAGGGTATTGTTGTAACACCAGGCAGCGGCAGTCTCGAGGTGCTTCCAGCGCGAGCGCCGCAGCGGTGCGTGGTACGCGGCCGTGGGCGTGCACGAAATAATCGCCATGAGGGCGCCAGATGGCGCCACGTGCCGACGAGATGGGCGCGCATTTGCTCGTCGGCAGCAATTATCGCATGCGCACTGGCGGCTCGAAAGTCTGCATCATCTGGCGCTCCAGACGGATCGAGCGTTCAGTTTGACTCGAATTTTGAAAATTTCACTCGCTAAATGTGCTGCTATGGCCTTATACCCGTGCCACACGTGCACAATAAATGACAGTAAGTGGTTAAGGCCTTAATTTCGTTAATGCCATTATTTTCAGAGTTGGTGCTACATGTCCACTTATAATAGTGTGACGAAGAAGACGACGAACTGCGCAGTGGCGCGGGCAGGAGCGCTCGCGCTAGGCCGGCAGCCATAAAATCATCTCATTTCCATCGATCATCGTGTCTCTTTCTTCGGCTGGCCGCCACGTAACATTTGGTGGAGGTGCTGGGGTCCCTTCATCGCCATCCTGGTCCCGGAGCTTCGGCGTTCTGCGCCTGCCGTGGTCGTCGGCCGTGTGTGCCTGGTCCGCACCGCCCGGCTGTGCCCAGCCCGCCAGACCTGAACCGACCTCGCCGCTTACCCCAGCCCCGTCCACCGCCCCGACCACAAGACACGATGAACTGACCACGTTGCCGCGACCGGAATGACCCGACCGACCCGAGACGCTGCCCACACGTGAGGACACCGCCCCCCCCCCTGCCTCTGCCGTTCGGTGCGTCCAGGGACCTCGGCCGTCGGCTCCTGGCAACCTGCGGCCCGGATGCTTCGTGGACCGGGACTCATTTGCCGATCGTCTCATTCCCCGTGGCGGCAAGCCCTTCACCTCCTTCTTCTGTATCCAACTATTTTACAAGCCCATCGTCATCTGCAGCATTTCATCTTCAGTGCCGATCTTCTCGTTCGCGATCGGGACGATCGCTCGGTGGCCCCGACTAGTATGACGAAGAAGACGACGAACTGCGCAGTGGCGCGGGCAGGAGCGCTCGCGCTAGGCCGGCAGCCATAAAATCATCTCATTTCCATCGATCATCGTGTCTCTTTCTTCGGCTGGCCACCACGTAACAATATCATTACATGAAAGTCACAATGATGATAGCGAGTGCAAGGCAGAAAAAACTTCATTTCAATAAAAACAGTGCTAATGAGCAATATATCTCGGGAATGTTGTAAGTGTAATATGAACACTGCCTGGAGACATTTGTTATTGTGTGAATAGTTTGTCTACATTACCTCTCCCACTATCCTCTCTTCCCGTCCCCTCTATCTCATACATTTCATTTCTCCGTTCTGCATGCTATCCTCTATTTCCACTGCCCCAGCTCAGGTGCTCCAGTATCGATGGCAGATGCCGGGGCTGGCAAAAATCTTATCCTTCCTTTTTATTATTATTTTAATACAAAACAGTTACTGCTCCTAATATGAAAATTATTTTGCAGAAAATGCTGCTATTCTTACTTGGCAAGCCGAAAAATCAGCCGTAAACTTGCGTGTCAGCACACATGCTGAGAATATCTGTCAGAAGTGCTTTTAAAAATGGCGCCCTTCGCATAAAAAATACCATAGAGATGACTCGTCTGACTTAACTCTTGTAAACTATTTACTACTGGTAAGTAACTTGTTACTAACAAAGTTATATGCTTTTCTGCGTATGGAATGGGGAGGAGAGTACGCATTGCCCGGGCGAATGACTTGTGGAAAACTCAGTAGGTCGCGAATGGCAGTAAGGCTAATGATAAATTTATGCGTATGAAACCGCTCGAATGCCATTAGAAGTGAAGGCGATAAGCACTTAATGGCATTAAATTTTCCCGTGTGGCACGGGTAATACACAATGGTATAGACATCTGCAGAACCTTCCGCAATTGGCGCCGCCACTCGCCAAGAACGCGATCGCCTTTGCAAGTGACAGGAGATATACCTTTAGCCTTGGAAAGTGACTGACACCGCGATCGCCGAAGGAAACACGAGGCGACATATTTGACAACAGAAGACCACCTTGAACAAGAGTTGCGTGTCGTACCTTAGATATCACATGCCGTTACTCGCTATTCTGAGTGAATACACAAAACGTGTAAATAAAAGTTCTTTGTAGCAGCGAAACACGGATCAGCATGCATGAATTCTTGCATTGGGGGTTGTCCAGGTGTAGCGCGGATTACAGCGCTACCTCCTTTATTTCTATTTAACAACCGCAAAAATATTACTCAAAACAGCTCACATGGTAGCACGCGATGCGGGGTGTCAATAATATATACTCATTGTATGAATTTTTGACGAGGTGCATCTGAAAATCGGTTGATTTCTTAATTCATTAGATATTTATGCGACAGCACCCATTGTTTCCAAGTTATATTTTCCAGCCATTTCGATATTTTGTATGAAACTTTGTACATGCCTGTAAAAAATTGAGCGTTGTTCCGAGCTTGGCTTTCTTGGGGAATGGATATACCATTTAAGCTGAAATTTGCTTTCTTCAAAACAAATTTTCAATTTTCAACCAATATTCCATCTAAGTATTCATCGGCACGCTTGGTGGGAATTTAACAGCCTCTCTCGTCGTCGAGAGTGATGTAAGCATGAAATACTCTTGAGTATCTGGCGCAGCACTGTCGAAGACGGGTTATAAGCCGTATTGACCGCATTCTTCCAATGGTTATTGCCTGATGCTACACCACAATGCAGTGCTGCGGCCGACCTCATAGAAATACTCGGGAGCGAGACAGCTGCCCGGACCCCCTGCTTTACGCCCCTCTCGACATTTTACGCGATAGCGTGTACAGCTCGTTCGGTCGAAAAGCCGTCGGCGTAGTCGGCACCGCGTGGTGCAAATAAGTGGGGGCTGCCTAAAAAAAACCGTTTCACGCCAACCGTTTGCCGCAGTGCATTCTGGACGGTCTCTTACGATTCAGCGTTTCGTGCAGCATAAACTTACTATTTAAATGGCCACAGAAATGAGTGGTTGAGCTTGGCTTTGCAATGCTTGCACTATGTATAGTACAGGCCACCAAGGGTCCATGCCGCGCACGAGACCTCAAAAGCGAGCGGAGTAGGAGGTAAACTTTTTTTAAAGAAGAGGTCTTAGGCGCGGTTCGGGGTGACGTTCCCCTCCCCGCTGAGGGCTCCTCTTCTAAGCCGGACGCCAGGTGGTCGACCGACGATGTCGTTCGGTGTCCTCTTCGGCCTCCTCCGAGACTCGGAGTTGAACCTCAGGGTCCGAGCTGAGCAGCGCGGCCTCCCACTGCGATTTGGTAAAAGCGAGCGGGAAATTTAGAATACATTTTTTTTTAAATTCCGGCTTTCGCGCGAAAACGAGGCATATGACCTCATGTTGTGCAAATGACATCAGGGAAAAAAAGCGAAATCATCAGCGAAAAAAAAGGCGGGGGGCGCTGTTGATACATTTTGATGTCGGTCATTTCTGCGATTGTAGATATGTAATCCAATTTCCCTTGTTTCTGTCAAGAAGCCCAGAGCCGCCCGACTGTCGTATGCGCATGCGATGTGCACACCTATGTATTGATACCTGTTACGAAAAATAAAGCCACTTGTTAGTACCGTTCGTCTTTGTCGTGTGACCCTCCCGTGCTCGTCTCTTTTGCGCTACATCTATATTCAAGTATGTGCCACTATCTAGCCCAGCAACAAGTTGTATTTAAACTTCCTATGCCTCCCAGCGGCTGCATATTACAGACGCTTTCTTCTAATCCTCCTTCAGTTCCCTTCAATATGTCTCATATCTCGGCGGACACTGTATCCATAGGCGCCCGCAGCACCACGGGCAGAGCTCGCATGGGTGAAAACGAAATGAAAATTGGTTTTTGGGGAGAGGAAATGACGCAGTATATGTCCCACACATATCGGGGGACACCTGAACCGCGCCGTAAGGGAAGAGATAAAGGAGGGACTGCGAGAAAGAAGGAAGTAAGAGGAGCCGTAGTGGAGGGCTCCGGAATAAGTTCGACCATTTGGAGATCTTTAACGTGCGCTGACATAGCATAGCACACGGGCGCCTTCGCGTTGCGCCTCCATGGAAACGCGGCCGCCGGGGTCTACTCAGAACCCGGGTACTCCTGCTCAGTAGACGAGCGTTTTAACCACTGAGCCACCGCGGCAAGTTCCCCAAAAACAAATTTTAGAAATCGCCACCCACCCGCCGCGGTGGCTCAGTGGTTAGGGCGCTCGACTACTGATCCGGAGTTCCCGGGTTCGAACCCGACCGCGGCGGCTGCGTTTTTATGGAGGAAAAACGCTAAGGCGCCCGTGTGCTGTGCGATGTCAGTGCACGTTAAAGATCCCCAGGTGGTCGAAATTATTCCGGAGCCCTCCACTACGGCACCTAATTCTTCCTTTCTTCTTTCACTCCCTCTCTTATCCCTTCCCTTACGGGGCGGTTCAGGTGTCCAACGATATATGAGACAGATACTGCGCCATTTCCTTTCCCCAAAAAACCAATTATTATTATTAATCGCCACCCCCAGGTTCGAACGCGACCGCGGCGGCTACGTTTTTATCTAAGCAAAACGCTAAGGCGCCCGTGTGCTGTGCGATCTCGGTGCACGTTAAAGTTTCCCAGGTGGTCGAAATTATGCCGGAGTCCTCCACTACGGCATATATTTCTTCCCTTCTTCTTTCACTCTCTTTATTTCTTCTCTTACGGCGTGGTTCACGTGTCCAAAGATATATGAGACAGATACTGCGCCATTTCCTTTCCCCAAAAACCAATTATTATTATAATTATTACTAATATATCGTCACCCAGGCCCATATCTTCTGGGGCTGCATAGGCGCATATGTTCTGGGGTTGCGCGGGAACCCCGTCCCCACGAACCTTACTGCCACCTCCCTCCGAGGAGGGATGGAACCAACTCCTCCGAAGGCCAGAGATGACAAGCCAACTGGCACTCGTTTCTTGGGCTAAGGAAGTCGCCCCCACCTGGGGGCCATACCAAGCCCACCTGCCCTAAATCCCGACATTCTATGCCAATAATAATAATAATAATTGGTTTTTGGGGAAAGGAAATGGCGCAGTATCTGTCTCATATATCTTTGGACACCTGAACCGCGCCGTAAGGGAAGGGATAGAGGAGGGAGTGAAAGAAGAAAGGAAGAATAGGTGCCGTAGTGGAGGGCTTCGGAATAATTTCGACCACCTGGGGATCATTAACGTGCACTGACATCGCACAGCACACGGGCGCCTTAGCGTTCTTCCTCCATAAAAACGCAGCCGCCGCGGTCGGGTTCGAACCCGGGAACTCCGGATCAGTAGTCGAGCGCCCTAACCACTGAGCCACCGCGGCGGGGTAACATTTATCGGAAACATCCCATCTAAGACACCAGCCGCGCCATCTACCTAATCAATTTTGCACTACTATTGCTATTAACAGCCACCTTCGCTATGTCTGGTATATTTTCATTATATATGTTAATAAGTTTTATAAACATATCCACCACCAGACGACGAATCGTTTCACACCATCTGGAGACCCATGCGACAAACGGTTCGGCCGTAGTGGCCGTCTGAAGGTCCTAGGAATGCACGGATTGGGGGCAGGAATTAAAATTGGTGGTGCGAAGCCCACATACATTTTGGGCTTCATCTCTAATAGTAATTTTATCCTCCTGAACATGCCAAGTCATTTGACACCACTTCTAACATCTGCGACAAACGGGTGGCCTCAAATTTTATGCAAATGGTGGCCCTGGGAGGACGGAGATGTGGGTTTTTCCCACTTCGATGACCACCTCTCTGGCACATGTATAACGGATCGAAAGTGCAGGTATCAATTGACGCGCAACGCGCCCACTGTTGCTATATTTTATGGTGCGGTCGCATGACAACTGTTTTGGTCAATTTGACCTTCACTGCAAACAGACGCGTCCTTAAAAAACGTAAGAGCTCGCGCTCTTACAAGGCCAATGTGCCCTGTGCCCCCTGCCCTGGATACCTTCAGCGCTGAATATGCCGCCCTTTAATAAAGTGGTTCTCTTTCTCAGTGAGTTGAGGACTGGCGTTGCACGGTACACGGGCGTGTTGCCCTTCGCTTCCAATGCTTAATAGAAGTATAGTTTCGCTCTCCCTCGATGGACGCCGAAAACGTAGAAGTGCATTTTACATTTAATGCCACACATATATATATACACACACAACATCCCACAAACTATATGAACCACTCTGCCGTTCCGATGCCAGTGCTCCAGCCTCTCGCCACTTCTCGGTGGCAGACTAACACATACATGAGACGTGGGAGTCCATTTTACGCACCACCGATCCAGCTCAACAGCATTGGATCGTCGAGCACGCATTGGAGGCCGCACTGGAGGCTGCCAGGACACTGTGGTATTAACGGTAATCACCAGGCCGATGCGGCTGCGCATTCTGCTCACAACGATGGAGTTCTAGTGAGGATCCCAATATCAAGACCTGACGCTGCGTGTGGGCTTCGCCCTTTGGCGCTGGAGCTCACACTTTCAGCGTGGAACACGGGAGAGTTTTGCAAACTCCGCCTCAACGCACTGCACCCTAGACTGCGCCTTCGTTTTCCACATCAGTTAGCACGTCGAGAAGCAACATTGTTTTGCCGTCAATTGATCGGTGTTGCTTTTACCAACCACTATGCTTTCCGGATGGGGATGGCCGACAGTCCTGCCTGTTAAAGCTGTGGTTGTGAGGAGACCATCGCTCATCTTCTCTGTGAGTGTCCTGCATTTGCAAGTGCAAGACATACACTTTATTGTGCCCTGGACCGCCTCGATCCTCGTCTATTAACAGAGCAAAAGATCCTCTGTCCGTGGCCACAGCAGTCGACTGCCATCAAAGCATACAAGGCCCTCTTTGCCTACTTGAGAGCGACTGGATTGAGTAACAAATTGTGACAGCGTTGTGCGTGTGTGTGAGTGTTATGCCTTTTTCCTCTTCTCTCTTCCTCCTTTCAGTCCCCTAATTCCTCTTCCCCAGTGCAGGGTAGCCAACCGGAACCCCTTTCTGGTTAACATCCCTTCTTTCCCTCCTCCTCTTTGTCTATCTCCTTTCGGGCGTTATTTTCCCTCTTTTGGTGTAATAAATTTTTTATCATAATGTACCGTCAGGTTCCGCTTACCTACAATCCTAAGAGCGCGCTCTCAATCTCGGGCACACTGCGCGAAAATAGTCCGAGTCTGAGTTGCCTTTAACGAGCCCAGTGTGAGGTTGTACCCGAACGCTTAAACAGGAGCGCCGCGTCTCTAGCAGCGATGGCAAAAGAACCGAGGGCTGGCCGAAACGCGAAGCCACTATGAGAAAAATTGACAGTGGTTTAGCTCTGGCTAACCCTAGTTGAATTGCTAAAACTTCGTATCCGCGGCACACCTATGCGGCGTCTTATTACGACGCTCTCGAGAAAAAACGGGTCTCTTCCGCAGTTGAAGAATCACTCCGGGGTGTGACGCGACTTCTTCTAGCCGCATCTTCGTTACGACGCTTCTCGAGTCGTGTGACGGGCTCTTCTGGCGTTTCTTGAGCGCGTTGTCTTCCTCGCTTTGTTCTGTCGCTGATGCGTCTCTCGCGAACTCCATAACGACTACAATACACTGAGGCAAAGTGCGCGCGCGCGCGCGCACGCACGCACGCACACACACACACACACACACACACACACACACACACACACACACACACACACACACACACACACACACACACACACACACACACACACACACACACACACACACACACACACACACACACACACACACACACACACACACACACACACACACACACACACACACACACACACACACACACACACACACACACACACACACACACACACACACACACACACACACACACACACACACACACACACACACACACACACACACACACACACACACACACACACACACACACACACACACACACACACACACACACACACACACACACACACACACACACACACACACACACACACACACACACACACACACACACACACACACACACACACACACACACACACACACACACACACACACACACACACACACACACACACACACACACACACACACACACACACACACACACACACACACACACACACACACACACACACACACACACACACACACACACACACACACACACACACACACACACACACACACACACACACACACACACACACACACACACACACACACACACACACACACACACACACACACACACACACACACACACACACACACACACACACACACACACACACACACACACACACACACACACACACACACACACACACACACACACACACACACACACACACACACACACACACACACACACACACACACACACACACACACACACACACACACACACACACACACACACACACACACACACACACACACACACACACACACACACACACACACACACACACACACACACACACACACACACACACACACACACACACACACACACACACACACACACACACACACACACACACACACACACACACACACACACACACACACACACACACACACACACACACACACACACACACACACACACACACACACACACACACACACACACACACACACACACACACACACACACACACACACACACACACACACACACACACACACACACACACACACACACACACACACACACACACACAGTACAATACACTGAGGCAAAGTGCGCGCCCACACACACACACACACACACACACACACACACACACACACACGCACACACACACACACACACACACACACACACGCACACACACACACACACACACCTCCTCTTCCTCTACCCCAGCGGAGGACATCTGTTCGAGCGGGCTGCGGTGTTGATTAGCAATGCCGAAGCCGACATACTACATAAAACATACAACACACGGAATACGGCATACGGCGCGACGAACCGAAATGCCTCGCTGGCTGGCGTAGTAAAGCTTTCGCTTTAAAAATTATCAAATATGTAAAACAGCGAAAGCTCTGAGGCCCAAAAATTGAAGGACGCTTTAGCTTCGTCTTTAAGAGTGAGAAGTGACAGCGTGTCGCAGCTTTGCCGAGGAGTACACGGGACGCCATCGCCCGTTCGGCGCGACGCGTGGCCGGTTGGAGAATTTAAGGAAAAGACGCCTGTCTCACATATCTCGGCGGACGCCCGAACCGGGCCGTAAGGGAAGGAAAATGAAAGGAACAATTGCTTTTAAGGAAAGGAAATGACGCCTGTCTCACATATCTCGCTGGACATCCGGATTGCGCCGTAAAGGAAGGAAAAGTCGACCAATCAATCGACCAATGATCGATCAATAAATCAATCAATCCATCCATCCATCAATCCATCGATCCATCCATCCATTCATCAATAAATCAATCAATCCATCAATAAATCAACGCACAACACTGTCGCGTTAAAATCTTTTCTTTTAAGGCACGGTTCAGGTGTCCACCGAGATGCGCCATTTTTCGCTCACGGCTAAAGACGCCGACGACATCGGCTTTTCTGCGACGCGAGCTCCTTAACGTTGCCGCGTTAGAACCAGTGCGGCGCTCGTTCACACGCACAGACGCCGGGAACAAACCGTCCGCCGTAAGAGCGAACGCCAAAGAACATCTACTCTCTCTCTCTCTCTCTCTCTCTCTCTCTCCATTTTTCGACTTTCGAACATTGCGAAGCCAACGTGGCAACCACAGACAACACGCACACACCGTTACTGCGTCTTTACTCTTGTCCGTTGCTCCTTTCCTACTCCCCTTCTCCCCTCTCTCTCGAGCCAAACAGGAGCGACAGGCAACGAAGCCAGAGGCCACGGCGGACGCTCAGTGTGTGATTGCTGGCACGCCACTAAGGAGGCAGATCGCAACGGATAATTGAAACGATGGAGACATCGGGAGTCATCTCCTCTGTGTCTTCAAAGCAGGTATTTATGCACTGTAATATGCGCGCAATATCTAGACGCGATTGAGTGGCAATATTTTACGTTATGGGGCACGGTTGCGAGTTTTGCACCGTGCAGAGCATTGGCAGTAGCTAGGCCTAATGCCGCCATGACTGCGATGGCTCCCAGCGTTCGTTCGAACCTAGTGCATAATGTTGAGAGTGCGTTTCTATTGTGCCCAAAACTGTGTCGCCGAGCAAACTGTTTGTGCCTGGTCGAACGGAACTTCTCGTAGTAACAAGAACATGTCCGTACCCGTCACATTTAGTGACCCCGTCATAAATGTGGAAACGCCGAAGATATGCTGCAGGTGGTTCATTGGCCCAGAGAGATTTCTTTCGTCAAACGCGCGCACGCTACCACCGCCCTCTGTTTACTTCAGCGATCATCGTGCCGGTGCCACTGTGAAGCTGAATATATCTAGCAGTTGTTGCTTGTTCATTACTGAAGAATACGTGGCCACAATCGAGCACAGGCTTCGAGTGTTAGCGAAGCTTCAAAAAACTAGGTGGATAAAAAATTTTATTGAAGCCTGCTTGAGTTTGATGGGATCGGCTAGCGTCTCTCGCGACAAGCTTCGGCATGGAGTCCGTCGCTTTGTCCAAGATTGTGGCCGCCTTATGACTGATCGTCCGTGGGGCGTTGAGTACATGGTCTGTGTCGTTGCGACCCAAAGTCTCAGCGGGGAATCTGTGGGTGCTCGCAGCTCGAACTGTTCGGATTTTTAAAAATGTATTGTAAAGTTCCTGCTCGCTTTAGAGGTCTCGTACGCGGCATGAAAGCTCGGTGGCTTGTACTCTACACTGTAAAAAAAAATGCTCCGCAGTACAGAGAAACCCGCTGGTAATGCGTTGACGGAGGGTTTTCCGCAACATGAGGTACGGACTAAATGTCAGAAACAGAGACTCCGTATGACGACTGTCACATTCTTGGTAACGGAAAGTTACGCCATGCTATGCACGAGACCGAAATCGTTTTTTCCCAACGAATGCTTATGTTTTGTTCTTATTGAAGTTTCCGCAATGTGTATGCATACGTCCTCCGTTCACTCGGAAGTCATTTCATCTAGAGCGGAAATTATCTGTATTGTAATTATGTACTTTCTGTAGTACATGAACATGCGTCTTCGTATAGCTTCTGCCCGCAATGTTCACTGCAGATATAGCCGTCCAGGTGCCGAAGAAATAAGTATTATGTACAAGGCTTTCCTTTACGCTTATTATGTAGTGCATACGTACAAGGAATGCAGCTTGGAATGAAAGAGTGGTAAGGGTTTGGGTGAGTACAAGTACATACGTTTTATTTTCATGGCAAACTACACACATTGTACATCTGCACATTGCTGTCGGATCCATCTGAAAAGCAGAAAAAGATCCTCATTTAGTGGTCACACAACACCAAATATAAATTTCACAAATACATTTCAACCATCCGCTATTGAACAATCGGCTTTCGTAGAAGCTTTCAAAAGCAATTCACCGAGAACCAACCCGTTATAATTTATTGCCCAAAATTCATTTCTCATAGCAGTAAACAGTGAAAACCACAGGTCCAGAAAGAAGCAGACAAAATGCGTTTTCCCGGGCGGCACTGTGCGCACGAAAGCCTTTACAGTTGCTTATCATTTTGTGCAAATAGAAAGTAGCTCAGGATGGGGGCCAGATGCAATTCAATGCAGGTCCCTTTCTGTACATAGTACTAAATGCACAACTTAGCGAGCAAGGAACATTGGTAACATCTGAAAAAGGTGGGAGACGCTTGCCGAATTTATCGTCCATCCAATTTGTTATAGGCAAGACTAGACGAAGCGAAAGCCCCGCACTCAGTTTATATCCAGTTCCCGGGCATGCCTGTTACGGCAGATTATGACGCTTTTAATTATGACACAAACTTGGAATACGGCCCCAGGAAGCACACTTCCCCTAAACCGCATGTTTTCACTCATAGCTTCCATTATCTCAGCATGTGCAAGAAAATGTACTAATATCTGATGTCAGTGAAAATGCAGTCACACGTACCGAAGCAGCTCACTAAGGCATTCCAATATCTCTGCAGTGTGCCTCACAAGGAACATATTCTCAAGTTTCAAAAAAGGGCTCTCGGCAGAAATTTAACCAAAGGCCGTTGCCATGTGAACCTTTTCAAACTGATGACCCAGAAAGACGAAGTGTCCTCATGTGTCTGATGCAAAAGAAGGATGAAGGCATGAGTCTTTCTGCTTTTTGAACAGCTGTGATAAGTTTTTTACTGGTACTGCTTGGTGCAGCTTCAGTCCCCTTCTCGACATTTTGTGAAATAATTATATATCTGCGAAAGATCTCGCTAGCAAACAGTTTGGCACTAATGGAGAAGCGAGAAGACCCATGTCCTAGGCCTTTTTTTGTGACA
The DNA here is from genome assembly GCF_052857255.1 of Amblyomma americanum. NCBI lineage: Eukaryota > Metazoa > Arthropoda > Arachnida > Ixodida > Ixodidae > Amblyomma > Amblyomma americanum. The sequence goes on from NC_135497.1 coordinate 277,040,809, forward strand.
ATAAAGGAAGGCTTGCCTTTTAGAGTCATTGATTACGAAGAGGTCCATGTGGCAACAAACTTTGAGAGAATTTCTTCAAGGGCTCTTTGTTCTCATGAGGTGCCTTGTAGATATATCACAACACCTCAGTGAGCTGTTACCAGCCCTGTGAGTTCACTGTCACTTGACATCAAGGGTATGTACTTTTCCTCGCCACATGCAGCAATGATGTATATGTCAAGAGAAAGCATAAAAGATTTCTAAGTGCAATTCTAGATTGCTTGCGGAGGAAAGCACAAGAGTGGCCATGCTCAGCTGTTACCTTTGCTTCTTGCTCGAGTTCTACAGTGAGTACTACGTAATGACAGGTGTCTGCATCAACTCATATTTAACACCCGTCCTGTGCGACCTCCATCTTGCACTACATGATGACAGGCAACTTTATAACACCCTTCATGCAAAGAGTGTCATCAGGGTCGGTGTGTTCTGTAAGTTTCCTGGTCCTGTAGTTTGTGCTGTGTTTTCTACTCTTAAATTATTTACTGCCTTCATTCTCCACTCTATGAAGCCTGAATGTGCTACACTGGGCTGCTCCACGCGTCGTGGAGCAGCCCAGTGGCCATTTTTTTTCATACGTCAGAGGCACTCAGCTCGAAAGCTATGCTTACTATATTCAGCAGACAAGGGTACATGTGAGACACATCATTAATAACTAATTCTCACAGTGGTATCTCGTGCAAGAATATCTAAATACTACTCAATTTTTGCTTAAGTTTTCAGATACACTCTTAGATTAAAAACATAATTTGGCTACATTAGCAGAAGCACAGCACCAAGGTACTCACCAGTTACCTGAAGCAGTGTACGCAAGTTCTCGTGCCATCATGAATACAGCACACTTCCACGTCTTCATAATGCCATGTCACTCCAGCACTTCGGTAGCAAAATTTTCCTTTAAAAAAAGTAGTTTTGTTTATGTTAGACTGGTCATATTTAATTTTACTATATACTATGTACTTCTCATTGTACTGCCCCAGACTAAAAAATACCAATGATCACGCTTGGAATTATGTCATATGTGATCACCATTATGTGATCACCAATTTGTTCTTAGAAATTCTGATTGAAATAAGTCTGACAAAATAATATTTCAGAAAATGTGGCACAAGGAAGAAGGACGCTAGCTAGATAACCTGGACGAATGTTTTCATTTGCATGCAGCCACCGGCACCATTGCACACAAAATGTACAATAAAGTGGGTTTTACCTTTCCGAATAGAATTTAATGCTGCAAACATTTAAGTAAAAAATTTCAACCTTCCATTCCGCATAAAGGAAAGAAAATTCCTCTATTTTTTTTCACAAGCCTCTGCAAGTACACAATTCAGTGAATCTACTCTACAAGTACTTGAATCTATCAGCACGTGACAGGGACGAGAAAAGAAGCAAAACAGGCACTGACTCGCAACTGAAGTTTATTGAAGTGAACAGAGAGTATACAGAAAAGCCACACGCCACTAACTACACAATTACTCATAAGCTACATCACAACAAAAGTAAAAGATTGCCCTTAACATTCCTCTCATCTAGGCAGTCCAACCCACTGCATGTTAACGCTATGGGCAGCACACTCACACATTCGTCACCGAGTCATAAGATGTGTCTAGCCTCGATAATTTTCTGGTTAATCTGCTGTGAACGTAGTGCCAAAATGCGTGTTGCCGAAAGGAATGGCTAGCAGCCTTCACATCCCTTGTAATATGCAGATAAGTTACAACCCCTACCAGTATCCAAATACCTCTCATACTCCTGTAGTCTTACATTGACACACATTCCAGTTTCACCAACATAAACCCAACCACATGATAATGGTATGCAATGCATGCAATGGTTGCAAGGCACATATATGTTGCCACGTTTCACTCGACACATGTGCTTTTCCCTAACGAAATTCACAAAATTATTAACAATTTTACAGATTGTAGACAACTTATTAGGGGCCGAACACACCATTTTTACGTCATACCTTCTGGCCACAGTTTTCAAATTTTGCAACAATCTATGTATGTACAGTAACACAGTCAGTCTTTTGGCATCTCACTGGCTGGCCCCAGCCTGATCATGCCAGTCCCTGCGAAGGGGTTTCAGCCTTTAACATGCTAAAGGGAAGAATGGCACAGCATCAAGTAACGAGGAAAGCAGGACAGCACACCCACGCACAAGTGCCAACCCTGGAGCAGATACAAAATCCAAGAGCGCGTGCTTGACATTCAGCGTTCACAGTCAAGGAAACGAGGAAACACGGATTTGAACGCTAAAGATTGAACGAGCCCGATCCTTGGCTGCCAACGCTGAATGTCAAGTACACGCTCTTAGATTCTGCATCCGCTCCAAGGAAGGCACTTGTGCGTGGGTGTGCTCTCCTGTTGTCCTCGTTACTTGATGCTGCGCCATTCTTATCTTTAGCATGTCAGACCAACTTGCCCAATCTTATATGCTCAGCTTTAACAATTTATCGCACGCTTCTGCTATAGCATGGTTGGGAAATCATGCTTTCTTTAGCCTTAAAATCTTCTCTTGGAAACCAGTTGCCACGCTGTAAAAGCATGGCTTCACCAATACCGAGCCTAGACTTGACGACGCAATGCTATCTTTCACTAGCTTAGAATCGTTCGACCAACAGTCAAGTAGCTGCTTAACACTCCTGGGTGAATATCGCTAGCACACATGGCGTGTGCAGAACATCAAGGTAAGGTTCAGAAACCGCAGCTCTTTTTGTTGGGACATTTCTCCAAAGTAAACTTAAGACAAAGGCCTTGCTCCTTAAACAAGTTCACAATATGGACAGGTCCCACACTATCACAACCTTTGTAAAAGACCAGAAAATCATAGACGTAGCGAAAGATTTCCCTCAGCCCATGCAATTTCTTGGCAATCATTCCTTCCCCCCTGCTTAAGAGAATATTGCTTAGCACAGGGGCAACCTTCGAATCGATACATTTAGCAGACTTTTGAACATATGCCGCACTGCCATACTGCACAAACATGCTCTTCACTTCAAATAAAAGGAGACAAGTGCCAAAAAAGACTTATGTTACACACCCGTTCCTAAACACGAGCTCATCGTTGTGCTCCGATATACACATTCATAAGCTTTTCACAAGATCTTCATACGGGATAGAATAAAATAGTTCTACATCGACACTAATCACAAGACAATCCCCTGGATTGTCATTCTTAAGATACTCAACCACACTGCGAATTGAGTACAAGAAATGGATCTTCAAGACGCGAAGTAGACAGATGCTTTTGCAAATAACCAGAGATAATTTCGCATCAATCCTTTTCTGAAATTTATCTGAAGAGCATGTTATTGAATAGCATTTATTTGAAGAGCATGTTTGTAGCGTAGCGCAGTGCGGTATGTGTTCTAAAGTCTCGAATATGTAGTGGTTCAAAGGTTGACCTTGTGCTAAGCAATATTTTCTTGAGTAGGGTGGATAGAATAATTGTCCAGAATGTGCATGGGCTGGGGGAAAAATCTTTTGCTATGTCGATGATTTTCTGGTCTTTTATAAAGGTTGTGATAGTTCGGGACCTGTACATCTTCTCAAGTTGTTTAAGGAGCAAGGCCTTTATCTCAGGTTTACCTTGGAGAAAATGTCCCAAGAAAAAGAGCTGTGGTTTCTGGACGTTACCTTGATGTTCAGCACACTTCATGTGTGCTGGCGAGTGTTTAGCTGCTACCTGGCTACATGTCGATCATTCCAAGCTAGTGAAAGATAGCATTGCACTTTCTAGCGCGGGCTCAGAATTGATGAAATTATGCTTTCACAGCATGACGACTAGTTTCCAAGAGCAGATTTTAAGGTTAACGAACGCAGGATTTCCAAACCTTGTTACTGCAAGAGCATATGATAAATTGTTAAAGAAGCTGAGACAGTTCTGCGGTGACCGGCACAATCAGGCTGGGGCCAGCCAGCGAGATGCCAAAAGACCAGTTGCGTTACCGTATGTACATAAATTGTCGCACAATTTGAAAAATGTGGCCAGAAGGTATGATGTAAAAGTGGCTTTCTCGGCCCCTAATACGTTGTCTAAAGCATGTAAAATTTTAAGAATAATTCTGTGAATGTGGGTCGAAAAAAGTACACGTGTAGAGTGAAATGTATATGTACCTTGTAAAATGAATGTGGTATCAAATATTATTATCTTGTAGTCTGGTTTGCGTAGGTGCAACTGTAAGGTGTATGAATGTAAGACTACAGGAACACAAGAGGGTAGGGGCTTGGCTAGGTGGTTGGGGTAACTCTGCTGTACACTGCACGGGATGTGAAGTCTGCTACCCTTTCCTTTTGGCAACACGCATTTTGGCAGTAAATTCAGAGAGATTAAATGGGAGATTATCGAGGCTAGACACATGTTATGACTCCGTGAAGAATGTGTGTTTTGTCTATCGTGTTAACACACAATGAGTTGGACTACCTCGATCAGGGAAATGTTGAGGGCGATTTTTGACTCATGTTGTCCTGTATGCTTATCTGTAACTACATGGTTTATGGTATTGCTTGGCTTTTTATATATTCCCTGTTCACGCCAATAAACTTTAGTCGCGAGTCAGCACCTGTCTTGTCTCCTTTCTCATCCCTGTCTTTCGCGCTGGTGGATTCACCGCAATGGTTCACCTCTGCAGAAATCCAAGGCATGACATTTTCCTCTTCACACTCGTGGTTCAGCGCATAATACGGCAAAGGCTTTTCAATTCCAAGGAAAGTTCATGGCTCCATTGAACACTGCCTCCTGCTTACAAGACACAGAGCAGCAATCATTGTAGATTCTACCTGTGACACAAAGAGCAAAGTTTTAGTTTGAGTGGTCTAAACTAGGAAAGCAGCACAATATATCTATAGCCAAATAACTGAACTGAAAGAAATAGAGGGCAGTGTAATAGTGAACACACTGATATATTGCAAGTGAGATATATGCATAATATATTGCAATATCCAACACTGCTACCATTGCCTTAGCCAACTACTTCATAAATAACAATAAATGCAGTATCACAAAAATACTGATAACGTACTATTAGTGTTAATAGTAGCAGTGCAGGTTCCATGAACAAAAAAGGGCCCAGTGCTGACTGTCGTTCCCACAGAAGCTTTGTGACCAATGGCCGGTGTAAAGGAAAGAGGAGGAATGACTGAAAAGAGAAAGAGCCAGGGGGAAGGAAAATAGGTATAGAAGGGCTTAGGATATCATAGGCAAATAAGGTTGTTTAGACAGTGAGCACAAAATAAACATCACCACACAAGTAAAGACATACAAGACCTAACATATATAACATTGTGCAGAGTGGCAAACTTGATGATATTTAGCCCAAAATATGTTTTCAATAAAGTGATTATAATTATTAATAGAACAACTGACCGAGTGAAACCATAACAGGGATGAACAAGGAAGTTGTTAATATTCTGGCAGAAATTAAAAGAAGAAAATAGATCTGGCCAGGGCATACAATGCAGAGAATGAATCACCAATAGTATCTTAGGGCAACAGGATGAATTTGATGGATTTTAATGGCACAAGGGCATCTGTGGCCAAAGAGTGCCTTAGCACAAGTTAATTTCGTCTACTCAAGGTGAAATCAGAGACCCATTTCCCAAGCATTTCATTCCAGATAGGCTGAGCACCACGCCAGGAAACAGCTTGTCCATTGTATCGCAACAAAATGAATTTCACCCTCAGGAAAATATAGCAGGAGAAAGCTGATTATAAGCTCACTAGATAAGATTAGGTGATTTCTGATAGTGTGGCATGTAGCTGGTGCAAGACACAGATAATCAAACTGGAAAAGGCCATTGTCCTGAGGTGAATGTAAGCTAAGCAATGAGGGTAATGAAATTCGCTACACTAGAGCTGTTAAGAATCAGCTCAAGTTCCATGCTTCAAGATGATGCAAGTTTGCTCAGTGAAAAAAAATCATAAGTTCACCCAAGAATTGGTATCTTGGCGGTATCAGGCTGCAGTTGCAGATGAATTAATCCTGCCTCAGAGAAGAGCTACATAGAGCACAAAACATTTTAGGCAGTCCTACACTGACAGCTGTTAATAACTATTTTAAAACTGTTTTTCATTGCACAAACAATAATACCGAGTTTGTGTTGGTCATGTGATTATGTTACTGAGGCTCTCCTAAAAATTCTAGCCAGAGCTAAAATACAAGCTTTCTCAACTAAGTTTTTATATCAACAATGAGAACATAAACACATGCAGATTGTTCAAGTAGAAGTTTTATTCTTCATGACGTGCCCTACAAATTTTAAATTATACTGAAAAGTAATAGAGTGGAGTGCTTGTGCCAAAAATACTAAACCTCAACAACAAAGAGAACACAAGATAAAGGCAACAACATATTGCCCAAAATTTAAATGTTTGACAGAACAAATATGAAAAGAAAACCTCTCCACAACTGGAACAAAACAGCGTGATACCGAGCACACATTTGAAAATTGTTTCATCCAAATCCCCAGTCTGGTGCTCCAGCACTCTTCAGCCAGCATGTCATGAAATGTACCATAGTTCTGGTAGCTGTAAAGAGTATACAGCTGATCCGGCATTTTGATATGTGAACAGTAACCCTCAATGACCACAAGGCTGAATACTTTCAAGAGGCTGTTCTAGTAACAAGACTGCAGTGAAACACTTAGCAAGTTATGCTGGCGTAATAATGCAAACCGTTAATCTGAGAGTTCGCTACCACGCAACTCTGTAGTAACTCCTAAAGTGTTGCAATCGAATGAAAAAAAGGACTGCCTATTATATAAACAAAAGTCAAGAGGCTGCCATGCAAGGCCACGACAGAAGTGCTGCAATACAGCAATAGCGATACAATGTACACTTTAAGCAACACAATGAAACATGATCTTTTATCCTTAATTATCAGAATTTAAGTATTTGTTTTCCTTGCTCTCTTGCAAATTTAAGTTTAGATCGTGAAAGCGCTCAAAAAGACAAGGATACAGAAAGAGATTTCCACACAGTGCGCTTACTTCCAGTGTCTTTTTGAGCACATCCACTATCTAAACATGGTAACCCAACTAGTCTAAACGCTGTCGTTATTCCAAAATTAAACCTTTCACAAAGTGGGAGCCCCTTTCCCCATACAAGGTGCACCATAACTAATCCAACACTTTTTCATGATATGTTTTCTCTGAGAATAAACACTGTTTGAAGATTTTGCAACAGTACTTGTCTTTTCGATTCTACGAATGTATCATGCAAGTGTTCAATGAAATGACCATCTGCCTATCTTGATCATTGCTCAAAATTAGGGTATAATGCACCATGAAGGGCAGGCTCTGCTTGATTTTTATGTTTTCCTAACGAAGCATGTACGTGCAACCCTTCTGCTGGCTTGTATGCAGCAGGTTTGTCTAGCTAGGCGAACTGTGGTTTTGCTATAAAGATGAAATGGTACTTTGGAAGTGAATGGTTTTCTAAAATGCATTTAACATACATACCGGGGCTTTAACAGCACCTTGTGTAAGCAACATCAGTGGGGGACCGCAGGAGTGGCCTAGTGGTCCGAGCATCTGCCTCGCAAGCAGGAGGTGCGGAGTTCGATCCCCGGTGCCGCCGGGTAACCAGCGGTGATACAATGGGTCGTTTCAATGGCCAGTTTAAAACTTGAAATAACCATGCTGCAATATATACAAAAAATGATTTGTGTGCTCTCTCTTACATGACATAGTTAATCATATCATAGTGTTGGTAGTACACAAAATGCATGTGTGGAACATATACATGCACTGTTTTTGTTCACATCTTACCTGCTATGTGCTGTTATGGCATGTTATGTGCTGGGAAAGCAACAGATAGTGAGCAATGCTGTGTTGCAGCCTTTCTTCTGGTGGAATTTGAATCATGTGAGGTGCAACTGAAAGAAATTGTTTGATACATAAGTATATTTCATGTAACACAACAAAAAGTGCACAGCCCCATCATGAGTTGTGGTTTGAACTAACAGCGAGCTTTTTACTACTCTATTTAACATATGATGCAAGTCAGTGATGCTGGAGGCACAAAACTAAATACTGGGAGGTAACAAGAGCTAATATGGACAATCATGCCTTTAAGAGATATTGTCAATATATATTTTCCTGAATGAACTAAAGTTATCCTTAGAAGCATTCAGAGGAAGATAATTTTGCTAAATGCCTTTTGCTGGAATAGGCCTTTTATGAACCAGTTGCAAATGAAAAGAATAACTTTAAGACCATGCTATGCATGCTCTAGCGCCAAAGTAGTTGCATACAAGCAGTATACTATGCACCTAGTTTTATGGTGGGCCTGTACTGCACAATTTTCATGCAAGGTAGTGGAAAGTATGTGCCATGAAACAGACCTCTGCTTCCTGAAACTGGCAAATAAGTACTGGGTTTTTAAGGCAGGAAAGAAGTTACATAGTTCCTTCTGCAGGTTTTGAACTTCAGGTTAGTTATTTGAAAAATATCAATCCCTGAACTGCAATGATTGAAGTTTTTAGCAAATAACATTTCCATTGTAACAGTGGAAACGCTCTTTTATTTGAGGAACGACTTTTCAAATCCTGCGTTTCATGCTGGCTGTCAAGTACACCTGATAAAGAGAAACCAGTCACGACACACAACCAAGCCCCCGTAGCACATTTTCAACTATACCCTCATAATATAGCTTTAAAGTAAGTGTTAAGCAATACGAATACAAATCCCTTGATTTCCTTATGATTTATCACTGGTGTATACATACAAAGATAACCGTACAAGATGTGGAGTGCATGGTACAGAGAGAGTAGGCAGATGGTTTTTTGACACTCAAAAAGTGAACATGGGAAGGAAAAATCTCAGGGTGCTTGCCGTTTTGACAAGACAACTTGTTTTCGTCTGGGGTCACCATATACAGAGGAAACTTAGAATCAAGTACAGGGTTGTCCACTCTTAGTGCGAACACGCGAGCACATGGCTGTGCTCTTTGGGCCACTGTGTCTGACATTGCCACACATCGAAGTGTAACATGACATGAAGCACCACATCCAGGTGCATCTCCTCTAGCGCCATTTTGCAGCGATGAGTGGCTGCGCCGCACCCAGTGGACCTCTAAAGAGTGCAGCAATGCGCTCACATGTTTGCACTAAATGTGGCCAGCTCTGTACATTCCGGAACTGGCATAATTATTTGAAAAGGCCTTGCACATGGTCAGAGGTTTCCCAACCCATAATTTCCCCCTCCTTTCCTGCTTTCTTTAATTTATCGTTATACTTTAACCTTACGCCCTGCACCTCCTGACATCACTTCTCGGAACCTTGGCTGCCATACTCCTCCCCTTCCCCCTTCTTTTTGCCTTTTCTCCGAACCTGCCCTCATTTTCTCTTTTTCCTTCAAATTATTTTGCCCCGACCCTGGTATTCTATTCTGCCATGCTGCCTAATTCCTTTATCCTAGTTTTTCAGGAAAAGGCAGCCAGCCATACCAAGCCACCTGTTGCGGCTGGACATAAAGCCATTCAAGCCCACTATCCACACTCCATACCCCGAGATTCGTTCCTACTGAATTAGGCTTTTTTGTTTTCACAGTTTTGCAAGTCAACCGGTTAATCTTCTTTAGCAGCTATCATGCCTGGTCAAGGTTCACGCTCCCCATCGTAACGCCCTTCCCATATCGCACCCTCGTCCCACACAACAGGCCTTTCGCCTCGAAGTGAAAACCTTATTTAAACCCCACCAATGATGAACACTTTGCCAGACAAAGACAAGTCCTCTTGTCAAAACGTCGGCAAGCACCCTGAAGCTTTTCCCTTCCTTATTCAGTTTGTGAGATACCAGGGACAGGTGTTCAAGCAGCCATACCACACTAATACCCCTGTCACACGGGCACCGCAAAGGCCTTTGAGAATCATATCCAAAGGCGTAAGGAGTGCAGCTACCCGGTACAAATGTTGCGCCTTTGTCGCTAAGGACCTTGGAGGCGAAGGCGCTCAACCGAGACCTTCGGAGCCCGAAGACGCGGCATTCGAGAAGCTGTGATCGCAGTACCACCCAAAGTCAAAAAGTAAAAGCAATAAAAAAATAGATAAGCTAATAATGTTTGAAAACATTTTTTTCAAATACGAAAGGTGTGTCTGGCTTTGGTTTTTGTACAGGTGTTTATGTTTTATGTTCAAATTTCAAGACAGTGAAAGTGTTGCGGCAACACCGAGCGCCCATGGTGGCCAAGGCAATACACGTACAAAACCTGCTCCTGCTGATGAGAGTAGCTGTTGCAGTACTTTTAAGGAAGCAATCAGAATAAAAAAATTGTCAAAGCTCAACGAATGAACAGAATACACCACTTTAATTTTAGAACACTCACTTCAGCCACCTCGAGTATAGCAGCGGGTGCTAAGCCTGAACGACTTTCACCTTTGGGCTGCACCGCGTAGCTGCATCGCTGCTCCTTTAAGCTTTCGCTCCTTTGGTGAAAAATGGTGCCTTTGCTGGAAAGGCCTTCGAGGAATGCCATGTGACAGGGGTATAAAGCATATTTTTTACTGACACGAAAGACTCAGTGCCTTTAGTTCTGACAACATTCTGAATCATGCTTTGGTGGCTTAGCATATCAGAATACTGGACATGACAAAATCAGCTAATTAGTGAGGGCTATTATTTGTTATAGGAAAAATTATAACATTCTCCTAAAATAATGAAAAGAAACCACCAGCACTGACATCAATGTACAATTTGGCTGTAACATACTGGCATGACAATATAGTTACACGTAAATTCCCTTTTCGCACTTCAAAACTGCATGCATTATTTCTAGAAAGTGCGAGAACAGAAGCTCATACATAGTGCCAAAGAAAAGAGTGCATAACAGTACCACTTATGAGGTGTTTATCGGCAACTGCAATGAGCAAGGCTATGTTAATGGCAATCCAGAGTTTTTATGTGTCTTACGAGCGCATGCACTTGGGAGGTGATAGCAGCTGTGGACGCAGCTGTCCATCGCAGTTTTGAGTCTGTCGAGATAACACATGGGGTAAGGTATTCCCTGTTTTGCTGCCGAAGGCAAAACCGTCAGCGAGTGGAGTTGCCTTGCTATTCACTGTCAATATCTACTGCTCAAAGTAAAGGAAACTAGGGCATAAAACATACAGCATTTCATATTATGCTTTGGCCAAATGCAGTGAAAATGAAACAGACTAGAGACTTGTCTTATGACGTTTGCACTCTTTACTTTGCACCAGAGGAAAATAAATTTATGTACAGTTGACCTACTGCTTGCCACAGTCCTAGAAAAAATGAATCCAGGTCTCAGAAATTCTACCGAGAGAATACTGATGCTGCATGTGCATTTCTCTGAACTGTTTTGAAATATGCAGAAGTTACCGATTTTTTTACTACCTGATTACATACTGTAATCTTTGCAAGGAATATGAGGTTAACGGACTGGGAAAAAATGTCAGGAATGGTACCTTTGGTACTGGGCACTTGGACAAACAAATGACCCTCTGGGCGTCCCCAGGAGCTCTGCTACCAGGCACCCCTAGCAACAGTAGTCAATTTTCCAGATCCAAAGGAGCCATGTGAATGATTGCCGAAATGTCAAGTTTAAGGACAGCAGATGCATGAACACAAAACAGTTTTCCAACTTTGTTTCAGTGTGATAAATGGTTTCAAATCTCTAGACTATATCTGGTAGTACACAAATTATCAGAACACCATCTCCCGCTCAGAATCATCTCAAAACACATTCGACACGCAGTACCAACATGGACAGTTCGTGCTTAATTGAATCCAAAAGTTTACGCTGATCTACCAATATTACTCTAAATAGAGACAGAAAGCGCATGCACGTTGTACTGATGTTATCGTGAACATAACATGCGACGAGACGCAGGGTTACAATACAAACAAAAAACCGCTTTCAAAATTTGAGAACAAAAGGCTCACCTTCTCACAAGTTCGCCAAACCGGAGACGTTGCCGAGTGGCTGCCGCCAAAGTCACTCGCAATGCACAGAAACAATAAAAATGCAGTGCCGCTGACTTTCCTTGAGCAATTCCAGTCGATTGAACTTCCAACTGTTCGCACCGAGTACCTCTGCAAGCATGTCTAAAAGTTAGCGGCGCAGCCACGCCATTTGCAATTTACGGAGCTACACGGGAAATTCATAGCGCCATTCGCGTATTCGCGCTCAAGCTCACGCCGCTGATGTCGCAAAGGCGCACAACGGTAAAAACATGTAAGATGTATTTAATTTTCGGTAGCTTTTTTAGCTGACAACCTGAATCGTTTGATATATTGTTTTTTCTTTTCGTTGCATGAACGTTATTACCACCAGCGGCAGCGCAGCTTGGCCATGGCTAGCCATGGCGAAGTCGAAGCGCTAGCCGAGCCCGCAGTCGGAAACATGTGCGCAGTTAGCGCAGTGTGGAGTTGAGTGAACAGGCGCTATGGAATGGGTTTTTGTTCTTCCGTGTTCGCTGCGTGCGTCCTGCGCGTTGTGTCTCTTTAGTATGTGTGTGTGTATGTGTGTGGCCGGAACGCTGCATTGGAGTGTACATACAACAGCTCGCTGTCCCGTGCGGCATCGGTGCGTAGTAAAACGATCATGCAGAATGTGCGTTACAATGCCAGTGGCCCTGCACGAAAGAGGAGACTTGAAGCCGACGGAAAAGCTGCTCTCCCTCGTGGGACTGCAAGAATCTGGCGATTAACAGTCGGCGCGCGTTTCGGTGGATGATTCCGTTTACCACGCCAAAAAATTCAGCACTGGCCAACAGCAATGATGAACTGTTGCTGCATCATCACCTGTGTGATATTTGTGACAAGCTTGTTGGATGTGAACGTGCCCATGAATGGTATTCGCTGAGCAGTGGCCCTCAGGACGTGGCACCAGTGGATAGCTGAAGACGATTACTGTTTGCCCGCGCCCTAGCGCCTCGCATTCAACCGAATGCTTTGGCGTTAATTATTTATATCTGAATTTCACACGTAGTTGGACTCGCAAATATTACAGAGTACAAACGTACCGTCGGAAGAGCACCCTTTTTCATTTTTTTAGGGAGGGGGTGGGGGAATTACCGTCTGCTCAAATTTAATGTCACTAATATTTTGAGCTTATTTTCAAAACAGGTGCCGTGGTGGCACTGTAAGCAATGCATTTACTGGGCAGAAGTTTATTTTATGTTGTGTTGGCACAAGGTTAAAGATTGTCATTGTACTGTGGTGCCATGTTCAAACAAAACACATAATTGTACACTCTCTTTGAAGAATGTCTAATGAGGTAATAAATTACTGAGCAGCGAGTATGCACTGTGGTAAATGCGACGAACGTTACTGAATTACTTCACACTTGTCATGTTCTGTTGTCGTTAGTGATTACGTATGCCTTGGTGTCTGCTGCTTTCCAGTGTAGGGGTCGAGAGGCATGTCGAGCTCCACTTAGCAGCTTTTTTTCCTTCCACTCTCTACTGGCCAAAGTGGTAAAATAAACTCAACATAATGCGTGATTGCTCAGACCTAGATTAGACTACCATTTCACTTATTTACTCTCAGGGCCAATTGGCATCGAAGAGAGGAGAGCGACTAACATAAATACATGTGTAGGCAGATTAATTAAAATGAATATACACAGCAGACTTGAAGGCATTGGATGCAGTGGTGGACATGACGAAGGCAGAGAAGATGTGACAGCTGGAAACGTAGAAAAGTGGAGATCTGCGGGAGTTTGTACACGACTTAAGGTGAACGCCAGCAAAAAAATAAGAAGGCGCTGAAGACTGAGGCCAGAGTTAAAACTGTAGTTTAACAGAGGAAAGCACCTCGCAGCAAGCCAAAATGTGCACATGCAAGCAGTTATGTGAACGCAGAACATAGAAAATGAAACTCCTTTTTGGACAGAAGGAAAGCTAAGGCACATTGCTTATTGTGATATTGCTTAAAAAGTTGGTGTCTAGTTTTTGCCCTTCATATCTGGTCCTTCCACACCCAGCAACTGAAATGCCATCAAAAAGGAGCATCTCCAATCACTCTAATTACATGGGAGGTACACATTGCCAGATGTCAGAGGCTTGGCGTCTCATCTTGCAGACTAGCTAGTTTGGCAGATTTAAACTTTACCGCATGTAAGAGGCATGCGGTAGCCTTGAAGGGGAGTATTTCATAAGTGTTACAGCATATTGTACAGTGCTGGCATGCTTCATTATTTACATCACAGTAATATGCTAGCACAGGCTGGAAAGTTTGTAAGTGAACCGAAAAAAACAATGTTAATGCCATATCTTAGCCACATTCTTAGTATTGTATAAAAAGTGCAAATAAGGAATTCCTCATTTTTTTGTCAGCTTTTTCTTTCTGTGCATTGATTTTTTGCAAGTTAGCAAGGTTCTACAGTCTTGTGTGCGTATCGGCTGGCCCCTTGTTTTTCAAAGGTACCGAGTACACAATGGGTCGTGTCAGTGCAAGCTAAGTAAACGATGGATAGAAAATTTGTGCTTTCAGAGTATTTCCAGAAAAAACTGCTATTATTTCCTACTCAGGATGGGGGAACAGCATCGATGGTGCACATCCTCCTTGTCACTGCAGCAATTATGGCTGCTCGCTGCTTTTTGGTGGCGTTTCATTTATCTGCAGGAAGAGCAGGCATGAATGGGCGGCAATAGGTACCTATTAAATCAAACATTGCATTGAGCAATATGTTGTTGTGTCGGTGCTTTTGTTATCCATGAAGGAGTTGGTGTTTTTGATTAATGGTTGTGTAGCAAAGATGTAACTGCTACATTGCACGGCATTCACAGATTTGTTTGGCCATGCTTTTGGTTTACTCAGTTGTTTATTTCCTTACCAAATGGCAGATGGAAATTCGGCTTTCAACTTGTGCACTTTCATCATGTTTGCAATGTACTTTCAGCTGGTGTTCAGTTTCACTTTGGAGAAGTTGTCCAACCATTGTCTGCGTCTAAATGTTTTCTAACAGTTGACCTCATTACGCAGCATTTCTCACAGAAAGCAAATGTTGCAGTAACATTTTTATGAAATGTTACTCTATCATGTGTCTAGCAATGTAGCGAAAAATATTTTCATCAAGTCAGCTTTTAACATTATAGCAAATTAAGCCCTTTGTTATTTAACGTTGCTCACAATTTGTACCAATCACTCAACCTTGAAGCAACGTAATGCGTTATCACCCTTCCTCGGCTCTTCATTGTGTTAATCACATTAGACATGCTCACGGTCGTTCGCCATGCTAGTTTGCGGACATTGTTGGCTAAGAGTAAACCTGACAAATAAAAAATCGGGCGTCATGTGATGCCTATAGTCCGCGGGCCAGCAGTTCATCGTGTAAAAGTGGCGTCACATCATAAGCATCTTCTGTTTTTGCTGCCTTTAAGCAAGTTATTAGTGCGGTTGGTGCAACACATAGTCGATGGGGTCAACCATCCTGTCGTGTTAAGTTTAGATCCCTTAAATTGAATGTTTAGTATTTTTCCCTGCAACGACTACAGAGGAACACGGACGTTTCCTTCAATACTGGACTGAATATACGGTCATTCCCTACGTTTCATTGAAAGCAGAAGTGGATTTGTATTTATAACGTACATAGTCTATGTTATAGGTACGGAATTTTTTTACAGTGTACGTAGTGCAAGCATTTTAAAAACCAACCTCGAAAACAATTCTCTGAGGCAGTTTAAGCCGAACACTTAGGCAGTGTTCGCAGAGAATTTTCATACCCTCTGCTCGCGGGTTCGTGCTTTTCACCTCCTCCTGCTCTCAGTCTCAGCGGCGCCCGCGGAAAGCTCGCCCGCGCGCAGCTATAGGGAACGCTCGCTTTCTGTTCCTCGATTACGTGACGCATCCAACTGCCCGCCAGGCTTCCTCACTGATCGCGCCGTTTGTCGGCGTGACCACGTAAGATATTGGACCCTTCACGTGATAGCACGACAGAGTCAGCAGGTAATGATGTGTTGAAGCCGCCGCGCGGAATTACGGCTGCCAAAAGAATACGGAAGCCACGCATGCTCAGCTGACAGCAGCATTTACTGAGGTCGATTTGAGCTTCTCATCTTGATTTAAGCGTAGAATGCTTCTCGTGGTGGAGCTTTGTCGGCCCCTTTGCAAAGACTTGGTAATTGGTTTTGTGGAGGGGCCAGACCAGTAACTAACTTCTTAGTGGGCACATCAGCTGAGCGTTGAGGGAAGGAAGGAACGTGGGAATGAAAGAAGAACGAGAGAAAGAGCGTGGTAGAGAAGGGCTGCTCCACGATAATTTCAACCACCTTGGGATCTTTACGTGCACTCTGCACAGCACACGAATGCCTCTGCGTTTCGCTTCAACTGACACACGGCGGCCGCGGAAGGCCCGGAATGCTCCGCGGTGGTTTGCGGTTCCCGTAACCTGACACGACGGTAACCGGGTCAGCGACATTTGCATAGTTGGCATGGTCTCAGATCCTTAACCAACGGCAATCAGTGCTGGCCGATAAAACGCTTCCACCGGGCTGAATAGTTTAGGTCACTACGAGTCGGCATAGTTGCCTCTGCAAGTTCAGGCTGTTTCCTTTATGCTTCGTTTAAGTCGAAGGGGGGGGGGGGGGTGAGCAGGCGCGACGCTGCACGGTGGCGTTCCCCTCGACAGTGTGCACCAGCACACCGTTGCGTGTCTCGAAGCATGGCGGCATCGCGTCGCAGTATAGTTGTATAGTGCGGTTGCGGAATGCAAGGAGCTCATAGGTCAACGGCTGGGCTTGTTCCCGCGCAGGGCTTTATCCGGATAAATAGGTGCGGGGAACCCAGGCGTGCGCCTCGACGCAGGGAAACGACGACGAAAAAAGAGGCAACATGTACGGTGGTTCGCGAGCTCTGCCAGAAGTGCTCTTTGCTCCATTACCCTCTGGCCGCTACTCTCTAAGCCTAGCATGTTGGGATTTGTCTTACAATTAATTTCTGTTAAAAACTCCTCGACTCCGCTCGTAATATTCTTCATGCTGGGTTGATTTGCATGAAGAATTAGGTCGCGATTTTTTGCTGTTTTTCCTCCATTTTCAATTTCTATTTCATGTGTAACCCACCGTTATTTTTTACATATCGTAACGGCTTTCGGCTCCTGACCACAAGCTACATGCAGTGTTGTTGTTGCGACTAAATTAGCGGTTTTTGAGGAAAAGAAATGGCGAAGCAACTTTCTCAGTTCTCAGTGGACGCCTCAGCTCGGTGTCTCCCTGCATCAGTGGACACCATACGTTTTAACGGGGCAGCATTTAGGAGCTCGTGTCGCAGATATACTGGTGTCGGAGTTGTTGGTGGTGTAACACGAGATCCTACAACCAAAAAAACCTTGCGGCAGACACCCGCCGCGGTGGCTCAGTGGTTAGAGCGCTCGGCTACTGATCCGAAGTTCCCGTGTTCGAACCCGACCGCGGCGGCCACTAAGGCGCTCGTGTGCTGTGCGATGTCAGTGCATGTTAAAAACCGCCAGGTGGTCGAAATTATTCCGGAGCTCTCCAGTACGGCAGCTCTCTCATCTTCCTTTCTTCTTTCGCTCACTCCTTTATCACTTCCCTTACGGCGCGGTTCAGGTATCCCCAACGATATAGAGAGAGATACTGCGTCACTTCCTTTCCTCCAAAACCAATTATTAGTATTGCAGAAATAGGGGGGAATTGCGCCTATCAGGTTGCACACTCAGAACACGCTACGAAGGCTCGTGGGTTCGGAAATGAATGTGAGCCTAGTGAATGCGTTTTGGTGCTTGACTCCGTGAAGTGTCTTTGAGCACTGATGCGTACAAGACTAATTATGAGCATGTGAATTTTGGAACGCGACTCGATAACAATCGCGTTCTACTCTATAAAGCATTTAAATTGACTGCCATGGCCTGTGGCGAAGCAGCGCCACCTATTTTGTAGAGATAAAAGCACATTTCAAGGGCTGAGTTATTTTGCCGTGTTTTTTACTATGTGCATGTGTGTTCATCTTTCTCCAAGTTGTTCTTGAGCCACTGTATCTTAATTAATGTTGATACTATATTTAATGTTGATAATGCTAATATTGAATATGAACCCTGCACCTTGTATTTCTTGTTGATGTTACTAACCACTATTATGTAACGACTGCTCTCCCCCCTTACGTAATACACTAAGCAATGAGCTTTGAGGGTAAATGAATGATGATATCGATGAAGGAAATGCGAATAGCTTGCGCTGAGGCGCGATAAGCAGTTTTATGACCGTGTTCAGTTTGAGTTTGGGTGTATGGAGTTCTTTCTCGCAAAGCAATTCAGGCTTTGAGGCACGCCGTAGTTGAGGGCTTCGGTAATTTCGGTACCTGGGGTTCTTTAACGTGCACTGACACCGCACAGGGCTTGTGGATTTTAACTTGGAAGAGCGGCAGACGAAATCTTTGAATACCTCAACTTGTCTGAACGCGGAGGCCGGTGATAACACGACGGTTTCACCCCTGCGGCTGGCAGCGTAGGTGCAACCCTTCGCGCCCTCTTCAGGCTTCAGACGGGCAGGCAGTGGCAACCGGACCTGTGTGCGTCGTGTTTTATGCGAGTGTCAACCATTGCGATGTCACTGAACCCGCACCGCGCGAGCGCCTGTGATGTTCGGCGTCGGTATGCTGTAGTGGTACACGAAT
The DNA here is from genome assembly GCF_052857255.1 of Amblyomma americanum. Taxonomy (NCBI): domain Eukaryota; kingdom Metazoa; phylum Arthropoda; class Arachnida; order Ixodida; family Ixodidae; genus Amblyomma; species Amblyomma americanum. The sequence goes on from NC_135497.1 coordinate 277,059,446, forward strand.
GCGACGCCAACGGAGACACAAGATCTCCATTGTAGCCTCAATTTGTGTCTTTTCTCTTTCACTCTAAACTTCCTTCACCGATATGTGAGACAGTTATTGAAACTTTCCTTTCCTCTAAAATCACAACGGAGACGCACAACGGCCAGCCAATTCAACGAGCACCGTCAGTGGTGCCCGTTCGTGATCTCTTCGGCCGGCTGATGGGCTGTTTTGAGAGACTGGCTAGAGAGTCCGCGATTTGTACAACGGCAAAAGGCATCGCTCTGGACGGGTGATGGCATTCCTTGGACCACCTGGCAGCGCTGCAAAACGCTGTCGGTTCCACTCTTAAAGGCGAAGCTGAAGCGTCCTCCAAGATTGAAGCGAAAATATTCACTACCCTAGTCAACAGCGCGCTTAGCGCGAGCTGGCATATGTTGGAGCACGAGTGACGTCACGCACGGCGTAGGTAGCCACCGCCGACTTCGTCGCCTTATCTATCCCTCTCGCTCCCCAGTCACACCGAGCCACAGGTGTTCCGCCACTGCGCAGCGCCGCGCCTTTCCTCAAAATGCAACTTTCAGTTTTCTCTTTCTTCTTTCCCTTCCTCCTTTATCCCTTCCTTTACGGGACGGCTCGGGTGTACAGCGAGATATGTGAGACGGTTACTGTGCCATTTCCTTTCCACAAAAACCAAACAAAACAAGTGAGCTGCCGGCGTTCATAGAAGTCATTTGCGTTGACAACTTTGCAAAGGCTGTTCATTTTCACGAAAGGAAGGGCGCACAACCGGCTCCGTCGGTCAGTGGAGACCGTCGCTTTCATGTACATGACGTTGGTGTCCAAAGCCTGCTTAATAGCGTTCCACACTCCGGATAGGCAGCGCGCCCTTCCTGCCACCCTGGGAGGTCGCATGCAGTTAATGGTTGATCGCGGGAAATTGATCACCAAATGAACGCTGCGGCCTAGGTATTACTGCAGTGCCGCATGTCAGCCACAACGCTATTAGCGCTAATATATTTATTCCACATCTCTCTCTCTCTCTCACCACGAATCAAAGCACGAATGATTCGGCCACATATCCATGGAGCCAGTTATGCGCAGTTCCTTTGCTCGAAGTCATCGCCGTCTAGGACGTTGTCAACGGCAACGCCAATGCACACAGTGAACGGCGATATTTTTTGCTTTGTATATCATGGATTAACTGAGCCAATCCACATTTTTTTTTGCTTTGCGGTAGAGGACGAATTCGGATTTCTTAGGAGAGTATTGTAGGCCATATGTGGCGGTGTATCGTTCTACTGCTTCGGTCGCTTGCTACTGGCGATTTTGTGTGCCAGCGTCTGAGCCGATGCCGGACAAAATGGTGATATTTCCGGCGTAAAGTGCGTGTCTTGCGCCCGCAATATTTTCAGAATTTTTGGTAGGTGTATTAGAGCGATGCTAAAGCGCATCGGGGTTAGGGCGGTTTCCTCTCGTGAGCGAGCTTATCTCGAGGGTAGACATGCGTCCGGTGAGGAAGTATAGAAGGCAGTTCTACAGCCAGGGTCCGCACTTCGCATTTTACTTCTTGCAGGTTTTTAGCATGGCGGTGTGGTGTAAGTAGTCGAATGCACCTTTGTGGTCAAAGGCATGTATGGCCTTGGTGCTTGTTCGGTTGACTTGTTCTCGGATGTCACCTTTGAGTTCAAGTAGGGCATTTTCGGTCGGTAGGTGAGAGAGAAAACCGTGCAGGATGGTGGGTGGGGGTCTTCCTTGCCCAGGTACATCTGTAGCCGGTTGTGGACTACATGCTCCATGGTTTAACCGACGCATGTAAGGAAGGTCGGTCTAAGGTCGGAAATGAGGGGTTTCCTTTGTTTCAGAATGAAGCGCTGCTTGCGATTCATGTGATATGGTTCCGATTACGAGCATTGATTGATTTCTGCAAGAGCTGTGATGGACCGGTTGTGTGGGTTAAGGATAGCTTTGCCGGCGATTTTGGAAATTTCGGAGAATTCTTGTCAATGAGTGTCTGGCGACACACTCTGTGCACATTTTCGAGCAGCCTTTATCTAACTATCATCCGGCCGAGCGTAACAAGGCCACACGCTGGACCACGTTCCCGATAAAACACAGCGCCACCGCTGCGTCACCCGAGGCATGCGTCACCGACGGCAGCTACAAAAACACGCTGCCCGGCTGTGAAGAGCACCAGTCTTCCTTGCGCTACCGTGACGAGCGTAGCGCAAGTATGCTCGTCTGCTATCCTCAGCAAACGAATAAACTCGTTTTTTTTTTATTTTGAGATTCGTCCATCGGCCGAAATAACACTCCACAAGCGCATCTCCCGTGCGATACCGCTCAGCAGGCAAGCTCATTCTATTTTAAAGCAAGTCGCCTTTGGTGCGAAAACACTACTAGCAAAGCTGAACAACTAGGGGTATTTGTGAAGCCTTAACCTTTGGCCTTGACCTTGAACATTGACCTCGACCTTGCATGTGGTTGCCTTTGAGCCGGTATTGCCTCAACTGCTTTTGCTAGTCCTTCTCGGTTTAACTAACTTAAAACCGTTCTTTTTTAACATACTCCCATTAATTTTGCTCTCAGACACGCCGGCAAGCATGGACCTTAGTTTCCTAAATAGAGGGCCAGCGTTTATGCTACAGATATTTCGTTTACCATGGTTCTCAAGGCTGAAACCCACGGGGGTCATTAAGCACCGAACACAACACATGTGTGGTGTCCTCAGATTGTCCCTAGTGCAGTTGGAGGAATTAGCCGGATTTTGGAGCCAATGGGACCTGCAGCTAAATTCTGTTTCCGAAGGAAGGTGAGGACAGCGTGAATATAGGGAAGGTAAGGATATAGTGCCTAATTTGTTCTCCTGCACTTTGGGAGGAGGATAAAAGGAGCAAAAGGGAATGAAAAAGTTGGACCCGGCCTGTCCTTAGGACGTGACCGTGGACATGGTCCATCGTGGGGATTAAAAACAAAAAGAAATAAAAAATATTGAATATCCTTAGTTCGAGTGCGAGTGGCTACTGATAAAAATGCCACCAATGTGTCGAGCTTTTTGCAAGTAGCAGTGACTTTGTCTCGATGGGAGTGTCGGGCGCGTCCGTTGGCTCGCTCCGGACGAGTAAAACGAGCGGTGTGTTTGTGTGGACGTTCGCGCGGCCCAGGCGTAAACGGATGGGAGACCACCCGAGTGGTGTGAAGGGGGGCAGGCAGCGGCGCCTGAAGGAAGGCGAAGGCCCGAAAATGATCGGCAGCCCCAAGGACGCCGCGGCTATGTGCGTGTATGCGCGGGCGATCCGGCGCGCCTAAGAAACGGCCGCGTGCACTGGCCGAGGAGGCGGTTACGCGGCTGACGGTCGGGGCGAGATGCTGGCCGCTGCGAAATACGCCCGAGAAGGGTCTTGCCCGATAAGAGCAAGGTCTGCGCCTTGGAGAGGCGGCGCCTCCGTAATGGCCGTCGAATTACGGGAACCACTGAAGATACCTTCACAAGGAACCGACTGAAGGGAGCAGCGGAGAAGCAAGGACGACAGAGAGCAAGCTGCAATGGAGGACCGGGAGGAGAGGAGAGAATACCGAGAAGAACGGGACAGACGGGTGGTGGATGCCGAGACGAGAGGCCGCATCCTGACGGCCGAGTGGTGTCACCGCAATTGTGAATAGAGGCGAATAAATTCGCCACTATGTAATCGGAATGTTTGATGTGGTCTGACTGAATCGGGAGGACAGGAAAACAAAATAGAGGAGGATGAAAGGAGCCCGCCTGACAAGGAGGACAGCTGTATGGGATGCACATGATTGCGCCGAGCAACAAGTTCATGCCTGCTAAATATCTCGATGCTTTGCATTGCTGTTTTTACCTGGCGGCCGGAGTCTTCACTGCAGAGCGATTTGGTCGCTCAACATTTCAGGAAATCGGATCATGTGGGGATCATGCTGCTACCGACTCCTGGACCAAGGGCCAGGTGCCCACAGAAGCCGGCCAAGTCATTACGCAAGTTATGCGCAGTGACGAGGTATTACAGGTGATAAATAGATACGTATTAGATCTGAAACTAAACCGCATTATTTACCTATGAAAACGCTTGTTTCGAATGCACACACGCGGGGATGGAGAAGGTTCCGCTCTGACAGCCTTGTCAGTGGTCACCAACCAGAAACATGCAAAGCTAAAGCCACATTAATCTTGAAATGTGCTTCGGTGGCCGCATTTCGATGGAGGCAAAACTCAAAGGCGCCCATGTGCTGTGCGACGTCAGTGCTCGTTAAGAGAGCTCGTTAACATGTCCCCTCCTGGATCTCATGAGGCCGCTGCTGCGTCTGGGAATGGAGCGCGTTCTCAAGCACACCATGTGGAAGATGCAGGAAGTTAAGAAATGTTGATCCAAGACTTCGTCCGAGACCTCAAGAACCAGTCGATGAGGGAGGAACCTCTTCCGGAGAGCTCTAAGAAGCAAGGTTAGCCGACCTCACCGCGGCGCTAGCATGGTTGCTGCGAGTAGTATAGTGTAGCGTGCAACCTGCTTTAGGAAGCAGGCAGCCAGATTGTAATTGCGAGAGGATGATGAAAAGTTATCGACCATACCAAGACGGAAATTAATGAAAATTTTCTGTATTGAACATATTTAGCCCGACATTCCGCACGCTTTGCACACGGCATCTGAGTTTTGTTTAATCCTCCAGCGCAGAGGTTTCTTCAACTCCCCGAAAATTGCTGACATACCATCCACCGCTTTATTTTTATCCCTTCAAGGTCTTTTATGTTGCTTGGAAAGAGGAAGCAATCATAGCAGCGTTTCGAGAGCAGCGTAAGTTAAAACGAGGAAGGCTGCGAAACTATGTCTTCCTCTTGGGAAAAGATGCACGATTAAAGTCCTGTCAACTCTGTAGATGTAAAGTTTGAGCCCCTGAGAAATGCTGTTAGAGAGAAAATGGTAGAATTTTAACGTCGTTAAACCGACTAGGAGGTGCGGAAGCACTTGAGGCAGCAACACTTCAAACGCAAAAGCAAGCAAGATCGGGGGAATGCCAGTACCGCGCCCTGACGGAGCAGCTACGCAAGGCATCCGCCGCTGGCGCTCCTCCAAAGGGCAAATATTGAAGCTCCACACATACCTCTGGTTTTTCACATATACTATTGAAGGAGTGCTTTCACACCAACAGGCCAGCTGAAACTCGCCCGCAGTCACACCCGATGAAGGAACCGTGTGGGTTCCTAAACGTCATGTTATTTCATTGTTTATTTGGCGCTCTTTTTTAACTTAGGTCCAAAAGCGTTGGAGTTGCATACGCATTCCAACCATTGTGCATGTCTGACAGAAATCGCAGGTGCCAAGAACAGAGTGGATGCCGAGAATGAAGAAGAAGGGGTGGAGGAGTTGCCGCCCCGGCGCCGCCGCAAGCGGCGCGCGATATTCAAGCGGTTGGGGAGCGTAGGGAGGCCACCTTACCGGGCAAATTTAGCGAAAGCTACATTTTCATGTTACCGCTGCCCCGCCATGTTCACATTCAAGCGCGAGCTGGAGTACCACATTCGGGAGCACACCGGAGCACCACTTCTTCCGTGCCGCTTCTGCCCGATGGAGTTCCCGACGGGCCACATGCTGTCCAGCCACATCTCCAGGAAGCACGGGCGCCCATAGATCTCGGGTTTGGCAGAATGCCGCCCTTAAAAAGTTTTATTAAAGGGGTTTTGTGAAACAAGAACTTTTAACGGATCCCGTTTTATTCAGGTGATGTATAATACAGGCAGATTCCATTTGGGTGTGGACAAGTTTTGAGCAGGTTGTGCATTGTCAAAGTGTATTCTATATACCGCAGCTTCAACGGTGCCTTATTTAGAGCTCTTCTGTAATTATGCAAACATATGAAAGCAGTACTGAATAGAAGGGATTCAAGACCAAAGCGCAGTGTATATGTGTTAACCGTTCTGTTTCTAGTGTTTTTACTCAATTGGCTTCAATACTATTTTTGGATATCTTGTATTAGCTCACCGAGATAATGGTACGCTTTCTTTTATCTTACAGCCACACTGAGTTTGTGTTGGATGATATGGCATGATGTGCACAAACGCACCTGTAAAAATAAAGTGATTACTCTGCCGATGTTTTTCTCGTGTTGACACTGAATACTTTTTGTAGGTACAACAGAATTTCAATTGTCACTAAGCTACTCCAGAGAAAATAATCTTGCAAACGGGACAAAAAGGACCGAATTTCATTACAAAACCGCATGAGCTGCAATTTGAGAGGCTTACAAACTACCGCATACCATAGTGTCCTGTGTTCCCGGTAATAGTCCAGCTAGTCATATGGTTAGTCGTCTGGACATTACAATAAAGCGGCAACGCAAAGCTAACTATTGGGGCAATGCAGCTATAAGTAATTTTAGGTCTAGCGTTGTCTATGGTATAAACCATAAAAAATTCTACAGGAGTATAAGTACAAGAAGAATTTTATTCCTGAAATCTGTCTGAAACCACGTTGACTCCTGGAAGGTACTTTCTATTCTTCAGTCGCGCCCTGCGCGGTCGCAGTCCGACAGTGGCTTTAGCAGCCGGGACACAACAAAAACCGAAGGTCTTAAGTGCGAGTTGACCGCTGGGAGCTCCGGACGCCATGCGACAATGATTCGTTCTGCACCTCGGCCGAGGTCTCCAACACATCAGCAGCACTTCAAAACGTGAGTGCGAGGGGTGGGGGGGACTAACGGGTATGAAGGCTGCGTGCTCTCCTCTTCTTGGTTCGGGAACACCCTTTGTTTCTCTTTTTTTGCAGGCCGCATTCTGCTGCATTCTTTTATGCGGTAGCAGTGCGTGCTTCTTTGTGGCCCACTGCGGGTTTCAGTCCTCGTGCAAAATCTTCCGCAGTGTCGCCACAATGGGGCTGGTGCCTTTGGCTTTGTCCGAAACCGTCTAGACAGTCTGGCCTTCGTGTGATGCCGATCGCATCCGGAGTGCTGTAGTGACATTCTTGGACGGTTACACTTTTGACCGGATTTCACCTTTAGAATGTTTTGGGCCCGTCTTTTGACCTTTCTCTGCGGTCTCCTTTTTGGCTTGGCTCTCCTTGCACGTGGCCGCTTTCCAGCAACTGCCCGAGCTGCTCCGTCTTGCGCACCTCCCTTTCTCGTGGCGCCCCCATTCTTCAGATCTGTTCCTTCAGTCAGCACCGAGCCGCATTTCCCACTTGAATTTGAACTATCGGCTCACGCTTTCAATGAGTCACTGCAAGTCGCAGCCGCAAATTGTTCCGACTGCACTTTACTTTCCGCTGAGCCTAGCACCTTGCTCTCCTGAGGCCCACTATCCAACCCTACAACTCTAACTGTCTGGCCCGCAAAATCTACCTGAACCACACTCTGGTTAACGTTGTGTTCTTGCCTGGGGTTTCAGCGACGCACTCAGGTGAGTACCGGTGACTCTCTTTACAGCAAGGCGCCTCCAACACTTGGCTACTATTGCTATCCAGCCGCATCGAAGGAGTGTCTGTTTTGACCTGCTCACTGCGCTGGCCTGCGCTCTCTCTACTCTCTGCCTGAGGGAAAACATGAGCCTCTGAATCGGCAATTGCTGCCCCTGCAACTGCTGAACTGGCGTTGCTTACTGGGCTTAAATATTCCCTGTCGGTACTCCCCTGAGCAACGGCTTTGTCCCCAGCTGACCAAGCGGGGTCCCTACGCTGGTTGCTGACACACTGACCGGAGCGCTGCCCCTTTCCATCGCTTCGTACGTTGGAGTCCTGTTCCCAGTGAGTTTCAAATTGCCCGTAAAGTGCGCTCTTTGGTGTCCCATAGTTGTCGGCCTCCTCGTAGGACAGATTCGCTAGTACGCCGCCGACATCACATGGGAGGAGGACCAACAACAACGTTGACCACTTGCTCTGGTCCAGCTCCTCCTTAGCGCAAATCGGCTCGAATTTTGCGAAAAAATTCCAGACATTTTCTGCTCTTAAAATTTCTCAAACAGGCTCTCGCTCTTTCATAATTCTGCACCTGAACTTTACGCGTGACCTCTTGCTGTTGTTGTTCGCGTACTTTCTTTAGTTCAGCCAGTATCGCGCTACTCTTCGCCTCCTATTCTCTCTCTCGTTCCTCGATAAGTTTTCGCCTTTCCTGTTCCTTCTCATCGCGGTGCCTTCGCTCCAGAATAAATTCCCATGTCTCGTCTGCCTCCTCGACCGTTGCCACCTCCGCTCGCATAAGGTCCAAAATCGCTTCTCTTGTTTTAGTGGTGCCTACTGAAATGCCCAGATTTTTTATAATTTCAAGGAGGTCCTCTACCTTGAACTTGTCTATCGCGGATCGCACATTGTGCCACTAATCGCGACTTAATTACGAGCTCCACCTGAAAACAATGAAAACGAAAAATTGATGGTAGTTTAGCTCTGGTCAAACCTCGAGGGACGCGATAGCTACGGCTTGCTGAGTGGAACTTGCTCACGTGACCAACCACGTGATCAGCCACGGCGACGTTCCGCCGGCAGCTGCTCCACACCACGTGACCAACCATGTTACAGCGTGGTGGCGCAGCTACAGGGTGGCAGCGCAGGTACAGGGTAGCGGCGCCGCCACGCTGAAGCCTCGAAATGCAACTGTAATGTAGCTGTGGCTACAAAATGCCAAATTTTCATTACCCAGAAAACCAAAATCTCACACCTAACATCTGCCTGTGCAAGTGTGGTCTGATGAAATCAGTGGCAAACATCGGGCACTCACCCTGTCGAGTATGGCTGACGCCGTCAGTCCCGTAGGCTCCATCCAGATTTTGTCGCTTCTAGCTTCGAATACCCATCGCTCATCCACAGTTGTTGGGGCACCCAGACTTCGGATCCAGCCGCTGGCAAACAGTTGTTACGGGTCGTGTAGCAGCATCCCACCACTGGCACCAGTTGTTAAGACGCCCAGGTTTCGGATCCCACCGCTACCACTAGTTGTTAGGTGTCGGCTAGCATGGCCAGTTGTTTTGATGCAGGGTAGCGTTGTTTAGCCGGAGAAAGGATGAGGAAGGATGGAAGCTGACATTTGGAACGATAAAAACGAACAGGTTTACTGGCACATAGGGAATCTTATTTACAAATTTTCTGATAGAAAGAACAAACAGTCAAGAATTAAAAGTACATAGCGTCGAGCGACCGGAAGGCCTTGTTACCAAAGCCCGAGGGTTCGTTCCGGGTCAGGATGCTTGTTAAATACACAAAGCCTCCGCCCCTTTCCCCAGGCGGTAGCCCATTGAACACGAGGCACATGTAGATCGGGAGAGTCATCGCACATAGTACGCGAAGCCCCGTGGAAATGGGCGAGGAGGATTTGGAGGTCCGCTGCTTCTTCGTCCGAAGCTGCACGTCCACTCAAACGCCGGGTCTTCTCAGTCACGGTTAATTTAGCGAAGGCGCCGTTGTCTTCTTCCCCTGTCGTCTGAACACCGTCGGTCGCGTCTCGCGAGGAAACAGAGGATGGGAAGGTGATCTCCGCCCCTTCGTGAAGAGCGTGGGAAAGATTCCGCACTCGGGTTCTCAGCACATCTTTTTTTTCGTTGGTTCCTCGTGGGATCAATGATCTGTCCAAATTACCGCCACCACCTAGTCATCCTGGACGATTAAGCCTCGCTTTAATCGCAGGTGTGGATCCCGTTCATAACACCGTGTACCGCGGGCTGGCGCCACCTTCTCGTCTTCGCCTCGTGGCGGCCGCTGGTAACGTGGGTGCCTACGGCTGCTTAAACTGCCACCGCGTTCAGCGCCTTCTCCTTTTGTACTAGGCGGCACGGTCAACGTCCTTCGCTGCATTCGTGAGGTTCGTTTAGCTGTTTGATGTGCCTCAGTGCCGGCCCGTTCTTCAGCGGCTTTAGAAAAATTGGATGCTTAGAATAATAATAATAATAATAATAATAATAATAATAATAATAATAATAATTGGTTTTTTGGGGAAAGGAAATGGCGCAGTATCTGTCTCATATATCGTTGGAAACCTGAACCGCGCCGTAAGGGAAGGGATAAGAGAGGGAGTGAAAGAAGAAAGGAAGAATTAGGTGCCGTAGTGGAGGGCTCCGGAATAATTTCGACCACCTGGGGATCTTTAACGTGCACTGACATAGCACAGCACACGGGCGCCTTAGCGTTTTCCCTCTACAAAAACGCAGCCGCCGCGGTCGGGTTCGAACCCGGGAACTCCGGATCAGTAGTCGAGCGCCCTAACCACTCAGCCACCGCGGCGGGTGATGCTTAGAATGGATAAATAAAATTCAGGGGCACTTTGTTGACCTAAAGTTCAGTGAGGCGAAAGCCTTTAGCGCGGTGTTGCTGCTTGTGTCACTGATGTGTGGTTAAGATGTTAATTAAGTACACCATTCTTTGTGAATCTTAAATGCTGGAGACATTGGAGGGCGTTTGGGAGGCATCGATCTGATTCGACGCTTTTCTGCAAAAACTCTCGAGCGTCGTAGACAAGGAGAACGACATATGCGTTGGCAGGATGTAGCGAAGTCGGTAGCACGCTCAGCTGCGGAACGGAAGGGTGGTGGTTCGAATCTCATCGTGTACGGGGTCTTTTTTTTCGTAATGAGTTGAAGAGTGTCACGGACGGACGGATAACGCGAGTATAAGCCTTTAAAGGGGCCATGACATGGTCGTCCTTCATATTGCAGTTTTGTGCTTCAGTAAGTAATACAAGAGCTTATAAATCAATTTTCGAAATTTGGCTGTCTTGTACGCGCTGTATATTCCAAAAATGCGATCGAAATTGAGACCCGGAGACTCCTCCCACCGGCAGCGACCCCCATATTGAACGCTCTCGTGAAGTCACTAGCACATTCAGGTAGCAACGTCGTCTGCTCTCGTTGCTGCAATATGCGCAGCGAGGTCTCATTCCCCCCGGTACTTTCACGGGCAATCGAAGTAGCTGTCGTCCCCCATATATGAGTGACTGGTGCCGCAAAAGCGATAATATCAGTAACGCAATTTTTCTTCTGTGTAGGTAGGGTCCGGTCGCACTAAAAGCTGAGGCGACGGTGATCGAGGCCGATGGGCTGATCGGTATGCAAATTCCGTCGCTGACGCACTCATATTTCATGCTAGACCGCCGACGACGCCAGCACAATTGACGACCCCGTATCGTAGTAATGTTAATCTCTTTAGTGGGAACCAGAATAGTGTGGTAGGGGACTAGTTGCAATGGTATTACATTCTATAAACTTGAGAATTTTAAATCTTATTGGACCTCATGCATGTTAGCCTCGGCGACATACGCGATGTGCATGCACCAGCGAAGATTTGCTTTCAATCAGTGCCTGCGCATAGAATTGATCGGCGAGGCAAGCGACACGGGCAGAAAACGCCGCACGATGGCACGCAAACAAATAGCACTGTTTGCGCGCAGCCATGCATGTAAACAACCTCAATATATATATATATATATATATATATATATATATATATATATATATATATATATATATATATATATATATATATATATATATATATATATATATATATATATATATATAGCTACAAAAAGCCGCGGCACGTGCCGATTTTCGCATACGGGAGCACTTGGCTGCTCAAAAGAGACCACGCTCATAACATACGAACAGCCTGCCTCTAAGCGTAAATAATAAAGCAGAGGTACATCGATTTCTGTTTCCTCAACAATCAGAAAACGGGCGCCACGAGCAAGTCCGCTTTCGCAAGGATCACTCAGCTTGCGTACTAAGTTGATGGCTTCCCAAAAGAAAACACTGAAAATGCATTTTATTTCGCTAAGCTAAAAGAAAAAATCTTTTCGATCGACCGCGGTCCACATTGTGCATGCAAGCACCTCAACAGCTCGAAGCAGACGACGCGGGGCGTGTATACCCTCGTGACGTCATCAATCAGAGTTTGCCAGACCAGCAAGCTGTTCGCCGAAGAAACGAAGCAAATTCGTTTTAAAATATTTATCGCACAAAATCAACTGAAAAATCGTGGTATTGTAATATAACTTGTTGAATATTGAAGGATAAGCAGGGTGTGCGTGAAAATAGGCTGTCATGGCCCCTTTAAAGGCTATCGCCTTAAAATGTGACGAAGTCAGCGGCACCAAACGCTGGACACGAGAACATGCAAGTTTGAATAGACGATGGCCGAATGGTCGAAGGCGTCCAGAAACGAAGCTGCTCTTTTTGCGTTACCGCTTGTTCAATCTCGTTCAGGATCCGTTTTTTTTCTTTTTCTGTGGATGCTATAGAAATGGATTAACACCTTCGAGATATTCCTGATAAATACTGCTTTATCTAAGCCGTCATGATCGGCATCAGGTTTGTTCTCGTGTTTGGCTTCATGTTCGTCGCGTTTTCTAGACGATGTCCGACGTAATTTTGGGAGAAAAAAAATTGAAAACGTTTCATGCTTAACAGTGTGGAAAAGGTATTAGTTTCTTGGCAGTAGGAAGCTTCGCCAACATTATCAAACCTTACTGCGACAGCTGTGTACTAGAGCTTGGACTCCGAGGCATCGCGCTGTTCAATATCTACGCCGTGGGTCTAAGCAGCCACATTGGGTCGAGTTTTCCATGGGCCGTGCTGTGGCAAAAAAATTGTTGGTGACAAGATCTGGTAAATCCTATAAAAAGAGTTGCGAAAGATACAATACGCATCTTCTCAGTCTGTGTAGACATAGGCGGAGAATACTTCGGCCAGTTTCTGATCCTACGAGTCAGATTTTTTTTGTTCACTGATCTTCGACGCGATCAAGTTCTGCTGCGGTGTTTACGGTCGCCTCGCGGTTCACGATATCTGGAGGCACTTAATCAGGCTGGCCTGTTATTAACGCGAAACTGTTAGAGCGGACGTTCGGACGAACAGCCATGCGTGTTGTGAATCTAATTGAGGACTGGCCGAGAGGATTGTGACGCCACTTGTTGAGCTGTGGAATGAAAATGATTACAATTTAAGTTAAATAGCGACTATGACCTCGTAAAATGACTGAAATGTCATTATGACATATAAAGATTTATAGTAAATTATTTATTCGCAAGAAGAAACATCGTTAATCAGTCTGGAATCAAACCCATGACCGTTAGGTTGCGAGTCCGACACGAGAACTACATCTGCATGGAAACGTATCATCCTGCCGTCGTAGAGCCATTCTCCCGACGTACCATTTCTCACGACGGGTAGCGTCTCTGTCCGTTCACGGAGCTTGTTATGCAATCATGTTTTTGCCTTGCCATCTCTGTCGGTGTGGTGTCGAGGGACATAAGTGATATCGGTCCCTGAATTCACAGTCCTGATCTTTAGAGTTCTACTCTAGAACCAGGGTAATGCCTCACGTGTATCCTCCCCCCCCCCCCCCCCGAGCATGGAGGCAGATTTTTTTGCAGGCGGAGAAGTTCAGTGACCGCACTGACACCTTTCTGTGCAGTTTGCAATTGGTTCACGAGTTCGTTAAATTGTAACGCAGTTTAGGTGTTTCTGAACTGTACGTAGTCGACCTGATCTCGCCGGTGAGGAATGGTATTGGGACAAGATTGAATGGTGTTCGATATATGACGAGTCGAGCAGTACATCGACTCTATTCGCCAACATGGGACCGATCATTGTATTGACGCAGGCACTAGGTCTGCTGTCAGTTAGGATAGGTTAGCGCAGAGAAGGGTTCATGTACACCTGCGCCTTGGTGCCCGCCTTCCAAGGTTGCAGCACGCTGCACCGTGTCGAACACCTCCCTGAGTCGATGGCAGTGTAATTGTTCCGAATCACTGCTGCCTGCGAAACAATAATTATCTGGTCGTGAAGTAAGCAATTTGCGTTGCCCGCCAAGTTTGCTGCGGAAGCAAATTCACGATGTTGTTCCATTCTTGGTTTGTTCCATGAGCTACCACACATTTGAAAAATTTCCCCACGGCAGTGAGCACGTTGAGGTTTCAATTTTATTCTTCTCTAAGAGCTGACAACTATTTCATCTTGGACTGCACCGGCAGTGCCTTTAGAGTGTGTGATATTGTGTCTCTATACAGAGTGCCTTTTTTTTTAAGATATAAAGGTTTCATTTTAAGGAGGTGGCTATTGCGAGCTAACCCACTGTTGTTATTGGGGTTCTCATCAGTTACCACTGACAACGCAGTTTGAAATTTTAGCGCCTGTTTCTCAAGACTTCAGGCTCATGGCGAGCAATGTATGCCATTTTAACCACAAATGATACTGAAAAAAAGTTTGCAGTGCTTCCGGGAAACAACACCTACAGGAAAAATTACTTCGAATGTAAACGCACGCATATGTTGTATTTTTGAGTGAAAAATTTTCTACTGTTGTACTCTACTGCCCTTTCAATTAGTCTTGACACTATTATTTTTTGTCTTTCAGTTCCCCCTCCTTCTGCTGACGTCAGCATCAAAAATTGGGTCACAGCCATTAATTCTGCCTTCACTAAAGATCAAGTTATTATAAGGTGAGTACAGTATACGACAGCTGGAGTGTTTTTTTTACTCAACTACAACAATAACGTAGGAAACACGAAATGAGCGCTAATTCTTTCAATTAGTGCCTTTGTTTTTACTTGTTCTCGGCAGATCATTTCTGGGCGTCCTGGCTTTATTTGTCGAGATAGCAACAGCAGTCGACATCTTCAGCTAACAAGAGGATCCGAAAAGGAGGAATCGAAGTGAGTTTGTGCTCTGCGCAAAAAAACGAGAAAAGCATCATCGCTTACCATTGTGACCATGCAATGCATATGGTGCTTTTGTGACTGATTATAAGAACTTTAACATAAGAAACTTCCACTGTTAACAGTACTTTGTCCCGAAAAGAGGACGTGTCGGAGACTCAGCATTTCGCCGAAATCTTTTTTAACCGCATATAAGTACATTCAACATTGTCATTGCGTTTCGTAATCATATTTTTGGTCTCCTGACAGAGCTTGATGGTATTCTGTCGAACCATCCTATCGCCTGCTGCTACTGCCGACTCCGTAATTATACCTTCAATATTATAGTTCGTTGCTTGAATACTAAGGTCGTCGTTTTCTTTTAAAACCGAATATCGTTTCTAGCGGTCTTACCCCTATCTAGTTGATGGATTTCCTTCTTACTAGTCTCTTCTGTTGCCTCATCGAGTAAAGGCCAATTCGAGACATTAGAATCCCATCATCGCTGCACCGCACCTTTCCGGGCACCGCACGGTGCCATGGTGAGCACACAGTATGAAGGGTTTTTCAATTGTAGTCTCACCATTGTTTTTCATTTGTAGTCTCAAAAAGGCACAATAAAAACCACCAATCAATGTGCAAGTTTGACACTATCGCCCGGTGCCTTGAATCTCAGAAAGCTTAGTGTTTTCTTGATAAAGACACCGAAGGATCACTGACACAATTTTATAGTCCTTCGTTTTGCATCGCCGCAGCTTCAATTGTCTCCCTCGTTTCTCGATAGCTATTTTTTCCTAACACTGACCACTCCTCGAACTTAAGTGCGAACTTCTGACCTCGGCAGTGACGAGCCAAATTACCTGGACCCTCATCTCTAACATTTCGGTGGTGCTCCATGAGTCGCTTTTTTAGGCACCGGCCTGTCTGCCCACATGAAACAACTTGCAACATGAAAGCGTCAACCTGTAGACAACGTTATCGGTGCAAGTTGCAAAGGGGTCCTTGTGCCTTACAGAGCAGGCCTTTCTATCCGGCTCGTGCGAACATGTGTCTTTACACATGTAGGACAATTTTTGTGGGACTAACAGGCAAATTTTAACTCCGATTTTCTCTCCCATCTTTTTGAGGCCGTCGAAAAGCCTGTGAATATAAGGCATTACTTCAATTTTGTTGGAACCTCCTTCTTTATCGGTCGAGCTCTGTTTTTCTTAGTCTGCGAATGCTTTCTGTTACTGCTATTACGGGGTACCTCGAGTTACCCGCTTTTTGAAGGTGATCAACCTGATTATTGAAACATGTTGCCATTAGGCAGGTGGATTACTCATTCGCTGCATTAGACAGGTATGTTTTTACTACTGCTCTCTTATCCAACTTCGTATGTGCCGAAGTAAACGCTAAGAGAGCCTTATTCCCTCTAGGCTCATATATTAAACAAATTCGAATCGAAGAAACTGGTTTTAAATCAAGCAAACAGATCATTCTCTCAACAGGAAGCTTATGAGCAATTAACGGTGCCTCAAGACACGTCGCAAAGGTAGATATTTCACTTTCTGCTATCTGAAGAAGGCTTCGATTGCTCTTCCGAAGAACAACCAAGTAATATTCATCTACAAACCGGAACCTTTTTATCACCACTCTACTGTCTAGATTACTTCGGATGCTCCTATCTGCGCATCGTAACAAACAAGTCACTAAGGGCAGGCGATATGCACGAACCAATACACGCTCCCTTTTTTTGCAGATAGACTTCCCCATTCCACGTAACAAAGGTTGACGAGAGGTAAAAGGACACTAAATTCTAGAACCCATCAACTGAAATAACAGTTCTTTTTGAAACAATACGGCGCCAAATTTCTGAATACAGTCTTCGATGCTTTCTAAAAGCTGCTGAGGAGGCAAAGAGTAGTAAAGGTTCTTTAAATCTATTGAAATAAATCCTAGGTCTGCACCATGAAGCCTTCTCAGGCAGTCAACAACTTGTTCTGAGCTTCTGAATAAAATGGCGCCCGTGTGGGCGGTTTGTTTACAAAAGGAAGGAAGTGGGGTGGGGGTGCAAGCTAGGCCAAAACACGAGTGAATACAGCATGCACTGATTGCGTGCTGCAGTTTTCGGTCAGTCTTGCGCATTCATTAAACCTTGGGCCTGTTTATTACTCTGACAATTGCGTATATATTGTTCTTCGCGTAGTGAAACGCATTGCACGCCATATTCTTGCGCAGGCGCGGCGTGGCGCCCATTTCGAATCCTGAAAGGGTTTTTCGGAGAAGTGAGGACTACAGTTCTTTTCGTATTTTTGGTACCTGGACCACTGACGTGGATTGACAAGGCACACAACACCTAAACTTGTGATAAGGGGGTACATAAGAGGGGCAAACTGCCTACCGACGTTGGAGCACCGTTTATTTTTCACTTTGCGTGCCAGCTGCAAAGCATCACCATTTGAGGACGTCCAGCTTGTATTTTCTTTTCTGCAAGCACTAGCGATGCGTTGACTACCTGTCTTTTGTTCCCTCTGTTAATGCTGTCAGATTTGCTTGTATTAAGGAACGCAGTTACCTTTGTAGTGAGGCTTGCAGTACCATGCTGGTTTTAGTTTGAGTCTAGTCTTTATGCGCTCATTCTTTATGTTGCCCTGTAAAAAAGCTTCTCGACACTCAGCCTGTTTATTAAATACTGCATGCTGAATGACCACTTGCTCCGGATCGAAGACAAACGCGCCAGACAGAAAGAACTTTTGTTGAATTATAAATCTATGCCTGCCTGCAGTATAGGTACACTTTTCTGTGCAACTTACATTGAAATAATTTTGGTACGACCAAATTTGCAGAAGGAATTAAACGAGACAATGTCCACCTCCGGCCAGAGGCAAGCTTGGGTAAGCGCAAGCCATTCGAAATTTGTGCCAGTGAAGCCGAAGGAAGCCTTGTGTGCAACTAGGTTTTACCAACCGCTGGGTGTTCTCAAACCTATTCGGCGGCGCGTAAACAATCCGAAATTCTCTCCAGTAAAACCGAAACAACCAGTGTGGGGCCGCTGCTTCATCAACCGCTGGTTGTATTAAAATCGATTTGAGAGGCACGCGAGCAAACAGAAATTCGCAATAGTGAAACCGAAACAGGTCGCGTGGGGTTGCTGTCACGAACCGCTAGGTGCGCTAGAATCGATTTGGCCGCTGTTGTATATAGGAGTGCCTTCTCTTATTGAATCTTTCTCTATGGTACAGGCTAAGAGAGTCCGCGTCGCTGTCCATGTTGCGGTGCGCCTCAGGCAATCGAAACGAACACGATCCCGCTTCTAAATCCGTCTGGTATACGGTGCATGGTAATTTTTTTCGCCTATCGGCCTAGTATCTGAGCGCTCCCCGAGACATTACGTGCAGATTTCATTCGATACAAGGACAAGTAGAGAGCCAGATTTAAGAGCTACATCACCTTGCTAGTCTACACTTCAAGATGCTTTCCGTTCACTTTGTGAGACATGTGCAGCTTGATACAGACGCAACACCCGGATGCCTCTTTCCGGGTAATCACTTCATTGTCACAACTTAACCCCCTATCCCGCTGCTTGTTACTGATATGTGTTTCTGCATTTCGTTTGGTTTGCGATGCGCCTATTCACACTCTTATACGATTGGTTCCTTTTTTCTATTTTCTGCCTCTCT
This sequence comes from Amblyomma americanum, assembly GCF_052857255.1. Classification (NCBI taxonomy): domain Eukaryota; kingdom Metazoa; phylum Arthropoda; class Arachnida; order Ixodida; family Ixodidae; genus Amblyomma; species Amblyomma americanum. Next base: position 277,077,705 of record NC_135497.1, read on the forward strand.
TTCAGCCGCCCGAAAGTTACTGTTGTTGTGCTCGCCCTTCTGTCGTTGGTAGGATGCTCAATAGTAACATGGCAAGTCGCCGGTAGCACGAAGACACCTTTCATTGTATTAGTCACCGAATCTTCATCGTAGGTATATCTCCATTACATATTTTACCCTTAAGTATTGAAAACCTTACCAGCTTTCGCGATGCCTCTTTGGGTAGCCGAGTTTGAGATGCTCCAGTAAAACTCGTCTCATGGAAACAGCCACATTAGTAAGTCGCGAAACGTTTACTCCTGAAATAACCATGAAAGTTGACTAGTCATATTCAATCAATTTGCTCGGTTTTTCAGTCGAGGCAACACAGATGGCAGACGACGCGGCAGACACAGAGCCAGAAAGCAATTTCAAGTGTGCGGATGTAAATGGAATTGGTGTGCTACGTCCTGTAGGTCACAGGTGGATGAAATGTACCAACTAGCAACGCGGGCCCTTGATCCTCAAAACATGGGAATGCACCGCACTAAGAGAATCTAAAGTGGCAACAGTTTTTTTGCAATTGATATATAGAGCACTGCAATCAGGGTCTTATAACTTTATTTGGTACGCAGCTCTTCTGGCAGAAATGAAACCGCTGTCGAAAAATGTAACCAATCGGTGACAACTTCCATTCGATCATGCACGTGCCGTCGCATGTGCAGTGACCATCTTGCGAGGGGGTGTGTCTGCTGCGCAAACCTTGGTGAAGCACGGTTCATGGCTGCATGGAAGCAGAAACCACGAAACTAGAGCTGAATGTTTACGAAATGCAGTCCAGCACTGTGCGTTTCGATGAGATATGTTTTACCGATTCATAATTCCTGATATAATGATGACCCAATCTGTAGCGCCGGCGTTCTTGAGCCATGCCATTTTGTCACCTCCACGAAGAAGGTTGGTTTGGTTTATGGGGGATTAACGTCCCAAAGCAACTCAGGCTATGAGAGACGCCGTAGTGAAGGGCTCCGGAAATTTCCACCACCTGGGGTTCTTTAATGTGCACTGACATCGCACAGCACACGGGTCTCTAGAATTTCGCCTCCATCGAAATTCGACCGCCGCGGCCGGGATTGAACCCGCGCCTTTCGGGCCAGCAGCCGGGCACCATAACCACTCAGCCACCGCGGCGGCTCCATGAAGAAGGCCAGTGAAACTGCTGTCTCACTTTTACTGAAATGCAAAATGGAGTATAAACGTTCGGCGAGTACGGTCGTTATATGAATGAGCGTGTTCAAGTGAAAATAATGGCCAAGTAGTTTAGCTTGATATGCTAGATCTATCCTTCGAAATTTCAACAGGGTTGCTAATATCTTTTTATCAAAAAAGAATCGTTACTAACACTCCGAACTTGCAGTCCTTCTTTGTTTTTCAATAAAAAATCTTTGCTAGAAAGGTCAGCTCGCAATCATTGAAGGGCAAGTTTAGCTCGGGGCACCATATTTGAGTGAATTACTGTGTCTTTAGTGCGGCTTGAATTCATACAGGACTCCAAGAGAAAACAAACAAATAAAGCAACTTAGAGCTTGTGCCTACTCAATACGAGTGGAGGCAACGAGTATGATCTGTGCGCCAGACTGAATTTTAGGATTTCCTTCTTCATAAATCGATACGCAAAATCACAATTCTAGTTTTTGGAGGAAGTACTCGACAACAACCACCTTGTGCTCTCTGAAATCACTACGAGAGGTTTTTTTACTTAAAAGCTCCTGCCTCGCAGTCGTCGTAGCCCTAGAAATAGCCTCTTATACAAACTGAACATACAATATTCTGCGCAACCTGGCTGACCCAGGAAAAGAGGCAAAAATATATCAAGCTCATCACATGCTTAACTTATATAGAAAGCACGGCCGGCAGCAAGAACTGGAGCAGGTCACTTTTGATCACATTTCACTTCATAACGCTGCTACTGCGCCGAGGACGGGCCTAGCGTTGCTTATGAGTGGACTGCAGGACGCGACTAAAAAGCGTGGTATCGACTAGGAGCTCACGCCTGATCTATAAATGGATCGGCATCATTGGCTACACTTTTTGTCGTTCCCCAGAGTCTAGGACCCGATTGCACTAAGCAAATTAGGCAGTCTAGTTCCGAGTTTTCCCTTATTCGCAGTTTAGTCCGCTGTGGTAGAAGTTGTCTAAATATTCTGCTCGATCTAAAGGAACGAAAGACGCGTAAGAGGTTCCCTTTTCTCGTCGACACCTCAATCGCGCTATGAGAGAAATACATGAACTCAAGCTGGAAACAAGCTTTCAGCCGGCGTTCGTATCTTCCTCTCACGGCGCTGCGGTGGTGTCTGCCAGCAAAGTGAGCAAGATATCCGTCCTCCCTTTCCTCAATTCCATTGGAGGTTTTAGACTGCGATACGGTATCTGGTATTATTCTTGGTCAAAGCCTTCTCTTGGCTTTGAGGAAAGGGAAGGCATATAGCTTACTTTGTACGCGGACACTTGGACAACGCAGCAAGACACAAGACTGCCGGCTCCACCGCGTCACGTGTGTGATACTGATGCACTTCACGCTTGCCGTTGTGCTTCTCACTCATTGCGATCGGCTTGAGGTCCTCTTCACTTCTATCGCCGGCTAGATCGTGTTACGTGTCTGATGCTAAAGCATAACACTACTGCCATTGTACCTCTAAACTTTTTCTGCTTGAATTGAGATCCTCTCCGTTGCTACCACCGACTAGGTCGCTTTACGCGTGTGATGCTGATGCATTAAAAGACTTTCGTTGTACCTCCTATTTAGTATGCTTGGCTCGAGGTACTCTTCGCTCCTACCGCCGAATGAATAGCGTTACGCGTCTGATACTGGTGCATTGCACTGCTTGCGTAGTACCTGTCAACTTATTGTGCTTGGCTCGAGGTCCTCTCCATTTCTACCGCCCACAAGATCGGGTTACGTGCATGATGCTGATGCATTCCATGACTTCCGTTGTACCTCTTAACATATTGTGCTTGGATTGAACTCCTCTGCCCTCCTACCGCCGATTAGATCACGTGAAGTGTGGGGTGCTGGTACATTACACGACTTTCGTTGTACCTCTTAACTTATTGTGGTTTTCTTGAGGTCCTCTCCACTGCTACGGCCCACTACATCGTGTCACGTATGTGATATTGAGGCCATTACACGACTCGCATTGTAACTCTGAAGTTTTTTGTGCCTGGCTTTGCTTGAGGTCCTCTCCACTGCTACCGCCGACTAGATCGCAGTATGTGTGATGCTGATGCATTACACGACTTCCACTGTATCTCTTAACTTATTGTGCTTGGCTTGAGGCCCTCTGCACTGCTACTGCCAACAAGATCGCGGTATGTGTGTGATATTGATGCATTACACGACTTCCATTGTATCTCTTAACTTATTGAACTTGGCTTGAGGGCCTCTCCACTGCTACCGCCGACTAGATCATGGTATGTGCGTGATATTGATGCATTACACGACTTTCATTGTGCCTCTTAAATTATTGTGCTTGGCTTGAGGTCCTCTCCACTGCTACCGCCGAATAGATCGCGTTATGTGAGTGACAATTATGCATTACATGACTTCAATTGTACCTCTTAACTTATCGCGCTTGACTTGAGGTCTTCTACACAACTACCGCCGACTAGATCGCGGTATGTGTGTGTTATTGCTGCATTACACGACTTCCACTGTACCTTTTAACTTATTGAGCTTGTCTTGAGGTCCTCTCTACGGCTACCGCCGACTAGATCGCGTTACGTGTCTCATGCTGATGCATTACACAACTTCTGTGTTATCTCTTAACTTATTGTGCTTGGCTTGAGGTCCTCTCCACTGCTACCGCGGCTAGACCACGTTACGTGCGTCATCCAGACGCATTACACGACTGCCCTTGTACCTCTTATTGTGCTTGGCTTGAGGTCCTCGCCGCTGCTACCGCCAGTTAGACGGCGTTGCGTGTGTGATTCCGGTGCATTCCACAACTTCCTTTGTACCTCTCAACTTATTGTGCTTGGCTTGAGGTCTTCTCCACTGGTAGCGCTGGCTAGACCGCGTTACGTGAGCGATGCTGAAGTATTAGACGACTGCCGTTGTACCTCTTAATGTAGAAGAACTGGCTTTTTGGCTAGTTGGTTCATGATTGAAGTTCTGAAAGTTCTGAAAAGATCTGTGTGCGTGTCTTTTGCGCCTTTCAGAGCTTCAACCTCTTAATATGTTTTGCGTCATTTCCTCTTGACCATTACCGCCGGTTCAACCACGTTACGTGTGTTATTTGGTACTTTACACGATTTTCGCTGTAGCTCTTAATTTATTGTGCTTGGCGTGAAGCCCTCTTCACTGCTGCTGCTGGTTAGCCCGCGTTACGTGTTGTGCTTTAGAAGATTTTGTTTCACCTCTTAAGTTATACTGCTTTTCTTGAGTTCTAGCACTGCTACTGCCGAGTGAATCGCGTTACGCGTGTGATGCTCATGCGTTACACGACTTCCGTTGCTCCTCTTAACTTATTGTGCTTGGACTGAAGTCCTCTCCACTGCTACTGCCAGCTTGACCACGTTACGCATGTGAAGCTGATGCGTTGGCTGCCGTTGTAGCCCCTAACATCTATATAGCTTCAGTTAACCTCTTACAGCTTTCGCTGTAAAAGAGGTGCTAGTCGGCTCTTAACCTCTTACAGCTTTCGCTGTAAAACAGGTGCTACTCGGTTCTTCACTGGGAAAGAACCATGCTGGAATGCTTACCAGGAGGCGAAAACAGACAAGGAACAATTATAGAGACGAAGCTCGTGCTCACAACTGCTTCAATTGAAAGAAAAAGAGCTCGATTTTGTACGGAAACATCAATCTGATAGCGAGATACAAGGTAAAAGTACGAGCAGAAAACGTTGCAAGCAAAAGAGTCAAATTGCGCCCTTGTCATGTAATTAGCCCAATACGCCACGGCAATCAAAGGCGCTGTCGAAAAGTCAAGGGATTCAGTGCCGACACATTTTTTTCGGGCTGTCCTAATCCTGTACTAATCAATAAGTTCAATTTATATTTTCGTTTTTGCATGATATAGGGTGCTACTACCTTACCTCAACCAAAGACGAAAGTCGAAAGGAGGATGTTTGTCTGAATTTCCCTACAATGAAAGCTAAAATCATTCCATGCCCCAGAAATTGTTAGGCGGAAAAAGAGGGAAATTGTTGAAAAGTAGTAGAGCTTGTCTTGATTTGAAAGCAGTCCCGGCTACCTAAAACGATTAAGTAAAATGTCACTGCTTTGAGGAAACTACGGGGAAATATAAAAAAAATCGATGGGATAATGGTGATGTGTACTTTCAGCGGCCTATTTTCTTGTTGGCATAAAACTTCTCTGACACGGACAATGTTCTTTTATTTTAGTCTTCGTTATCATTTTAATTCTTTATTTGTTTACTATAAGCTACACAAAGCCGCCTCCCTTTAACCAAGACGAACGAACGTTCCTCAGTGGTTGAGGTGTGGCGCGCCCGACTCACGACCCAAGGAGCAGCGGCTTGTGTCCCGGGTCAGTCATTTTTGTTTACAGCGCAATTGCTTGTCTTCGGAGGAACTACTTAGTGGTGCTGGAATGACTGCACGACTCTGTAGACCAATGAGGAACTGCGTAGTGGCGCGTCATCAATGCATTATATGTGATTGTTGGGGGTGTTTGAATTACCTGTGCAGGGTCATGTCGTTCTGATGCCAGGGCATTCTCGACCAATCCCGATTTTCTCGACACAACAGCACCAATTAGGGCCGTTTCTCCACAGAACGGGCCCTTATACACTATTGTGTTAAAAAGGGCAAGCATGAGTCGGCGTTTTGCCGTTCCTGGCAGGTGAGGACCTTCGCCGCAGTAAACGAAGCGATTAAGCGTTGTATTCTGGCACCGGGTTTCGCCGCACTACCTGCAAAAATGTTTTATTGTTGGCGAGGAAGCTGGCTTCGCCTCTTTACTGTATTGTTGGCAGGTGTAGCCTGTATAATTACGGCAATCTTGACGGCAATCTTTAGGTGGCACGACTGGACGATGTTCCTGTATCCTGAACACGTCACCATCGAACCGTAGTTAGGAGCGGTTCTTAAGGGCGCTTTTTCGAGCCTTTCACAACAACTGAAAGCCTTAAATTCTTGCATGTGAGCGATATATTTAAAAGAATTATTATACTTTTTCTTTATTGCACGGAGCTCTGGTCCCTCGAACTGCTACAGAATTCTGTGTCCTTGTCTCCTTGCAGGACCCTCTTGGAAACTGGTTACTACTACTACTTCTACCCGTTCTAACATGCTGCGTGCTACTTCACGGGGTGCATAACATTTTTCCTCGTTTCGGGCTTCAAGACAAGAAAGATATGAATAGGGAGCAAGTTACTGTTTTGTGCTTCTCTTGTGTCTCGTCTTTGATTGCGCTGTTTTTCCAATTCGTAAAACATGTACCAACCAGCCCGTATTTGCCCTCTTCAAGTTACTAAGTTTTCCTTGCATAATACACGCTCAGAATAGTGGCAACCTGAGGGGTGAGTTTGTGCTCTTCTAATATAATGCAAACCAAAAGGCGCTAAAGTGATGTACAGGTACTTTGTTTGCTTCATGCGATAGGCCCTCAAACACCATTTCAAAAAGGCGCGTTTGTTACTAGGTGCTGAGAGTCAATGTTGCGCTACCGCAGTTCGTTCATACCGCCTAGTTGCTGCATGATTCCCAGGTGAACCTGAAGGAACCAGTATAGTAGCGGTATCAAAACCAGTCCACGTTAGTTCTGAAATGCCAAAGGAAAATGAAGCTAATTCAGGCTCAGTGTTTAAAATGGAAAATGTATTTAAATACACCAAAATGTGCCCACCTTTGCTTTTCACGAAAAAAGGACAAAACGCCGGCTGAGTGTCACATAAATAATGCATTAGTTATTCTGAAATGCACATACAATTGCTTAGGTGTTACAATGTTGAGTAACTGTTCATGGAGTGCACATGTGGATCATGTGGTTAGCACAGCCGGTAGAGCGCTGATTTTCCTTCAACGTAAAATAAAGTGTTCGCAACCAAACCTCAAGAAAACTGCTTTGATGTCGTGTGTGCAACCTATCATGGAATATGTCTGTGTTGTATGGGACCCTCAACAGCAATCGTTTATTGACAAGCTGTAGAGAATTCACAACAAGGCAGCAAGGTTTGCCTTGGGAAGGTACGGTCGAAGAGATAGCTGTACGGAAATGAAAAAAAAGTATTTGCAATAGAAATCTTTTGCTTCTCGTAGAAGGAAGTTAAGGCTAAAATTAGTCTACTGAATATTTCGCAATAGAACCGGCATAAATGGGGAAATCTATTTTAAACAGCCCTTTTACGTTTCAAAACGACATGATCATTCTTGCAAATTTCGAGAGTACCATGCCAGGACAAACTTGCTTGCCAATTCATATTTTGTCAAGACTGTGCAACAGTGGAATAACTTGTCGGAAGTGCAGGTGTGCTCTGTAAATGAAGTGTCTTTTTTGGAAATTTGTAACCCCCTGTTGTGAAGCCTTCGGTCAGTGCGGGGTAATTATTGAATAAAGAATGGAGACAAGTTTCGCGCACGAGTCAGCGTTCTGTGCTGCATGTGGAGGTGTAATAGCTACGTTAGACGCTCATGACAGTAGGATGTAAGAATATGACGAGTTTGCAGGAAAAATTATCGAGTCATGCAGACGACAGCTGCAGGTCTGAATGTCGCCTTGCAGGTGTCGCAGAACTGATAATGAAATGGTTGTCATTTCGGCGTTGTGGATAGTGTGGCTCTACGCATGAGCCGTGTTCACTTCCGCCGTCGTAATTATCCGCTCACCTCCTCAGTCTGACGCAGCCTATTCGCCGTACAAGTCACAGTGATGTGAGCGCTACGTATGTTGTGGCTGATGATAGGCTGGCTTACCTCCACTACAACCAATGTGTGGGCGATGCCTCTCGCTCCACGCAGATCTCCGCCACGATGGTTGGGCGGCGAGACACACAACCGCTAACATGAAAAACATTACGGGCTCGTGTCGGCATCTGTCACCAGCCCAGCAGAGACGGAGAAATCGCCGTAGCCTAGGAGTTCATTTCACACCACACAGCATTTTGAGACAAATCAGCTTTAGCGTGATGCCCCATTAGAGTACTCTTTTCGGGATGAAGAGCAGGAACCACATACAGAATAGGGCCACACAAATTTAATCCGCAACTGGATGCCCCCGCTCACATGGAGGAGTTAAGAAGGCGTCTAGATGACATTGCGGTGGACCCGGGCATAGTGTTCGTCATCGCTTGGCAGCGCAGGTGGCGACGTTTATGACGGCTGACCTGCGGCGACTTGCGTACGTTGACGGGGGCAGAATTCTCGGCCGATCTTCGCACGGTGGATTTTCTTCTCCCGGCAGGCGAGGCTGGCTCGGCCTCTGATAGCTACATACCTGACTCTTCTGCCCCACCGTTCATGCGCGGCCTTCACCTTCAGCTCGGCACCTTTTTTCAAGAAGTCGGAGAATAACTGCGAGCTCTTCGCCTCCCTGAAACGGACGCCGGAGTCCTCATCGTCAGCACGTCATCCCCGTATTCCTGCGCGTTGTTCGTCTACCCGTCTCCAAACGCGCTTTTTGGGCAAAAAGGGAACGAATCAGAGAAATTGCAGGCAGGACGGCGACTCGCGCAACGAGATCAACGTAAGCCTGTTCGACCGGCCGTTATTCGCCGTCACACCAGGACCAAGACAGAAAACACATATTGTGAACACTGCGCTTGCATTCGTTGCGTGTTCTCCCTTTCTTCTTCCTTGTACTATTTTCATAGTGAATTTTTCAGTGTTCACCAATCAGTCCACAAACAAGTACTATTGGAACACAGTAGATTTGTATCGAGCCCAGCGGGGTACTCTCAATACAGGGTACTAGAATGCCTCACACTGTGAAGGTGCGCTCTTCGTGCCTGCTAATTTTTTTTTGATAACCAAAGGTCAGCAATTTGCCTTAGCAGTCCCGGTCATCGGACCCGCTGCGGTGGCTTTGTGGATAGCGCGCTCGGCTGCTGATCCGGAGTTCCCAGGTTCGAACCCGACCGCGGCGGCTGCGTTTTTATGGAGGCAAAACGCTAACGCGCCCGTGTGCTGTGCGAAGTCAGTGCAAGTTAAAGATCTCCAGGTGGTCGAAATCATTCCAGAGCCCTCCAGTACGGCACCTCTTTCCTCCTTTCCTCTTTCACTCTCTCCTTCATCCCTTCCCTTACGGCGCGGTTCAGGCGTCCGCCCATATATGAGACAGATACTGCGCCATTTCCTTTCCCGAAAAACCAAATAATATTATTATTAATAGTATTATCATTGGAGCCACCCATTTCTGCACTTTCTCGTGAAAGAAAGCTTTCGAAAAAAAGTTCACTATCACCTGGTAGTTTGTCCAGCCAAGTTCGAGTGTTCTGCACTCTCATTAAAGGATGCCTCTATTTCGGTGGTCGTTATGGCGCTGGGCGTATCATAAAAATAAACGCGCATTGACTTGATTATCCGGGGTCAGCTAATCAAAAAGCGCATTTTCATAGCTCATGGCTTGAGAACATGCCGGTCTGTGCTCTGACCACTCTTTACATCCAGTAACTTATCAGCCGAAACTCAGGCGAATAACGTGCCACCTTTATGAGCTACCATAATTTTCCAGAAACTGCACCTGAATGGCTCACGTCAAGTCCTGGTTTACAGCGCTGCCTGCATTTCGATGAAGCAGAGTATAGCGAAGTTTCAATACAGGTAAAGCTAATAGTTGGACGCAGGTTATGTCGTGCAAAGTTCTCTGCACTGAAAAATGTGCCCCGCCTTCTGGTTCCAGTCGTTGCTTTGCTGTTTTTATTGCAGACTTTATTTCACCCTTTGTGGCGGCTCAGTGGTTATGGTGCTCGGCTGCTGACCCGACCGATGTGGGTTCGACCCCTGCCGTGGAGATCACATTGGGATGTAGTCGAATGCTTGAGGGCCGAATACTGTGCGATGTCAGTGCACGTTAAAGAATCCCAGGTGGTCGACACTATACAGAGACTTCCACTACGGCGTCCCTCACAGCCTGAGTCGCTTTGGGACATTAAACCCCTTAAACCAAACCACCAATATTTCCTCCAATTTGCGATGCTCCTATAAAAAGGGATGAAAGAATTTGCAAGGACATCTTTGCAGGCTAGTTGGTACATACTTGGCCGAATACCCAGATGAACAGTGGACAGTGGAGTGGACAGGACACAGTGCTCACTTGTTAAGAGTTATGAGATATATTCCGACGTATAAGAAAACGTTTTTTATTTTGCAGGCAAATTCTAGACCAGTCGCCAGTTGATTTCACAAGGCTGCTTGCCACAACTGGAACTCTTATCGAACTAAAACTTATCCATTGTTAAGGGTACGCAAATTCCAGGACTGTGTCTCAGAAGTGGAAAGCTGCTATAACAAAAATATCTCGTGCTTCAATATTTGTCGCCAGTTTTTAAACTACATCGTACACTCTTTAGGCTGCATAAGCCACTATATCGGCAAGGAGGGGAGTGAATTCATTACTTTGGCAGCAGCCAAGTACTGTGTTTTACACTGAGCGAGCTTTCCGGATCTGTATCTCTAACGCCGTTTCGGCGTGGCACATAATGCTTCTCTAATTTTTTTCGTCCCATTTTCATTCAATTTCTTACAATTCATTTCATTATGGCTTGACGATTATTATATTATGTCTGAAATTTTTGGACAAAAATCTTGAATCTTGCAAAATTATAAGTTACCGTTACGAAAATAGTGAAGGTATTGGTTTGTTCTTGCGGTGTGTAGATAAAATCCTTCTTTTAAAATTTTTCATCGCTCGCATGGTGCAGTTAAGACGGTCTTAAAAAATCATGGGGAACGCCTTTGACAAGCGCAAAAACGTTAATACCAAAAACTTGCAAGCCTGTGAACGGGAGATCTGCGGATATATTATTTTTATAGTGAAATCTTACAGTATATGAAAAATTGCGCACATAAGCTCTTTTTTCCTCAAAAATGCTTTTGTCCCGAATTAGGTATGCTGTCCAGAATTGGGTAAACCAGCGCAAAACACGGGAAGAAGGAAGAAAACGACACACAACGCGCTAAGAACTCAAGTTTAATCCACCGGAAGCGAAATATATACCCAGAAAGAGAAAGATAACAAAACAAAACACTGCATGACAGACAACTCGATACAAGAGATGCAAACATAATCAAGTCAACAGGAAAGACAGGTGACTTCTTTCTCGAGTAGGTGAACAGATGGTTTGCTGACACAATTCTGGCCCCATCTGCCCCGAAAATCACTGTCTCGAAAACATTCTTCTCTTTCTTGCTTTCGTATTTCTTGATCACGCTCGTGGGGTCCAGTGAAGGACTGCAAGTTCTTGAGGGACAGTTCTTATAGAGTACAGCTAGACTGCCGCCTCTACCCATTTTATATGATCAGGTGTGCTCGCTCAATGTGGTGTTAAGACAACGACCCGTTTTCCCTACGTATGTTTTACCACAAGGTTGTGGCACATCCACCTCACTGACTACTGGTATATCATTCCTGCTGGTTCGTGCCACATGAGGGTCGTAACGATCCGTCATTGTTGGCACGCCGGCACGTGGCACTCAGCTTGTTCGGGTAGAAAAAAACCACTCAGATGACAGTGCGTCCCGCGCACTTCTTGATGCGACGGTGCTGTTGTATCTAATTTGAATTTCCTGGCTCAGTTCCATCTGTTGTTCCTCGTTCATTCTCGGCATTAGTACCTAGGTTTTATTTTTTTACGAGAACACGCCTTTGGTATCATTCTTACTGAAAACTAGTAAAGTTGGCATGCTGTAAGTTCAGTAGGCAAGCTGTATGTGTTATTTAGGCCTCTGGAGCCAGAGTACTAAGACAAGTTTGGCGCACGGCCACTAAGAAAAAAAACCACTTCAAGTTAACCTCAGATAACAAGATATAGAGCTTGCTCACGTTCCAGCATAGAGATAGACTTCACGGATGCATAATACATAAAGGTAGTCCCTACGTATGTCTTCCAATTCCTCGAAATTAAAATAAAATGTACCCTGACAACCAACAGTCCGAGTCCTGTCTGGGAGACGCACCACTTGTGTTTAGGTTTAAAGCTCATTACATAGGGCTAAAGGTTATAAGAGCTTTTTCACTGAGCTAGGAAGATGAAACACTATGCATTCGTTAATCACTCACGCATGCACGGTATTCGTCCGGAAGGTGGGAATCGCGTGCCGTGATCTGCGATAAGTGATAGACGAGCCTGCAACAACCAGTTCAGAATGACATTTCAATGAACCATCACACACACAAAGAAAAAAATGAATTAAAGAAGATAATTAGCGTAGTGCAAGGCAGCCTTCGGTTTCTTTGTTTGTATCTGCAAATGAGAAGACGTACATTCGTGCGAAAGACGAAGATGACCGTGCGCATCAGTCCCATTGCCATCGCCGCGTGTGTCGGTGCTCGTCCCGGCTAATGTCAGGCTATTTTCTCCACTGCTTCCGCCGTCCCATTTACTTTAAATAAACACCCGTATTTCGTTATTATTTTCAATCCGTTTGAAGTGAGAGGTGGTTGCTCACTTAGGGAAGATCGGTGCACACGTTCCGTTTGTTCAAAACATGGTTTGGAGCGCTGGAATATGGTAGCGCGTGAGTGCGGACACGTGGTTATATTTCGTATTCTGCGGGCTTTATTTAAATACCGGAAAGCGCAGGCGGGTCTGTTCGCAGAAAAAAAAATAGATGAGTTGTTTTTAAGCTGCTCTACAACTTTGCAAACGCTCTTAACTCTAGAGTAAGTACTGGAGTTTTCACAAAAGTAATATTAGTGAGTTAAGCAATTAGGCGGAAATTGAAAAACCCTTCGCGCCACATGAAAAGAAATTAACAGTCGATGGCTTCACTCTTCTGCAATCCACCACTTTTTTAAAGCCATGGCTCCAGTTAGAAACAACACTTTACATCTAAACTATTAAGTCAGGGGAAGTGCCATACGCAAGTGAAACAAACTGAACTGAACTGAACAGAGTTTTGGCCAAGACTGTACCTTTTGTACGGCTTGAAAATAACGCCTTGGAAACACCAGATATGCCATTAGTCAGCGTAGCTTTGCAGTTGTAGAAGTTTTAAACTGAAATATGAGGCGTTCATGAATAGGAAACTACTTTTTCCACTTAACAGCCCCATGCTAAGTTTTCTACCCATGACAGCAATTTTGTTTTATTTCTTCCCGAATGAATTGTACAGCTGTCTCAAAGATGAACATGATAGCTCTTCCTGCTCGACCCAGAACAGCGGAAATATTGAAAACTACAAAAATATTTTCTCGCTTTTAAGCCTTTCCAGGCCGCAGCATGGTGCGTTGCTGTTTCCTGCGGGATGGGCTGTATGTTTATCAAGACAGCGTGGAACCGCACCAGAGACCCCACAACAGAATTGGGGAACCTCTCCGCAGCGTTTTTCGACCGGATCTTGTGGTTCTTCATTCTGTCCTGGATCACTCACGCCTGTGCCACAGGACGAGGAGGTATTCAGAGAGGATTTCATTCTCCTCGCAGATTTGCAAAAAATTTCTGTGTAGACTAGACAGCAATTGGGGCAAGATAAGAAATTTTGCACCGCTTTTGTGAGAGAAATACTCTCGCACGAATTATTGACAAGCTGCGACACTGGGGACAAAAAGTCGTTTCAAGTCTCGGAGGAACCACGTGTTTGTCAGAGTAGCTCAACATGAAATTCAAAACGACCATGCAGCCATTCTCTAGGTGCAGCAAGAAAATTGCAGTATCAATGTAAACTTCAAACAGAACTACCAGCTCAGCTTGGTTTAACGGACATACAATACGCTATGCACTGCGAATTTTGTTAGTGCGTGTGTAGTGCGCGAACTGGCGTCTAAAGTTATGCCTTCCGTTTTTCTGAGTTGAGTTGAGTTGAGTGGTTGTAAACTACCGGTGGGATTAGCCTTGCAGTTGCTGCCGGCAATTGCTCCACCGTAGCGACACTTAAATAGATATCGCATAAACACTGTCCGCAAAAACCCAAATAGACACTCCTGAGGTCACCATGTAGAGGCCAAATCCGTGTCCTGCAGGTAAAGTATAGGAAGGCGAGAAGCATCCCTTCTACTCGACTGGCTCCCGCGCGGGAAAACAATGTCCTGAAGAGAACTGTGAGGAACTCCTGCCTTCTTGAGGGATCCGAATAACACAGCCCGTTCCGCGTTGTACAAAGTACAGCACAAGAGGTAATGTTCTATGTCACCACACACACCACACGTTGAACACAATGGTGACAACGCTAGGCCAGTCTTATACATCCACGCCGGCGTACGAGCAGAATCCGTGCGAACGCGGTGCAGCAAAGTGGCTTGGTACCTTTTGAGACATTTGGTCACACATGGCTGGTGAGGAGAGCTCCACAAAGAACTGAAGTGGCACAACACCACATCTCTGAACATTTGCTTGACTTCATGAGGGACTCCATGTACTGGAATCCCGGAGAGAGCTGAATGGGCGAGGTTGTCTGCTATCTCGTTGCCTAAGACACCTATGTGCGAGGGCACCTATTGAAAACGTATAAAGAAGCCTTTGCTATGGAGATTCTGCACCAAACGTAAGGATCTAAGACTCAAGGCATCAGTGGGGAACCCGTACTCTAACCTTTGAAGGACAGATTTTGAATCCGTAATTATGACAGTAGGTTGAGGCGCACAACACGGTAGCTTCTTTAGAGCTGCCTCAATGGCAACGCTTTCGGCCATTGTGGAGGACACGACTTTAGTAAAACGAACAGACCAATCAACTCCAAAGACGGAATATGAAAAGCAGCTGCACTAGATCCTCTGATCTTGTCCACAGAGCCGTCTGTAAAAATTTGAAGATGACTGGCATATTCGGTCTCAAGATGTTCCAGTACGCGCGAACGCATTGCCGCTAAAGGAGAATTCCGCTTAGCGCGAACGTGGGGAATTGTCAAGGAACAA